>NC_139910.1:24330122-24930122 GCF_905171665.1 Trachurus trachurus
AGAGTGTTTGGACTGAAACACGGGTCTGTCAGTCACTCTGCTCTGCTCTGAGCCGAGGAGAAAACATTTATCGTATCCTACAGTTTTTATCCAATGAGGAGAGAGAACGGCATGCAGGGCTGTGTGTGCAGCCAAGGGACGCCGTGAATGTGGTGACGTAGGGACGAGGACTGTTATGGTGCGTTCAAGGAAACTCGTAACTCGTGTTTTTCCGATCTGTCGTACCAGTTCGATCTGGTATGAGTTCACGGGTCGGAAGTTATGAGTGGCCGTTATAGTGACTTTCACCGGTAAAACAGGTCGGAAAAACACGAGTGGGTTGCCTGGAACGCTACAAAATCGTAAGTTGTGACTTGAAGCTGTAATTTACGGTTTCAAAAGCCTGCCTGGAACGCAGCATTAGCCAAAACGACCGGATCGCTTACTTCTGCTTTAATGTTGAGACAATTTAAAGGGATAGCAGTAGGTTTGTTACCTTTGTTTGATGGTGCAAGCTATTTTTAGAACGGTGGAGCAGAGCCGCAAGCTGCTCAGAGCTACGCTACGGAGGCTAATGGAATTTCTTGTTTCCCTCATCAAACTCATCAAATACACAATCCAACAACTCCAAAACGCTCTGGTGGACAAGTTGTGACCTGCACATTCACCACGCTATGAGATAATAATGGAACATTACGAGACAGAGTTGTTTTTGAGGCAAATGCAGGGACTGCTTGCCAAAAAAACTGCCCTCGATAGAAACTCGCATCAGTGGTTTTGCATGAATTTACCTTGAAAACAACTCTGTAGGTAACAAACCTACACCTAAAACTATAGGGATTATGGCAATGAGCCAATTGGCAAAATGTTGAACTATCCCTTTAAGAATGTTATAATGGATCTTTATCAGGTAGGTCTTAACCATTAGGACACCATTAGGGTGACTCACTAAATATTAAGTCACATTTTATTTGTTTACTTTTTTTACCCACGGGTATCCAGTGGAAGCTGACTGCTCATACTAGTCTGCATATATGCATGTGGCTCGTTTCCGCATTTCAGTGTTGATGTTTTTATCGGTTTCAAACTCCTGTGGAAATCCAACCTCTACTTCCTCTCTGAAAACCCCACAGTCAAAATACACTTGTTTAGGCTTCAAAGGGGATTACACAGGGGTTTGCCGGGTCCAGAGGAGTGTTAGCGGACGGGTCAAGGTGGAAGGTGTCTGCAAAACTTTGCAGAAGAGGAAGTTAAGAAGCAAGATTTAGAAGGTGGGATTGGTTTTGGATATGAAAATGGATTTTGCAGGTTTAGGAGTAAAAAAAAAAAAAAAAAAAGCTCTCAGAAAATTCTCAGTCTTTGCCATTTTGTATTTGAGAAGGAAAATGAAAACAGAACAGGGTTTCTACTGAACTCTAACCAAATGAAGGAAGGGTGGAAAGAAAGTATAAATATAGCAGTGAGCGGGTGTTGTAGTGTGGGTGAGTAGCTGCTGCTCCAGTGTGAGCGGTGTGCTGTGGGGTTAATTAGGCGTATCAGGGACTAATCCCTCTCCAGGGTCATCTGCTGGGGTCGCGCCTAAAAAGAGAAAGGTCACAGCAACATCCGGCTCAACGCATTAATGATGGGTTCATACTGTAGAGCTGTGTGTGTGTGTGTGGGTTAGAGCGAGGGGATCGTGTCTGTTACGTGTTAGCATTTTAAAGGTTCTGCTTCGTACTGTAGCTAGTTTCCTTACAACTTGAAATCAGACACCAATAGCTGCTAAGTGTCTGCTGTGTGTGTGTGTGTGTGTGTGTGTGTGTGTGTGTGTGTGTGTGTGTGTGTGTGTGTGTGTGTGTGTGTGTGTGTGTGTCAGTATGTCAGTGTGTGCTATTTGCTCAGGCCAAACGGCAGCAGATGGAGCGGTATTGATCACGGAACTCTGATCACTACTATTGATCAGTAATTACAGTGTGAAGGCTTTACTGTAGAGGGAACAAACACGCTGCAGGAGCTACTGTAGCCCACAGGGGACAGGCTGCTATGTGCGAGTACAGCAGTGTGTGTGACTGTTGAGCAAGGACAGGGATTAACAACACACACACACACGGAAACCAGACACATCCACAAGTTGCATTCATTTCACTGACTGAAACACAGACACATCAGTCATTAAATCTCTTGCATCAAGCGATGACGGTTCAGAGAGTGTGAATTTGTCAGCACTGTGATGTGTTCAGTCAGTGTATAGTGTAAATAGGCAAGACCTCCGCCCACAGAATAGAAGAAACTGAAGGAAAATCTCATCTGGTCAATTTGGTACTGTCTTTCTAACACAACAGAATTGATCATATATTTAATCCCATTTTCAGACAGCAGGCAGCACCACTCCTTCGATAGCTCAGTTGGTAGAGCGGAGGACTGTAGTGTGGCTATAAATAGAAATCCTTAGGTCGCTGGTTCGAATCCGGCTCGAAGGACGTGACATTTTCCACAGCAGAGAAGATAATGGCAGGGTTTCACACCGATCCTGTCCGCAGTACGACACAGACAATGATTTTCCTTAAAGCACATTCTCAGGTCTTAACTGTTCACACACAGAGCAACACAACACACACCTGTACTACATGAATCAAACAACAGCTAACACCCCTCCTGATACCTGTCAGGGCTTTTGTAGCGCTGACATTTATCTGAGAGTGTCGCTCTTCTTCCTTCTCTGAACGTCTTGTGTCTGCTGATCTATTTTTATGAACATGTGACAGTCCTGGTTGTGTGACACTGTGGTGCAAGACCCTGACTTCTATATTGTGTTACATCTACTTTTCATCACCTACATGAACGGCTCAACTCCTAAATAGAAAAGGCTCTATTTTTAGTTTTTATGACACCATTATTTGTGTCACCAGCAGGATTGCCTTTGTCAGAAGTCTGCCCTGTGTAAAGGGAACCAGCAGAAAAAAATTAAAGGCAAAATATGAAGCTGATGCTGCAAATCTGTCTCAAAGGCGAACTATTTAATTACATTATTATTTATTATTATTACTTATAACAGTATGTTTTTTTTTGTTTTTTGAAGATGCCATTCTTAAAAACATGATTAATTGGATCATCATTTTACAGGCCATATTCAGTTGTATATGTCATAGTTTTATGATTTCAGTGAATACCATTGTTGTGATGAAATGGGTCATTGGCCTTTGTCACTATGGCGACTGTGACATGGCAGAAAGAGTGCAACCATAACTAATCTGCCCACTGTAATAAAGGGTTGTGTTGTCATTGTGGCTTCCTATTAACAAGCTGTTCAGTCTCATAGAAACACAAGGCAGCAGTGTGCTGAGATGCATTTGTGGGAAACTGTAGAAGCAAACTTCGACGTTCGTCACTGTCACATAAAGTCGTGTTTGAAGAAGATCGATCCAGCTGAAAACTGACGCACTGCACAGTCTGTGTTAAATATAAATGCCGACAGCAGCGCCAACACCGTAAATTTATTTCACATTAGAATAAAGTGAGGTGAAGTCAGCCTTTGAAGATGGATTATGATTGTTTGGAAATACACCCTCTGGTGCTTTTATGTCATAAATAAAAGAGGCAGTAAGGAAGTGATGATGTGATTTGATATATGACGAAATGCAGAATGCAGAGCTGGATATGGCAAATTTTCTGTCGACCAAGGCCAGGTACTGATTAAACAATGACTGTTTTGGATTTAAGTACTGAAATATATCATCTTTCAAAAATGATCCTTTGTTCTTTTTCCCTTAAGTCCAGTTTCTAACCTGCCTTGTCTCCGGTGTAGAGCAGGAGCTGCGTAAATGTTTTCTTTACTTCCCCCTCATTTAACTCTGTCCCTTATTATTTAGACTATTCTCACTGGTTGTAATTTGTAATTGGTTAAACACAGGGCCTGTGTTGTGATTGGCTGCAGTGACGCCTGCGTGTGGTTGGCTGGGAGCCAGTGTGATTGACAGCTCTACCTGGGTGGTAGGAGGCAGTGACAGCTCTGTCGCTGTGGAAACAAACACAGCAAGCTGACTAGCCAATCGGAGTTGAGTGAGAGCCCCGGGGATTCATCGAACACATGCTGAAGATTTCCTCAAGACCAAAACACATATAAACACACACACACATATATATTCTTCTATGTGCCATACTGCTTTGTCGGATATACGAGTGTATATGTGTTCAAGTTTATTTGTGCGCATGTGCGTGCGCATGTGTGTGTTAACGTGTGTTGAGTTAATGTGTGTGTTCTCCCCCGTGCGGTGTGGTCTTCTTTCGACACCGACTCTGGGTCGTTGACGTGGTTGTCATGGGAGAGTGCTCAGTAGACCTCCACGCACACACACACATGAAACACACGCACATTCACACGTAGACACACACCAGGGGACAGGGGTCAGCTTGTATTAAAAAACCAAATAAACGGAGCTTTCCGCACCACCAACCCACCGCAGACAAGACAAGCAGACGGGGAAGGAGAGCGCGACAGGAGGAAATGTGTGGATGTGTGGAGGAGGGGGAGGGGGGGCTGGAGGAGGGGGATATATGTCTTTCACTGGTTGGAGCAGCAGGTTGGTTTAGGAGTTTGGGTGACTTTGTCTCGCTTGGAGGACACGGGGTCAACCCCACCTGTGCCAGTGACGGACTCTCAACTCAGTTCCTGGACAACTCCAGCAGCAGCATCTTGTAATTTAGCCGACCTTTGACCCTGTAGTCGGACAGTGGCGGCCCAAGCACATTGAGAGATCCTGATATATTAGAGGATCTAAGTCTGTCAGTAGGCCGCCTGCCATGTTGGCTGCAGCACGCCGCTGCTCATCCCTCAGCTGTCCCACTCGTCTCATCGCTCCGTAAAAGGCACGACCTTGGATCTGATGTGTGTTTTATAGTGTCGCTTTGTGTGTGTTTTACCCTTCATGTACAGCAGTGTGAGTGCTCTCTGCCTCAGTGTGTGTATTACACCAGAATGTGTATGTTTAATTCTTATATTTTGGTTTTTAAATCTCTGTAATTGTAGTCCTGTTTTCGAGCTCTTTCCACCTCTCTGCTTTCTTTCTCCACCCTGATCAGTCATCTTGTTCCCTTCCTGTCTCTTGTTCCATCACTTTCTCCTTTCTCCTTCTGTCTATTTATCTTTCTTTCCTGTTGTTTTCCTTGCTTTATCACATCTCCTTTCCACTTCTCTGCCTTTATTCCCCTCTCTGTTTATTTCATTCTTTCTCTCTCTGTTTATGTCTCCTTCTCCCCTGCCTGGCTTTTTTTTCTCTGCCTTTCTTTCTCTCCGTCTCTTTCTCTCCCTCTCCGGCCATCATAAATCGCTCTCTTGTTGGCTGTTGAAGTGTGAGGAATGGCAGATCTGATGGTTTCTCACAGCTGTTGCAGGCTTTCCCAGGTTCACCTCACCACGCTGCCCTCTGTGGTCCTGGCTTTCAGACCTGCAGGCAAAATATACAGAACATGAATAGGCTTTTAAATATTTGAACTGCTTTGATGTGTGCTTGATTTATCTTGCCGATTAGTCCAACAAGTGAGCACATCTCATGCAGAAATAAGCTAAATCAGGTGAGGCGTCTAGAAACATTTAAATTACAGCTAACCTAATCTCTTTTTATCACAGGATTATTGTATACACAAGCACAATCATGCAATAAACATCAGTGCAGACTAAAGTCAGAGTACCTCAGGTCAGTTTTATGATATGGCTCAAATGTGATGTCATCAATTAACATTTTATGGTTTTCTGGGATGTCCTTTCTCAAATGAAAGTTAGATAAAGGGATGGCGCCACATTTGCTTGGAGTCAGATGATCTTAGCTCCTGGCTGACAATGGGCTGAACCTGGCTCTGTCCTAAAGTAATGTTATTTACAAAAGATAACCTAAAGTTCAACTGTGTCAGTTAAGACATTATATTTCATTTATTTTATTTGTTTAAGATGAAAATATAAAAGTTAGAAGTTGTAGTGTTAGAGGAGGTTATCTGTGGCGATGTTTTCATGACTGTAGCCTGTGACTGTCTGAAGTCTCCACTTGCTGCCTGTCGACTTCATGGGAAAGACAAGACCTAAAGTTATTTTTAAGTTATATTTTATTTTATTACTTAAAACCTGCACATATGTGCCTTTTTATCCAGACTTATGTTTGTTTTATATCTCGTCTTTAGGCCTTTTCTGTTGAATTTTGTTACTGTTGAAAGGTGCTATATAAACTTGCCTTGCCAAAAGCGTCCGCCTGCCAATGTTACACTGTTTGACCCGACTCAACATGTGTGAAACAGGCTGCAGGTGTCATGTTTGGACTCTGTTAATGGAGATGATATTCACACATACACATAACGTAGCTTCGTCTTTGACTCGGAGGAAAATGTCACGGCTATAATCAGCCATGTTGTTGTATTTATGAGCTCTGCCTCACATGCATTGTTTCCCCTAATGTGCTACAACGTTAGCAGGTAAACATGGGCCGGTGTCGGTCTGTAAATGTTGACTCACTGAATCCCCCCTCGCACCTCGTGCCTGGGAGTGTGACAGCTCTGTTGTCGTATGAAGACGCAGTGTCCTGTGTCAGCACAGTCTCGCAGCACATTGCCAAATATCCCCTTGCCATTCCCCACCTCTCAGCAGACCTCCTACCCCCACTGACACACACACACACACAGCATGGCCACACCACGTACACACTACAGAACACACTATTATCTAACACCCGGCATGTGACCTGTCCATTGCCATTTTACAGTGTGAACAGGTCAAACACGCTGTCCTCCAAACTGTTCTAGACTTTTCGGACCTTTGTAAAGAGAGAATCAGAAACATTAAAGCAGCCTCGCAGTGTGATTGGCTCCTCGCTTTGGCCTGTTCAGCAGTTCTCCTGTGGCTCTGCCAGATGTCACTCAAGACACAGCAAGACAGCGACAGAGGAGAGAGGGGATCAGATCATTATTATCACCTACAGGGATAAACAACTTTCTACCTCCCTCTTTCTCACCCCATCCTTCTTCCCCGCTCCCTCCCTCCCCACTTTCACTCCCTCGGTGCTCCCTCGCCCTTCCTCCTCCATCTCTCATCTTTCCTTGCGACTCCCCTCCTCTCGCTCCTCCCTCTCAGCTCGCCCCCATCGAGTGAATAGTGATCATGTCTGGCGTTTCATCGGCTCTTTGCACTTCTCTCCTCTATTAAGATTGATGGACTGCTAGTCTATAAATGAGCATGCTAAGGCTTGGACAGGGCCACGGTCAGGCAAGGGCTACATCTACACAAACACATATGGACATGCACACGCACTTCTCCTATTAGCAGCAGAATGTGGGAGCTGGGGCCCGGGGAAGGGGCACTATTTTTGTTACATGGAAGCATACACACACAGAAGATATACACATACAAACACACTCACACATACATAGGCATGACCCTGTCAGTCACCTCCAGCAGTGTCTGCTGTGGATCAGGACCCAGCCCACCATTATATCATCTACTGAAATCAGATTGAATTTCAGCAATGAAAGCTAAGCTAAGCTAGTGTGCAGAAACACTCTGGTATTTTTAATTTCATAGCAGAGAGCATCTGCTGCGTTTAATGTGTGCAAGATGCATATTAAATGTTCTGTGCGCAAAACAGTGTACTCCCAAAAGTGTGTATAAAGTGTGCAGAGGGCCTGAAAAAAAAATCTCATTTAAAAAAAAAAAAAAAATCAAGACTTGAATTGATGACCATCATGTGACACCTCCACACACATGGAGATTGTTCACTAAATTGGTGACAGGCTCTGTGCGCTCAAATCAAGAGCCTATAACACAAAGTCACATGTCCCAAAATTCATGGTCTGAATGAAGGGTCCTGGGTGACACTTCCTGTCTAACCTGACCAAGGGAAGCTTATCATAATCTTAACAAAGTTTAAGTATTACCGCTAATATGCTAGCATTAAAAGAAATGGATGAGGCACAGCGGTCTGTGGCTAGCCCTGTCACTACACTAGATATAGACTTTGCCATCAGCTGTTTCTGCAAAACCAATGTTTGTCTTCATATCTAAAGTTCACTTTTTAAAATTTTTTTCTCAAAGTAAAAATGGAAAGATTGTGGTTACGGTAAATAAGATAAAAGATGAACATCTGCATGAGTCAGAGGCAATTAACAGCCAACCACCAACCAGACCAACACACATCATTCTTAATTAGAAAATATCCTTGTACAGACCACTGGATTGAACTGAATGACATGGTCCTGAACAAGCTTATCTTTCAGGTCTGGCCTTCAATTGTTAACACTGTTGTCACTTACACCTGGAACAGAACCAACTCGCTTTGACTTGAGCACTTTAAATAAAAATGAACTCTCTGCGGTGAAGCTGCTGTAATAAAGTTTTGTCGGAGCTGCTCAGTAGCAGAAGGAATTCTCTTCATGCCTCTATGTCCCTGTTGTTCAGTTTAAGGTCACAGTGGTTACATTTCACAAATTAAAGTTGAGCTTTACACCATTATAAAAGTACTATATATTGTTTGTGCGTTTCAGTTTGTTTTTTCTGTATTTTCTTTGGTTACACTGCGTAGCAGGTGCTTGGGTCAAGTGCTCATTTAAGTTTCTAAAAAGTCTCTCAGCCCTTAAAACTGTCTGCCTAAGGCAGCTGTGAATAACTGTCCTGCATTGGGTTGTGTGTTGGCCAGAGGGCTCATGAGGGCCAAAGCCTCAGATCACATGGTTAAAGACCTGATAGACATTTACAAGACACTGCAGAGCCTCTCCTTTCTTTTTGGCTCGACACTCAGTCTATCAGATCTTCTAAGTGTCTGACATAAGCACACAGTGTCACATATTCACCGTACTGTATACTGTATGCGTGTGTTCACATTAATGTGTATGTGCTTGTGTTTTGTGTAACACTGCAGTCATTGGAGGTGCTTGTCCACTTTGTTGACATGGAAAGATTACAGGAAAATATTGTGTCATAATTATTTCTCAACAACCTGCTCATAGATCAGAGTTCACGGTGTGTCTAATAGGAGGTACTGAGAAACATGCCCTGCGGAGCGGACCATAAATTACTCTCGTGTGGGCAGATTTGATGACAAAGATTTAAGGGCCGTAAAGGACACCCTGAGCCTCAGATTCTTGCAACTGTCATCAAATACCCACTGGGCCATTAACAGGTCACGCAGCCGTGGCTGAGCTGAGCCTGCAACATCATCAGCACACCCACCAGCTGAAGCCCCCTGCAGCACAGGTGCACTTCCTGGAACTGCAGCCAGCAAGGACAGGAGAGCTTCTTTGTCCCAGCATTAAGGATTAAGTCCTCTCCTGGATGTTCATTTTTATCATTTTTATTATGTGAAACAATCTCCATGTTTTAAAGGGACTACGAGGACTTTCGGAAAGCGAAGTGTTTTCACAGTACATTTCCCATGAGCCTCTGCGCACGGTGAAATTCTAGGACCGGCGCAAGACGGACGAAAGCAAAAGCATACCGTCGTAGTTATTCCCATGACCTGCCGGGCAGCGTCCGGGAAACCAGGAAACTAGGAAATGCTGGGCGAGTCGACCACTAAATAATTATATCAAAATAACTATAAAGACAAAATGATATACAGTATTTATCGAAAATGGAGCCATTAACAAGTGTGGGTAACGTAGATTCATCCACATTAATATGAGACTCTTTTATAACCAAAAGCAAACTTCTTGGGGTCTATTTAAGCTTATTATAGGGTTGTCCTCTTTGGAAAACCTTTGGAAGTTCCTGTTTGACTAAAAACTAAAGGCCTTTTCTTTATTTCACGATAAGTTTGTCTAAACCACCATTTGTAATTCTAATGGGCTGCTCATCAGAAACAAACAGTCCTCTCTTTTTTTTTGCCTCTGACAGTTGCAGGTTTCTTTGCCAAACCTTATTCAGTGCTCCAGGGAACTTTCTTGTCACTGCCCAACATGACCTCACCTGTGGACTCCCCAGTTTTTATGCTCGGTCACGTACAGCGGGCCATAACTGCCCTCTGAGCGCACTCAACCACGTGGTCTCGTCGTCGGCCCCTATGCTAATGCTCACTTCAATCACACAGGACGCTAAAACCGCATAACTGGCCTCTATGCAAATGTTAACTTTGTGATGAGTGCTCAGGGTTGCCAGTTCCCTAAGGGAAGGAAGGGGGCGGGTGCAGAGGAAAGATATGGTAAATAGGTTTATTCCACTTTCGCCAAGACTCACAGGATTCAGTTTGAGAATGCCACAGACCATCATACTGTACATGGGAAACATTTTAAAATAATGCAAATTAGCAGTTTTCCCAACTTACTAGTATTATTCCTTATGCTTCTCATATTTACTGCAAAACACACTTGTTAAAAGATGTCTGTGATGAATATACTACTTTAGTATACAGAATCTCCTCTGTCAAGTAGTTGATGATGTGTAGCTGATGTCATGAGCCGAACTGTAACTGTTTGTGTAAACAAACTGAGACTAGAAAGGGCAGAAATGCCTCTGCTTGTAATATTCAACACCAAGCAACAACTGGAAAATGTAATACTTCATGTTGTAACAATGCAATAGGGCAATGCCCTCCAGTGCATGTTCATGTGTTGTGGGAGTGTTGTCATGCAGCTCTGATCTAGAAGCTGAGAAGGTCCAGGAGACCCAGAATAGCCTCTCTTCCTTATTCTCTCTAATTCATCTTCCACTTTTATAGTGCATGACTGTTGGTGTGTATGAGCTGGCATGAACACACACGCATGCAGACACACTCCAGAGTGAGGACTGACACCTCTCAGCGTTGATTTGATGCCTCAGAGCTTTGGGAATATTCAGTGTCATGATGAGATTCTTTAGCAGCGATGCTGAGTGTGTATTTATGTGTGACTAATGTCAGCAGTAAATCTAAGTAGCCCACTTTAGGTAATCACAGATATAACATGTATCACTGAGACATTCAGTCAAAAAAATATAAAGTGAATATGGCATAAAATAGTTATAGAATGTGTCAAGCTAAGCAAAGCTTCTTAAAAACAAAAGAAGCTCATGCTGATCGCATTGGTAGTATTGTTCCATCGTATGTGGCTGCTTGTCTTTGACTTACACAAATTGTGTTTGCAGTGTGTTATTGGCCTTGTTGTAGTTGCCAGCAGCTGTTGCGTCATTTGTAGTATTTTTTTTGCAACTAATAAACGGCAGAATTACTCAGTCCGCACCGTGTGCGTGATTGTTCAGGTATGTATGTGGACTGGACACAGATATTTTTAGTTTTAATCCTCTTTTTTAAAATGAAAGTCAGTGTTGACTTTTTCAGTATCAATGGACAAACTTGTTTACACCAAGTCTTTGAGTCGCCAGATGTCTTGTGTTCCCCTTCACTTACAACTTTGGGATATTCATGTTTGCCAGAGGATGATTATTGATTTGCTTTAAACTCTGCTTCCTGTTTAGATTCCCTCTTGTGTCCCCCCTTGAGCAAGATTGACAACTTTATTCACAAGATATACTGTAGCAATGAAATATTCTCTCCCCAGAGGATGAACCCCACTGACCGAGGTGACCTCTGACCTTCTCTCTATCACCACCTAAGTTTCCATCTGGACATAAATTTCAAAACCAGTTGGGATGGGTTGCTCTGACCGTCACAGACATACCAGCTCCAGCACTGACAGTTATATGGTGATGCCAGTTTGGATTAGTCATTGATCTTAATAGTTTTGTCTCAATGCGCTTTTTATTTCTGTTTTAAGTTTGAATACCATCAGATTAGAATTTCCTGGAAACGTCCTGACTGACGAAGAGAACTAACCTCCCTCCTCCTTTCTCCCTTCTCCCTTCTCCCATCCTCCCCCACCGGGCGGATAGCGTGACAGTTCTGTCACGTCGGCACCTGGTCGTACACAAGTGTTAATGTCTCCACCGGACCACTGACACCATGCAGGAGTGTGTCTGTGTTAATATACGACGGTGTGTGTGTGAATGTGAGAGAGAGAGATGTTTTGTCTTTGCTCCCCAAGACTGAACTTCTTTAAAGGAAATAACAGTGTGAATGAGCCTGAGTTAGCACGCTGTGTAAACGCATATGCTTCTGTCTGCATTTGCCGTACGTGTGTGTTTCTGTGTGTGTGTGTGTGTGGTACAGATGCACCAGGCAGGGGTCCCGTCCCCTGTCACTCAGAAACAACAAGCCAATCATTCCTGGGTTCTAAAATAAGCCCCCCCACCCTCCCCTCATCCCCACCCCCACCCTCACATGTGTTCCTCTCCTTAGCACCTCTCACCTTCAGAGTGACAGGAGACAACTGAGGTGGTGTTGGTGGTGGTGGTGGTGGTGGTGGGGGGGGGGCACAGGAGCTGCTGAGGAAGTGGTTGAGAGCAGGAGAGGGTCAGCAAACTCTGACATGAATATATGGGGAAGGTGAAAAATCAGGTTGTGAGTAATTGCCCGGGAGCTGCAAAACTACATCAGCAGATCTGATTTCCAGTGGAAGGGAAATGTAAGAACAAGTGCAGCTCTACAATGTTGCACCACACATCAAAATTCATGTCATGCAACTGTGAGAATTTTAATTACAGATTGCACGCCGACAAAAAAAATAAGACTTGCATTTCAAAAAGGGAGAGGATTTAGTTTCATATTTTTAGGTTCCTTTATATGTTTGGACAGTGACAGCTAGATATCAGAGTTGAGTCTATTCCTGTTACCTTGGCATTAAACTAAGGAAACTAGCTACTGTGTGTGTCTGTTACTGTCATTTGTTCTGGGCTGGTTGTACAGTACATACCCTTCCTTTAGATAGAGCGCCCCATCCACAGTGTTCAGTGTATATTTAAAATGGCCTCAGTTCGAAGTGTTTTCCCCTTTGTACTTTGTTTACTGTGTTTGGTGTCTATTCTTAGACCCAACCGCCATTCCAGTTGTAATTTTGAAAAGCTTTTTATTGCATAGTTATAATATAAAGAAGGATCGAGCAGGTTCCAAGTTTTGTATTTTGGTGCAGCAGCTGCAGTTTTTGTGTTATATTTCATTCTTGTTTTTTTAGCTTTACCACTGACAAAGCCTCTTTAACTACCAGGTATTATAAAAGCTGTGGTGTGTCGGGCTTGTGTTATCATTTTCAAAATTCATTTTAGGCACAAGGTGCAGAAGGAATAGTTCTGACTAATCCGGAGGTTTTTCTCTGTTTTGTTTCTTGGAGACTTTGTGCTTGTTCAGGTGTTACAACAGGTTAAAAGGATAAATTGTGTGACAGCGAAGGGCTTTGTGAAAAATCTACGTTTAGCAGCCGAGTAGTGACTTAGGTCAAAGGAAGAGATCTGGATGAACTTTGAGACAGTGAGGTCACACACTTGCTGACAACTCAACCACTTGTTGCCACACACACACACACACACACATCTGCACCCTCACCCACACTTGTGTGAGTACTCACTTGTAGACCAAACTTAGAGGTGAGTTCACGTTCACACTGAAGATGATCAGACACCTTATTTGTTTCTGTGTGTGTGCATTTTGCAGAATTCTTACTCTCTATTTCCTGTGGCATGTTTCATTGCTTTAGCATCTAAAGCAGGGGTTCCCAAAGTGGGGGTTGGGACCCCCCTGGGGGTCGCGAGGCACCGACAGTGGGGTCGCAAGATGATTTCCAGAAATCAAATAAAATTTGAAAATTATAGAAATAACGAATTTTACCTGTAAAAAAAAGATTAAAAAAAATAGTAGTTCACATTAAATGTATAAATTATTGCACATGACAGCAGCAATGTTCACTCATAGTTACATGGATATTACTTGGACTTATAGTAAATAGCTATATGTAAAATCACATCCTTGTTGTAAGGCTGTTCTGTTCTTTTGTGTTGTCGTTATGCCCGTGTTCGGATACGCCTATTATTGCGTGTGCTCTGTACGCACGTCACCTCGGGGACAGTGGGGGCCGCCAGTCTATGGCACTGTTATTTTGGGGGTCGAGGGCTGAAAAGTTTGGGAACCCCTGATCTAAAGCCTCTAGGAAAGCAGTGCTTTGTTGTCTGGTGTGTGTATATGTATATGTTGCTTAGTGTCTGGTGGCTTTTTTATATGTTGCTCAGTGTTGGTTGTATTCATGTGGCTCAGTGTTGTATGTTGATCAGTGACAGAGTGGGAAGATGAATTTCCCTATGGGACAATAAAGGCATTCTATCTTCTATCTTTACACACACACACAAACACACCCACACCCACACTTACCCGCACACCACACTAACTAATTGTTGCTTCAGTAAAAATATGTAAAAGAAAAATCACACGCATACACTGGTAAGTGCATTACTACACCATTTGAACTCAGTTAAATTAGTAAGATATTTATTAGGCTACATATAAACATTGTGTCATGAATAGATATATTTCATTTGGCTCAAAGAGGTCGGAGAACACCTCGGTGTCCTCGGCCATGGGCGTGCTAATATAGCGCTTGTTTGCAAAGAAAAGCTTTCCGGTGGTTCTCAGGGTCGGCCTGACCAGAGTCTAAAGAGCAGAGACAGGTGCGTTGGGGTTTTTAAGTGTGAAGGGTCACGCGGGCCCTTTATATACACATCTCTCCTCATGACTGCTATATACAGAGCCATCATGTGCAGTTACATCTGTGTCACACAAGGAGACGTCCAAACAGCTGTATCGGGTCAACATCTGTCAAACCAGACGTGGAATATGTTGATCAGTCCATCACTTGTCACTCTCCAACAGCTTCGACCTCGTCGGGCCACAGCTGTCACAGGGATCTTCCTTTGTTTCTTGTGGTGATGATGTCACTGTGTTAATATGTTACAGGCTCCCGCTGCTGTGTGTAAAAAGTCTGTTTGTTTGTTTCAGTCTGACGTGACAAGGCCCTGCCTGTAGTGCATATTACTACGTGGATATTAGCTGCATATGTGTTAATTCCAAGTCTTAATGGAGAACACCACCAGGCATGTAATGAGAAAGAATTTAATTTTACAAAAGGAATCTAGTCAGTATATCCCTTTTTAGAAAAAGAAAGTGTAAGAGTAGTGTTCAGTAACTCCATTCAGAGTAGGCAAGATCATAGAGGCCATGCAGAATGCTGTGAGTATAATAGTTACTGCTTCATGGCCTCCTGCCAGGGGTTGAAGTGCTTGCTTTGAGTGCCTGGGCCAGCCCTGTGTCTGCCCAGGCCATATTCTGTTCACTGCGCTGCGTCGCTTCCACTCCTTAATCAAAGCCCCAGGACATTTCTTCCTGTTGTGACCTCTGCAGCTGCACATGCATAGAAAACATGTTTGAAAGACAAAAAAAAATATTCCCTTCAGGTAGAAGAGCTTTGAGTTCATGTGCTGATCTGTCACTCTTCTGTTTGTCCACAGTTCAGCTGATGATTAATTTGAAGAACTTTCTGAACCAAAGGCAACTTACACCCATTCCAGGGTGTCATTTAGTGTTCGTGACAACTCTAGACGTCCAGAGTCAAATTCAGCCCATGTGGGCAGTGACCTGCGAGCCCCCGCCTCCCACCTGGGTACCTGCCAGCCCTAAAGTCCGAGAGTCAAACAAGAAGCCCTGCTGTCCTCCGCTGAGCACACCCAGACTGTCCGTTAGAGTCCCACTGGGAGACGAGCCAAGGAAGGCACTCTGGTGATTGGCAGTGGCAGCGGCAGCCATTTTATCAGGGCTGGCGGCGAGGCGCGGTGACGGGGGGAATGTGTAACCGTACAGGCTGTAGGGCGGCGTGTGGAGGCGCAGACCCGCGTAGCCCTGCGGGGTGGGGTTGGATAGATAGCCCAGCTGAGAGGCAGGGAGAGGCAGGGAACAGAATCCTTCGCCGTCGTACGCAGACGGACCTCTGGGAGGGGGGAACGGCTCCGGGGGGTTGCCGTAACGATGGAGGGGGTGCGTAGGTCGACTGCAGGCGTAGTCAGGCGGGCTCAGAGGGCAGACCTGGAAAGGTGAGGAGCATGGGGAAGTGGAAAGCAGGTGAGATGACGCTCCGATCCCTCCATGAGCTCCCGGGACTCCTACAGGAAGAGCCAGAAAAACATCAGGCATTGGTTCAAATGCGTAAGACAAGTGCAGATGCACTAGGATCCAATAAACAAAATTAGTATCAGTTCTGATGCTGAACTCATTAAATGGCCGAGTTATAAGCAGTTTGTGTATTTATACATATTAACAATAGTTTGTGGTGCTACACAGAACAGTAAAGGTTTTTGACATGCAACAAACAGGACATAGGACAAAGATAATGGCACAGCGACAGAACAGCACTAATTCAGTTTTTACTTAGACATTAAACCGAGAAAAGGTTGCCAGATTTTTTTTTAAATCCTCTTCAGCAGACATTTCTCAAAGTGTAATACATTTCCCAGCTCTCTCAACCACATTTCAAATGTAGGAGACCTTTCAGATTTCCAAGACTGTAAAACTAGCTTTCTGGCTAACAATGTTGAAAGGGAAATAGCCTTAGCTTCACAACTACTTTTCACACTCTGGATTGGCCACCCTGAACAACACGGTGGGTTACATGGATGATTTAAGGCCTTAGTGAAAAACTCAAACAAGGAGCCCCAGAGTGATTGTAGCTTATGACATGACAGTGTTCCTTCTTCACTTTGACAAGTTGTAAGTTTGTTTTTGAAATCAGTAATTCGTATCGGCCAATGCTCTGAGACGACGTAATGGAATACTACAAAAGTTGGACTGGTGCATCACTAAAATAACATCTCATGAGAAGGGTGGAGGTGGACAAAGACTGAGTCCGACAAAGGAAACCACCTTTTGCATAACACCTCTCCCCTCAATCGTCCTTGGTTGGTAACCATGACCACGATCTTTTGGTTCCCTTCACCAAGCACCTTTGGTCCCTAACCCCTGACCGTACCTCAACCACAGCAGCTACAGATCAGGAAACAAACACCCATCTACTGTGAATGGACTGACTCTCAGTATCCAGAACACTGGTTTGAACTCTACCTTGCTTGGCCATGCCAGGGATGTCTTCAAACGTCAACGTCCGCAGAGATGGACGCCAGAACGCATAAGACTCCACCAGAGCCTCCAGACCCATCCTGTAGAACACACACAAACACACGTTAACACACATACATCAGCATTACAGGCCAATCACCACCCGGTCCCTCAGAACAGAACCTGCATTTTCTTTTTAGTCGGCGAGGCAGCTGCAGCCGCTCTCTCCCAGCATGCCTCACCGGGTCGTACATTACACTAACCACCTGGCGGCCATCTTAGTCGCCGGTTGGGGCCTCACTCGCCGTCTCCATGGAGACCACAGGTAATGAGGGGCATAAACGCCGCGTCGCGATTGGCTGCTGCCAGCCGGGTGCTCTGAGGTAATTGCTTTCACACGGCTTTTACGGGCGAATCAGGACGAAGGAGCAGGAAGCCGCAGCAAGGATTTATGAGGTGGGACTCCCCTTCCCCCCCGAAATCTGCCTCTCCCTCCTCCTCTAGGTGGGGCAGAGGGTTGCTGTGGCGGGGTAATGCAAGTGCTCTGTTACCCCTCGTTAGCGTGAGGATAAAAGTCCTCCCCCCCGCGGGGTTGTAGCCACGGTGATAATTTAGACAAGCTGCCCGGAGCGGCTCTGTGTGCACCAAAGCAGCCTATCAGAGCAGAAGTTTATTTAGCAAACTGCTTAACTCTTCCTGTAATATTTAAGGGGAGGCTTTTTTTTTCGGCCTTCCTGAGTTTAACTTTTATAGGGTCAGCTGTCAGGGTCCCTCGGTTATCCAGTTTGCCGTTCTCTACCTTCCTCCCTCTCAAATTCTCTGTCTCACACGTTCCCTCTCCTCCCCTTTCGCCGGCTCTCCCCCTTGCTCTCCCCTCCTCTCTAACGATTTCTATGAGGCCTCAGGGGAGTGGCTGTTTGGAGACTGTTGGAGTTTTACTGCTGTGTTGTTTTAATGCTGTGTTTATATATGTTTAGAAATGTGTTTATACAGATTTTCTTCAGGACACTCTTGACTTTTATTATTTTGCTGTTGATGTTTATGTTACGAGGCTGGCTGGAATCTGACGCTCCATTTAGGTTTGCAGCTGAGGTTAGATTTTTCCCTCTCAGAGCATGTGCCCGTAACTATGCAATTGTTGGAATTAATGTGCCTTTAAAGTTAGCACATTTAAATGAAAATGCATCACGGATTAATATGATGAAACCATAATAATATGTGCCACGTCTGTTCAGTTTAGTCAATTTCTCTTCTGCCATTTAGGACAGATTTAATGGGAGGCTGCTGCACATTTTCCATTAGAAAAAAATAAATAAATACATAGCTTTGCTCCCCATAAAATCAGCCTGAAATAGCCGTGACAAAAACCACAACCAAGCCAGAATATAATGCAGTCATGCATCCCACATTACCCCTAATGCACTAGATAATGTGAAAATCTCTGTGGTTGAAATGAACTCACCGGTTTCTGCCAGAATCTCTGAAGCCTTTGGCAAATGGGTTTCTGTCAATTTTCAGCCTTGTAATCTGAAAGGCAAAATAAGACTCTAATTATTTCCAAAAATTTAGTAAGTACAAAGTCCATGATAACATACTGTATGTATAATGGAAGATTTTTCCCGGCCAAAATAATTTTCCTTTTCTGTAATCTTTCAATCAGATCTATAAATAAATACATCGTTAGCCGTCGACTTTGCCAGTTGTTTTGATGTGTGCTTGTGCATTTCCTTGCACATACTGTATATGTGAATTAACGTATGTGTGTATGCATGTTGGTTAACGTCCCTGGGGCTGCCATGGGGCTGCCCAGGCTGTGGGTGGTGTTTAAGACCCAGCTCTGTGACCCACATCCAAAGGGACTTTTATAGGCATCGCCACTGTGTTTCTGACTTCAGCCATCGTGCACTGTGGGCCAGCCAATCCCAGCTAACATCCTACTTCAAAGCTCACACTGACTGGTCCAGTGCAAAAGTCCATAAAAACCGTCAGCCTCCCCCAGCTGAAGACATTGACGCTGGAAAAATCCAGAAAATATGAAACACTGAAGCGATGTAGCTTAAATGAGCAGCACCGTCATAAAAATCTGTCCGATAAACGTGGTAGAAATGGTTTAACACTCTCTAGGAAAACTGCAGGACATTTCTCTCTCTGTGATTTGCAACACACACACAGACAGACACATGGACCCACAATCAAAGAGAAATATTTCCTTAAAATAGAAAGAAGGCCAAAATTCTGGTAATGCCAAAATTAAAATCCTTCATTTGACTTTTTTTCACATCTTAAATTCCTCTTGTCTGAAATTCATAGCAGGAAACACACCAATGTGACCTGCAAAAGTGTGTTTTAAACATTTATCAGTCATCACTAACTGGCAACCACAAATGGCACAAAGCTACAAACAGCAGTATCTGTCAGCAGCGGGGTTGTCACCGTAACACCACACACTTCAGCAGATTCCGTTCATCCAGCGGCGTTGGTTTACAGTGGAAATGCAGCTGCATGGAGATGAGCTGTGTTACCTGTTGGTTCTGATACGCTGTGACGGTGGTGAACACGGTCTCTGGGAAGGCGAAGGTGCGTGTGCCTTCCCCAGCAGGGATGGCTCTCACTGGGGACAACTCCTCTCCACACTCTTTACGGATCACATGGACCCGGGGCTGGTACTTGTGCATGGAGTGAAGGATGATCTGAGCACGGAGGGAACAATTACTCTTTAGTTTTAAATCACACTAGCAACAGTCTCATGTCATTCAGTGCAGTGGCTCATTATGAACAAACACATGTGGGCAATATGCACCTGCACACAAAGAAACACAATCGTGTAGGGCCTACAATATGTTAAATTGGAGACTTAAAAAAAAAAATATTGTTCTTGTGATTTTCAAGAACATAGCACAACACTGCAGTTTTAGGTTTTTACTGTCCTGTAAAAAAAAGAAATTATGAAAATGGGCCTCAGTGATTTTAACAAAATGTTCACACCTAAATATCCAGAATCTAAAAATGTGATAATCATAACGGAGATAAAATGACATCAGAGAGGCGACAATAAGATAAGTATCCACGGTGTGGGCCTATGGCAAACATATGATAATAGAGAAATATATTTATAAAGTCTTGGTCGTGCTACTTACGTGTCCCTGGTCGTCCAGCTCGTTGTTGGTGAGTTTGAGCTTGTCGAAGCTGACCACCTGACGCATCCACGTCTCTCCTGAAGCCGGCGAGTCCGGGTGGATGTAGACTCTGGGCGGAACAGGGGAGTCCGCATTCCCCGCTACCATCCACTTGGAGCTGTGGTACACGTACCTTCACAATTCACACAGACACACGGCGGGAAGTAAATCAACACAACATCCCACACTTGTACTTCAAACATGCAGAGAGTCTGAAGTTCTGATTATATTACGCTCTGATTTGTGATGTAGCTAACTCTAAAGTTGTGATTAAAGGAGAGCCTCAGCCTATAGTTTTGTTTTTCACCAGCACCACAGATGAAAAACATTTTACCTGCCAACTCCTTTGACTTTTAATTACTCCAATTATTTACCTACAGCTATTTTTCTTTTTAACATGGAGGGTTACACAATTAAAACGTCACGACCTAAAACGGCGTACATATGTATATATCTAAGTTTTATGGCCTTCAGCTACAAACACAACTTCTAATTAGTTCCCCATCTGGCTGAAGGTGTGTTCATCACCTGCTGCTCAGCCTTTGGTTGGAATAAAAACCTGCACACTTCCTCCAAGCCGCGCGGTCGCCCGCGGCTTCAGCTGCCTGCACAAACGCATTGTATCTTTATATGTTGTATACGAGTAAGCTATTGTCACAGTGATTGAATAAAATGAAAAATATATCCTTCATATCACTGATCACTGAGCCGCGCCGCTGAAAACGTGTTTTGGACGTTTGAGATGACAGGACCACCGTGTGAAACATGCAGAGGCTGGGCTGCACTGATTATAACGCGCTGTTTTCTTCTGTGTTATAACGACATTTGTTGGTTTGACCTTCCAGGCCGGAGAGGTTAGGCATCCAAACGGCCTTTTCCAAAAGGGACGGCAAAACCGCCGTGACAAAACCCCGGTGCCAGGAGCCATTTGTGGAGAGAAAGCTGAGGTTTGCACAATTGAAAAATCTCGGGTCGTCCCAGGAGGCGCGGTGAATATGGAGCTAAATTAAGAGCAAAATGACTGTAACGTTCCTGTTTCTATAGGACGTGCGTGCGGCGGTACAGACTAACCATGCACCATGATGTTTACACACTTTGATATTCACGCCACCAATTTTCCTCTATTATAATTCATATTTATCCTACATCATGACCTGTTTTTATTTTATTTTAGCAAGGCCTATAGGGCTGCATTGCGCACGTGCATGTGCGCGTGTTTTGCGCGTCTTACCTGTATCGTTTGTTGTCCACGGGGATTATATCCATGGCAATGTAATACTGCTGGTGTGGGTCCAAACCCGAGATCTTCACTCGCATAGCGGGGAACATCCGCCTGAGAGGCAAACCAAGGAACACATGAGATCTCAGCACTGACCTGCAGTCTGCTTGGGTTTACAACACACTCATTTTTCTTACGCTGTTATAATAATAATCATAATGTAGTCGTATCAATAATGACCCAATAACAGCTCAAGAAAAATGTTAAGAGAAAATGATTTAGTGTCTAAATAAGGGAATGTTTGTGTTTGAGTTTTTTTTTTAATTATAATTTCTGCTTGCACAGCTGATTTACTTCTCCCATAATTAAAATTGCCTATTTTATTTTTCATATTTTTACGCCTATAGTTAGATTATTTTAATTTCCATCAGTAGTATGAATTACAGTACAGTTGACTTCTGTCTCCAGCAGAGTTTATGTTTGGGCATTTTTAACTCGAACATTTCCCATCTGTATGTGAACTCGGTCTTACCGTCCAGCCTTGGTGATAATCATTTCCGTGCCAATCTCGTGGAAGCGTTTCCACAGGTCTGATCCCTGCAGGTCCACGCGGGCCTCCTCTCCGGTGCCGGTGCCGGTGCCGGTTACCGGCGCCGGGCACAGAGCTGCGGGCTGCGGGCTCTCCAGCAGCGCGTCCTCGCTCTCTGCTGCACCGGAAAGAGACAATATTAACACGTTTTTAAAAAGAGACAAACTACTGTTTCTATTCAAGGCATGTTGTCCTGTGACTCAGAAAAGTTCAACACATCAGAACATTTGAAACACACACACACACACACACACACATTAGATCAGCACTAATGTCCAATAATACACTGTATAAAATAATATTTAAACGCCATTATTTCATATATAGCCTTTGAATATGACTTATTACGTGCAATTATTGCAACCGTCCGATTTCAATGACTATTTTCAGCAGCCTACGAAAATGTCACTAATTTTACTGCAGAGGTTATTTTACAGATGTTATTTCAAGCAGGTAAAAAAAAAAAAAAGCCTTTTATGTTTTAAGCATCCTGTGTTTATGTCCATGTTGAATACTGGTGCATTAAAAGCTCTGAATCTGTAGGAATATTACAGTAATATATGTCTCTATAAAGTAAGGTCACTCTGCACTTATTACTGAACATATCCACCCTCGTATATTATGATCCAGTTGAAAAATTGTCAGTTTACTATACGCTCATTACTGAGCACCAATTTATTACAAGCCGCAGTATGAACTGTATAATGATTTCCATTAGGAGTACTTGAGTTTAAATGTGTTTTAATACAGAGAGGACACTCCAGTAGTATTTATGTGTCTCATCGCTGTTGTTATTTGCCCAGTTCAGCACAGGCTTCGCCAAGTGGTGGAAATTTATGAACATTAGACACGGGCCTAACAAGCCAAACTAGCACAAAGACAAATCCTCGGCCAAGGGCATTTTAAACTTGCAGCAGAATTAAATCCTAATTTGTCAGGGCCAGTCGGTTTATGCTTTCTGCAGACCTCATAGCATCCTTACCGTGGCACTTTCCCTGCCTTTATACGCTGCTAATTGGCGTGTTTATGATTGCAACACAACTCATAAAGCGTCTCACATTAGTCACACTCACACCACTCATATTTACAAGGCCAGGGCCGTGATATGATATCACATTTCCACTGTCTGGCTCTGACCCTGCTATCATTGTTTTACTTTATAGCCCACATCTTTTGCATCTGATTACTGAAGTTTCCTGGGCAGGAAGCAGAGCATGAATAAACCTGATGCAAAGAGCAGTGCTGCCTCTTATTAACAAAGAAATATCAGCGAACAGCCAGGAGCAAGTTTACTTGTTTAACATTAAAATATATGAGGATAACACATGCTTGTGCAGGACCTGTGGCTCAAACATGAAGTCATTTACAAAAGATACTTTTAAAAGGCTTTGAAAACAGAGTTAAATGTATAACGTGACATGAGCATTATTTAAAAATTATTTCAACCTTTTGTGGATACTATAGTAATTTGATAATGCTTCCATTTCAAGGGCCTGTTTTAGACAGTCATTATTATTATTATCATCATCATCATTATTATTAGGCTATTATTACTTTTATTATCATCACTGTTGTTGTTGTGAGGTTATTGTGTTTATTTGTCATTATTTACTTACGGGATCCGTCACTTGCACATTCAGCCTCGCTTCCCCGGTCGCTGGTGCACGCTCTGTCGGCCCGCGGCCCCGGGCTGCCGGGCAAATCAGACACATCAGTTCCGTCCTCGTACCCGGGGGACACAGCATCTCCTCCGGACGTTTTGCGTCTCTTCTCCGCTCCGATCAACGCCTCCACCGAGAAGGCGTGAGCCTTGACGCTCATGGCGCACGGGGACCGCCGCTTCTCTGCCATTTGTCTCGGGCTCGGCACAGAGGAGCGAGAGGAAGGAGACGGCGTCACGAGCTTTGCAAGGAGCAGCAAGAAAAGTTCAAAACACAAGACAGTCTGAAAATAAGAGAATCCACACGGTGACAGCGCGGTGCTCTCGGTGGGACGGGTTGTCCGCCCTCCAGCCGGACAGCACAGGAAGCAGTGGGAGCCGCGAGGAGCCGGAATTCTGTCTCCGTTATCCGTGAGAGCCGTGCGGACTTTTGGAGAGTGTCAACAACCGGAGCTTAGAGGAGAGCCGGAGAAGGGGACCTGTCAATCACAGCGCACAGCAGCCAATCACGAGCAGTCACAACCCCCCGGAACTTTTCCCTGGTCCCGCCTGCTGAGGGGGCCGCTCGTGCCGCCTTATGTGGTAAAAGTGGAGCTGGAGAATGAATCATGTCCTCAGGCGAAGGAGCGCGAGGAGCATCTCCCTGTGGCATTGCGCGCATTTTCACACACCGGCCCGACATGTTTTGCATACCTGGCCATTAGTAGCTTGTTCACGGTGGACACTTGTGATCCTCATCCAGACAATAAGCATTTCTCTTATGCATGTCCTTCAGGAGAATTAGACTAAACCCCCAAATTAGTCGGTGCATGCGATCATCATCAAGCCTGTACAATGCTGACAAAATAAATGTGGGAGGCTGCTGGTGCCATATGTTCACTGACCCACTTAAAATAAAACAGTGTCACTATTTTGTGTATAGGCTAAGTTTTTTTTGTGTGTGTGTGCACTCGACAGAGATAATGAAATTTCTACATTTCTATAATCTATATTTAGACCATTATTACTTCTCCAAACCTTGTCATCAGACAATTCTCATTCCCATGTTGAGCAACTGACTGTTGCAAAAAGCAGAAACGTTCGCACACAGCAAAAGCTCTGTTTCATGACATTAGAGCAAGCTGTGCTTAATAAACAAGATACCAATAATGATAATAAAAAAAAATGATGCAGTTTGACATCAGGGCAACATCCTCGACTTCTTATTCCTCGTTTTAATGCAACAACATAAATGTTCTGTTGAAAACATAAAGTAACAAAATCACTGAAGTTGCAAATTCACTCAAATAAATTTGCACGTTAATGTAGCTTAATTTACAGTTATTAAAAAGAACAACTTTTAGGCGAGTGCAATGTTGTAACAGCCTAAACAGTATGGACATAATATGTAAATATATTAGACGTCAATTCAATAAATTAGGGTGTTGTTATTGAAATAATAAGTTATTATCATAGTCCTACAGCACTTGTGTGTTATTTTGGTGTGAACATATAGCTATAGTAGTAAATAAAGTAATATGAAATTAAAGTTTATCAAGCTGAACCCAGTTTACTTGAGTCAATTAATTAATAAACTAAATGGACAATGTGCTGTAGTCATTATTAAAACCTGATGGTGAGAAGGTCGTGAAAGTGATTTAAAATGCAGCAGATGAAGGGAACAGAGAGATGAGATGGATCCTCTCTCCACGCGCGTTAGGAAATAATCCTCCGCACTTCCAAGGCCGAGCACGCGGAGAATGTGTCGGTGTGTATGTGCGCGTGGAGGCATGAACATATGGAGGAGAGCGCGACTATAAATAAACAAGGCACTGCGCTAGTGCGTGTGTGTGCGTGCTGGTTTCAGTTGAAAGTTCTACCTGCAGCATGACAGTGCACCACCAGTAGTTTGATTAACCTGTTAATTAGTCAGTTAACTTATATTAATATTAATCCACATTAGTGCCCAATTATTTCTTGGAATCTCCTCGTGGCTTCAGTGACGTCTCCTCCGTTAATCCCTGTGTGCAGCTCGAGGCCTCTGGTGGTTTGCAGTTTAAATACACAACCCGTCGCCATCGGTTATTGCCAGAAACGCAGTGTGTATGATTGGACGTCAAGCGGAAGGCCCGCGTCCATATCCGCGTGGGTTATCAGATCAGAAGCCTCGCGTTTCCCCTCTCGTGGGAATTTAAAAATGTCACACATTTCTCTAACTCTGTGAGAATAAAAAATGTTACGCTCTCTTTAATAATGGAATTTAGTTTTGATTATATAATCACATTGTCACACCAGACTCAATCCTATGGACATATTATAAAGGACAGGTTGAGTCACAGCAGGTTGTCAACGATTTAGGTTTCTTTACACATCTGTGTATATGTGTTATACTTTTAATAAACAGCTTGTATTTTCACATAAAGTCTAATGAAATGTGACACAAGTTAAAGCATAAGCAGAATTTTTGACTTGTGTTCCGTTCAATTTTACATTGGCCATGTTTCACAAAATAAAAATTAATTACGAACAGCCTCCATGCTCCATCAGGGGAAATCAATAAAAAATAAATAAAAAAGGCATAATATTACATAGCATTTCACCATCACCATCATCATAGTCTAATATAGTAATAATTATAGTAATAATAACTAACAACAACAATGATTATAATTACTTATTTTACAGCGATACTACCATCATTATATGCTATGCAATAATTATCTATTATTTGATCAATATTCAGGTATATCGTCGCCTCTTATATTTTAGCCTTTTAGGGCTTCACTTCGGTCTCAGAGCTGTTCATTATTATAGTATTATTATTATAATAGTCCCTCAATCCTCACCTGAAAAAACAACAACAAACATTTTAGTTGCAACGATATTTGGTGCAGCTTTATTGACAGGCCTACGTGTGTATTTGAGATAAAATCACATTGTCATAAATTGACCTATATATATTTTTTGTTTTTCATTTTCCAGTTTTTCGTTAGCAGGTGCACTGGTCCTTGTATTTTAGAGATTATAACTCTATAATAATTAACATCTGTCATTTTATAAGGCTCAAACGAACAGAGCGCAGCACAATGTCCTGGATCACCGCTGCAGAGGACAGTGACAGGGAAGAAAATCAAACTGACCCACTCAAACTGTCAAACTCGTGTTGTTTACCACTGAGAGTCCACATGTCGACTCATCTATAAAAACGACCTGTAGATGCTCTCACATCTTGTTGCTTGAAACGAAATAACTTTGCGTAGACTTATGGCTAAAATGACCGCAAAGATTTCTGAGGCCCCTGGATTATAGAAGTAGTTTATCTGTAAAATACACAGGGTCGTTCAGGCCATGATTCACAGTGGCTCTAAATATAGTGGGAACCTCTCTGTCGTCGGCCATTCTGTCTAATAAGGATTTGCTTGTCTGGCAGCTCTATACATCCTAAATGTATAACCTACGCTGTTCTGCACGTAAATAATTCTCGGTCATTAAATGCGTTTTGGTAATTTATTTATTTTTCTCTTATTTATTTCAGACTGTGTGAGTAAGCCTCTCTGACACAGACTGTGTCACTTTGTGTTTAGTGCCTCAATTTGTCAGCACCTGAACCTGACTGGATCAACCTAAGCCAAACGTTAGTCTGCAGCTTTTATTCCTCTATGGAAAATTTAAGAGAGGCTATTTTTGTTCAGCGAGAGTAAATAGGTTTCCCCGCTTTTCCATTCATGAAACGTGTGCTGCTATACCAGCCTGTACCTGGCTCGAGCAGCTCTGATTTATGACCAGGTTGTGCGCGTGAACAATTAACGAATTAAAATGAACTGAAAGTTAGTTTATTTTTAAAAGATAGCCAATCCAACGAGGATGGTAATTATAATAAAAGGTTATTTTTTAATAACAGCAAAATGTTAAGAGTGTAGGGTTTAAGAGAAAAAAGTTGGGCTGTCCAATGAGACTCAGTCACGTGCGTGACTGATGGGTTACCTGGTGATGTCTCGCGGCTGTGGACGTGATTCAGCCAATCAGAGGCCAGTCCGTTCCTACAAGTGCCGTTTTAAAAAAATCCGAAGGTAGGCGTAACCCACTGCGCACTGAATAGGCTGTTTATTAAAAACCTTTGACATAATTACCTGTGAGCTTTGAAGGGACGCGGAGTAGGGTAGAAGTGGCGGGGCAGGGGAGTCTGGGTAATACATTGTTAACAGTTATTTAGCGCGTGCTAATGGGCACGTGGATCACTGCCAGGGCTTTTATGGCGGAAGTGGCATGGAGGACTGTGTGTGTGTGTGTGTGTGTGTGTGTGTGTGTGTGTGTGTGACATGGAGACTGGAAAAGAAAGGATACACACTTACATAGGCTACAATCCATTGGTTATATAGGGCTTACATAGCGGTTTGGGTGTAAGAAAATATTGATGCACTAAAATATCACAATATTTTATGACATGATTCTTTGGAGTACTGTATTGTACTATATTGAGTACTGTCAAAATTTCATCGATAGTTTACATAGTGACCGTGGGTTTGTGACTATATTTGTGTTGTATTTAAGCCTCTGGCCAATGTTAATTCATTTGTTCAGATTGCACAAGAAGTATGATGTAGGATTGTGTAGGAACAGAGAAGTACAAATATATTGTCAGAGTCTGAATGCATAATAATTTGTCAAGTTTTTACATATACGATTGAGTGTGCATAAGTTTTTCTAAAAGCTATATGATTACCAGACGTATACATATATGATACCAGACAGAAATGCAGGGCCCAGGTTCAGCCATCTGCCTCCTTCCAGGTTCAGGGGTCCCTCATCACCCCTGCAGCTCGTCCTGGGAGGCCAAGTCCCAGCCGAGAACTGCCGGATCCCCCCGTATGGCTCCACTGGGAGAGCCAGAACTTGAACTCCATGCCTATTTTGCAGTTGTGCCAGCACTGCAAAGCAAACGACTGGGCCCCTGCAAGCGTATCCTGCTTATGCTGGCCGAGAGTCACTCATCATCCAAGTGAAGTGACCCTTGCTCCCTTTCATAAAGTTAACCTTCCATTGAAAACGTGGTATTTACTGACGCGCTTGATAGAAATTGATGGATCTATGACATTTATTGAATTTTTTTACGAGCTGGTTCTGGTCTTGACGCCGTTTATTCAGGCCTCTGTGCGTCTCGGATGTTATTCAAGTTGAACTTCTGCTCTGGCTGCCATAGCTTGTCTCATACACATAAGCAGATGCGCACACACACACACTCAAACACACACACACACACACACACATACACACACAGCACGAGAGAGACACAGATGACTGAAGCTCTGAACAACTCTGAGTTACAGCAACTTCTGCACTGGCGTTGGTTTCATCCTCTTATTCACAGATGAAAAATGCATTGCTAAACTAAGCCAGTGTTACTTCATGTCACTTCACAGCCTATCACATCAATATTATAATGAGATGAAATCAAATCACATTCAGGATCATTCCTACATTACTTATTAATAAATATCTAAAAGATGAAGGGATAGGTTACACAACATTTTGTTCTTTCCATCAAGCAAAGTCAAAACTGGAGCAATGATTGGATATTGAGGAACAATTGTGATTAATCTTCTCTCAGCCTGTGTGTAATTTTAATCCATCAGGTCTAAAGTCATTCAGGCCCAATTGAGCATAGAAATAACTCTTTAAAATCAGATGTATATGTGCTATTGAGATCTAATGAGATCATGACATGAATTCAAAGGATTGAAAACGTCACTGTTATTTCATGTAGTAATATATTTTATTGTGGGGGGGGGGTTGGAAATTAATTATTCATATGGTACTAGGAGTCCTGATAGGAGACATGAGTGTTACAGGGATACAATTAATTATTCATCAGCCTCACAGGCAGGAGAAATGCATGTAAATTGTGGTATATATTGAGGTGTATGGTTAGTGATGCAGTATGTTTGAGGGGTTTTCACAATGGCAGATAGAGCATGTAGAGTCATATTGTGTATGAGACAGTGAAAGTTGTGGTCACAGGTGCAAACCCCTTTGTCTGATAATCTGCATCTGTGAGCAACCCTGTGGTGTCTTGGTTAGTCTTTATCAGTTCTCTGTTTTTATCAGCCAATTGTTCTCTATAGATGAAATGAGATGACTTATGTAGCATAATGTCTGAGTACTGAGTACAGCATTAAATGTTTCATGTTTTGTATTTCCTAAAGCTCAGCGATGTGTTGCAGTGACAAAGTTATTAAAACAGCGAGAAAGTCAGAAACTGTATTTTATTTTTTACCAATTGACATTATTTAGGTGTCCTGGGTAAAAAGCAACTAAAGCACATTGCATCCGCCTGTAACAGGAGTCACTTTCTCAATAAAAGCAATAATTGCACAATAGCATTTATGTGGAGAGCAAGATTTCTGAATGGGAAAACAACTCCATCATGAGGGGATGGGCCATGATCTCAAAATAATTCTGTAAAATGTTTTATGCAGCAAAAGAAGTAACTGACTTTAAAGCAGGTCAGGAGAAGTCAAACACTCTGCAGGACTGGCTCCAGTCATATTTACTCAAGTCAGCGGGAGACACACTTGCACATATTTCTCAGGCTGATCTAAGCTCTATTAATTTCAAAGCTGAGTCATAATTTGCAGAAATAAACTATTCATAATCTGGCACTGAACACACAATAAAACAGGTCCAGTGTGTCCAAGAGACAATCTGCTCTCATTGCCGTCTTGACGGCCTGATCATGTCATCACCTCATAGTCTGGACGGCCTACTGGTTAAAGCTGCATGAACCGGGCAGGAACTACCTGTACCCCTGAGCAAGGTGGCAAACACCCACCTGCCCCATCACCGCAAGATGCTTGGGTGAGAAGTGGCCAAATGCAAGTGCAACGTGTTTTATGCTGCTACAAAAGGAGAAAAAAAAAACATATCTCATTACCTCACTGCTTCAAAATCAGACGGAGAGGAGGGGCAGTCGCAGTAGGGAAAGAACAAGCAAGCAGGTGCTGTTTTTATGGCTTTCTCCATCTAGCGAAGAAGAGGTGAAAACATTTTCTCCTCTCATAACCCTTGAAACCACATGAAGAGTTGGTGTGAACGCTGTGTGTGTTTGTATGTGTGTGTATTAGGTCATTAGGAGGGAGTGTTGTGCGCGCAGAGGTTTTGATTACACCCTGTTCTTCACTCTCAGAGAATTCTTTAATGCATAGGTGTTGGTGTGTGTGTGTTGTGAGTGTGCGTGTGTGGGTAGTCTATCATTGCGTCTAATGACCTCTCTAGTTTCCTGTGATTAGACGCCATGATGAGCTGCTAAAAGGCACGCAGATTAGAACGATGGTTAATTAAGCTCAAAGTGCTCCAGAGTTTTTCTGTGGATGTTTCACTTCACGTACACACGAAAAACACACAGGCGAACGCGCTACAACACACACTCCCCTAACGAGTGCAAAGCTCATCACGGAAACGCCACAATTTGAAAATAACAACAATCATAAAAAACCATACAAACATCTGCAGCTCGTAACTGACGTCTCAGGCCAACCCCAGCACACGTGCCTCTTAAAACTGGAGAACAACGGTTATTTTCATCTCTTAGATGTTGGAGTTTTATTTCTTTTCTCTTTCTCTGGCTCAACTGGAACCATTTAGGCGTTTTTTAATCAAAGAACTAAGTCGTTAGAATTTGGCGGCCAAGGCGTCCGGTAAGGCCGCCTCTCCTCCCCTGCCTGAACTTCACCGTCCAGCCCAGTGCTAACTAGCATTTAGCGCATATTTAAGGAATGCTATTTTATTACTATATTTAAGGAGTGGCTGCGTTGAAGCATGCACAAAACATGCAAATGTATAAATGAAGTTTTATTGCCTTGTCACAAAAAAAAAGTTTCAGTGTTTTCATTGTTTTCTCCAGTTGCTATTTTGAAGCCTTTCTGAGAATCTAATTGGTGGTAATGACACAGTTTTAACGACGGAGAGAGAACAAACTCTGAATGAGACTCAGCTTGTGGGAAGTGTTTGTTATGCACCCTGATTCACAATCACACACACACTCGAAAATATCTCTCACAACCATGTACGCACTGTATGAATCACCATAGACCATTTGTTGTCTTTGCAACAGCTTGTAAGTGTTCACTATTTTACTGAGTCAAACATGTTTGGGTTTAAACGGCACACTTGGCGCTATTATATCACACATATTTGCACACATGCAAAGATGCCAGCATGATTGTTGATGAGTTGTCAGGACGTTTAAGGTCTGACTCATGTTCATCAAACGTGTAAAAAGTTTCACTTAATATACAGACGCAGCACAAGTGGAGGAGAAAGCTTTTACAACAGGATGAATCACGTTTGTTCAGAGCAGAGTCAAGGTTTTATAGCTACTACATCTGCCTCACTCCTCCACAGTGTTATTTCACACACAAAAATAATACCCTTTCAAACTATTCTAAAGATTTGCTTTATTTATACTGCATGAAATTCTCAATACTTCCAACAATAATCATTATTTGAATAATTTATCATATACAGATGTAGATTAATCCAAAGAATAAAACAACAATAGAGTTTAAAAAAAGAGAGACCAAATCCCAAATCACATGCTGCTGTTTTTATTGAGGGATGATGAGAGAAATAAATGTATCAGTCAGTCAATCATCCTTTATTTTTATATGCAAAGTGATTGCAAAAAGCATCATACTGTAGCATCGACTTCTTGTTTGTAACATCCAAATACTGCAAATAGTAAATGAAAACAATCCTATCCAGCTTTATATATCAGATTAGGATAACTTTGTACATTGATATCATCACAAACATGTGTCAGAAGGCACTTTAATTAACCAATGTGAGAGTTTTTTTCAAATGAAAAAAACATTTGAAAGTTAAAACAAAAGTAATTTGTTTAATAGTTTATAGAAGTGAAAAATTTCCACTGCAGTTTTACTTTTTTCACAATATTTGTAAACCGGTCTGCACTTGACTGTTTTTTTTTTTTTTCATTTGTTTGAATTCAGCCACAGTTTCATGTACTAGTCAGCATTTTCCCATTGATGATTGAAGAAGTCTTTGTACATACGCACACACAACAGTGCTCATATTTGCACACAAGTGTACGTCTGCACCTAAGATCTCTTTGTGCTTATGTACATATGAATGTATGTATGCATGTGCACATGTCTTTGTTTGTAGCTGCAGTGATACAACCTCAGGGCAAAATGTGTTTTTGATATAGAGTCTCTTCCTCTCCCGGCATGCCTCTAATACTCTCCTTCTTCCCAGGATAACAGGGTCACAGCATGGAGACCTCAACGACTCCACACCTGGAATAACACCACCCAGAATATCCGCTCCGCTCCGCCTGCATGTGAGCTGGTGAGTGTGTGTCTGTCTCTGTATGTGTGTATGTGTGTGTGTGCAGGGGAGATAGAAAAAAAAAAGTAGAGAGTGAGAGAGGCTTTATGAATGACAGAGAGAAGGAGGTCGTGTGGTGCAGTCAAGTCATCTGTCTCGCTAATTTCTTTCTCTCTTTCTCTTTCTCTCTGACACATACTCAGACACAAACCCAGCGCTCTGGTGTTTCTAGTGATGGCCTGTTTTGCAGAGGAGGAAATATGAAACACCCGAAGGCATTTGTCAGCGGTCAGTTGCATGTTCTTGCTCTTTACTTGTGTGTGTGTGTGTGTGTGTGTTCACGAGGCACATTTTAAACTCACAAAGCCCCTGTGCGTCACTCTTCCCCCTGACACACTGCTGAGGTCTGATTAATAAAAGATGAGTTTAGGGGAAGTATGACTGTTTTGATTCCCCTCTCCCTCTCTCTCTCTCTCTGCACGATGAAAAGAAAAGAAAAGACGGGATGAAAGAACGGAAGAAAATGAGAGTGGAGTGAGAAAGGGCAGGGTCCGCTCTGACCCCCAGGACGATGCTGTGAATGGGCCGTTCACCCAGAGTGAGGGATGGGTGGAGAAAGAGGGATGAGGTGAGGACAGAAAGAGAGGGAGAAATAGCAAATTCACATATCTACCACCGTTTGATGCCTGTGGTGTGCCTCTGTAACTATAGCCCTCTTTCTTTAGCTTGCTCTCGCTCTTTCCCTCCCTCTTCCAGACCTTCCTCCCTCTCTCCCTCCCCCCTCGCCCCATCACTCCCTCTTTTTTTTTATATCCCTCCCTTTGCCCTCTTCCTGCTGATCTGTGCCAACCACCATGAAACCACCGCCACATTAGAGCCTTTAACGGGCACTGCCTGGCATCCTGCTCTGTCCAAACATATTATAGCCTCGTCGCACACGCACATGCAAGTGTGCATATGCGTTTTTATACAGTTTCTCAATTCACAACTATAGGGTTTCACCATATATTCAGGGATGGGGGATATTTTTCATCCCTACAAAACTGCCACGTGTCATTGTGGCTCCAAATAAACTCCAAAGATGTTGACTGCTTCTAACAGATTGTGGATGGAGAAGGCAGCAAATAAATGGTTCGCATATACCGACAGAAAAATGATATTAAAGCTGAAGAATTTACTGGGAATATGGTTTGGACTGATGTTTATAGAGTGGAATATTATTATTACATTCCTAGTCTATTCTATACTGGTGCAGTATTATAAAACTGACCAGGGTAAAAGACTGAGCTTTGTTTTGGCTTCTGCCCATCTACCCCTCCATCATTTATCGATCCACCCATTCATCATTCAACTATTTATTAGCCCATTTGTGTGTCCATCATCCATTCATCATTCATGTAGTTTAGAGAATTAAGAGTTGTTGACTTTATTCTAACTGTGCACCAACTGAGACACTGGCAGCCCTTCACTCAAACCCTCTAATTACACCAGAAACTACACATTTGACTCAGTTGTGTGTGTGTGTGTGTGTGTGTGTGTGTGTGTGTGTGTGTGTGTGTGTGTGTGTGTGTGTGTGTGTGTGTGTGTGTGTGTGTGTGTGTGTGTGTGTGTGTGAGACCATACTCACCATCAGCTCGCCAAGTCCTGCAGGCTTTCATCTTTTACATGAACTGACCATCTGAACATTGTCTCACACTCACATACACACACACACACACACACACATATACACACATGCATCCATGGTATTTTATGATTTGTTGATGAGGCTGTCAGGCAGAGGAGGCTGCAGCTGGACGGCGCTGACCACACCTGCTGACATCACACCAGAGCACCAAGGTGATGCTTGTTTGTTTACATGTTGTCTAAGTCAGTAGAAATGGGATAACGGTCCTGAAGATTATTTGTACCACATGGAAAGACTGTGGCTAGTTAACAAGTCCAATCTTTCATTTCAGCGTCCTCTGTTTATATACTCATGCTTGTAAAAGTGTGGACCTGATCTGACCTTTGCATAGAGACACTTAGATATGAGGATATTATTAGAGCTTAAAGCTATTGTGCATAACTTCTACGTGTCTGTAAATATCTGTTTCACCCAAGCCACTACAAGAGATGATACAACGCTGTTTAAGCCGTTCGGCTCCTCTAACACCTTGCGGTATTTTTCAGTATTTGTTCTTTTTGTATTCGGTGTCTTTGGCGACATACCCACGCTGGCTCACAGGAAACGTGTTCCACTCGGTTTTACCTGACAATGAGAAGGGAGGGGGGAGGAGAGCGCTGCTAGAAGCAACATGGCGGAGAACCTAAAGAAGCGACCAAGAGGTTCAGAAGTGGATCCTACTAAAACGAAAAAGCCTTCCCGTTCGGCAGAAGGTCTGTTGGCGAAGAAAGAGAGTGACAAATGGTATCGGTGGGGAGGGGCGGGTTACACCGGGCCATACGCCATATTGAGGAGCCGGCCGTATCGTTGTAATAACGCAGAAATCCTCTAGGGGGCGATAGAAGTTACGCACTATGGCTTTAAAGCTGCACTAATCAGTATGCATGTTAATGATGGAACAAATGACTATGCTTAAAAAAAACATGTAGGCAAGACATGTAGTGATTTACCCACGGAGAATCCTGATCCAGTTCTGCAGTTCCAATGAGCACTGTGCAGTGTGGTTTTCAGCTTGTTGTTTTGGTTTTTCAGCTAGAAAACCCATCACCGAAATTTCCAGCAGCAAGTTTGTTTTTGTTGCATCTTCTCAGCAAAAGCAGTGAGACAAAATTACAGACTGGTGGACTGGACCAGTTAGAGATCTTAATGTAGCATCTCATAGCTAAGAGCCAGGTATATAATACATGAAAAGGGAATACTGGATTTACAGGAAGCCTAGATTAATCTCAACATTTAACACTTGATATTAGCTGACTAGAGAATATTACTAGTCTCTAGTAATGTTACACAGTAATTGTATTTACTATATGACAGAATTGCCACAGAAATTCCAAAATACAGTACATCCAGTTATGTGTAAAATGTATTGTAAACCATATGAATATACTAAATCTTGTAAAGACATGTTATTTCAGTCCATTGGTCTTAGTGCAGGGTGAGGTGAGGCTTCAATGTTTTTCATTATTCACAAATAAATCAAGGTTTATCAAAATGAGGTATAAAAAGTGAATTGAAAAAGAAGATTAAGCAGCAACAGGGAACAAGCACAAAGTACAAACACACACACTGCATCTTTTTAAAATGAATCATTACATGAAGCCGCAGCATTAAGGCTCAGAATCAGACGTCCTTCGCCTAAATCTGTCCTGACTGTGTGGTACTGAAATCCCAGTTTCAGAGGTTCCTAGCGCCACTGAGCCAAGAAAAAGTCCTCTGGTTAGACATGCACAGATTAGCAGCAGGCATTACTGTCAGGGGGCATCAGTGTCCATGTCCTTTGACTCTGTGGCTATGTAAACAACATTTATAGGTTTATTAAAAACACCCCTGTATTACTGGGGGTCATAGGAACAGTTAATGGTGTATGTGACAGTTTGTTTCCCTTTCATAATGGGCTCTGAGCAGAGCAGGTAATTACCACAGACAGTCTGCTGGGCTGAGCGTGTGTTTGCCCGCCTGGGAACAGGCACAGTTTTGAGTGTTGGAGCCTCAAAATATCTGGGATATTAGCGACAAAAGCACCAGTGAGTCTTCTTTACTCTTTTACACTTTTCTCCTCTCTCCTCGTCTCTTTCTGTCTGTTCATTTCTGTCCTAATCGACCTCCATCTATCTCTATTCCCCTATCTCCTCCCTCACCTTTCTCCAGTGTCAGCTTTATTAATTTATCTCTGGTCCCTTAACAGCTTGCTGCATATATTTCAAACTGTGTAGACAGGGGGGAAACAGATACTGTAATTATTTCATAAATCAAGTGTATAGTCTGCTGAGGAGTCCTGTAAATACTGTGGAGGGGTAGTCATGCCTTCTGTGGCTGTCCACAGGCCTTTGGGTCAGAAACGAGCCTGTTGAACAGATCAGTGCATAGATAGAGAGACAGATAGGCAGGGCTGATATATACTTTTTTTGCGTTGATGTAATACATTGTATTGAACTTTCCTTTGAAGCCGGGGCCATAGCAAAAGCTTTGATTTATAGCTTGGATTCTTAACTGTAGTTTACAACCTTAAATGGGTCGTGCTTCTGGTGAGTTTTAATGTGTTTTCATCAGCCTTGGCTCAGCGGCATGAAACACATTTTTTATATGGGTCTTGATTTGAAAATGTTTTGGAAACCTCGACTTTATGAAGCAGTCAACTCCAAAACTTAGCAACAGAGACCGGTCAGGATGTTTTCCTCTGTGGATTCAGTCTGCAGCAATTGTTAAACTGTATGAACTGCTGAGTGAGAAAGTCATTTGTTTTTATTGTGATGGAATATCAATAATTCATATTATCAAGAGGTACCTCAACAAAGTGTTTTAACTGTACCATAATCACAGTGTAAAAGCCAGAATCGTGATCTTTCCCCAAGATCAAGGAAGGAAAAATCCTTAAAGGGAATGGTTCACCGTTTTGTGAAAAACATCTAGACGAGAGCATCGGTGCCACATTTATGTCTGTTTAATTGGGCAATAGAACCAGGAGCCAATCAACTTAGCACAAAGACTGGAAAGAAGGAAATGACGAGCATGTCCATAGTTAACCAGCCTACAATCACTTATAGAATTCACACGCATTTAACACATTATTCTTTGTTTGTTTCATATTTATTGTTTGTTTATTGTAAAATACTGTCATTCAAGGTAATATAGTTCACCAGAATCATCCATCAACATTATGATGATGAGCTTGCATTTTCTACCGGTCCTTTAATTTGGAAAATGTTGAAAAATATTCATATGTAAAGTTTATTTTTTAAAGGAAACAGTAAAGAATGACTGACTTTAACTTTTTCTTTTTTGTAAACTAACTTTTTGCCACTTGAATGAAACTGTAATGGCCATTTGGCATTTAACTGGATCAATTTATACACATAATGTATTTACTGTAAATATATACAAAGTTAGTAGCAGGAAAATGAATAACCAGGATGCAAAGAAGGAGAAGCTACATGAGAGAGGCAGTTGTCCAAATCTTGATAATCAAGAGAAGATAGATCGTTGGAGCATATTCACTGGCTCCTTTGGAAAAGAGGTCAGATGTTATCGGCTGATCAGACGGCAGTGTGGCTGATGGCAGCAGCAGAATCTTCCTAAATACTACGAAGCGGTGAAAGGATGAAATCCAGTGAGCAATCAAAACACGGTGCAAGGGTCTGAAATGGGAAAGAGAGAAACAACTCTGTGGACACAGCAAATTTACTCCTAATAGACTATGACAGGGACCCATTTTTAGTCCCGCGGTTTTGGTTTTGAGTGTGTGAGTGTGTAGACAGTCCAGGAAAAGAGATCATTGTCTTGTGATGAAAGACGGAGCCTGCATGTGTGTGCGCGCGAGATGACCACTGTTAACCTTGGTCACATGGTTGTCGGTGGGTTTAAATTTGATATGAAGGTTTTCAACAGCTCTTTTCCTCCCTCGGCTTCTTTCTGTCATGATACGAGGGGATTTCTCAGCAAACTCTGTGGAGTTTTCTTCAAGTTTCCGTTGTTAAACAGTCTGCTCAGAATCAGGCCTGGCTCGTAGCTTTGCACTTCTTTGCCTTTTTCCTTCACATTTTTTGTCTTTTTTTTTTTGTCAACAGCCCACTTAAAGAGCAGAGTCATAAAGCATAAGAATTTTAATCAGGCTTTTAAACCATCCTCTCTTATTTGCCCTGCAAGGAAGGTTTTTACACCACCCTCCATCTCCCCTCCTCCCTCTCCTCCCCCTCCTCTCCCCCTCTCCCCCTCCATCCCTCTTTCCTCCTGCCCTCGGCTCTACACCTCCCTTTGCTTGTTGAATGCGCTCATGCATGATGGTCTGAACTTGATAGACGTTCAGAGGGCATCGGCAAGAGAGCTGTTAGCGTGTGCACGCATGCATGTGTGTGAATGATGGACGGAGTACGTGTGGTCTCCCTGATTGGGTTTCATATGTGTTTTTCACCCTTTTTCTTTTACATATTGTGTTTCTCCACACACACACACACACATGCACATATATATGTGTATAAATCTAGCTCTCAGATCTCATTCGCTTTCATCTCCAGCACTCTTTATTCTCATCTACAGCGAGGAATGTGTTAGTTTTATGTGAAATCAGTTCATATGCCAACAGGCTTGTGATGTAGATGCCAAACTATGACGACTCTTTTCAGGCTAGCTGTCAGACATTAGCTCTAGACAGATTTAAATGAATAACTGAAAAGAAGTAAAGTGCTCCACGGAGAGAGTGTGGAGGGGAGGTGGATGGAGGACAGTTTGGGTGTCTGAGCCTGTCATTGCTTAATAAAAGTTGGCTGACTTATCCTGGGAAGGGGGGATGGAAGACGGAGAGACGAGGAAGGGAGGGGCTGAGTGTGAGTGTGGGGGTGTGTAATTTAGGCAGAGGGATTTTTAATGAGGGGAGATCTCTGCAGGTAACTTCCTCTCCTCCCCCCCACCCCGCTCCCCTCGCCTCAGTCTCCCCCCATTGTGGGGGGAGAAACCCATCTGGTTGGACTAAACAGCAGATTAGCACATTAGCACTGGAGGACGGGCAGGCAGGCACCACGGGAAAGACCCAAGACCCAACATATGACATTGGCGCACATGGTGTACGACTCATTAAAGGCAGACATAAAAGTTGCACTAAATTAAAGGCAAACTCCATCCGCCTTCGTTAACAGATGGTAAAAGTTTGACTCATGATTGCAGCTTTTATACTTGGTCCACAAACATCTTAATGCAGTACACATCTGAAAATATGGCCTTTGTTTTAAAGGAGTAAGATGAGGTTAGTCTGCTCTGATGACTTTTTTGGAAATAATCCTTCAATTGGCCAACTTTGACTGAACAGTTTTATACGGCTAGTTTGAATTGGAAAATACGTTGTGAAAGAAACCTTTTCCCCCGCATGTAACGAGCTCTGGGTAGATGCAGAGTTATGACATATCCACCACTGAGACTTCTTCTACCACCACATGCTAATGAAGGTGACTTTGATTTGGTTTGTGGTGCAAATTGAAAAATACTAGAAGTCCAGTGTCTTAGGTACTGTGTTGTAAATGGAAAAGATTTGGCTGAATTTCCATTTCCATGTATTGTTTAGTGATATATAATATAGATATCAAACAACCGTATGTTATACTTAAGTATGTTAAGTTCCAACATTTTTAAAGAACGTTAACAGTCAGTGTTGGATTTTTGACGGATTGCAACCACGCTACATGTATATTCATCCTCTCCCATACTTCCCACAGTGCTATGGTCAGTGCATTGGTCCTGAACATTGGCATGATGGCTCGGTATAATTTGCAGGCAAACTGTCATAAATCAAAAAGTGCTCCAAAATAACTTTAAAAAAAAAGTAAATGTAATGTTTCAGCGGGTATTTGCTGCTGACTCTGACTTGTCAGTGTCACCTACTCTTTATTTATTGGATGTTTTTCACCTAGTTTTCAGCAGTATACAGTGTATCCTGAGGTTTTCAGGATTTTTACTTGAGGGTATGGTGCTAAGGTAAAAGTAACTCAGGAAGACTTATTATTGATATTTAATATTTGTCTTGTCTTGACCTGCAGTAATGGGACTGGAAGTTCAGCCTATTCAGTTTGGTGAGCACTGCTCTCAAACTGTGTGAGATGAAGGTGGTCTTTTGTGTTTGTGTTCATTCATTCCTTTGTTGCTGTTTCCTTGTTAAGATCTTCAAACGTATTTAATTAGATTAAAAAAGAAAACAGTTTTCCTGCTTATTTCTATCTTTTAATTAGCTTATAATAAGACATAAAAGAGCAGATTGGTTAAAACTGATTTATCTAAACCTTGACATTCATCCTCTTCCTCAGGTTTGAGGGAGGAGAAGGACTTCAGCATGTCACAGGTGTCCAGGTTCGATTTTTTTCTGGCTTCAATTTTTATGATCCCAAACCTGAGCTGTAAGAAACTACAAAGTTGCCAGGCATGACTGGGAGGGGTGCTGTGTGTGTGCACATGCATGTGTGCATGTTGCAATAAAGCGTATCCCGTTGCGAGGTGTGGAGTTAGGAGCTGCTAAAACAGCCACATCTGAGATTGCAGCTGTGTGAACACATCATCATCTGTACTCCTGGTGATAGGCAGGATCAGAAAAAAACTAGTCCCACCCTTCAAATACCTGCTAATACAGGCTCCATGTTCACTGCTCGTCAGACACAGATAAAGCTTTTCTTAGCATATTTAGTATAGTTACATAGCTATCACTCGGTTACAGAGCAGTTTAGTGTCCTTCAGCTCAGTGTTTTGGTTCAGTCCTTGAACATGACCTAACTTTTCCAAATGTCAAAGTTAGCAACTGGCTGGTGAACACAGGGCAGAGTTTAGTGGCTGATATTTGCCACAGGAGATGGTGGAAAGTAAAGCAGAGCTAAAAGGAGTGTTGAATGTTGAGAGTGAATGTCACCCTCTGTGTGCTGAATATCTACATAGATGATTGTTTGACAACACATTTGTCATATCAACCTCATTAGGCGATAACATGCCATTGTTTTTTGTTGGTTTACAGTTTTCTGTGCTGCCCTCGTGTGGCTGAAAGAAATCAGTTGTTGCAGCTTCAATGTGCTGTGAAATTAGATCTGCCCCAAACTATGTGGAATCAGTGTTCTTGGAAGAAGAGATCTTTTAGTTTGACCTGTGCATCTGTTAAACTATCCCATAACCTTATTTCATTTGAGGCAAGTCTCACATAACCATGGTTACTATCATTCATTTTATGTCTGGTTTAACAAAGTCGAGGGCTGAGTGGATTGTAGGGAAGCATCTCTTTAAAAGAGCTGTCATCACATCGTACTAGCTCTCCACATGCTAACACATCTGTGAGGAGGTGAAGCAATACTCACACACAAACACACACTGCTCCAACACTCACAAACATAGGCCCGTCTTTGTTAAGTCAGAGTACACAAGCACAGTTGTGCACCGGTTTAACAACCTAATTTTGCCTGGCCAACAAGGTGCGCTATTAACAACATAACACATGCTTAATGAATACACACAAACACACACAGGCACTCAAGTGTATGCTGTCTCAACACACAAAATATTACCTAGTTAACACAGACACAGTCAAACTCACCTACACCTAAACACACACAAACTCACATTGCCAGGCCATTTTAACACACACTAATGAAAGGGAACAGACTTTATTAGCCCTCTTTAACAGCCAACACCCTGCATACCTAATCACGTTCACACAGACACACACAGAAACACATGCACATTTTCTTTCACAAGTCAAAACAGAGATGTAACAGGCATGTAAGCTGAGATTTGAAGCTGGGAGCACCGTGAATAATCACCCACAATTCCATTTCCTGTTGGTCGAGGTGAGGGAACTCTGTGCCATCCAAGCGTCCATCTGGTTTCCGTTTCAATCCCTGGACCCCTCACTGCTCCACCAGCACTAGCAGCACTGCCATTACTACCATTACATCTCACTAATGTTCCATCATGATGTATGGGCAGCATTGTAGACCATGGAAATCAATTTAAAAGGAAAGCAAGGGGGAAAAGAAACATCCTGCATCCTTAACCCCGGTTTGGCAAACCTGAGTGCCCTGTGTGCACTTTATTGATGACAATAAACTTGCTTCAGCTTTAATACTTTTAATAATAAGTGGATTTAACTAATCCCCATTTCTTCTATTCTAATTGAATTCTGGTCTTCCCTTGACCATTTTCTATTTCTTCGTTTTCTGACTCATTTTCCCTTTAGGAATTGTTTCACTTCTATCCAGTCATGTGTTAGCTTATCTCATCCTCAGGCAGAGTCAGAGGTGCTTGTAGCCAGCTGTCAGCTGGGACAGCAGAGGGCCTGGAGGGAGGGAGGGAGGGAGGGAAGGAGGGAGGGATTGATGGAGGAAAAGTCAGGGCCCTTAAACAGCACTGATTGAATTAAAATCCACACAGAATTGAGGTCAGTTGAACATATGACTCTAATGACTAAAAATAGTTGTGTGTGGATGATACAGAAGAAAAAACACAAGGACAAATTTAGAAATTACTGATGACCATAATAATACATGATACTGCTTGATATACACCAACCATTAGCTTGCTACCCAGCTTTATCAGTCACTGCTTGTTTATTTTTCACTAACAGGTTCAGGGTTGTGAGCATATTGACATTATTCTGGATTATAATAATGCGAACGGCAAGTGAAGTAGACAGAATATCAGTTAATAAGATGTAATGCCACATTTAATTTAACCCAAAATTAGTGCAGTAATGTCTTGGTTTAATGGAATTAGGAAATGTGTCAAACTGTAACACAAAATTCATCTAGAGTCATTTACATAGAAATCATTCCAAGTCAGGGAAGGTCTTATTTTTTAAGTTACATTACAGTTTGTTTACACATCGACAGAACCAATTAACTCATGTAAACTGTTTGTCATTCTTATAAAGTATAGAGTAATTTTGTTTGAAACAAAGACTCACAGCACATCATCATTTTGGAAAACAAATTATAAGCTGAACTCATATGAACATAAGACATAAAACAGTGTGTTGGGGTGTGTGTGTGTGTGTGTGTGTAGTATACAGGGGTTTGTGTGCATGGGAATGGAGTTCACATTGCAAAGTGGTCACGGCATCACGGCGGGGAGAGCTGGCAGCGCCTTTACTGTCCAAATTAAAACAGCAGAAATCACCACAACAATTGAGAACAGATTTTCACCAAGGTGCCTTAATGACATTGTCAACCCTAAAAGTACACAAACACACATAAACACATGCTCACACACGCACACGCTCCAAAATGCAACACACTCACAAACGCTAATGATCTACTGAGCAAAAGCTTTGGGGCTATCTCATCAGTGAACAGGTTGTAATTTATAACATATTCACTCTGAGGTTTGAGTGTGTGTGTGGGTATACGTATATATATGTGTGTGTGTGTGTGTGTGTGTGTGTGTCTAGTAGGCATCAGAAAACACACACCCGCTGTTCCAGTCTGTTTCCTCCCCATAAAAAGCAACACTTAGCACTTCATTCTCAAGCACTTCTGACAACATTATACAGGTTAGTTTAAGAGAAGAGAGGAGAAAAACAAAGCCAGAGAGAGGGAACAGGGAGGAAGAATGATGGAGGAAAAAAAAAACGGAAGCCTGGTCACTCAGCTGGGAATATTCAGAGAATTGTTTTTAACGAGTTAAATAAATTCTCCCACAAATGAGGTGAGGGAAAGAGAGAGGGGCCGAGTGAGGTGGAGAGAGCTAGAGAGTGAGAGAGAAAGAGGGAGGTGAAACTGAAGTGAGCGTTTGGCGTGGTGTTGGGAATATTTTACAAGCTGCATTAATGGCTGTTCTTAAAACACTGCTATTAAGAGATGGCCATAATGTTGTATATCATGGGCGATTATGTTCACACACACAGGCTTACACAGCTAAACGCTCTCTCATTACACACTCACACAGACACGCACAAGCCAAAGCAATTAAATGTGTGCTGGTCCAACACCTTTTAATGTTTTGGACCAGCCTGTAAATAACAGCTTCCTCCTGCCCAAACAAACGGCACCTCTTCCTCTCAAGCACGCACAATATGGCCATTCACGCTGTCCCGCTTCAGCTGATTGTGGAGCTGATTCCTGGGTTTGAAAATATTGCATTCACAGACGGCAGCTGATAACACAAGCCAAGTCAAGTTGTGTTGGTCCCGTTCAATGTGGCTGTGTTCTGGCACCGAAAGACCTCAGATGTGAAGCCCATGTGTAGCTGCCAGAGTCAGCTCGGTTTTGGGGGCTGTGGGCTGCCAGTTTGGGCTGAGAACTGGCCCCAGTAAGCAGAAATCAGGCTAGCTTTGGTTCGGGATCACCACTCATAATTGGTCCAGTGTACTTACTTTTATGCTTTAACTACTGATTCAGGCCATTTTTTAGGCAGCCTGAAAAATCATTAGTACATCATCAGCACATTTTATCCCATAATGAATAAAGATTTTTAGATAATTTAAGATAATTGTGAAGCATTTCGGGAAATACAACATGTTATTTGCTATATTACACAAAATGAAACTGAGCTCATCATGTTCAGCCTGAAAAAAATAAAATAAAACACAGCCCTCTCATTCAAAGGAACCAGGAACCATCAGTGCAGCAGGGGTGCCAGGCAGGAGGCTCCACTGAACACAGGGTTGGTTGTCCATTTGAAAATTTGATCAGTGGTCAACTCTGATCAAAGCATGTATTCCTGACAGATTACTTAGTATGAATAAAGCAATTTCTAGGATCTTTACAGTGAAAGGTAAAATACTTGCTTGTTTAAAAAACTGGCTGAGCCATGTTTTGATGTAGATGAGCATTAATCTGTTGATTAAACTGGACTTGGTCCTGGCTCATATTCCATTGTATCAACAATGTGAGTTTTCTCTGCCCCTGAATGTGGGTTCTTGCAGGAAGTGGGTGGTGCTGGTGTTAATGGTCGCTGGTCAAGAGCTGCAGCCATCATTGCAGTCACAAGACAAGAGGTTAGAACATGACTGATCAGGGCTGTTTGTTCATCCTCTCATGTTGATATGAAGGCAGATTGGATGATACACTGACTCAACACTGACTCACTTTTGCAGAGTAGTGTTATTAGACCGTAGGCTAGCAGAGGTTAGCTGCTAAGCAAGCTAACTGAAAATTCAGAGAATAGAAGCAAATGAGAGGGGAGCGTACCTATGTTCCCTGTTTTTCCCAAAAAGGATCCGATGTTCCTGGTCGCAATACATACTGGGGAACATAGGACCCTTTTTCAAAAAAGGGTCCTATGGACTCTCTATCTGGCCTGTCTAGCCTCTACCTGGTCTTTTTACTAAACTTAACCAACTCCTTTCTTTATTGCCTAAGTCCACTTCTCACTCAAAGTCACAACTCAACTTCTCTCTCAAGAATAAGTAGAAATCTGCAAAGTCACAACTCCGCTTCCTGGCTTGGGACCAAAAATTGCATGTTCCCCGGGTCCTTTTAGGGAAAAGGAACATAGGACCCTTTTTTAGGAAAAGGGTCCTATGTTCACATACAAATCAAATCAAATCAAATCAACTTTATTTATATGGCACTTTTCATACGTTGCAGTAACACGAAGGGCCTCACAGAGGATAAAAACAAAACAAAACAAAACAATACAAAACACCGTGAAAACCCCAAACCTCCCACCCCCACAAATATACACACAGATACACAATTACATACACACTCACGCACATACATACTGTAGACATACGGACAGACATACATACTGTACCCACACACACAAACATACACACACCCACACACATACTGTACACTATCTGTCGCTGAGGAGACATGGCTGGGCACCGAGATCTGAGGTGAGTACAAAGCAGGGAACATAGGACCCGGCCCGTGGAACATAGGGATGACCCCAATGGGAGTTAACATTGGTGTTGTTTTCCTCCACACGTCTGAACACAATAAAGTGTGATGCTGGACTTGCAACTTTTTTTCTAGACGGTAAATAAACAGCTGTTAATGTGAACAGTGGCTCTGTAACAACCATGAATATATAGCCTACAGCCCCCTGTGCTGTTTTAAGAGCTGTGTTCAGTCCTATTTTCCGCTAAGATGTACGTGCTATTCCACACATAGGCTTGTCTGTGTGAAGTTAGCCTAGCATAAGATAAAGTCTGGAAACAAGGGAAAACTCTGAGGCATGCCAACAAAGCTACAAAGTTTTAAAACCTCCCTACCAACACCTCACTAATCAACGCAGTGCATTTTGAACAACAGTTTGTGTGCACGTAGCTCTTAGTCTGGTTTCCTGGCTCTGACGACAGGACTCCAGGAAGTCACAGCTTCCCTGTTGATGCTGTCGACCAAGAAATTGTTACAGGGGATAAACACAAAGGTTTTTACATTTCTGTTTGTGTGAGGATCAAACAACAAAGGTGCTAATTGTTAGCTTTACAGGCGTCAGAGGTGTGCATTTTTTAACCAGAGCCAGACTGTTTTCCCTCCTCCGCTAAACTAGTCCAATCACTTCCTGGCTCCAGGTCCGTATTTAGTGGCTCCAACAGCTAAACAATGAGTGATAGTGTTACTTCTCATCTCACAAAGAGACAAAACAAATAATGTGTGAAATATTCCTTTAAATAGGCATCCATTTATCAGGCGATTAAAAAAAAACACTAATCAAGAATATATTTCCTCATGTGTGTTGCCCATGGACACAGCTAATCCCATTACAACAGATGTTGTTTTATTAATCCCTGCTCTCTGTGGAAGGTCATTAAAAATTTTCACAAATACCAGCTGTCAATCGTGCTGCGGTTTATATATGCAGCTTTAAAAGGATGGAATGAAAACAAAATAATAACAGCAGCAAATAATCATGTGGGTATGTGTTTTCCATCTCCTTAGAAATGAACGTTTCATTATGCTTTTAAGATTTTTGAAAATTAAATTTGAAAATCCAGTGCACCCCTACCTCGCTGAAAGTGGGCCAGCAATGCTGTGTTCACAGTTAAAAGGCAAAGTAGGCTATAGCAACATCTGCAACACCTCTGCATGATTTCCTCCTGCACTCACCTCTCAAAATGCTTTATTTAACTGGCAGAGGAATCAGTGGAAAAGGATCTGATTGTATTTCTAAGTTATAATCCATGAATCATGCGTATATGAGAACAGAAGGGTTGGAAATATTAAGACATCAGATGGTATGGAGCTGAATATTTTCTTTGTTATTCTAGGCGCCAGGGCTTGCTCCTGGAGGAAGTGGCGGGCATTGTGGTCAGCAGTTGAGTACAGTATGGAATAGACCCAGTGTGTGTGTATGTGTGTGTTTGTGTGTCCTGAGTGGTGATGGGAGGTGTGGCTATCAGTCTGTCAGGCTTCTTTCTCCCTGTCGTCCCGCTCCTCCTCTCCTTCCTTCGCTTTCCTCAGCGCTGCAGTCTCAAAAATCTCCAATTAAAGTAATAAACCACAAATCCCATCCAGCTCCAAAGCACACACTCTCACACACTCGCACACATTTCCCCCAGCAAACACAAACATTCAGCACACACATCTGTGCACACAGGTAAAGCGCATATACACAAAACACACACATACACACACACACACACACCCTCAGTTCCTGCCCCCGTCTTCCCGCCTGCCCTGGTTAAATATCCTGGTTATTAAAGAGAAATGTGCTGCAGATTTCTGAGGCTCTGTGTGCGATACATCTGGCCTGGGCCTTCAGGAAACGACTGGTTCACTTCACTCTTGTCATCACCTTCCAACACGTTTCTTTCACGTTTCAATTTGGGAGCAGTGCAGCAGGCAGCCCCAGCACACACACACACTCAAGTGCACACATGCACACAAGCACACACATTAATGCACATCTGCACACAGACACACACGGTCCACATTAGTGACAGTGGGAGTGCACTTTTTGCTGCTGCAATGCTCCGTTTTCAGCCTCTCAGCTCAGAGGGGTGGGCTCTTTTCATCCCTCTCTTGCTGTATTTCTTTCTCAGACCTCTCCCTCTCTCTCCCCCCTTTCTCTCCTTCTCCCTCTCTCTTTCTCTCTCTCTCCTTTTTTCTTTGTCTCTCTCCTGTCAGTGTTTTGTTGACAGTAGAAAACCTCTAAACCACCCGTGACACAAACTCCCATTTCAGGCTTGGTCAGGATTGTGTGGGATTAGCAGAGTGTGATGGACTGAGGCTCTGGGAAAGACATTTTACTATGGATGTGTGTGTGTGCGGGTGTGTGTTTGTGGGTGTGTGTGTCCATGTGGTGTTAAACTGCAGCACTCTACACACAGCGAGCCTCGAGGCAGCACAAAAGGACTTAACAACAAGTGAAACTTCAAACAAAAAACCAACCTCTAGTCAAGAGACAGCATTAAATAAGATGGACAGTTTGTCATTACAGTGTTCAGTTTCACTGTTATTCCTGATGCAAATTAAACTTTACAGTCTGAAGAAATATATACACAGAAATAAAAAAAAATGTCTTTTGGACTAGGTGTTGCTCTTTTGCATTTGATATGTTGGAAAACTGATGCTGCAGATAAGTCTATCTGACACTTCAACACTTAAATATCTGCACACTAGCTTTGTGTAGATGTGAGTTAAGGATTCCAGGCAACCTTAAATCAAAGCATGCTACCAATGTTATTTAAATTTTTTGCCCTTTCTTCATTTCAGTTTTTCTTGGCACATAACCTTTTCGCAAAATACACTTCCCCTGCCTGTTCAGAGAGGTAACTCAACACCGTTTCTGGTTAAATTCAGTGCCGAAGCAACCTGATCTCACTGAAACGTTTCTGTGGGCAGCTCAGAGTTTGGTCTGCAGTCTGCTTCTAATGGGATGTGATGTGGAAGATGCACGGCTTCGGCTCTGACAGAGAGCAGCTAGTTGTTTGTCTGTTTAGAAGCCATGCGGACCGTGTCTAATCAGCCTCACTGGGGCAGAGACCACAGAACATGAAAGGTTTAAACCACAGCAACATGCTGGCGCTGACTGATGACACGCTAAGCACGCCGCGCTGCACTGACTGATGAAGACACAGTGAAGTGACGGCGGCTTTCGCTGGCAGATGATGACACAACAAGGACGCCGTGGCCACGGATGAAGTCGTCAGCGATTGACAGCCAGTCCTCCCCCGTCCTCTGCCCCTTTCATAATAAGACAGCTATAGATGAGTGATGATCAAGGAGATGACAATGACAAAACCATCATCCAGGATCCAGCAGCATCCTTTTTTATTACCAATTTTTGTTTTCTTCTGCATGATAAATTATTATTATTTTTTTTTTATTGTGTAATACCAGTGGCAAACATAAAGACATGACATAGCACAAGACGGAAAGACATGACACAGCAACACAGCAAGCAAGTAAATGGATTGAGATAAATTGTGATAAGGAGCAAAACAAGAAAAAAAGGGAGAAAAAACCCAATTAATATTGATTAATCAAGCATTATCTGTTGATTTCTCCACTTATTGATTCTCCTCCTAGTCCGTCCCTGCATCATCTGAGCTGTTTGTTCCACCACCAGTTACTTTGTCATGACGTGACTCACTTGCCCTCAAACTGCATTGTTGACTTCAGCTAATTATTTCCTACTTTTCCCCAAATCCTTTTTGACAACAACAGCCCTTACACAATGAGTGCTAACACATTACACACTTGTTTCCCTCGGCTGTGGGTTCTGTGTGGACGTGGTGAGGCTGAGGTCTTGTAAAGCAAAAAGAGGAAGACTCAACAGTTTGAGAAAACGCCATGATTTCCCTGAATTTAGGGTTCCTCAAAGACACGTCAACCCCCTCTTGGTTCGTCTGCCGATTAATTCTTTCCTTTAGTTGAGCTGTTGGACTGAAGAGCGGTGTCCTTGCATCAGGCGCTTATGTCCACTGGAGGGCAGACAGGGACAGCAGCTCTGGAAACCCCAACAGAGGTGGTGGACACCAGTATGAAACACTCTACACAATGGTTGAAAACCAGCTCAGTGGTTTTCAACATGAGCTTCCTGGACAACACCTGCAGGATCTCCACTGATCAAAAGTTTCCTTATTTCTTAAACCAGTTTTATTTATTTTCTTTCAGCACATTTAGCTTCTGAGACTTGATCAAGAACTCTCACTAGATACACAAATCATTTTTAAAAAATCATCTGACAAATCACAAACAAATATCAATCAACAAATTTTCCTGCTGAGATAGTATAATTATTATTCCAAATAAATATATTTAAAGATCAGACACATGTTATAATTTGCATATATACTGTGAATAATTGCTTACACACATGAATTTTCAGCTTGTAAATAACGAAATGTTGCAACATTCAGATTATAAAAACAGCCGTGATAATTTGGATAAATGTCTGTTGCACATTTCCCTCCTGTCAATATGGACACAGTTTTAAAATGTATCATTTTACACATGTTATACAATTTACTGCCTAGTTTGCATACAGAGGTTTGTTATGACAGACGACACTACCTTGTCACTTGATTGACAGTTTTGTGTCTTCACTCCCACAGTATTTCATGTCAGTAGGTTCAGACTATAGTTTGTCTTCATGTCTTGCCATGATAAAAATGAGCAGATTGAGTAATACTGATCAAAGTGTTAAACTGCTGACAGATGAACAGAAAGGTCGTGACAGAAGATCTGCTAACAAACTACAAGACAACAAAAAGAAAACAATGAGTTCCCATGAACTTGTTCAGTTATTGATCATTATTCCCTGTCATGTCTCTTTCTGTGCAGTGTTGATTTTTAAACAGTCACCAGTCTTTTTAATTCAGACCGAAAACAAAATGAAAGACAGATCAAATCCTGGAGCAACACTTTGAATAGCTGGGAAACAGTCGGGGAGCTCTGCATGAAACAATAGTTGGGTGGATACATATTTTGAAAATATGCATTTCCATTTTTCTTACAACAAACCCCAGATGTATACATTAAAACATTTAAACAAGGGAAAAGAAAAAGCCAACTTTAGAGTGTCAGTGTTGCCCAAGAGTTATAACTGCCATTAAACTCTCTAACAGACTACAGAGCATGACTGGGAGGTACATCATGCTGTGGCACTGAAGATCTTATTTTAAGATTTAGTTTTGTGCCTTTTTTTGTATAAAGAGTAGACGGAGAAATAAAAAGAGCAGGAGATGGAGAGAGTGAGAGATGGTGAGAGGGTGGGGGTCGACTGTGTCTGTTCTGCTGTGGTTTGGGGGAGTTATTTGGTGTTAAAATATGCCTTAATGGTTGCTGGGGATCCATTTATTACAGGCAGGAAGCAGAAGGGGGTTTCTCTTCTCATTTAATGTGACCGCCGAGAAGCTCGCCAAGTCCTACAGGCAAGCCAGCATTCCAGTGCACCAACGCAACACACACACACACACACACATACATACACATACACACACCTATGCGTACACATATACTCACAATGAGACAATTAAGTAAATTAAGCTAGAATACGCATATACAGTAGATGCAAAGACAGAAAGATACACACAACGCAGTCCTTTCAGAAAAAAGCTGTGTGTATGCATAAACACACGCACACACACACACAAATAGACTGTGGTCTCTGGCAGAGAGAATGACCTTTTCTGAACCATGAAAGCACACACATTAACACACACACATACACGCACACAGAGAAAAAAAAGCCTCTGCAAAACATTTAAGCAGTACGGAGGTTATATAAAAAACCTCCTGAGGTCTTATTAATTCACATTTGTTTTGCAGTTGTGAAGCTCGGTTTCTCTCCTTCTCACTCATCCTGTCTTTCTGCGTGGCCGTTAGTCTTTCCCTCGCTTCCTGCGACTGGAGTGCCACACAGTCACACTTTCCTCCTCTCTTCCCTTTACTTCTTTCTTCCTCTGCATCTGTCCAGCGCCGAGCCAGATACAGCTTGACACCCTTCCCCGGCATTAGGGAGGGTGTGTTAACACCTCCTCCCACACACACGCCAAGGCCTTAAGACTCGTTTATGAAGTGTAGGCCTCCTGGCGTACGAACACACATACACACATGAAGAAGAAGGCAGAGATTAAGATGTGAGATTGTGAAGGAAAATTAATGATTTTTTAAAGGGGTTTTTGGTTGGTGTTTTCACAGTACTTTGGATTGTACTGATGTGAAACCACTAATTGTAGACTGGTTCTGTGTTATGCGGCTCATTTCAGAATATTCTGGAAAAACTGTTGACACCAATGTACTGAATGGGTGTTTCCAGTATTTATGCGTCTTTTTTCATTAAGTCTAAGACAGTTTGGATCCGTGTCGGTCGATGTCGCTGATTGCATCCCATAAAGAGTCTGTAAAGTGTTGGCTTGTTCGTCCGGAGGGAGAAAAACAGTCGACTAAGTGCTTTGATTGTGATTACACCAACTTTAACGGCTCATGACTGCTCTGCTGCAGCTGTGCCTTTTCTCTTTCTCTGAATGCTAAATCAAGTTATACAGTATCAACATGTTTAAATGAAATAAAGTAACTCTAGAAGCTTCACTTGGCTACTACGGCCGCTCAGTTAAAGGTTGTGTAAGGTTTGTGTGTGCGTGTGTGTGTGAGGGTATTGGGTTACATGGCGGATATAAGGCTCTATCCCTCCTTTCATCAGCTGAGTGAGGAAGAATCGAGCAGCAACACACTGCAATCTGACCCTGACGTGCACACACACACACACACACACACACACACCTATACACACTTTGATACACACAGTAGCAGAAAAGCAGACATAGTTCAGTGCCGGCCATCGCTCATCAGTACAAAACCTCACTGCTGCTTTCCACTGATCACTGTCATAACACATGGCTCTGCGGCTGTGATACCTCTTGCCAGTGTTATATCAGTAAGTCAATATAACTCTAACTCCACTTTGGTTTTTGCTTGAAACGATGAGTGTTATCATATAAACTCATCGTTCAAGTAAAAATGTAAAAACCGTAACCGGCTTTCCTGGTCTGAAGCAGGAGAAGTCTGCCCTGCTGACCGCTTGTTACAGAAGATACTGAATCCCCACCAGCTGCAGGCTGCTGATCTGTCATTGACCCTGACCTCTGACCTCTGACCTTTGACCTCTCTTAGCCCAACAACAGATAATTACCTTTTAGAGGTGAACAATGTCCTTGGTAGGTCTAATGGTGATAATAATACATAACTTTTTAGTACTATGATCTTAATGGAATAAGACAGTGAAACCAATCCAGGACTGATATAAATAATGTAAATACAGATCAACGTCACTAAGGAGTTCTACTAAATTCTTGAGAAGCACACAAGCAGTTATGTAATTTAAAGGAAAAGTTTGGGGAAACACTTTGTAGCCTACTGGGATATTAAGTTACACTGAGCTGAGGGTTATCTTAAGGTCTATCATCAAGACTGTTTTTATTTCAATTAATTACACAGACAAGATGTGATGTTTTACTCAGTGAGGTTTAGAGGTGCTGGTCAGTGGTTTTGACACTTGAGTAGCTGTTTCTCCTTTTCCAGTCAGACTAAACAGAATAGATGTGAGAGTGAAATCAGTCTTTACACCTTAAGACCCTAAGATTTTTGTTTGCATTCAGCTCACTCTTCATTCTGATCAGTTCCTGATGCTGCCTCCACTATGCGTTGTTATAGGGATAGAGCATCTTTTTCTTTTTCTTATGCTCTCAGAGTCCTTTAAATACTGTTTAGCAGACACAGTGAGCTGCAACATGGCTTTTACTCACTGTCTGTCCTGCTGCTCCACCATAAAGGCCTGTTTGATGTAGTGCTGTCCTCCCGGTTAGAGTGACAGGTGATAACAGGCATTTGATAATTGACATGATTATTGTCTTGGTGTGCAATATGAATTGTTGGTCTTTGTTATTGCTTTTCTAAACTATAGTCAGTCAGTTTAAATTGCCAACAAGATCCTGGAGAGAGGTTTTAGTTTTTCAGTTTATTACAGTTATACATTTTATTGCCTGAATAATTAAAAGATGCTTTCACCTTATCGTTTTTGGTTACTGAGTGTAGCATGATGGGCAGAAAAAGCATTTTTCACAGTCTAAAACAGAATCTACAACACATTAAAGTTAGCAAAAAGTGAAGGGATCGTTCTAAAACCACTTTATATAACAGGGCTGGTTCGGATTGTTTGGTCTCCTTCGCAGAAAGAAAAAAGGGGTTAAAGAGGTGAGATTTTCAGAGTCAAAGCCATATTCTCTTCCACTTACCTGTCCTCATCTATGTGTCACAGATCTGATCTGTCAGTGAAGAAAATGACCCGATGGTGTCGGATAGAAACTGAATTAGACAGAAATATGATTTAGCAATTGAAATGGAAGCCCAGGAAGTGAAGTAAGAGAGTGTGAATGGTTACTGTGTAACTGCGAGTATCAGTGTGTAGTGTGTGCAAAGGGGGGAGGGGGGTAATTACGGTGTAGAATGTCCTCCTCATCAGTGGAGCTGACCTAAGAACACAACGGTTAATCATCCACCACCCAGCAGAGAGAGACAGAGTGAGAGAAGGAGGGAGAGGCGCTGCTGGCTTGACAGAGACACTTCATGCACCTGTGCTCGCCACAAGGTGAAATAAACCCACAGGAAAAGAGGAATCATCTGTCAGACAGTGTGGGATAAAGGAAATACTCACTGAGAGTAAGAGGACAAAAGAAATCTGTTGGCCTGGACTCACACCTGCAACCGGAGGAGGACTTGGACCCTGGCTCGGTTTTTATACCTTCAAGTCAACCAAGCGATTGTGTTTGTGTTCATCGGGGTGTGTTAGCATGTGTGTTCTACAAGGGCAGTCCAGTTTTTGGATTTGATTGTGAGTGTGAGAGGCAGCCACATGGGGCCCGGACCCTCTCCGGGATGCCAGCTGCTGCAGTGAAGCCCAGTCCGGAGGACATGGTGGCGGAGGGAGGGGGCGAAGGAGTGTCCCAGTGGGAAGCCTCGACCCTGGACCGAGAGAGGCTGCCTCTCCCCTCTCTGAAGGTCCCCAGGGAGCTGCTGCGGAGCTTCCCTCACTCCAAACGGGTGGGATCCTACCTGGTGGGGAAAATGATCAATAAGGGCTCGTTTGCCAAAGTGATGGAGGGGCTGCACATCGGCACGGGAGAAAAGGTCAGTGCTTTGTCCCTGACACCAGAGCTAGACAGAGGAGACATGACGTGACACGGCTCAGACTGGAGGCGACACACCGACGAAGGAAAAGATCACACACCAGATTATGATTACATGGTCACAACCTGCACCATGTACACCTGTAACTGATATTTATAGTGAATTGAGTTTGAGGAAGGCTGTGACCTGTTATTACTTTTGTTATGTGTAAAACATCTGAGTCACAATGACCTGCATTTAACATGTACCCATGACTCTGAAAGGGATTTTATTGTTTATAAAGAAACTGCTAATTTATACACCACAAGTTACAAATACGCAAATACAACTTGTTCATGTTGAGAGCAGGAATACACAGTGTTTCCTTCATGCTGTCCTTTGTTTACTTTTTTTTACTGTTATTTAAAATGATAATAATATATGATTTAGTATATGATATTTTTGCCTGACACTGATGCTGTGTTGTGTGCGTGTGCATGTGTGTGTGAAGACTGTATGTGGGTAAATGTATGTGTAACTTCCTTTCATCACCCGGCTCATGTGCACCTGACCTGGTTGCCATAGCAGTGACCAAACTCCTCTCCAAGGGTGTTTGCACCTCTTAACCCCTGTTACCCTCTGCAGCTGCCAGACCTGTAGTGGTCAGGTCTGCTAATATATAATATATATAAACACGCACACCGTTTGGGAGTCTTTTATTTTTAAATTTTATGAAATGGAGTAATATGAAATGGAAATAAACCAAGTTCATTCCCCCAACACATGTGATATAAGCCGTATCATTTTCACCAAGGCCAAATAATTGTTTTCCTTCATCTGTTTGCTTCCCTCCTTGTCTCTGTGCTCACATAAAGCTGTTCTCATTGACATGTTTTTCTGTTCCTGTTGTCAACAAAACACGCACAAAATCGTCACTGAAATGTGGCCAATTAAGACGACATATTATCCACCAGGATAAATGTTAATGATCTCATGCTCATGGGTGGTACTGGTGACTCAGCTTATATTTGTCCTAAAAGGTTATTAAATGTATCGGAAAAGGCGTTAAGTTGGCAACACTGCCTGTTTGTTATCATTTTGTAAGAGCATGGGACCAATGGGGAAGCTCCAACACTTGTCCAGTGGACTAGTGGCAGTAACATTCAAGTTCATAGGAACGGCCCTGCTGTTGCAAGTGATTAAGAAATACTTCCTTAATGACTATTGTGGAAGCCCCCATGGGTAATCCTCTGAAGCCACAACCATAGGACATCTATCATTAGTAGAGAACGGCGGGTAGACGTTCATCCAAGAGGAGCGCAGGCAGCAGCCATTACCCTCACCATTACCTTCTCCATTCTCTAGTGAATGTCTGGTTCTGTTTATGTGAACTGGTCGCCTGCCAAATTTGTAAGAAGAGCAAAGGGTGTTCTCAAAACATCATTAAAGCTATTGTATGTTTATGTGCCTATTTCTTTGTATGCGTGTGTTTAGGTGGCCATTAAGGTGATTGACAAGAAAAAAGCACGGCAGGACTCGTACGTGCTGAAGAACATGAAGAGAGAGCCTCGCATTCATCAGATGGTCCGACATCCTCACATCGTGGTTCTGCTGGAGGTAAACGCCTTACAGCACTACACCTGCTCATATCAGAGAAGTAGCCTATATTGTGTGAAGTTAGAATAAGCTCTTCCCATAGCATTCCTAATGAATGACTGTTTGTGTGTCAGACTCTGGAGACGGAGAACAGCTACTACATGGCCATGGAGCTCTGTGCTGGAGGAGACCTGATGGACCGGATCTGTGAGAGGAAGAGGCTGGAGGAGAGGGAGGTGCGGCGCTACACCCGACAGATCCTGTCTGCAGTGGAGCACCTGCACAAACATGGCATTGTACACAGGTAAGTCTACACAACCGCACACTCACACACACAGGAGGAGCAGAGATGCAATGTGCAGCACATGTACATGTATTAAGAGATGTCAAAGGCTCTCTATGAGGCAGATGTCTCATGCTTTAATGTATCTAGTCTCTCTATTGTCAGCACTTTGGTTGAGGCTTGGTAAGCAATTTAAAGTACAGAAAAAAACAAAGTAGACACACATATCACACCAACGAGGGCAGATGCTGAGTACAAACAATAAGCAAACTGAAAAAACAACAACTTTTTTTCAGTAAGCAATTTAAAGTACCATTAAAATGATTTGTAAATCAGTATACTGTACATGTAGAATTCTGTCCATTTTGTTCCATGTCTGTACCATTGGAATACCAAATAATCAACAAAGAATTGCCATTAAAACTTCTCAAATGTGATGCCTAGACAGCACTTCCCTCTCCCTCGCACTTTTCTTAACTGCCGATATACCGTTTTCAGTTTTCCTACACACAAGTGCATCTATATCATGCACTGTATTGCACTTCAGTTCAGCTGACTGAATCAGTGAGAGCAAAACTGCACTACTGTATATTTACTTCACTTTATAATAGAGTGCTGAAACATTTCAGTGGTCGTCTTTTTAACACGTTCTTTTGGTCTGGCCCCATGCACTGCCCATGTCTGCTGGTGTGCTACTGGTCCCGGCTGACTCTGCACTGGCAGCGTGTTAATCCAAATATACTGCTGGTAGCACACATCTGTACATGACTACCTCACACAGCCACACATCAAATAACCCAAACCAACCCTTTAAGTATCGTTCAAAAGAGTTTTTGGATGAAAGCTTTAGATGAAAATATCAACGTCAAAAGGTCTTAATTATATTTATATATTGTCATTTTATATACTCCTTATAGTATGATGGTATGATGGCATCTCCTGCATATAAAAATAACTAAGCTTACTGGATTTACCTGTAGTGGAGATCACCTGTAGACACAATGAGTGACATGAGCAGGTGATGTTGACTCTGTCTTATGTTTATTTGTTTATTTGTTTATTTATAGGATTTATAGGATCCCCATTAGCTATTCTTCCTGGGGTCCCCAATGCAATTTTAAAAAGAACATAGTACATACTCACATTCATCGCTGTTACAGATCACTGTAACACCTCGTCACCATATACACAAACAGCAAACAGTCTAATCTAAAATATATTATTAGGTACAAAGATACATCATACATCACATTACAGTACCACAACAGTTCAACCCACAAATAAATTCCTATAATTAATTATTATACATATTTCTTACTTTAATTTATTTAAATAGTCTTTTACTAACTTTATTGAAATGTGTTTTGAGTTAATATTTTTTGATATTATTAGGTAATGTGTTCCATCCTATAATGGCTCTGTATATTACAGTATGTTAAAAAAAAAAAAATCAGTGATCAGGCAAATCAGAGAGTACAAATAACTGAAGCCTTCAAACTCCCACAAACAGTAGCTGTTTGTTGCAGAGCGGATGTTATGGTTAGACTTGTAGATTCACACATATAAACACAAGTGTTAGCACACAGCACACAGAGTAGTTTGCAGGGCATTAACAGTTTTCAGAGGAGGAAACACTGCAAGAAGGGCACAGTGCAGCGTGGGAGTCAGTCAAGGGTGTTATTTTAGTGGCATTTTAGTGTGGGTAGGCATTAGAGTCTCAATACTGACACTCACACACACTCGCACACACTTTTGCTGCAGCCACACACAACATCCACAGCTCTGGGCTTTGGTTTAAGACCTTGGCTCCTCTGAAGGTGGGAATGTGATTACCAGGCAATGACCTCATCATCCTGCGCCGGCGCCATGATTCACACATCATCACAACATCATGGACTTCCTCTCTAATGAAGTCCCTCAACGATGTAGCGCTCAACCCTTCAATAGCACCTCTCTCAGTGTCACACACACACACACACCCACGTCCTCACACACATAGAGACACTCACGGTCGCTCAAACACACACACACACACACTCTACCACAGTCCCACACAGAGATGATTAAACTGGAAATAAATGGAAAATTTGCACTTAAACGCACCTCCTGCCACCCACATTCAGTAGGTTTACCGCATACATTTTCTCCTTTATGACAATGTCTGCTCTCGCTCCGTCTCGCTCCATCTGTCTTTGAACTTTCCTGAGGTTGTGTGAGCGGTGTTCCCTGGATTTTTGGGACCTGGAGTGTCTGTTGGTTAGATGAACGCAGATGAAAGGAACATGGCCGATTCCCAGGCTGTAGTTTATAGGGGATCTCTCGCTCGCTCTCATGACCGCAGATTTTCATTTAGCTCAGTAGTTTTAGTGCAGGCCGTGTGGCTGGTGGTGAGGCAGGGGTGCTTTCAGGGGACTGAGGCAAGTTTTCCAGGTGATCGTAGAGATATTATTCTGGTAAAGGATTGCAAGTAAGTCTTAGTTGACTTGGAAATCTTGATGGGTGGAGGGTTAAAGGAGTCCAAAGCAAACTAATCCCCCAAATTACAACTACTAAATGTACCCCCAAATATTTTTCAACAGTATTTTTAATGCTTGAGCTTTACCCAAACCCAAATTTAGCTTGGGTTTTCCTTTGCTTTTGTGGGTCTCGTCTGGTCCCATCTCATCTGGTTGTCCATAAATACATAGAAAAGCTTGGTAAGGCCAAAGAGTGTCTGTCAAGTAAATTACTTCAAAACACTCATGTCTAGGGAAAAAGTAATTGAAGAAATTCCTTTAGGATTAAGGACAAAGCTCATGAAAATACTACGGTGAACCACACTTGGGTTTTTTTGCCCCTCTTCTTTTCCTCTGTAGAGATTTGAAGATTGAAAACTTCCTTCTGGACGAGCATAACAACATAAAGATTGTAGGTATGTTGACATTTCTGTTTTGTCATGTGACATTTGAACTAATAGTGTGTGGATGCACAATGCTGGACAGATGATTGCAGAACAGTAGCCGGCGTCCAGTGCATCTGTAAATGTTGCGGTAACGGGAAGCCATTGGAAAAATGATGATGTTTCACACAGACTTTGGCCTGAGTAACACTCTGAAGGCTGAGTCGCTGTCTCTGGAGCTTCTCAACACCCAGTGTGGAAGTCCTGCCTACGCCGCCCCCGAGCTGCTCGCCCACAGGAAGTATGGACCCAAAGTGGACGTCTGGTCCGTGTACGTGAGAAACTGTCATTGTGTCTGTTGAAGCCACGTCATGGTTCCATCAGTACTCTTTTCTGTGGTATTGTGTGTTGATAATGTTGTGTTTGTGTTTGTACACATTTTCCTTGTATGTGTGTATGTGTGGGTGCAGAGGTGTGAGCATGTTCGCCATGCTGACGGGGACTCTGCCCTTTACTGTTGAGCCTTTCAACATCAAACAGCTGCATCAGAAGATGGTCAACGGAGAGATCAGCAGCATCCCAAATGACGTCAGCAAAGGTAACTTCAAACAAAGATTATGTGACTGTTATACACTTTAAAATCCATGAATCCATAGAGCTGGAGCTGAGAGAATTTGCTTTGCTCAGAGGGTTTCACCAGTATTTGCGAGAGAAAAGAAAAGCTCTTTGAACCAGTTATACTGTATGCTTTTCTATCCTGCCCCAACGAATAACCAATTGCGAAAAAATAAGTAAACCACAGAAGAGCAACACTGACACTGAATGACTTCCCTCTTATAATTTGAATTTCCATTTAGAAAAGTTCCAGTCTCAGGTCAGCATGGGCACCCTGAGTTGTGTTCAGGTGAAATCTAGATGTGAAATCCTGAATCATACTTAAAGAACTTTGTTGTAAATGTTAGAAGTTCCTCATTAACTGAGGATTCAGACGTCCATCCACAGAGCTACAGGAAACATTTTCACTTCACCTTAGTGTCTCTGTTTCTCTCTGCTTTATTTTAGTCTCTCTCTCACACGTACTCACTCCGTTACACTGTCATGGCGTCGTGTCACCGCAAACATACATGGCTCCTGTTACTGTAGGGAAAACCAGCCCGGCCCTGATGCTTTCAAACTGTGACTAGATCAGATGAGTGGCTGTATCACTGCCACAGATTGCTATCTGAGACGTCCACATTAACTTTGAGACTTCATTATGCCTCAAGACGGAACAGTTTTTTTTTTCACCACCCTTTTAAACCTTCAACACAATAGACAACTTCAACTTGGCCAAACCCACTATAACTGCTGCATTGTTACAAACTTAATTTGTTTTCTCTTTCACGTTATTATCAGTTTATTTCCATTGTGTATGCATTTCCTGTTGAGCATTGTTTTGAAAAATCTTCAAATGGTGCTTTGAGTCTATCGATAACAAACAAACTGAGTTAACCCCTGCAGAGACGAGCTGCTTTGGTGTCAGCGCTACTGTAATAGCAGCCATCTGATTGGAGCTGTCTTGGCTCATATGTCTGTGAATGTGGCAGCCATTCTTTTCTGAAGCTACCAGACTGTGGATCTTATCAGGAGTCCCCATCTGGAGTCAAACTATCAACCCCGCTTGGGTGTCGTAGGCTGACAGGCTAAATTGGTTCTCGTCAAGGGGAAATCCTGCCTCTCTCCATTCTGTCGTCTCCGCTACAGTTTCAGCGAAGACACAATGAGTGGCAGCAGTCTGGCAGCCCGGGTTAGCTGTGTAACGCGGGTTCCTTCGGTTTGGTCCATTTGGCTGGGCATGAGTACAGTAGTACAAACCCATTGATTTGCTTGGTTGGTGGTCTGAACCTTACCTACACAAAACACTCACCCAAAACTGCTTCCATGAGCAGGTCTGAGTCCTGTTTGACCATCTGTGTGAGTGGAGCTGAATATGAAGCATGCTGATCTAAGTGCAGTTCACTTACCACAAGCCCATCCAAGCAAATTTAAGTGACCAACAAGATGGTTGTTGACCAGCAGTTGCTTTCCTCCAGAATACCAACTCTGGCCGTGCGGTCTTGACTAATGTTCATGTCTGCAACCAAAGCTGAACGCTAGCATTTAACTTGTGGGTGGTGGTGAGGGTGGAGCACAGTCTCCACCATCTTTCAAGAAAAATATCTGGCTCTCTAGCTGCCAAACGCTCCACTATGTTCACCAGCTAATCACTAACTCTGTCCATCCAGTAACCGGTGCTGGGCGCATCAGCCTGCTGCGGCTTTCTTAGAGCTTTTCTCTCTGAAAACAGCTGCTTGCTGTTGACAAAACAGTCCAGAGAAACTCGACTAGAACAGCTAAGTAACGGGATTGAAAACCAAAATGAGCTGAGAGACCCTAAAACACAGAGCTGAGGGGAACAGGAGTGTGGGATAATTCTGTGTGGGATTGTCTCATACACACAACGTATGATCACACCACAGAGCTGTTTAGTCAGATGAGTGATTTTTTTAACGTTTATTTATTATTTTTATTCATTTATTATTTAGTCTGGAATTAATGCTAGAGACGACATGCAATAAGTAACTTTCCAATAAACTCTGTTTTTTATATTGTTGTAAACTTGAAACCTGAATTTGTAATTCTGAAGATTAGGAAAACAAATGTCACCTCCCTCCATCCTGTAAATACTCTATCCAGCTGTGCTCGTGTTGCAGGCGCTGTGTCGTTTGTGTTGTCGCTCCTGGAGCCAGACCCAGCCAAGAGACCCAGTGTCAGAGCAGCGATGGAGGAAAGATGGATCAACGAGGGATATGCCAAGAAACCACTACTCACACTCTATCATAAAAACAGGTAGAGATCAACTGTGTGACAACACTGACACACAAAAACAATTGATATAAAAAAAACAATATGTTTTGCGGAATTCACCAGTTTTAAATACAGTGAAAAGTTATATCATATATTTTCTAAATATATGAAACATAAAATGTTGTCTCAATTATTCTTGTAGGACTCTATCGGTATCAACAATGTGTAAATCCCTTCTATATGCTCACATTTGTTTTTTAATAAGTGACTCTATATTTGTAATGTACGTATTAATTACACTGTGAGACACAAAGTCTCCTCTGGGAAGGTTTTGCAGTAAACATTACAATGTGGGCAAAAGAACCAAGAGGGAAATCACTGCAAGTTTTCTAGCAAAATGAAAATTTTTGTGGTCAGTAGAGTAACAGCTTTGTGTATTATAGCATGACTAAAAGGCTTTTATCACTTTACGCAGTGTGGAAATGCAATCATGTATGGCTCCTCCTGGCAATAATGTGTTTTCTGAAATCCACATGAATGAAACAAGAACGGTTCCAGCCCTTCAGCTTGTAGCGACTCCCTACCAACGGATACCGAACAAGCCATTAGATTTCTCTCTTTTCACACTGTATCTTTGTCATGGTTTTTTTCTCCTCCCTCTCTGTTGGGATTTCCAAGGTTGTGTCCAGAGGATCTCAACTCGTCTGTGTTGGCATACATGACGGAGACGCTGGGCTACGCCCTCTCTGAAGTCATTCACACACTCACCACCAACCGACCCTCAGCCATCATGGCCTCCTATCACCTGCTGCTCAACAAGCTCTACAGGAGCCAGAAGGGAACCAAGGCCAGCAAGGTTCACACCTCATTTACACACTTATGCACACACTGAAATAAACACAACTATTCTGACACCCCAATAAAAACCATGGTATGGTTTGCCTGAAGTTTGAGTGATTGATTTGGCAGAAGCTGGAAACCAATGACTGGAGTCTTCCCAGTAAGAATACATGGAGAGAGAGGAATAACACTGAATCCAAGACTCAGGAACAGGTAATGATGACATTGTCAATAACACAGTATACAGTGCATTAATAGGTAACACTTCATAATAAGTACACACTATTAAGCATTAGTTAAGCATTAATAAATACTGAATTATTCATTTATAACACATGAATGCTCATTAGTATGTAGTTTATAAATACAATAGTGCTTATCAATGATGAGTAAAACTGTTTTAACTGTGTTTATAAACTACATACTAATGAGTATTCATGTGTTATACATGATAAATTCAGTATTTAATGCTTAACTAATGCTTAATAGTGTGGACTTATTATAAACTGTTCGATAAATATGATTATCAACACAGTAAACATTAATATGCTAATCATTTAGAGATTGTAAAGTTATATTGTTCTATAAGACACAATGTTTTACAGTTGTTATTGCATGAAAATACTAAAACCATTTGTGTCACTCAGTACAGGTTAGAAATATTGGTAACGCTTTATATTAAGGTCCTTGTAATAAGCATTAGTTAATAGGTAATAAGGCCCTTATAAGTGATTACAAGATGCTTATTAACATTATTATGCGTTTATAAGACTATATATGTATTAATAGACACATTATAATATAGTTAATAGCAGACTATAAGAGATTTATAATAACTTATAATAAACTTAGTTAACTGTTTGTTGATGCTTATGAACATTAATAAAATCCTTATGAGTATCTTATAATTGTTCATAATAACATTACAAACACATATATTGACTCAACTAGCCCAATCATTATGTCTTTGTTATGCCTTTATTAATCTTAAGGTCTGTGTAATAAGCGTTAGTTAATAGGTAATAAGGCTCTTATAAGTGCTAACAAGTATTAATAGTCTCATTATAATATAGTTAATAGTAGACTATAAGAGATTTATAATAACTTATAAGAAACTTGTTAACTGTTTGTTGATGCTTAAGAACATTAATAAAATCTTCATGAGTATCTTATAATTGTTCATAATAACATTACAAACACATTGAGTGTAGCCCAACCATGATGTCTTTGTCATGCCTTTATTAATCTTTTTTGTTTGATTTATTAATGTTAATATATACTTTATTGCTCATCTATTATAAATTAACTATGCACTTGTTAACAGTTAACTATGCTTTTTGCAGGTACTGGATCTAAAGCGAGAACAATATCTTATTAAGGCTGATAAATCTTTTATTGTGCATTATTATGCCCTTATTATCAGTTAACTATGCACTTGTTAACAGTTAACTATGCTTTTTGCAGGTACTGGATCTAAAGCGAGAACAATGTCTTATTAAGGCTGATAAATATTTTATTGTGCATTATTATGCCCTTATTATCAGTTAACTATGCACTTGTTAACAGTTAACTATGCTTTTTGCAGGTACTGGATCTAAAGCGAGAACAATGCCTTATTAAGTCTAATAAATCTTTTGTAATGCATTCATTAATGGTTAACAAACAATGATTTTCACAACTTCCACATCTGTAATGAACAATACATGTGGTCAAGGTTGATAAAATGTAAAGAAAAGATTGCATAGTAGGCTAATACAAATGTTTCAACAGTGAAGCCCAACATTGTTTTATTCATTGCTGTCAAGTAAAGAGACATTTTACTGAAAATGTATAAAAATCAAAATCACCTAAAACAGGTAGAAAGCACCTTTAAAACATTTAGGCATATTATACAAAACATAATTTAACTCAAAAAAGTGCAATTTTGCAAAGTGCAACATGGTTTTTATACTTAAAATGTATAAAAATAAAAATAACCTAAAACAGATCTTTGAAAAAAAAAGTACACTTTTATTTTTAATTCCATTGAACATTTAACGCAGCTGCTCTTTTGCACTCTTGTTTGCATCAAAAGCAATTCCCTCTTCCTCTTCTTCTTGCCATCATCTGAGGTTGAGGAGCTTGAGGAGAGTCTGAGGAGGGGTCGGTAGAGAATGAGGATAGAGGAAATTTACATCTGAGTTTTCATAATGACATTTTAGCATTTTAAATAGAGTCTTAATGTAGCACATTTCATTAAACTCAAACTCAAATGACTGTGCTGAATGTTCACAGCAGTAAGTAGGCTATCATGTACAGAAAAGTGTCAAGAACATATCAGACGGTGCACAACGAAAGAGAGAAGTTAGCCTATATATTTCGACAATGTACACTGTATGTATAAGCCTAGCTGGAGACAAAATAAACTATATTTTAATATAAAAACTTTCTCAGTGATACACAGAGAAGCGCTTCCGTAGGGCAGCAACAGTCATGAGGCGGCTAGGTCTACCCTAGCTTCGGCTAACGTTAGCTATGCATGTTTGAGTTTGTACTAACAAGTTAGCAGCAGTTAAACTTACCAGAAGAGTCATCCACCGTCTCACAACGCTTCCTCTTGTCAGCTGCTTCTTTTCGAGGCCCAGAATGGGTTTGAATTCTACTCGGGGGCAAAAATGTTGGGCAACTACCTCCATTTTACACATGGGCATGTGTTAAGCTATCAGCGGCTAGCTTAAACCGGAACTTCCGGTTTTGCTGTTTGCTTTCAAAATAAAAGCGAAAGGGGTAAAGAATCACTCAACAGCATAGACTGTACAGACTGAGAAAAAGCAGAAAAGAAGCGGTCCCTCAAAAACACTGGAAGGAGGAGGAAGAAAAAAAAGAAGTGACTTTGCCAGGCACACAAAACAAACTCAGAAAACTGATTTTTGAAGTTAGTTCGACCAAAAAAACTTTAAATCCTAATTAAATAGCCTACCTTCAGTGGGGGAAAAAAAACCCTGAAAAAAATCAAATCTGTCACCAGATGAAGATGACAAAGAAGAGGGTCAGAGACAATGCCTTGGGAAAGGTCTGAATGAAACAATCGCTTAATAAATGTTTCAAGTGAGAAGAAACTCTACAAGTCTGCTCTTCTCCTCCGACGCACCTTTCTGAAAACCAAAATCAAATGCATAATAAAAGATTTATCAGCCTTAATAAGACATTGTTCTCGCTTTAGATCCAGTACCTGCAAAAAGCACAGTTTACTGTAAACAAGTAAACTTATAATAGATGAGCAATAAAGTATAATGTTAATAAATCAAACAAAAAAAACATTAATAAAGGCATGACAAAGACATCATGGTTGGGCTAGATTGATACTCATGAAGATTGTATTAATGTTCTTAAGCATCAACAAACAGTTAACAAGTTTCTTATAAGTTATTATAAATCTCTTATAGTCTACTATTAACTATATTATAATGAGACTATAAATACTTGTAAGCACTTATAAGAGCCTTATTACCTATTAACTAATGCTTATTACACAGACCTTAAGATTAATAAAGGCATAACAAAGACATAATGATTGGGCTAGTTGAGTCAATATATGTGTTTGTAATGTTATTATGAACAATTATAAGATACTCATAAGGATTTTATTAATGTTCATAAGCATCAACAAACAGTTAACTAAGTTTATTATAAGTTATTATAAATCTCTTATAGTCTGCTATTAACTATATTATAATGTGTCTATTAATACATATATAGTCTTATAAACGCATAATAATGTTAATAAGCATCTTGTAATCACTTATAAGGGCCTTATTACCTATTAACTAATGCTTATTACAAGGACCTTAATATAAAGCGTTACCGAAATATTCAGTTTCATTTCAATGATGGTTATTAGAATAGTAGTGATGTGTCTCTGTGGATCACAATAACAGTCTGTATTTACAGGATCAGACACTTTTCTCAAGCTGTAGCGGATGACAGTTTGTGTTTGTGTCAGTAGAAACCAGTGTGATCACTGTTGTATTTTAGAATGAACCAACCAATGAGAAAAGCTCCAAGGCGTCCAGCAGGCCCCTGAGGGCCCAGCAGACGACTGACTGTCACAACAACAGGAGGAGGACTGAGGACCTTCACAGAAAGGACAAGAAAGAGGACGATGAAAACCGTCCTCCTTCTCCCTCCCTCCCCCAACTTCCTCACTCCACCTCCCCCTCATTACCCCCCCGCGTGCCCCCCTCCCCCTCCCCTGCCCCTCTGTCCGCAGAAGACGGGGCCACGGATGAGGAAGTTGCCATCACCTTGGACACCAGAGAGACGCTGTTTCCCGAAGGTAAGGGTTTAGTGCACCGAGACAAAAGCTGCACACATACACAGTACAGTGTGTGACGTACTACACCTGTGTATTTTATGTTCCAGTGTCTGTGTTTAGAGACAGGGAACTCGTCCATCTTTCTCCTCCTAAGAGCTCTGCTTCCCAACTCTGTGACTCCGCCCCTTGCCAAGTCCCCCTACCCGTGGAGCCAATCAGAGACGGCAGCACAGTGAGACCCATCCGACACACGCACCTGCTCAGGACAACCCAGTCGGACGGGGCGGCAGACCCCGGGTCGGACTGTTTCCATGACAGCCGCCACCAGGACGAGCACTCTCATCACCTGAGCATCAACGAGCGTCTGGAGAAGCTGCAGACGTTTTACTCCTCGGAGAAGAACGGCATCTCTCCCAGGATGCTCCTCGAGGCCGACACACACACCACACACTCCTCAGACAGAGTCCCCCTGGGTTCCATGGAGACAACCCAGACATCACCCTCGGCCCCCCTGCCGCGCTTGCGCAACGTGGGCCTCAAAGACGGACGAGGCCGGAAGATGACGTGGGTGGGGCTGACCCGACCGGGGCCCCCGGGCCTCCTGGTCAACGGGTCCAAACCTCCCGCCTTCCCCTCCCAGAGACAACACACCTTGGTCATCAAGAGTCTGAGGCAGGAGAGAGGGAAGAGGAGAGACCTGTCTGCAGCAGGAGGAGGAGAGAGAGGGATGACAGGAGGAGGGATGAGTGGAGCGAAGAGGAACTCAGTTCAGTTACGGTCATCTCTCCAGCGGCGGGTGGCAAACCTGAACCTGCCGCTGCTGCCTGCGGCTCTGCAGGGGAAAACTGACAAGAAGAGCCAGCTGCACAGCATGGACTACTGACACAGAGATAGGAAGACATGATAGAGCAGCAGTGATGCAAGAGGGGGAGGAGGAATGAGGAAGAGAGGAGTTAGGAATGAGGTTAGTGACACAGATCACATCCAGCTCAGAAACAGAAACAGGGGCAACATAAAGGGGGCTGACACAAGAGGCTACTGATGAATGCTCACATACAGTTACAGTATTTATAAATACAAAACATGGAGGTGTGAGATTTAAGTGCACAGATGTTTTGAGAAATGTGCAAACTAAAGCTGTTATCCTCTACTTTTACTTTTCCATCCATGCACCCACTCCGACCCAAACACCACTCACTGTGTATCATTTATATACTGCAGTGCCAAAATTGTAAACTTAGGTAGCTTATTAATTCTAATATGGCCTTCAAATGTTTTTACTTGTTAACCATTTTCTCCTTGAAGTTTATTTCCACCCATCACAATGTGAAGTGCAAGGTGCACACTGGCTCACGGTTGTGTTTGTATTTACTGTTCTTAAATACGTTTTTGTACTGACATTGAAAGTCCAAGTAAAAATAAGTTTCAATTCTATCTTAATTTCTTGTTATGGTGCCAATTTATTTACAAAGCAGTTGTTCAATTAAGAATATGTTAAAGGGACAACGAGGAGTTTTGGAAAAGCAAAGCGTTTTCACACTACATTTATGAGCCTCCGCACGCACTGTGAAATTCTTTGACCGGCGCAAGACAGACTCATGTTTTCATTCATCAAGAATTAAAGTCAGAGGTTCGAAGACGATCAGATACCATCGTAGTTCCAACCATAAACGGCGATTCGGCTGCGTTATTCTCATGACTCACCACAAAACCGAAAGTAAAGTAACGCTGGTCGGCTCGACCAGCATTTCCGCCACCACTAATAATAACAAAATAACGATAGAGACAAAACGATATAGTTATCGAAAATGGGCCCATTAATAAGTGTGGGTAACGTAGATTCATCCACATTAACGTGAGACTTTTTTATAACCAAATAGAAACTCCTTGTTGTCCCTTTAATACATATTTTAATTTGGGTGTTTGAATATGTGTTTACTTGAGAAGACTCTCAAACCCTCATGCTCAGCTGGTCATACTGGTTTGATGGTTTGGTTTGAAGATGAGGACATATGGATTTTCTGTCCTCAGAGAAGTCACCAAATGAAGAAACTAGCGTTAGGATGGGCTACTTTTCTATATTACATTTCCTACATCAGCGCTCCTTCTGCTGTGATTATATAGTGCACATAAAGCCTCAACTTTCTCCTTTAATATAAAAATAATATTTATTTTTGTAATCTGGATAACTTTCCTCCCAGATGAATATAGTGGCCAGTTTTATAACTCGTCTGGTGGCCTGTTACATCAACAAATAGGGTTAGCCTGCGAAATTAGCGGCCGGGTGGTTTGAGTGTACAGGGTGGCCTGGGACTGAGTCCAGTTCATGGCCTGAGTTTCAGCCCGCCCTTGGACACAGCTTCACTATATAGCGATACAACAACTAATGTATTTAATAATACCAACCAAAGGTCATGTGAACACAATAAACTGTGAAACCGCTGAGTTTAAACAGGAAGGACTCATTCTGAAAATAAGATCATTAAATACGGGTAACTTGGTGCCGCTTGTAGTCTTTGATTTAGACAAATTACTGTAGAAGCTTGGTACAGATGAATGCTTGATGACTCATCTGTACTAGTTTGGTAATTACTAAGGATTTTGTCAGTGTTTTTGTACAGCGGCTAATGGAGATCTAAATAAATCTTTATCTAACTCTTACAATTTTTTTTGGTAAACTGATGAACTGACTGCTCATGTAACAATTTGTAATATGGACAATCATCACATGGGTATGGTGAAACCATGACATTGACCTTAACTTGTAAAAATGAAGATTAGGAATTCAAAACGTAATTATTTCATATTTTACCCACGGGTGTGGTTGTTTTATATTTTTTATATTGACCATTTTATTGGGTATATGATTTCACAGGGCAGTTCATGACTACACCACTGCAGATGTGCTCATGAAATGATTTGTCATCCAAGTGAAAACCTCATTTACACCAAATATTCAAGCTTCAACAATCTCACTCCCAAATCTCTGTCGAGCATCTCCTCCCTCACTCTCCCTCTGTCTCTGCGTCCGTCTCTCCTCGTGCCTCCGTCTCTGGATCATTAATATTCAGTTGTGCTGCAAAGATGTGGAAGAATCTGGTTGCTACTTCGTGGCGCTCTTCGTGGCTGCTAAATAATTCAGGGCCTGTCACCTGATACTGCATTTGTGTGTGTGTGTGTGTGTGTGTGTGTGTGTGTGTGTGTGTGTGTGTGTGTGTGTGTGTGTGTGTGTGTGTGTGTGTGTGTGTGTGTGTGTGTGTGTGTGTGTGTGTGTGTGTGTGTGTATTTGCATGTATTGGTGGCATGCATGTTCTGTGTGTGCCCAATGAAGACAGATTGAACCCACTGAGGTGGATACATCCCCCACTCCAGTTACCTTTCTGGCTACTTAACAGTGATATGTACCAGTAAGCTCTGATATTGTATCAGATAAACACTCACATTCACACAGCACAATGGCAATACACTCAACAAGTTCAGCACAGTCAACTCCCCATAGCAAGCCTGAAGAACTATGAGTTTATGTGACATTGTTTTTGGCGTCAACTGTAGACTGGACTGTAAACTTCTCATGTTCTGTCCATCTAACTCTTATAAATTCAATTATCCATAATAAGAATTGAAAATTGGAAAGATTTTATACAGTTTGTTATAACTGTATTTTTTGTGGAGTTGTTTTTATAATTCCATATTTGTTGAAGGTTAGAAAGAAGATTGCAAAAAAAAATAAAGGTTTTAATTTATGTTAAAAGATAAAATATGTATCATAGGTCATCATGTTTTTAGACACCTCAATGTGGAAAAGTTATTTATTGTAATGTATAAGATATTCCCCATGGTCATGTTTGCAAAACCTTTGAGGCACCAAAAGAGTTCACTTGGATGTGAATCTGGTATTAAACTTGAATAAATGGATGTATGTTATAGGCAATAACATATCAACAGTGCCTGGTGGATCCACAGGTAGAGCAGGCCAGTGGGGATTTCTCTTGATCCAGATCAAGCACCTTTGCCGTACAAGACATTAGAAACCCTCACTGAATCTCTGACACATATTTTTTCATTGATGGAGGGATATGTTCCAACTGAGAACTACAGATGAAAAATATGTAGGATTATTCATGATTTTTCAGAGTTAATGTACATGATACTGCATGTAGCTACTACTGGTTCATTAAAGGCAAATTGAAGTTTGTAGGTCGAGCTAAACTGGTAGTTCATGTAACTGCCCCAAAATAAATAAACCCAGATCCAGACCAGAAAGCAACACTATTGTGAGCATAGTGCTAATAAAAAAAATAGTTTGAAGGGTTCAAAACAACACTTGGATTTTGTTTCTGTCATTCAAGTGTGAAAAGAGCTTTGATACAAAAACTAATACAATCAAGCTGTTATGCATCCTTCAAAAATATTTTCAGCTTCATATCATCCTGATTTCCAACTGGTAAAATAAAAACACCTTCCTCTGGATGCCAGACATGTTTGTTGGTCTGAACGACCATCCTCCAACCTGCTCCCACTGAGAACTGAGCTTGATAATAGGCCTGATCTGAATGGTGCATGTACGTAAGACAAACACGGTATGGAAAATGGATTAATAATGCATGTTGCACATAAAGATGTATCCATGGCTATTGGAACGGTGTGTTTATGGGCTGTTTATATACATGCTACAGTGAACATTGTTCCATCTGAATCAAAAGGCGACTTAAGGTGATTTTTCCATGTGACCACAGGTGGTTATCAACAAAATGTTCACTGACATGCCACTGCTGGAATAGACTGTAGCTATATCTAATAACTAAGGAAATTAAATTTGAAGCATGCTGCCTCTGTTAATTTATGTATAAATATAAATGTTTTTATACAGAAGGGCACAAAAGCTGTGTTGTTGCTGTCATTACATCAATTACATATTTTTAGCTTGATACCTAGCACCGAGAAATAATATATTTCAACTCAGCCAGATCAAATTCCACCAAAAGTGCCACCATCAGTGAATTTATGTCCAACCTGTATGTATGACTGTGCAACTGTGCCAATTCTGTCAGTCACTTTGTCTTTGTCTGTAGCCATGCAAACGGCTAATCAGTGTTAACGTGCTTGCGATACCAATATACTGATGTTAAATTAGAACAAAGTCAGTTTCAACAGTTGCAGTTTTGCACCACAATTAGTAACAGTGAGGCACCTGCACCGTGCTGGGTTCCTTTACACCCTGCAGACAGAGTCGACCCCCCTGATAGTCATTGTGCTGTATAATTTGCTCTCTGCAGCAGAGTGTAGGATAGGTTGCATTAAGGTTTCAGCTGCTGTTATACCTGGTTAGCTAAGATGCTATAGAAACGTCCACTTGTGGTCACTGAGAGTTAGTCATCTGTGTGTTCATGTGGGTGTGTTTGCATTATTAGAGACACAAAACATGCCTGGACTTGGTCTAGTTGCTAAATCGTTTGACGTTTGTTATTTTAGGGTTGAGCTGGTTACTTATTAGAGGAGCCTCAGGACTGACAGACCTGTACGCTGGGACTCCAGGAGCCTGTGAATCAACATCCCATCTTCATTCATTTCAATTTGACCACTTGACTCTGTGTTGCATTTATTAACTTACTTTTCTGTTATTTCCCTCCGGTCCTTCTCCTCTTTCCCCTTGTGTATCTTTATTAAATGGCTACAGTATACCTGCAGAGGTGTATTGGAATCCATTCGTGCCACTATCAATGAATCTATTTCCAACCTGTATGTTTGACTGTGTGCCATTTCTGTCAGTCACTTTGTGTTTTAAAACCACAGCAGTCTGTAGCCAGGCAAACAGCTAATCAGTGTTAACCTGCTCGTGATGCCAATATACTGATGTTAAATTGGAATTTTCATCAGTTGTAGTTTTGCACCACAATTAGCACACAAAGTATAGCAGTTTTGTGAGTATTCAGAAACTTTGACCTGATGATGGTGTTGAGCAGGATGACATGTTAAGTTGTTGAATTAATCCAATAAGAGAAACACATGTTTGTACAATAATGCAATAGATTCTGAGATACTTCAGTGTGGACTGAAGTGGTAGACCGATCACTGCTATGACACACTGCCACAGAGCCATGTGTGGCTATCATGGTTAATAAAAGGGGGAAAGAGAAAGTGAACAGAGACAATAGAGATGTGGATGAAGTGTCAGCAGTGAAACACATTGAAAACTGACATACCCAGATTCCACTCTGAAAGCTAATACCCTACTTGGATGTGTGTATGTGCACGCTGTGGGTGCATGGCTGCCTATGCCATCATTCTGATGTATAGGAGCTTAATCCCCTTTCTAATCACTGATGAAAGATGTGTCCTTTGTGTTTGTGCTTTCATGGAACAAATGCAGGATTAAGAGCTGAGACAATATGCCCCTGACCCCAACATCAACTTCCAGACACAGTAGACAGGATTAACATATAACACAGTTTCCTGAAAGAGGTAAATTATTTTTTCCATCAAATGTGATTAGAATGGGTAAATATTATAATAAGACACTGATTTTAACTTGGTTATAATCATACTGCTATGGAAAATGTATATTGATGGTCACCCTGAGGCCACAGGGCTTACAGTTGCACTGGTTATGGATTGAAATGGATGGTGTTACCCCATTAGCACTTCAATAGTCTTGGGTGTCTCTGAGAATAATCGTTGTGTCCATCACAGTGTTTGTGTGTGTGTGTGTGTTTGTCAGTCTGGGTAAGCCTGTGTTCCTGCGTGTCTGGTTTCTAATGATGGTCATCCATAATTGAGTGTCACCTCGCAGGGGGAGCGCGGTCCAGGGTGGCGCGGTGGTTAACTAGTCTCCGGCTGCTCGCCATCCCAGTGTGTGTCTGTGTGTACGAGTCACGGGGGTCAGCAGCGCACAAAACGTCCAGTACCGCAGGGCAGCAACCCGAGCCCAACGCTGTTTAATTGATGCCACATCTGATTAACTGTCAGTTCAGAATCAACACCAGCTAATTCACTAAAAGACGCCCTGACCAGAGGGACTCTGTGTCTCTAACATCAGCACACAGGAGCTTAACCTTCACAGCAGGCTGACCAACAAAAAGAAGCCAGCTTATCTCATAACAGTGACCTTTATCGTTTCCCTGCCAAGCTCCGCCAAGTTAATTCATGGAGACAATGATAAGTTTAGTGCGTGCGCCGTAACTGCTGAGTCACATCATTAAAAAATGATGCTTTATTTTGATGTGAAGTCACTGTGTACACTACCAGTCAAAAGTTTGGACACAGCTTCGCATTCGATGTTCTTTCTTTATTTTCATTACTTCCTACATTGTAGATTCAAACTGAAGACATCACAACTATGAAGGAACACATGATGAAATATGTAGTAAACAAAAAAGTGTTGAACAAAGCAGAATATGTTTTATATTTTAGATTGTTCGAAGTAGCCATCTTTTGCTGTGATTTGCACACCCTTGACTTTCTGTCATCAGCTTCATGAAGTCGTCACCTGGAATGGATTTCCAACGGTCTTGAAGGAGTTCCCAGAGGAGTTGAGCACTTGTCGGCTGTTTTATCTTCACTCTGTGGTCCAACTCATCCCAAACCATCTCAGCTGGGTTTAGGTCAGGTGACAGATAACACTTTTGTTTTAAACACTTTTGTACATAACTCCATATGTGTGCCGTCATAGTTTTGATGTCTGAATCTACAATGTAGAAAGTTATAAATATAAAGAAAGACCATTGAATGAGAAGATGTGTCCAAACTTTTCTATATTATTTAAGTGTATTATTTTTTAATCTGGTTTTTAACCCTGATGGCCCCAAAACACAGTAAGACCTTTTCTATTGTGTTGTGGCTTTAAAGGACCTGTTTGTGCATTTTGTCATGGCTGCAGGGACCAGGTGGTGGTCAGAAAGTCAAAAATCATTCAGCAGTACTTTGTGGTTCAGTCATGAGCCATTTGCACAGAAATGTATTACATGACATATGTCCCTATATCATGAGAAACGGTCTCTTATATACTCTAACACCTATAATCACACATCTTCTGGAAATATGATAAGTTATGAGGATGTAAATATGTAATATCTGAAATGTCCATTAAAAAAAAGATTATAGTTATTTAATGAATGTATGCATGTATATGCAAGCTTATTAAAACATAGGCCTAGGTATGTATATATATATATATATATATATATATATATATATATATATATATATATATATATATATATATATATATATATATATATATATATATATATATATATATATATATTTTTTTTACTTCTTCTCGTGAAATGATTGTGACAAAGTGATTTATTCTTGATAGATAAAGTGTATATCTTCTCAAAACTTTATTGACCAATCTCTCCCAAACATATCACTGTAAAAATTAAACCACAATTAACCTTTAAAATAGGAAGAAAAAAAGAAATGTGTCTAAAAAACAAAATTATTCCAACTTTATGGGAAACTGCAGCCTATATTTATTTGATTTTAAACATGTGTAACTTCACCTTCTGGGAATAGTCTCAGCCAATATATAATATCATATAGTATGTCATACTGGCAGGCTATCAGATGGATAAACAGTATATTTTTTGTGACATATGTCTGCAATATAAACATGCATTTGTATAGATACTGTGATAGGTTTCATATATAATTTTTACAAACACAATTTTATTTATATACACATATACATCAGTATAGACATTCAGTGTATGTTCATATACATCTGTGTGCGAGGTAAAAAATCTGTATTCCTGGTGACTCATTCATTTTCTCGTCATGATGCCTCCATCCATAAAGCATTAAAGTTATGATGTTAGGGCCCAGCCATGTTGGCCTTAAGGGGCATAACAATGGACCAGCAACGACCCCCAAACACTCACACAAAAACACTAAATAAAATAGTAATAGTAATACATAACATAAGGGTGACAAGATGTAAACTAAAAAACAAACACAAGCCACGCTTTTTTTCTTTGGAGGTGTGTCAAAGTTGAAGACTGTGACTTTTTGCTGCTCAGAGGTTTTGGTATATTCCTTTACAGATTTAAACAACTTCAGTTGATTGGAGTCAGACAAATACAACTATGGATATATTACAGAGAAACATGGTTGATGTGAAACCAAATGTGCAGAACATCTATTGATATAGTATTTTCTGGATCATTGCATGGTGGCTTTAAGTCCCCCAAAGTTTTTGCCCCACTGCTAACTCTGCTGCATCAGGCTGTTCCCAGACAAAGAGGTGGATCACATATTTAACGGACGAGCAACCCTCTGGCTTGCTTACAGCACATTGTTTGGATGAATCATTGCTCGATGAGAGTCATATTTCTGGATGAAAAAGATCCCGTCAAGATAAGCAGCCATCATGATGTGCTGCCAGCTGTTTTGACAGGCAGAACTCAGCACCTACACATTCACAATAGAAGGCCGATCCAAGACAGACATGCTGGGCCTCCACTTTCAAACATACTGACTTGGTGATATACAAGCCATTATTAAAGACAAACCCGCCATACAGCTTCCCACTTTGATGTTTTCTGGCACTTTCTCTTAACGACTTTTCAAGGGTTTTTAGAGTTTTCTCTGTTTGAAAGTTTTCATTCACTCTGAGTCAACACTCCATCCCAAACGTCTCGCATATGATGCCCGCAGGGCTTCAAGAGTTGCTGTGAGAGCAGAGACGATAAAAACAAACACACATGCGCGCACACAGACGCCTTTCCTGCCAGACAAACTTGCGAGTGAGGAGACAATCAATTACTAATGAAGTCTGTAACAGAGAGCAGAGCTGCATGAGTCAGAGGTGTTGAGTTCAGCACATACAGTTTGTTGTTCACACAGTGAGGAAGAAATGAAATAAACGGCTCTGTTGTTACCTGTGAACGTCTCTTTAGAGGGAAAAGGTGCAGAATCATGACATTTGTGATTCTGAAGACTTTTACTGTAACCAGTGGACAAACCATGCAGGCTACAACATGTATTGATCTACAGCTCCATCTGCTGGAGACTACATAGAGTGCACATTGATTTACTACTAGGTCTTATCTCAACGAGCTTTCACCTGTGTGTCTGCATAGGGTTGGTCTGATGTAAATCTAGTGGTTTGGTTTTATCTATAAAACTAAATTATTCATCTGAAGTCTGCTGCTGTTGGATTGGGGGAGTGTTGATGATCTAAAATTGGACCCTGAACTGGATTAGGGAGGAAAAAAGCTTTTTAAATTCTCAAGTTTATACAGTAACGTACCTGTATGATAGCTTGCACTGGAGGAGGAGGAGGAGGAGGAGGAGGAGGAGGAGGAGTTGTGTTAACGGATGATTTTGTTTGTTTGTTAAATTATTATATAACTAATAATTATATAATAATTATTACTAAATAAATTGGGGATAGTTGTTTGTATGTTTATATTGGGTTGTAAATTGATTTATGAAGCTGTTTAATTTATTAATAGATAAGTAAGAAAGGGGTGGCTCATATAAGTTTTACTTCTACCTGCTCTATTTCAGACACTGTTCTTTTGTTTGTATTCTGTTTTTTGTTTTTAAATTTGATTTTTTTTAATGTTCAAAATAAATAAATAAATAAATAAATAAATTAACTGAACAGTGTAAAAGTGTCCTAATGCACTGAAGCTTCACTACGGCAACTCACTAAATGTCAAACAAATACCATTTTTCAGTCTTCAGTGGTTTGATAAATACTGTCAAAGCCAGATGCTTGTGTAAAGAGCTCGTTCGGTCTCCTTTACAGTAAAACAAACTGTTTCTAAAATGTGTGTTCACATAAAAGTTCCTGAAAAACTATTTGTCAGTCATTTAGTTTTGGTACTAGTTAGAGTTAATATTTGTTTCAACTGGGGGGAGAAGTGTGAGATTTTGTTGGAAATAAATGAGCAGTTATCTGGGGAACATGTTGATGGAGCTGCAAACTTTAAGATTTAAACTCTATGGTGTCTAATGAAATAACTCTACCATGGTGCAGGTGATGTTGGGCTCATAGCTGCTCCGTGCTGCTTTGATGTTTAAAAGACCTTTTCTTGACCTCTGAACAGCTTTCACAAAAGTTGTGGCCTCTGACACAGCGACGTGGTTAAAGAAAAATTCACTTTTATTTTTGGACAGTCCTTTCTTTCACTGGTTAAATACAACAGCACAAGTAGCCACACCGAGGCCCTGGAGTGTTTGCCAGAGCAGCATTTTACAACAACTTAGTCACAAATTTCAACAGCTTGATTCATTGATCCAGGGGGAGAATTAAGAAAGTTTGTCTTAGAAAGTGGTGAGTAACGCTGAGGAGCACACTACAAAAAATGCCCAGAAAAATAGCTGCAAAAATGAAAGTCTGATTCTAAGTAAACTGAGGAGTTTCAATCTGCCAGCTGGAAGAGAGACTTTTTAATGTTTGTTCTCGTTTTTCTGCCTTGAATTTGTTTAGTTTTTTCTGTATTTGAATGGCACAGTTCATCTCACTCTGCTGACAGATTCTTTTTCTAATGATGATATGAAATGCCTCGTTTGCATTTAGCATTATTTGTAGTGTTAGCAGCCTCCAAACCATCCCAGAGTTAGGACCTGAAGCACGATCCATCAGTGAGCAGTGCAGCAGAGATGAAAATTATTTAAGAAAAAAAAAAAAAAACCCTTGTCAGATGTAGGAAGCTGGACAGTTCTGCAGCTTAACAGGGTTTAGATCTGACAGTAAGAGAGAGACAGAGCACTGCTGATGGACGTCGTCTCCTTATCCACCACTTTGCGTGTAAAGTGTTTGGAGAAATCGGCCTACCAGTAAATAACAAAACCCCATTTAAAAAAAAATGAAACAAAGTAAAATAAAAATGACGAAATAATGTATGTATTTACACAGATATCCACACATACAGAGTATACACCCATACATAAACAGTACACAATGTCTGCACATACCCCCACAGTGCATTTGCCCACCTTTTTTATTTGGTGGTGAAATCTCACAGTCAGTTGTTCTCACGTCACTACAATCTACAGTGTCCACAGTCACAGATGTGGGCGGTTCTTCACACAGGGCTCATCAAATTAAAATCTCAGCTATAATGATGTGCTTATGGCTGCGTGCAAGCTTTTCTCCAGTCTCAGTGGAAACCAACATGGGCTACTTTGTTGGGTATTTATGGCAGTAGAGTTGAATGTGTTTGTTCCTCCCAGACGTGTTCACTGTTGCTCAGAAACAGTTAAATGTACAAAACTTCTGGACAAGTGATAAAAACGCTTTCGTATATATCTGAAGTTACAGGTGGTTTGTACGTTTTGCCCCCGTGCATCTGATGTTTCCTGTGAACCTTCTCACTGTGACCGGACATTCACATTCAGACTTCATGTTCAGTCAGTTTACCCCAAAGTGAACTTTCCATTCACAAGGCAAAAGCGCAAAGGCTTTACTTGTTACAGTTGTTACAGTCGATATTCTGGTTTATTCTAACATGTTTACTTCATAAACACTGAAACCGCAGTACCGGTACATCTGATCCACCTGTCGTTTTGTTGTTGTGGGTTCTTTTTGTTTTTTTGTTGTTGTCCGGTGAAAGTGAGTTGTGATGTGTAAACCACAGAGCCAACGGCCTCAATGGACTTACATTTCTCCAGTTTGGTTGAGAGTTAAGCTTTTGGAAAAGTCACTGGAAACTCACAGTCTTTTCTCCACTTCCACAGGTTTTAATCAGGTCAAACCTGAACTGTCAAACTCACGAGTGGAGCCGTGACTTTTCTTTTCTTTCGTTCAACGTCCACACAAATCAACAGGACTCTAGACTTTTCAACAACAAGACCAAAGGGGATTTGAAAGGTTGAGGTTACACTTATTTCCTCCAAACTGCCACTGCAAAAAAACAAAAAAACAAAAAACACTGACTAACTGTTTATGTTGAAATATGAAAAAATAACTGAATGGTTTCCTCTTTTTTTGGCCATGCAGTGAAAATCAGCTCGATGAGAAGCCAAGTCCAGTCTGCAGCCACGACTGAATCCATCCTCACCATGGAGACATGAATCACAGAGGAACAGTGTTTAACAGACTGAAAAAAACAAAAAACAAACAATAATACACAAGTTTTCCTAAAGACAGTATCAAAGGTATGAGACTGGTAAGTGTGTGTGTGTGTGTGTGTGTGTGTGTGTGTGTGTGTGTGTGTGTGTGTGTGTGTGTGTGTGTGTGTGTGTGTGTGTGTGTGTGTGTGTGTGTTAGTGTGGCACCAGGCGGTGTTGTGGTGTTTGCGGTGTCCCCGTGCAGCTGCTTGTTCCTTCAGAGTGAGTCCGCTCCGTTTCCTGGTTTTTGGACACACTCTTCATTCAAGCACTGCGCAACTAAACCACACACACCGTTGCCGTGGCAACAGACCAACAGATAAATCTAATGGATGATTATTTAAAAAAAAAAGAAAGAGAGAGAACAGAACGAATCAGCATGAAGACACGACACCTCAGAGGGAAGGGAGAGCTGGGAGGCCAGTGCTCAGACAGAGGTCAAAGGTTAGTAGAGTTCCAAAGGTCAGAGGTTACCCTGGTCAGTTCTTGCCCTGGTTGGTCAAAATTCAACTTGGTTTAGTCATGACGGGCGTCATTACAGAGCTGAATGTGGAATTAATTAGAGGGAAGTTTGTACAATGTTTTACAGGACCATCACCTTTTCTTTTTTTTTTAAAGTTTCATTTCCTTGAAAATAAAATGCCCCAAACCCCTTTAACATATACAGTATATATATATAGTTATTAACATATCACTGAGATTTCCAACTGAAAATTCTCCCAATGATAAACAGGTGAATGAACCTTTAAACTTTGGACACAGCTGTGGATGTTTGAGCCACATGTGGCCATAGTTGAGAGGTTTGGATAAGTTGAAACAACACTACTTTAGGCATTCCTGTTAATGTAATAAACTGAAATGGCGTTTCCCCAAGGCATTTTGTACATTCATAATACTATGTGAGTGCAACTGTGTGTGTGTGTGGCTGTGATTCTATTGTACTTGCCACAAGATATAAATGATCTGCACGAGAGCAGAACAGTGTGTGAATGTGTATGTGTGTGTGTGTTTGCATGGCTCGTCTGGGCTCCTGTCCTCATGACTGAAGCACATTTCCGTAGGAAACAATTGCACCTCATTGGCTCAACCAGTTTAGCCAATCACCAATGACGGAAGCCAGAGCCCCTGGGCCCGCCCCCCATCGCAGAGACCGGGGCTTGGTTGGTTGGTTGGTTTAGGGATGGGTGTGCGTGTTGAATCTTTACATGTGTTTGGAGACCGTGGAAAAAGAGGGCCATAGTCCGTTCCATTGGTGCACCCTCATGGATGGAGGGGAGGGGGTTAAGTTTCCGCCGTGATGAGAGTGAAGTGTCGGTAGAGTAGAGGAGGGGAGGAGCTTAAACCTCCGCTCCTTTCAAGCCGATTCGTTCCTCCTCCTGTCAGTCACTGTTGGGCTTCTTCAGAGAGAAGGCGAAGATGCTGAAGTGGTTGCTGAGCTGTTGTACCTGGCGATGGGGAGGAAAACACCGTTATTTTGTATCCCGCTGTAGTCTCAAACATTAATCAGCACCAACACGAAGAGGAAAAAGTCAGTCATCCGTAGGTGTGTGCTTACCACCGATACGCCGTAGTGTATGTGTGCTAGTATGACAGCAGCCGTCCACAGGTACAGCAGCAGCGTCTCGTTGCCGACAACCCCTGTGACCGCTAACAACACCACCGCCAACATGGGCAGCAGCAGCCAGCTCAGCGCCTGGCAACGCGTGTTACTCATCTGGCACACGATGAGTTTACACTGCAACATAAACACAAACATGGAGACGTGAGGACTCTGGATTTATGCTCTGATTTTCAATTCTAAAAATAGAGCTGCCCAGTGCCCACTCATATTATTTTAAAGCATATTGGAAAAATATTTTTGATACTCCACTCCCTTGGTTGAATTTTTTTTTTTAAATGTGTATAAATCATCTTGTTTAACTTATTTATAGATTTTTCAGTTAAAAATGTTTTATAAGATATTACCAACAAGGAAGATACTTAAAATATGGAGAATAACAGATGATGATGAATGTAGATTTTGTGGGGATGAGGCGGAAGACATTATGCATTTGTTTTGGTTTTGTCCAGATGTTGTTCTTTTTTGGCACCAGGTGGCACTTTGGTCATTTGACCAAGGACTTATTTGTCATTATCCCCCATTAATATTATTTGGGGTTTTCAAGAAGGACAAAATATGTTGTTAAATACTATTGTCCTGCTTGGGAAAGCCTTCATATTTAAAAGTCAAGGGCAGCTTAATTTGAGATACATACTGTTCATCAAACATCATTATTTGCAAAAAGATTTGGCAATAACAAAAACTTTATTTAATATAGTTTTTCTTTTGTTTTTCTTTGTTTTGGGTTGCTACTTAATCATTTATTTTAGTTGTGATATGAATTTATAGTGTGTGTATTAAAAGTTGAGACATATGTAGTATGCACATACTGATTTTATGTTTTGATCTATTTCTATGTTGTTAGATGCATGTTGAATATGTTTGATGTTGCTGTGTGTGTGTCTGTGTAAATTCAGCAGACTCTTACCGTGACATTAGCGAATGCCGTTCCCACCATGAGGTAGAAGATCCTGGGCTGCAGCTCGAGGATGTTGGATGGAGAGTACACCACCCAGATGGTGGACAAGATGAAGAGGAGGACGGGCGAGAGGAAGGGCAGGAAAGCTTCGTAGAGGCTGCTGTGCTTCAGAGTGTTACTGCGGTAAGCCCTGCCGTAACATACACACACACACACACCAAGTCAGTGCACTGGGTGAAACTAACACAAACGCTCTAAATCAGAGGTGTCAAAGTCATTTTACTGCTCTAAACACAACACTGAAGAAAACCTAACTTACTTGAGGACGTTGTAGAGGCTCATGGGTAAGGTCACGGTGAAGGAACAGGCTGGAAAGAAACCAACATCAATTAACGTGGCTGCCACAGGAAAGTGAATTAACATTTTCAGATGGACCAATCACAGCTCACCGATGATCATGAAGGTGAACAGGTCTCTGTAGAGGAAGTGGAACAGGATGGGCTGGTACCATGTCTCCACGCCGACCACAGCAGTGACCACGTAAACAAGGGAGATGGTCTGGAAGGAGAGGAGACAAGCAGACGCAGGCGAGTCATTAATGTTGTTAACGTTGATGCGGATGTGTTTACTGTCAGAGTGTGTGAGCGTCTGTACCACTTGGCTGATGTCGTATCCCCAGGGCAGAAACAAGATGCCCGTGTTGTACTTCTCCCAGTGAGACAGGATGAAGGAGAACAGCACCACCCACAGGATGTAATACAGCGTGGCCACGCCCACACCGCTCTCGCCGCGCCCAAATATGGAGTACACGGTGGCCACGAAGAAGATGCACGCCCAGCTGTCCAGGCCGTGGTCGAACAGCTCCCCTAGTGGCGTGGAGGAGTTGGTGCGACGCGCCTGTTTACCGTCGACACCGTCTACACACAACAAGGAGGCGACGACGGTTACACGCCGAACATGTTCATGTGAGTAATTAAAAACACACAAACATACAAAGTGCAAGGATTTTCTTTTCTTCGTCTCGCAACGCTGCTGCCCACACTCACATAACTGCACAAAGAGCCACATTCCTGCTTCCCACCACTGACGTGTCTGTGACAACCTTTCATCTGAGCTGCGCTTATTTCATCCGCATATGGAAGCGCTCTGCACAACACGTCCTCATAAAAGAGAAACAATCACCGTATGGAGACTTGTTTTATTTTTAATGGATCACAAAATGGTCAGCAAGATTTTAAAATCTTCTGGTTCACAGAGTCCATGTCCACGCACACAGAGACACAATTTGACGAGTGAGGATTTGACTGTACTTAGGTAGTCGAGCTGTGTGTGTTTCCATCTGACTTCATGGAATATCTTGTGAATTACAACTGAAGCTCTTGACATTTTCTCAATATTGACTGTGTCCAGATGACTGAAAGCGTCTGGACAGTGTAAATAGTGTAGCAGTGTCTCCACAACAACAGCTCCTGACACACACACATTTTCAACTGATGAGTCTGCTGTGGCATCATGTTGATGTAGGTGTGTTTACCTGATGCAAGAACGACATGACTTCACCTCCCAGCACATATTAAACACACATTATCTCTCCAGGATGTTACACACAGACTACAACGCCCCCCTCCCTCACTAGTTATAAAGATGTTCTTTATGTTCTTTAGAGACACCACACTAGAAGAATTTCCCCTTTTGTGCCTCTAAAAAAGGCAGAGAGAGGAAAAAATAACAGACGGGGGGGGTCACAGGGGTCAGGACTCACCGAGTGTGTAGGCCAAGAAGTTGAAGATCCCTGCAGCAACCCAGACCCAACTGGGCACGTGTGCATGTCCTGCAGCTGAGACACAAATAATGTAAATATACATGGAACCACACAGAGACACAGCAGAGACTTAAAGGCAACATTAGAGCGGATGACACCCCTGCTCACTGGTTAGTGTTAGATTTTATATGATTTTTTTTTTTTTTTAACACTACACCCTTCATTAGTGATGTCTGCTGCTCCTTTCACTTCCTGTATGAGCCTGAACCGCCTGGGCATGGATGATGCAAATCTGTGGTGAGATGATCTGCTTCTTCGCAGATGATTCTTCACAGCTTTGTTGCTCTGCCTTCTGCTTAAACGGATAGTTCAACATTTTGGCAAATTGGCCCATTGCCGTATCCCTATAGTTTTTGTAGTAGGTTCGTTACCTTTAATTATGGGTGCAAGCTGTTTTTAGGGACAATATCTGGCAGTCATATTCTCAGCTCGCTGTAAAAGGTAGGTTAAATATAATGGATAGAAGGCTGAAAATCACAGGACATGTCTGTTCTGATTATACAAGTCAGCAGTGTAAAGCTCAAGCAGGTAGGAGTCTCCTTTTATATTCAATAGAGTGGGACAATATCTGAAAGTGCAGCTGTCAAGATGATGATTTTCATTTTCTTTTTTTTTTTACATAATTTATTCCTATATTTCATGCATACATTGACATTTTAGAGGTCATTTATACTCATGGAAACTTAATGCCAAGTCATGGAAAAGTCATGGAAATGTGTTGACTAAAATGTGTATGAACCCTGTGTTGTGTTAGAAAGTTCCTGTCCTCATCTTGTCATTCAGTGTTTGGGTACAAACCTGAAGTCCAGTGTCATCTGTAAACGTTACCTACTCTACACTTATGTTACTCATGCAGCCCAGTATCAACACACTCCCACCACCATGTTTCGTGGTGTGAAACATGACACTGTGCAGTCACTGGCAGTCCAGCTGAACATGCAGGACCCCATCTGAATCTGATCCAAGCAAAAAGCAGCGGTGGTTGACTTCACACAATGTCCTCTCACTGTCTGATCAGTCACTCAAACACAACGTACCACAGATAACCTTTGTGCTCGGTCGGCAGCTTGTACTCCTCTGTTTTCAATGCGAGGTTGCAAAATATCAAATTGTGTGTGGTGTCACTTTCGAGGACAGTGTCCCCTGTTAATGTTAATACAGCTCTTCCTGTACATCCGGAGCACTGCTACAACTCTGTTTCAGCTTGTGTTCGGTCACTTCCTGCAGGTGTTTTTTTGCCATGTAAAATGATTCTTTACACACAACAGGTTAAAGCTGAGCAATCTGTGTTGACAATTAATTTTACAATCTTGCTCTGAACTGCAGGTTACTGGTGTACTGATAAAAGATAAACTTTTATTGGATTGAGGTTGTACTTTTAGTCACATATTTCAGTGTAGTCTTTAGTTATTTTGGTGAACCATTAACAAGTGCGAACTCCTGACAGCACACGTTGGTGTGACATCACTGTAGAGGTCAAAGTAAGAGTTGTGTGTGTGTGTCTGTGTGTGTGCATGTTTACATTACCTCTTTTTAGTCACCTAGCAAAACTAGATTGGGAGAAAGACATGATAGAGTAGAGCTGTCCAGCTGCATCGGTCTGGGTTTATGTTCTACACCTTTGTACCTGTAGTGTGTGTGTGTGTGTGTCTGTCCCATCTCAGGAAGTGCCGTGCCACATGATGGAATTTGCCTTACACAAACAAGGTTACACCCTCATGGTTTTCCTCCCTGGTGCGCTTAAGGAGGAGATAAACTGAACGACACTCCCTCAGCGACAGCCAGGTGGAGGACAAACAGTGAGTGAGACTTACCAGAGGCGTAGAAGTCAAAGTCGTAGAAGGCCAACATGAGAAAGTTCAAGACGAGGAACATGAAGCCTGTGAATGTGATGAGGTTTGGAGCCAACCATGTCGGTAGAAACTGGACAAAGAGAAAAAGATGATGAAAACGAATTAATTAACACGTCACTTTAGCTCTTAAATACAGTCCTCTCATCCTAATAACGACACTGATTACATAATGAGACAGTAATTATTTTTGTCACACATTCTGTGCAGATAGACAGCGAGGATTTTAGGGAGAGCCGACATGAATTTCTTAAAATCGCTGTCGGGTCTCAGTGAAGCACAGATAGACGTTGAAAACAAAGGTTTGATAAAGATAAGTAAATAAGTGTATCAGTCGCTGCTCACAAGGAAAATGTCCCATTTATCTGAAAGGAGAAGAACAGCCTGTGCATGTTACCAGGTACACGATGGGCTTTTAAAACAACACACTGTCTCCACAGTCCAGAACAGACCTTTACAATCAGAGACTGATGCGTTCTGACACAGACACAAAGAGGAAGGAGGGGCTGTGTGAGGCCGTGTTGTTACTGTATCACAGCAGACAGTTTGAACCCTCATTAATGATGCAGTGCGCACACACACGCACACACACACACAGATCGAGCTGGACAGGTCTGTCTTACCTTCACAACAAAGTTCCAGAAAGGATGCATGACGTAGATAGAGAGGGGATTGGAGTCCACTGCGCTGTACTGCAAACACACACGTCATTTTATTAGTCAGTGATAATCATACACACATACACAGAGTTCATCTACTTCTTGCATTTTTCATATATGACACATTGACATTAAAGCAGTGCTTATAAACACACACACCACATGGCCTCACGTGTAACTTGCTTTCGTGGATAATTTTGGAAGTCTGTCATCATACACATCAAAACAAACCTGATGCCATTCTTGGTAACTTTATCCAGGCATGACACACAAGTGTGAGCGCTGTGGTGTAATGTACCTCCACTGGAACTCAGACTGTTTAAAGGGATAGTTCAACATTTTGGCAAATTGACCCATTGCCATAATCCCTATAGTTTTAGGAGTAGGTTTGTTACCTTTAATTGTCGGTGTAAGCTGTTTTTAGAATGGCAGAGCAGAGCCGCTAGCTGCTCAGAGTTACACTATGGAGGCTAATGGGATTTCTTGGTTTCCCTCATCAAACTCACACAATCCAACAACTCCAAAACCTCGGAAACAACTCTGCCTCGTAACGTTCCGTTATTATCTCATAGCGTGGTGAATGTGCAGGTCACAACTTTTCCACGAGAGCGTTTTGGAGTTGTTGGATTGTGTATTTGATGAGTTTGATGAGGGAAACCAAGAAATCCCATTAGCCTCCGTAGTGTAGCTCTGAGCAGCTCGCGACTCTGCTCCGCCGTTCTAAAAATAGCTTGCACCGACAATTAAAGGAAATAAACCTACTCATAAAACTATAGGGATTATGGCAGTGGGCCAGTTTGCCAAAATGTTTAACTATATGAGATCTGTGAAGCTGCTTTTTGTGTGTTTTCTCAAACTAGGTTTTCCACTGAGGAGTGAATGTAGCTTCTATGACGTCACATTTCTTGAAGGGCTGTTTTCTGTGATTGATTTAAATTTGTTCTCACACCTGCATCACTTGAATCTACATTTTGGATTAAAAATAGTTCATTTCTCATTTTTAACTGAGCCCTTGTCCCAGCTAAACAACCGCCACAAATGCAGCCGACCAAGGGGACAGATTGATGCTACAATGCAGCTTGTGTTTTGCCTGCAAAATTAATTATCTAATCCATCATGAGGATTTGAATTTTCACGATAAAAAAACAAAACAGATTTTGGCTACACTGAAACCCTTCGCCAAGAGTGTCCACCGAGGATTAACTCAGTCATGTTATGTAATATGAAAAGAATGTATCCCTCGACCTATGTGATTAATCATCACCACATGTGCAGAGACAGAGGGTGTAGTACGAAGATAACTGGAAACAGAAACCAGAATTTGCTCTCATACTGAGGGAGCTGACACTGTGAAGTGTTAACTGTGACAAAATTGAGGTATAGCATGAAAAACACAGCGAGACAATCAGCAGAACAGTCTCTCTCTCTCATGTGCCTTCCACTCGCACGCCGGGGTCTGGGCACATTTGTGCTCTGTTTGAGAAAACAAGCACAGTGTCGAAGGGAGCCACAATCTTTTCATTCACTGTCATTCGTCATCCTCCGCTCTCCTCCAGCAACTCATGGTCCAGGCACAGTAGCCAGCCAATTAACAAGCAATTACAGGAAGAAGGCCTTTCATGATAAACAGCCTGAGGGAGCTGTAATAATCATAGGAGGAGATCTTAAACAGAAGCTCAGTAACTTTGGCTGAGACAAAGAACAAGAAAATGAATAAATACAGACTTATAAAAAGTGTATTAGAATACAGTGTTACAAGTAATGCTGATAAACATGTGTTAAAGTCAAAATATATCCACTTTATGAATATGAACTTGTCTTGTTCGATCCTTAGATAAATAAATGCCACTCCTTTATAGCCTCCATACATTAAAACAGTGATGCTCAGCTTTATGATAGAAGGTTTGTGTGACACACAATATGATATGGCACTGTAATAACACAACTCCAGGGTCAGTGAGGAGCTTCTACAGGTGGTTTCACTTGTCAGGCCCTGTCTGTGTTTCCCATCAGTCCACTGGTTCAAGTTGAGAGGTTCTCCCTCCCCACTCCACTCCAGTACAGCGGCTACTTGGCTCATTTTACTCTTCTCTGATAGCAGTAATAGCATAAGAATAGTACAATGAAGATGTAGCCCTCTACGCTAAAAGGAGACAACCTGTGGATGTGTGAGAGCATGTTTAGTAAAGCCGCTTTTAATAACCAAACACAGGCAGAGACACAGGAAGCCTTTAGCTAACTGTTAGCACATCCGCGCCTGTGTCAAGTGCAGCCTAATAACACTGACACTTCCGGCCATCGCTGTCTTTGTCCCCCACAGACCTCTTGAACAGACACTAAATAAATCCATTTGAAATGTCAATATATTTATATTGCCTTGTTCTCCAGATTTAAAAATAGCGTTGGTTTAAAAACAAATGTATAATGTCACTATGTTGAGGCTTGAACATCACTGCTTAAATGTCCTTGAGTAACATTTTTCATCTTTAATTGTGCGTTCAATCAGTGGTTACTCAAAGTAACGCCGTTGACAAAACATTATAACAGCAACAGCACGGAAGATACTATCGAAACTAAACCAAAACAACGAAACGAACTAGAGTGGATCATAATAACAATTAACGCTTTTATTTTGTGAGAAATCGTCATCAGCATCCGGTGTGATATCTACCTAATACTGTCTAACTTCACCATTCTTTGCGAGGCGAGCACCCTGCAGATCGTGACAGCTAGCTGTGACACACACATACACACACACACATACACACACAGGGAGAGAGAGAGGCTAGCTGCTAACATGCTATTACAATCTCTTAACCATACCTTATATTTGTCAAAGCCCGCGAGCTGATCCTGAGTGACATATTCGTAAAGAGCCATGGTGGTACAGATTAATAAATCCTCCTATGGAAGTGCAAATTCCCAGTGTTAGCTGCCGAGTCCAACTACCATCTATCTTAGCCGCTTTCGTTCACGCCGGGTGAGGTGATGTCGAAACATTTGGGCCACTCCTACAGAGAGCGGACACTCAGCTCGGCACAGCTCAGTGCCGCCCCCTCCGGCCTGGAGGACAATGACAAAGAAATGACGGACAACAGCATTTTATTCGCTGGACTGTTCCAAAAAATGAAACGATTTTAATATCATATTGTGTTACTTGAAAAGTGAATACGGCTTATCATTTTCTTTGTTTTATTTTCGCGAATTGATAAATTGGAGACTGCTCTATAAAAATATTTCTAGGCGCTCCTAAAAGTGACGTGGCTTTCCCCTACAACCGGAAGTAAGAGAGACCTGTCTGTTTGCTGCTGAGCAGCTGAGGAACCGCTAGCACTGAGAGGAAAAACCGACACTAAGGAATAATGTAAGTAGTATGAGTGGCTATACTACTTTGCAATATGATTATTTTTGTATTTATGTTGATGCTTCATACGTTACATCCCTTAAAATCAGTTTGTTTAACCACTGTAGGTACTGTAGGCTTCCACTGCTAGCTAGCTAGCTAGCTAGCCAGGTTGACGTTGCACAGATTCGTAGTCCACTCACAAAACTGACTGTTACATTGTCACTGTTAGAAATATGATATCAAATATCAAGGTGTATGCCAGAGATTTAAGATGCTTCACTGAAAATCTTTGTTTCAAATCAGCATGTAAAAAAATGAATACCTTGGTTGGCGTATTGCCAATATAACGATATCATTTTCAATTTGTACCATTTTTGTGTGAATTAAAAGTGACTTACAGGGATCTTTAACAGTGGTAGGTAAGCAGCTAATCAGGGTGAACATCACTCCCATTATTATTATTATTGTGATCAATAGTTGATCATATTTTTGAGGAAAAAAAGTGCAATTTAGTGATTTCAGACTAGAATTAATTTCATGTGAAAATAAAACTATTACATGCACCGTAAATCAACAAAGCTAAGACATACGAAACCCGACTCCATAGTAAATTGACTTATCTACAGATAGCGCCATCATCCAATTGCCAAACATATTTTTCTTAAGATGCTCTATTGTGTGTGTTTATCCTTGGCAGCATGGTGACAGACGTGCAGCTGGCTATATTTGCCAACATGCTTGGCGTGTCATTGTTCCTGCTGGTTGTGTTATATCACTACGTTGCTGTCAATAACCCCAAGAAGCTGGAGTAGAATTGCTCAGCATGACTGGAAAGGTACGTGCAATCTACGTTTCCCATCCTCCATACCCTGCTTTTTATTGCGTGCTTACCACTGTCCATCCTGTTCCACTGTGTCCTCAAACACATTTTTAACAACACTACTCCACTGAGTTTGTTCCAGTTTCCACCATTGTGAAAAGCATGATGTTCTCACACCATTTCAGTACATGGTTGATATTGATACATTATCATTAACATTGGTAAAAATGCAGAGGAACCATACTTATGTTCACTTAAAGCTTGTTTAATAGATGTAGCACATTGAACAACAAGCAGGACTTCTGTCCAACAGACAACGTTTATCACGGTACACAATGTCTTTCTCTCCCCACAGGTGCCATGGGAGTGGAAGCGACCACCTTGGAAACAACATTCCCCATCTTCCCATCCTCTGTCCAAGAGATGAATTTCTATGTTATGATTGCACAATAGTGATTTTTTTCTAATAAAAAGATATGAAGTATCATTGTTTTTTTCTTCTTCAGTAAAATCAGAAGTTTTTCTACATAAACATTAAATACGTTGTACACTGTCAGACATTTGTGCGAAATTTACAGTACACAACGTTTATTTCAAGTTGATATATTATACTTAGTTTTAAAGTTCCAACATAGCTTGCTTTATTTATATATATATATCACATATATTTGTTCCCATACTGGTATGCTGTGGAGCAGAAAGCTCTGTAGGAATGTGACAGAAAAAGTATATTCAGTACAAATATATATTGCCCATAAAAGATCAACACACCTTTGTACCTTTTCATGATTTATTAAGCTGAATCAAAGCAGCTGTTCAATGTACTTTAATATTCGGAGTTCCTGTAATATAATCTCAAACTTTGTCTGCATTAAATATAAATAACTAAATATTTGAATAAGGGTTCACCCTTCTCCAGTTAAGTTTGAGGTAAGATTTACAGTTAGGTCAACTGTGGACCTGTGTAACTTTGACATTCATGCTTGTAAATCAAATGTTCCAAGTTACAATTCTCTAGCTGGCTACAGCTGGATTTTCTGTAGTTCTACATTTGTGCATAATGCTGTTATTACCAGGCTTCATGTCACTGGGTTAAATATTGAGAGTTTTGGTGTATTTACACAAAATCCTGTGCTAGACATGGCCTGTGAACTTAACTACACAACACTAATGATTATGTCACATTTTTACTTAACTTAGTTAAGTGTAATTTTACAATTTGACCTTTCTGTAATTTTCTGTTGACCAGTGTGGTAGAAACAAACCATGAAAAGGTCCAACAGGAGGTGACTACCATTTATGGGCATTCTACACAAAATAGAAGGACAAAATATCTGGTATAATGATATTAAATACACACTTTCTACACAATTGTTTCTAAACCCACAAAGGAGATACAGGAGGTTGAAAAGGTGCTGTCGTGCGTGTCAGTCTGATTTAAGTCAGCCTTTGCAGTAATAGTAAAGTGGTTGACTGTGAAAACAAGAGTGTACATCTATTAGTGCATAACAGTATTGGTCTGAGCGCATCTGCTGCATTATTGTGGGAGCGAACAGCAGGAAAAAAAACAAATTCCAAAAACACAAATTTGAGGTACAGTGATAGTAGCTGAAATGTTCAAAGATATTTCAAGTCATTGGATTTTGATCAGTTGGAAAACTGGGAGGGGCAAAATGTTGTGCCTCTCCCCTCTATCAACCACTGCTGTGGTGTCAACAAGCAAGGCACTTAACCCTCAGCTGCTCTAGTAAAGCTACTCAGTGTTTGTACTGGGCAGGTGTAGCCATGTTGAACAGCATGGTTGAATACATAATGCATGCTCAGAAACCTGAACAAACGATGATAAAAATGTTATATTGCACGTTAAGATGCCCAAATTAATCCTCCTGGGATGACAATGCCCTCCTCTGTTCAATGCCCAGCTGTTGTGCTCACAACATGGTCATAGGCTCACTTTAAAACACATCGGCCTCCTCTTCCGTGCAGTTCCTAAGCTTCTCCACACAGGGTCACTGTCTCGCACAGGTTGACGGGCTCAGGCAGAGGTATCGCTGGAGTTTCCTCAACCTTCCAAGACAACATTGCAACACGTGGTGAGAGGTCATTCATTGAGTCTTACTGTAATCTTTATTCTATTTAACACAAAGCGTGCACGTCTGGTTTCACCTGTTTCAGTGTTTCATCCACCTCTGGTTCCGTTTCTATGATAACATTTCCTTTGTAGTGTAAACTCCTGTCTGCGTTCTTCTTCATTAATGCCCTGGAGGCCAGGTGTATGGCACCATCTTTTCCCGATACACCTGCACATTGACATAAAACAGCAACATTAAAGGGATCCTTCAACATTTTGGCAAATTGGCCATATTCCTTTAGGAGTAGGTTCATTACCTTTAATTGTCGGTGCAAGCTATTTCTAGAATGGCGGAGCAGAGCTGCGAGCTGCTCAGAGCTACGCTACGGAGGCTAATGGGATTTTTTGGCTTCCCTCGTCAGACTCATCAAATACACAATCCAACAACTCCAAAACGGTCTAGTGGACAAGTTGTGACCTGCACATTCACCACGCTATGAGATACAGTAATAACGTAACGTTGCGAGACAGAGTTGTTTTTTCGAGGCAAATGCAGAATCTGCTTGCCGAAAAACTGCCCCTGATGGTTAAGCATGAATTCACCTCGAAAACAACTCTGTCTCGTAATGTTCCGTTATTATCTCATTGCATGGTGAATGTGCAGGTCACAACATGTCAACGAGAGTGTTTTGGAGTTGTTGGATTAAGGTAACGAACCTACTCCTAAAACTATAGGGATTATGGTAATTGAACTATCCCTTTAGATCAAAAGGTGCAGAGTCACTCTGAGTGACATTGTTCTTTTTGGGTTCATCCATGCATGTGTCTTTAGATGACCTGTCAGTCACTAGCCACATCATAACTGATCCAATTATTAGTCATGTGACTCCCTTTAAGCCAAACAGAGCTGATACCACATTAACCCTTACGCATGTGTGTGTGTGTGTGTGTGTACATACCTGTTAGTGACAGGTGCCGATGGAGGCCTGGTCTGAGCAGCTTCCACACCTTCATGGTGGCCGACTCCTCTGGATTATTGCTAGCGAGGGTTGTTTTAGAGGTGTCTATTGAGCCCAACCTCCGGATGGGGATGCGGCTCACATGAGGTTGTAGCTCACACCTGGGCGGGAAATGAAGAGGTTAATATTTTTCACCAATCATGGAAAAATTACAGTGGCGTTGTGGCCCAAAATATACAATGTCTCAATGTTGTTATCATTCTCTTGTTCAGTAGAGACACGATTTGACTCACTTGCTAAATTTGATGGAGGAGAGGATGTGTTCAGGCCCTGAGTCTTTAGCAGTCTGTGACTGATGGAGACACCATAGAAATACTTTGTAAACAACACGTATCTTGTATTGAAGCTATATTGTAGAAATATTATTATGTGAAATGAGGAGAGGTTGATCTGTGAGTGAAGCAGCAGTCGGAGCAGCTAACCTCTGTACGGGCCTCTGTGGGGTGGTGAGTTCTGCATCCTCTCCCCACACGCCCAGGACGCATGGGGAAAGGCACTCTGGACCAACCCTCTGCACCGGGTCCACTGGCCTGAAAGTCTGGACAGCTGAGGCCTGTTAACCAAATGAAGGGACATGAATACAAAAAAGAAAAAAAGAAAAGAAACAGGGAAAGGAGGGGAGAAAAGCAGGTGGGCTATAGGCAATACTACTCCAGCACACGATCAAAGGAAAAAGGAAAACTGAAGTATATAAAACATTCAAATGTAAAACACGATGATGTGTCAGTGGTCAAGTGAGACATGTTTTGACAGAGTTTAACATGTTGGAATGAATCATTGTCTTGACTTCAAAGCACCTTGACCTATTCGTCATTGAACTCTACATTGATGCAGATAAATAGAGATCACATGCAACAGAGTGAATAGAGAGCAGAGGACTCGCACACACAAGTTGCTTCACAAAAGGATCGTTTTTATTCCAGAGGTTAAAACAGAGAGGCGTTAAAGGACAGCAGCACATTTAAGAAGAAGGTGACATTCTTTAAAGAGTTACACAGACAAACACTTAACCGTAGTCTGGTATAGAAGGTTAGCACCACGTTGAAGGAAACATTCTCATAAGGAGGTTAAAGCAGAGCGACCTCATGGGAATGTGACTATGCATACAGTGTGTTTCCACCTTGGGCTTTTTTTTCTTTTTTTTAATTATTCTGGATGAAGATATTGATGCTTCAGGTTTGAAACAACAGGACATTGAAGTTCACAGTGAGAAAGCAGATGCTCTCGACATTTTTCAGGGCACTGGTCTGGAATGAAAGCTCATAATACACTTGTTCCCCACCGTGCTGGATGAAGTGGGTACAGGCTACATGAAAATCAGCATCGTAGTGCTATCAAATGAGCATTCAGTAAAACTGTTGTCTCAGTAGCACAAAATGACAATCAAATTTTTAGTGGGTTGACAGTTTTCACTGCTATATTAATTATTAAGGAGAAGACGGTGCTGCAGAGAGTCACTGACATCCAACTTTGTTTGACCTGCTTTAATAAGATCGTTTTTTTCGTTTGTGAAAAGGTCGACAAAAATCTTAAATATGCCCCTTTAACTCGATGTCCAAACACTGTCTGTGATATACAGTAGTTTTTTTTAATGGTACAGTGTCTCAGGCCTGTATACTCAAAAAAGCCACTCCATTATAAATAAATTCCTCAAATCTTTCCTTTGTCGTCACATCTTGCACGACAAAGCAGAAGTAAAGGCAAGACGGATGACCTGTCAGATTACAACATAATCCAGGTTTTCTGCCAGGTTCTTCAGCCTCCTAGATCTACTGTTTACAACAGAGCAAGGCACACCATAACTACAATGTCACAGCACTGGAACAGACGACAGCTACGGCAAGGCCAGATATTCAGAAAGCTATTTTTTTGATCCGATCGATCAAAGGTCTGGTTTATCGGCTGCTAATAAAAACCTCTCCAGGTCACAGACGTGTCACCTCTGCATCTTATTTGCTTCTAGAACTGCTGGTCTTCAAACACAAACCATCATCCAAGTACAGTGGATGACAGCACAAAAAACGGAATCACAGACAAATCACTATGATTCCACAATTGGTCTATGAGGCTTATACATACTGACCAAGACAATATCATCTCTCACCTCTGCCAACCACAAAATATATTAACTTTGACCATCGACTACACACCTGTCAAATTCAATTCACACAACAAAACACACTAACGTGCGTACTGTAAATAGGTAATGGTCAGTGCTTTCATCAGCAGCTTGACGAAACACAATCTAATTAAAAAACTTCTATAGTTTATATACACCCAAAGCAATATTGGAATCTTAATAGAAAATTATTAACCCTTGCCAACTTTTGACTTTGTCACACAGCTGGAAAAACTAATAGTTTTATATGATATTGCTTGTTGGCAGCTGCATGACACAATCTTTTTTTTTTCACAACTCCATCATCCAGGAGGATTTAAGCTAGCGATGGTCCACGTGAGGTTTCTGGCAGTAGGCTACTCTGTGAATATCACAGCGTCAGCACCAAGACGGGACTGACACTGGAATGATGCAGGTTTCATAAATATCACAGACTTACACACAAAAATAAAACAACAGAGCTTTTGAATGTGGAATTTAAATGTAGACTACAAAACTACAAGTCCTACTCAGAGCTAACACCATACATGACTATAATAAGACAGTGTGATCAGCCTGCGACTTGCACTGCTTTGCATAAGACAATTACAGAGAGACATACAAATATAGTGGGAAAAGGAACAAAAGATCAGAAAGTGCTGTTAAATAGTTCATAGAATGAGAAGCCACACGATGTTCAGTCTAATTTTGCAAACCCCATCTCTAACAAAATAAATTAAATAAATAAATAATAAAAAAATTAAAGTGCAACATGGCAAAGGTAAATCATATTGATGCTGATTATAAATAGAGTAACAGTATTTCCCAAATATCAGCACAGTAATATGGTAATTCTTAGTTTATTAGTTGTATACAGACTGTGAAAGTGACTTACTCAGTGTAATCATGTAATTGTTACTTCAGAAGACAGTATCCAGGCCTCTGGTTATACTACAAGGAACCACGAGCCATGATTAATTTCTGTTTAAGACTGTCTTCTTCCTACTGGGCATCATTGTGAAAATCAGAAACGCCCTGCTTTAACAGGACGCCACAAAACAAATCAATGAGTGTTACCCCCAGACTGGACAGCTTTAACTCTGTATTGTCAGGGTGCCCCAATTTGTGAAAAGCTCCAACTTGATTCAAAATACTGCAGCGTGAGTCACGACAGGAACTAGAAAAAGAGCTCATATTGCTCCTGTGTTATCTTCGCTGTGCTCCCTATATAACAGAATACAAAAACCCTCTCCTTACACAGATAGCCCTTAATGTCTGGGCTCCATAATATCTCATAAGAGCTCATAGTTCCCTCTTACCCCAGTAGCATACGCCACTTTGCGTAGCATGCGAGGAGGAGCCTTCACTGTCAGACTCCTCACCTGTGGAACGAGTTCCCGTTTTGGGTTTTGGAGGCAAACATCCTTTTGACTTTTCAGATTAGACTAAATTCTTCACTTTGATAAATATTATAGTAAGGTCTTGGCCTTACTTTGTAAAGTGCCTTGAGATAATCTTATGTTATGATTTGGCATAAAAATTGATTATCATTATTATTAGATTTAGAATCCATTAGTATAATATTTCTATTAGCAATGCATACTGCTAATATCTACTGTTTATTCAGCAAGTTCATGGGCACAATGGACATTACGTAACCAAGCCAACTGTTGCTCTTTGCTTAATGCATTCACACACTAACTGGTCTGTTTTGTTGTTACAGAATGCTTGATTTGAAACGTTGAATATGAAAAGAAAAACATTTTTCTCAGTCTCAACACGTCTCAGTCGCACGTGACAATTCAAGAACATTTGCACTCCCAAGTGTTTCATTTTTCCTAAGGTGCCGTTACTGAAGGTACGTGTAATAATGCAGATGTGTGTGGCAGGAAAAACTCAAATAATTGAAGAAAAGTTAGAAGAGCTAGCACCAATGGAAGTTTCACTCATGCACTCACAGACACACACCAGGCAGCGATTTGCACCTACAATCACTCTGTCCACTCACACACACACACACACACACCAACACAGTGGCCCTCACAGGTCAGGTTAGATTCAGTCCTGGGTGGGCCCAGTTGGAGAGTTGGTGGCCGGTGGTAAACTCTGAAGGAGCAGGGGGCTCAGTTTGGAGAGCAGCGCAGGGCGGGGTAGAGCCTGCAGGGAGGGGAGCAAGGTGGAGAGGCTGGGGGGCTGGAGGGAGTACAGACCTGTCATACTGACGGAGGCTGGGAGGGGGCAGGAGCCTGCAGCGCACACGGAGGAGGACGAGGAGGAGGAGGAGGAAGGGGGTGAGAGCGGGGGACGTGAGGGTGTGTGGCTGTTGCTGGGGGACCGGAGGATGGAGCGGTGGTGGGGGGGACGTCTCTTCTCCTGAGGCTTAGGGTCTACAGAGAGGGAGACACATACGCACACCAACTCAGAGACATGCGGGGATTGTGTGCAGTGCAAACATGAAGTGGGTACCAGTGGAAACTGCTCCACACAGGAGCCATGTACTGAGGCACACTGGATGTTACGATCATCCTAGAAGCTGATTGACGGTATCCACAAGTTTCCAAATGTCAAAAACGGAAGCCGTTTTTGCTCTTCCGGTGGAATTGTATGTTTACGTCTCCATGGTTTCACTAGTTGTCATAGTTGCGCATGGATCTATTAATGCTGGCTTGGATATCCGTTTGTGTGAAATTGTTAAAAGCTGGTGTGATGATCCATGCGTTTTACAGATTTTCAATGAAAAAAAAAAAAGGTCCATGCATTTACTGAAACCATGGAAACGGAAACATTCAGTTCCCCCGGAAGAGCAAAACCGGTTTACGTTTTTGACGTTCGGAAGAAGGTGGATAAAGTCAAAATCAATCTGTATAACTGAAACCATGTTTCCATCCACTTGTCGATCGAATTATCTCAAGATCGATAAACATATTAATGTGAATAATGCCAGTTCAAGTGTGTTTCTATCTAAGACCTTTAAATCAAATAAAAAGCCGTGCGCAATGACGTCATGTGCTGTTTTGCGATGATATTGGTTCATTAGTTTTCTTGCAATTTAAGGTGTTTTCATTCATTTTTGTACTAAATCGCAAAATAGAAGGACATCCATCCTTCATCTTTAACCGATTATCCGGGGCTGTGCACAGGCCAAGTGTGAAGTAAATAGGCTATTGCACAAGTTATAGGCTATAGGCTGGTGCTTATAATGCGACACACCTGTCATCAGAAGACAGTGGCGTGTAAACACCGTTTTGATGCAGATGCAGATGTGTTAAATACTTGTTTGACACCGAACGGCAGCGCTTCAAACTGTTCTGGGAGGTGGTGACACTTCACATGAAGCTGGTCTGTCTGCCTGTATACCTGCATCTTTGAACAGCTGGGAATACATAGCGGAAACATGATCGCAGATTCGCAACTCACATTTATCCGGCAAAGAACTGTTTCCATCAGCATTTGTTGATTACTTTGTATCGATCAAGAGAAAATCGATTGTATTACCTTTTTATGGATATTCATGATTTATTTTACAGTTTCCATAAGACATTTTTAATTTGATATTGCTTAATGCAAATAAAAACGTGTGGATGGAAACATGGTTTGAGACAAATTTTCCGTCCAAACAATCAGTTTGGTGTTGGTGCCTGGGAACAGGGCTCACAAACACAAAAGTCATGCTGTGTGATCGTCAGTCAGAGCAGGACTACAGTTGGAGGTGACAAAAACATGCACAGACAGCAGCAGCAGCAGCAGCAGCAGCAGCAGCAGCAGGTGGGGTCATGCTCGGGTCATGCAGGGGTGAAGCTCATATTACAAGCCAGAGACATCCAAGACAAGAATCACTTTCTTCATGTCTCTAAAGTCAAAAAATCCTCCAAAGTCTGGGACCCAGGTACAATGAGCCTGAAGCTGACTATCACAGACGCTGACACAAAAAAATCTGACTTGTTTAAAGAACCACACTACCGGCCATCCACCATTCGTCAGCATCAGTGAACAGTAGTACAGCAGCCAGAAAGAGCCAGTAGGAGACAGAATGTGTGATGTTGAGAGAGAGAAGAGGTGATAGAAAACACAGACCAGCAAGACGGACAGATTGTTGAGAGGTCAGCTTACCCCTGACCGGCCCCAGCGTCTTGTTGCCTCCGCGCCCACTTGTGTGTGTGCTGTTGTGCTGCGTGTGACTTCTGGATGGGGGGCAGCCAAAAGTGAAGCTGGGAGAGCTGTGCATCTTTGGGGAGGGCGTCTGGCTGCTGCTACTGTGGCTGTTGCAGCGAACACGGCTGAGGGTGTTCTCCGACGCTGAGCCAGACAGACAGCTGCCAGGGAGAAAAAAAAAAGAAGACAAAAAAACAACACAAAGCACAATCAAACAGTTGTTTTCATGAACACTCAAAGCACTCCATGGTGCATTTGTGTTTAGGTTGTTTGGCTTTCTTTGTACTCACTTGTTGAAATTCTTTGGCGGTGAAGCCTTGTTGCCATTGTGGTGTATTCTTGGTGGAGGGTGAGAGTGGATGTGTGCGTTCAGGCCTTTGGTGTTGCGGACGTGCTTCAGGATCCAGGCTCGGAGGTTTGTCAGGCAGCTGTGCTCTGACAGAACCAGTCGTGGCCAGGGGTTACACTCGGCCATGTCCAGGGCTGAGACAGCCACAGCACGCCCCACCTGATGCACACAATCACCTGAGTTTACCTCAGAGCAGCCTTTTTTTTGTTTTTACTTAAATTCTGTTTGTACATGGCTTTTGTGGTCATCAGATTTCACACACATTTATAACAGCACTGCAACACAACAACACTTGATTGAGAACACTGCAACAAACACTGGATTGGAAATATCAGCTGCTGACAGGAAGTCAATAGTTTTGGATGAGTGAAATCAATTCATGCATTAATTGGGTGAAATAAGTGTAAAACAAACCAAACAGACTCTTTTCTTCCTACCTGTTCAAATATTTCTGGAGTGTATTTTGGAGGGAATGATGGAGGTGGAGGGGGGGTTGCCCGTCCGTTGTCATGGCAGGCAGGTGGAATGGTATTCATGGATTTTCCTGTGTTGTAATTGCACTCCAAAGTGTAGCTGTTGGGCAGGCAAAAACAGTAACATGACTTAACTGTAAACTGTATTTTGATTGAACTAGAAAGCATAGATAGATAGATAGATAGATAGATAGATAGATAGATAGATAGATAGATAGATAGATAGATAGATAGATAGATAGATAGATAGATAGATAGATAGATAGATAGATAGATAGATACTGCAGCTGTGTATTCAAGCATTCATTAATTGTAACAACAGAAAATTAAAAAACACAGATCTATCTAAAGAATCACAGACTTATCTACAATATAAATTAAGATAAAGACCCAATAATCTAAAAAATACATATGACGTATAAATACAAAATACATTTAAAAATATATATATATGAGTTAAAAAATAATTAGATCTAAGTGATGTGTCCTCATTGAGGTCTGACCTGTGAAGCAGCCCTATGGCCTTGTGAATGGCCACCCGCCCGCTGCCTTCTTTAGATTGCCCATCTCTCTTGTCTCGAGCGTACATGTTTTTCTCTGAGAAGTTACAGCCGAGGAAATCAAAGTGGGCAGAGTTCACAGCGATCAGTCTTGGGTACAACATGTTCTCTACCTGCAGACAGAGGAGAGGGAGTGGAGTGAAGCTGGGAAGATGTTTGACAATAACACAAATCATCATCTGAAAGGTGGAAACACACCAACGGTCTTTTACCTGTTGGCCCTCATCTGGAAGGTTGTTTCCATACATGAAGCATCCACGTTTGGAGGCGTGGCCATGTAAGTCCACATAATATGCCACGCCCCCCTCCTGGGGTGGAATGGTTTCCTGTTCCTCCACTTCTGGGATCGTTACCTCTACAGTAACAGGGGCCACAGTCTCTGATGAGCTCGATGAACTGTTCTGGTCTCCTTTCCCCACCTCTGTGGTAACCCAGACATTTTCCTCCATCACCATGGGAACTTCAGGCTGCGCAGGTTTTGCATCCTTCTCTGCAGTTTGTTGGTTTACGCTGTCTTCACAGGTGGTGGGGGGAGGAGCTTGGCGCTGATTGGTGGGTTTTACATTGAGGGGCGTGATCTGTGTACGCGCAGGGCTGGTAAAGTGACTTCCGGACTGTGTATTGTGCAAACGGTTGTGTGTGTGGTGGTATAGCAACAGTGCTTTGGCTCCATAGATGGATGGGTGCAGCTCAGGGCTGGGGTTAAGGTATTGTCTGTTCAAGTTCACTCCTCTGGAATCAGTCCTGCAAAACAGAGACAGATTGCTGGTGATTAAAAAACTGTAATAATCTTCTGTATGACCGAGGGCCAGTTCTGGCATACTAATTACATGCCTGTTTGTCTAAAGAGCAGATGGCTCAGATGCTATTTTTAGGTGCACATCTTTCCAGATTCGTGATGATCAAAAGAAGAGGCAGTAAACTTTGATATCTTATACTTGATGACCTGCATCTGCTGAAAGGGTCAGCAAGTTTCAACTGACCTGGCTCCTCTATCCTACTCAACATTTGAATTTGTCCTCTCAATACCGTATTGACTCGAATATAAGACGACCCCCCTTTTTCAAGACCTATTTTTGGAAAAATGCTTTTTAAAGACAAAATCAAATGTTTTCAGTATCAGTTAAATAACAAGTGGTAGATTGCAGCGCCCACTGATCTGTACTGAGACTGTTGTTATTCTGACATGCGTTAAATGACAGCTGTGTGGAAAACCACACTGTGGTCCGTAATCGCAGTGCATAAGAGTGAGTTTGTAGCTGACAAGAGGATTGAAAAAAAGAGAGTGAGACGATGCGACTGTAGCCATCGTGATACTGTATGATGACCCCGCACTCGCGTTTTCAGACTTTTTTTTCGACAGGTCAATAAGGTAATTCCACATAATAATTCTGTCCAAGTGAAACTGGTGACACACATGACAGACTATACAGAGAAAAATCATCAAAATGGTTAAAATACATTAATAATTCTGCCAATGATATGATAAGAGGCAGATCTGATTACTGACATAGATGTATGTAAAGTTCCAGTAACCAGGTTATAACAGCGTGTAATCAACAGATTCCTCCTGTGTTATTCACTTTTGGTTTAGTGTTTACTACAGAGGGGGGAAGAAACCTGTAGTGAAATTTGGCTATAGATGTATTTTTTTTGTATTCTTTACAAGTTAAATCATATCTTCTTTTTAAATATAATGTATTAAAGCAGAAGTAAGTGATATATTTGTGTTAATATAAGTCTTAAATAGTTATATCTTCCGACAGCAATCACTTACATAGAGTGTTTGGACTGAAACACGGGTCTCTCAGTCCCTCTGCTCTGCTCTGAGCCGAAGAGAAAACATTTATCGTATCCTACAGTTTTTATCCAATGAGGAGAGAGAACGGCATGCAGGGCTGTGTGTGCAGCCAAGGAACGCCGTGAATGTGGCGACGTAGGGACGAGGACTGTTATGGTGCGTTCAAGGAAACTCGTATTTTTCCGACCGTGAAGTGGTACCAGTTCGATCAGGTACGAGTTCACCGGTCGGAAGTTACGAGTGGCCGTTATAGTGACTTTCACCGGTAAAACAGGTCGGAAAAACACGAGTGGGTTGCCTGAAACGCTACAAAGTCGTAAGTTGTGACTTGAAGCTGTAATTTACGATTTCAAAAGCCTGCCTGGAACGCAGCATTAGCGAAAACGACCGGACCACTTACTTCTGCTTTAATAATGCATTTACAACAACAAAAAAATCAAACCATGTAATACCCAAATATTTAAACTATACTAAGTTTGTTGTGTTCTGTTGTATTAGTACATGTAGGTGAAAGTGATATTCTTACCTGTAGTGTCCACGGACAACCCCGTCTGGATTGAGCATAGGAATGAGCTTGAACACGAACATGTTTCGAAGTGCGTGAGCGCGCGGGTCGTCTCTTCTTAGGATAAAGTTTAGGAAACCGTTAAACACAAAGGACGAGGGCGTCTCCCCTGGGTGTACCCGACTGCTGAGGAAAAACACCTGCAAACACACGAGACGAACCGACAACAGGGATCAGTTTTATCTCCCTAAAGGGTAGTCATTAAAAACCATCTGCGTTGTCACATTATAAATGAGAATATTGATTGTGTTTATGCACAACTGACGCGTACCCTTTTGTTGGAAAAGCGATGTGGTCTTGGAGTGTTGTTGTCGGGAAACAGCTTAGGCAGCCGCGGTTCTCTCTCCTCCTGCATCCCGCTGCAGTTGGTCACAGTGAGCAGGTCCACCCTGTTGCCATCCAGAGAGTGGCACAGCAACTCCCGATGATAATACACACTGCCCGGTGTGCTGAGAGAGTGAGCAGGCCGAGAACAGAGATTTCAGAGGGAATGTTGACGCTCAAAGAACACAGAGTCAAGTGACATGTATTGCATGTGTTACAGGGATGTGTTGTACCTGCTTGGACTGAGCTGAGCAGCATTGGGATGGCTCCCATCCAACTGCTGAAGCATCTCCTGGCACTCAGCGTAAGAGAACGGGTAGCAGAAGGAGAAGTAGGTAGTGGCCCCTCGCACCTCCAACAGCCGGTGAGTGAACGAGAGAATGAACTGGTTCTCTACAATCTGGAAAATGACAGAAGAGAGGAAGAAGAGACATGTTATTATTATAGTTGTCAGGAGACCAGACTGTCAGCACTATCTCATTGGCCTAACAGTGTGTGTGTGTGTGTGTGTGTGTGTGTGTGTGTGTGTGTGTGTGTGTGTGTGTGTGTGTGTGTGTGTGTGTGTGTGTGTGTGTATACCTCAGATGTGGGTCTGTCTCGGATCCTTTCCCACCGGTTCTTGCCAGGTAAAGTGCGTACAAGAGGAGCCATGCCCTGGCTATACAGCTTCCTCTGGTTATTCATGTTCATCACATTGATCTTCAGTATCTTGCCAGGTACTGCACCCCGCACACTAAAGTAAAACCATGATCTGAAACACAAAAAATGAAGCAAGCAAAGATAGTTATCTGTAAAGAGTCACTGTCAATCCCTTCTCTCCTTTCATGTAAGTAACAAAACAACTGCTAAAAGCAAGTTTTCTTACCTGTTTCCATTCTCATGTTCTGTGCCAGTGCAGTCCGGCTGCGTCCACACATTGAACTCATAGTCAGGGGTAATGGTAGACCCTCCTGAGGGGGCACTCCCACTGGATGCTGTATCAGAGGAAGGGCTGGAACTGCCTTTCTCTACCTTCTCCACACGTGCAAGGTTTCCGGAGTCAAACTTGGAGCTGAACACAATATTACCAAACCGAGCCTCCATGGTCCTGAACTCTGGCCTCTTTCACTTTTCTCCTCTCAGGTTCTCTGTGAGGTGCCAGTCAGAGGTCTGACATAGACGGTCTGTCAATTTAGAGGGAAAAATGTTAAAACTGATGAAAAACGTTAAAACAGAAAAACACTTAGTGGTGTTTGTGCCCTTATCTCTAGTAAAATAAGACACATTCAACTAAATCAGACAGCCCTTTCGTCTGACATGACACAACCTGTATTGTAATGACACAGTGGCAAAGCTACAGTCCTCTAGGCTACAAGGGGGAAAAAAACATTTTTCAGTTCTAGGGCTGTGTTGCCACTCACACAGGTCTAAGCGAGCTGATGTGCTGATGTCAACAAATTCAATTACTGTTCCTGCAGTCTGCCTATCTCAGCGATGACCTCAGTACCTACTATATACCTGACCTCAGACAATTCCCTTCATAGATGACAGCTCTGCACAACAGGTGTCATCATATATTTTATTCATTTTCACCTTTAAAGACACACATATTCATATCTTTGTTCTTCTAAAAGACAATTACTGCATGCCCTAACACCTATGAGGAATATAACAATATCCACAATTGACATTATGACTCAATTATAACTGTGGAGATGTCTGGAATTCACATTTTAGGTGACCAAACCTGAACTTCATATTTCTTTACTTGAAGAACAAAGGAAACTCAGTCTTACTAGTTAATAGGAAGTTAGAGATATCGTGTGTATCATAAAGTTTCAACCCATTTTAACTCAATTAAATGCAAATGAACCTTTAATGTACAGTTTATGAAATCAACACATAACAGCGACAACCTGAGGCCGTTCACGAAACTACAACCATGGTCAAACTAAGTGTAATATTATCTTCATTGGCACATTACACTGTAAGCTAGACCCCTTGTAATAATGGCACCACTGGCGCAGATGAGCTGTTGCATGGCTGCTCATCATTTTATGAGAACATGACTGCATCTGTGTTCAGGGGGACGCAATGATGGCTGCTGTTTGATTTCAGACCAATAACAACAACAGCTGAGCGACACATCTAGCACAGAGTAACGGGGGTGTGTAGTATCAGCTGCAACCGTTACACTCGGTTCACAAAATGCTCTCGTTTAACACCACTAAAATGAGAAAATGCTAGCTAACGTTAACAACAAGGCTAGACTTAGCGGGTCATAACGTTACTGACAGCTAACGTTAATAACGCTAGCGTTTCTAAGCTACTGAGGCTAACTTAGCTACCGGACTAGCAGTCGGTGCTCGAAACGAAACCTCTTTTTACTGAATATTCGTTTTTTCGTCGTAACGCTGTCAACGCATTTATTCTGCACCAATGCTTTAACACGAGATAATTATTTCTCAGTCTTACTAGGCTATTTTCCATCGATGTCCATTTTTGTTTTCACCGTCCTTCTTCACCCTCAATTCATTGCTTTGTGTGCTGCGTTCACGTTTCCCTGTAGAAATGAAAGCTGCCTGGAATTTCCCTTGTCTTACAGTCTATGGTCTTGGTAGTAACAAGTGGTGGGACGTTTGTGACTATGCTATGAACGAACACAGACGACAAAAATTGTGGTATGAAAAACAAAGCGGAGAAATAATTATCCGACATTAGCGTTTATAGATATATTAAAGTTATAACGTTATAGAACCATAGTTTCGTTCATTCAGTCATAATCTTAGACTAAAAAATGTCGTTTGTGGCAAAAACAAAACATAGGCTAAATGTAAACAGCATTAGTTTTTTTTAAAGAAAGAAAAAAACTCCATAAATAATAATTAAAAAAAACATGAAACTCACCAACAGTGTTCAGTCATGGATGTGAAGCCTACTTCCTGATCCCTGGGGTCAGGATGGTGTTATGTACTCAGAGTAACCAGTTATGCCACAATGGACAAGAAAAGTCAGCTTTACAAAGCATTCCTGCATATAACCTCCTGCAGACCTGTGGACACACAAAAGAAAATTTAATTCAGGGCACTACTTACTCCAATTTCCGATAGTAGGCTACTGTGTAGCCTAATAGCTAAACTTTTAAAGCAACTCTTACCTTTCTGGCATTTCTCACAGCACTTTGAAAAATATTTGAATATCAACAATTCTAGGCTACCTCATAATTCCAAAGTGAGTGAAACTAGAATGAAACAATTCTGATTCTGAGACTGATTCAGAGGTTAGGAGTTTTACGTCAAAATGGGGTCCCCAAAAAAGGAAGACGTGAACCTAGTGAATAAAATCCAATATTAAACTCTTCTTTTTGCTCTGTTTTGTTCTCCACTCTCCCCTGGCGAGTGTATCTGTCTCCTTAGCTGCTATGTAAGTACTCAACTGTGTCTCCCAGGCAGTTGCTTTGTCTGTCATTTGATGTTGAACAAGTGATATACAGCAGCTTAAAAAAAAAAAAAAAAATCAACAACCTTTTTCGTGTGAAGACTGCATGCTGTGCAGTTGAAAATGAAAATGACTGAAAAGAACAGTGAGAGTGAAAGCAGTGAAGCTGCTAAAACTCTTTGCATAGCTGGGGGGAACTGTACAATTGGGTGATAGTTTTCTGTAGGTTCATCACATGCAATGCCTTTCACATTACATACAGTCATCTGATCAGTGGCTTATATAGGCTATTATATACAAATATTGATCAGAGCAGCCTCAATATCCTCCCAGTGCAGGCTGATCCAGAGAAAGGCCATAATGTCATCAATCATTCAGCATGATTTTCTCTAAGAACCCATGCTGTGTTCACCATCGAGAAAATAGCAAATAGGGAAATACTTTTGCTGCTTGCAATATTGAAATGGCAATTTGAATTGGCATAACTTTTTAAAATCATGTGTCATATGACAAACGAGCTCATTATCTCAGAAAAACATCTTGGATTAATTATTTTTGACAAAACTTTTTTTTTCTTGAGAGTTTATTTCCAAGTAATTACTAAAAAATGTCTCAGAAACTGTGATTACATTACAGTAATGACATTTTTTCCCCCTGAAAACCATATGTGCAGAAAGTTAAAGTTAACATCTGGCAAAGAATTTACACTGCAAATGAGTTTAGACGAGTCACTGGTATATGCTCATTTGTGATGTATTTTTTAATGTTTTGGCATGAATGTCTTTGAATCATGAATTTATTATTATATTTAAAATCATCAAACATGCTTTTTAAATTGAAATTTGTCCCACAACTAAACGTGTTCTATTTTTCGTGTCATGACAGTTTGATTAATAATGAACCAGAATCTCAACATATCTTTTCAATCATTATACCATATACAGTATACAGTAGCCTACACACCACACTGTTAATAATGTGTGATCACTGATCCTATCAACAAGGATCAATCCAAACAGTATTGAGCGAGACCACAAAACTGACCCACTGTGTGTGTGGTGTGGCATACCTATTTTCATTACTATTTTATTATTTTTCTCAATGTGTGTCAGTGTCTTGGATGTACTGTGATCCATTATCTGGCTTTACTGTTAAACGAGTATAAGCAGTAAAAAAAACAACATCCATAGTGAATTTAGTTGATGTACAGGTAAATGCAGGCTATAAGTAATGGGGCTTAAGTGATATGTTCAACTGATGATCATTTGTTGTTTAAATATGAAACTATGTGACATTATCCATTTAAAAAGCCCCCTCCATCTTGTCAGATAGCTATAACTCCATCCTCCATTATGCTCACAATAGTTAATATAACTTCAGCTATATTTGTAACAATTACCATTTCAAGTTAAATTTACTCAGACTTTAAAGCACCAATTACAGTTACATTTTCAAATCAAGAGTACTAATGTTTATAGTCATCTTAGTTATTAGCCATTATTACAGTAATAATGGCAAGTTTGCCAATTTTATGTGCTTTAGATCAGTGGCAATATTTGAAAAAGCTCCTAATGTAAGAGGGAGTGAGTTGGAAAAGGACTGAAATTATTCCAGTGTCTTGAAGAAATGCGTATATATTACTGGTTCAATGTACTTTTCTAATCTACTGTTGTTTTAAATGTGCTTACCTCCAAATGTAATATTGAAAACATGTTAGGACTGTGGCAACTTAAATTTTGCGCTTGCATATAATTTATATTAATTCACAGTGTGTTAGTGAATGTAAAAATGTTCCAGCGATAAGTGCCATTTTATGTTCAGGCAAAACACAGCAAAGGTTCTTTCAGTGACTCACCTCTCAGAGGTGGGTTGTCACCACTGAGAGTAGATTGTGAAGATAAATATGTTCAAGGATGTATAGACCTTCCTCTTATATGAAATGGTGGTGCTTTGACAGATGCTGATGGTGATGCTCTTGACATGGTTTCCTCAAGAGAAGGAATTTCTTCACTTCTTTCTATGAGAGGCTCTAAGCTCAGGGCCAGGTCAAAAACACATAGGTTAGTAATGAGTGATTTATTGTTTACACATCAAAGGACATTTTCCTCCCTGGTACAAGTGACTGACAATATTGTTGTCCTTAGGCCACTGAACAGACATTTGTTGTTATTTGTAATCATATATGATGGAACTGCGGTAATTTGTCTAGAGAAATAGGAACAAAAACTCTACAGTCTGCACTGCAGTATCGTCTGTTTAAGTTTTACCCTCTTGATGACAAGATCCTGCAGAACATAGATAAACTCTGCATCAGGAGCCTCGATGATAAGCATGCATTAAAATACACAAGTGCTCAGAAATCTCACAGCCTTACCTGACAGCTGCAGCTATTTTTCTTTGATGGACGAAGTGCAGGCTGCCTATCAGTTTGTTTATTTGTGGTTTGCCCTTCTGTGCTGTAACTTTGGATTCATTCTGTTTTTATAGACTACAGAGCTATAGAAGGCTTGTTCTCACCATGTATTACATCAGGCTCACCTGTGGGCCAGAGGTGAATGGAACCCACAGAACTATAGTTAAATTTGCTAATCCCTCAGATAAATACTATGAAAATCGGTGATCTTACATCATAATGAAACAAGTTCTGTGTTGGCTTTAATTCAAAACATGATTAGCCTACATGTTATTTAGTACTCATTTTCTAGTCGGTGGTGCAAAATGACGACTTCAGTCCCAGTTTGTTGTTCACTATTAAGTTAAATATTGATCATGACCATACAAGGGATTTATTTGACACACATTCATTCTTTTCTTTTCTGTACCAGGGCTTGTGTTTTCCAGTGTCTCATGTTGCCATGGATATTTTGTTTAGTTTGCCTACATTTGCTACTAGGCAACCACAGTCCAACCTCTTGCAGAAATAAACAATGCACAGGTTAGTTCACTATAGGTATAGTTATCCCTTTATTTGTATCTTTTGTCCAATCTTAGAGAAGAAATTGTAATTTTTCATAACAGCGATGACTTTGGCATAATACGGAGACATTTAATATTTAACTCTTATTTTGAAAAACCTCTCAGTTGGATGTGGGGTGGAAGAAATTAGAGCAGGCCATTATTTGGGAACATTGTGCACTGGAGGTGTTAATCTGTTTTCTCATCCTCCTGTTTTCCCTCAGGAGGTAACATTTAGTCCAACATGCTCGCATAGTCCTTCTTGGGCGGTACATCATGGGCTGTACTAGTAGCCAGAAATTGTCAGCTGTGGCCTAACAAACTGGGTTTACTAAAAGTCACTTAGACAATGGGATCAATTTCAGTCCGGGTCACCTTAGTTGACCATTCGTGGATCTTGTTTGCTTTGGAACCAAACTGACCATAATCTCTTGTTATCTATGGACAGACACCAGCAGTGAAAAACAAACAGACAAACAAAAAAACAGTAGCACACAGCTGCTTAAAAAATATTTTAGTCTTCACTCCCCCCCCCCCCTGGTTTTTATGAAATGTACCACATGTATGTCTTTTGTTATTTTTGAATATACTATGTTTTGCACATGTTGTATAATCATGTTTGTAACTGAACTTCTCACCTTAAGATATGTGTTGCTCATTTAAACCCTAGTCAAGCATTGTGACATACAGCAGATGGTCACATGGGAAAACAGGTTAGAGGTTGTGAGCCAGGGAGGCTCCAGCAACACATTTCGTATGTGGAGTTATTTATTATATAGGCTACCATTATGATGTTCATATTTGTGTAGTCTTATCTGTCATAAACAGAGATTACAGGTTACGGGGCGCGTTTGTGTGGTGGTGCTGCAGAGATGAGAGCTGGGACACCGGTCGGAGGCTCTCTGATCTTGCAAGGTTGGTTTTCAGCCAAGAGACGCTACATGGAACGCAGAGAGCCTCCATTCTCCCTGGAACTAGTTATAAGTCATTTATTTAACCATCACAATTACTCCAAAGCTGTTTTAATAAGGTAAAAATGTAGCATAGTTAAGGTAAAAACCCTGCATAGCTCCTCTTTAAAGCTGGAGATTGCAATCATGTGATCACATCAGTGTAATGTGTCAGAGTATTTGCTTTGGGTCAGTAGGGGACTGCTGCAGCCTTCCCATTTCGGATGTTCACAGAAACACCATACCTTGGACATTTTATTTCAAAGTTGTTTTTTGTGCTGTTTTTCCCCCTTTCTTTTTAGTAACATTGGGGGAGAGAGAGAGACAGAGGGAGAGAGGAGGGGTGAAAGAACCAGGCTGCTGAGGTATTAATGTCTGAGCCCACGGACAGAAAATGCATTCTTTCAAGTCTGTCCTCCTGTGTTAGGCATTACTGTAAAGGGCTGGTCACCAGGGCTAATGGTAGTTTTTGAACATAACACAGCTACTGTATCTTTGTCTTTTGCTGAGGTTATGCTCTGTACACAAGGGTTTACACTGTATTTTTTCTGTAGTGAAAAATAAATGCCAAATCATCAAGTATTTCAAGTCATTAGCCCAGGTAAGTTTGTGTGAAGTGTCTGGATCTTTGTAATCTCTGGTCAGACATCTTCACAAGTCTTTTCCCAAGCTCAAGCATTTGACACTGGTGTATATTTGGAATACAGTATCTCTAGTAATGAGACTCAGGCTGACTTTATGATGTTCGTTGTGACAGATTATATGTTCACAGACAGCAGACACATGTGAATTGTGTGTAGTTGCAAAGTAACCATTGTCTAACTTTGTGCAGCACATGGTTCAGTGCTCTACTGCTTTGCTGACTGAGCCAGCTTTACACACTGTGCTTTATGGGGCGTGACAATGTAACCTATTCAAGTTGTATCTGTGTTTTGTATTTTGTGATTTATTTTTCTGAAAGTATAAGCTACTTAAGGTAGACTTATGGCAGTGTGTGTGTTTCTATGTGTGTCCAGAGCATGTTTGCCATTATTTACTGAGAACGCAGACCAAGGCCTGTTCATGTTATTCAAGAAGTGCTTCATCTTTTGTTCGTTAGTGTGACAGACTTACATTTGTCCCAGTTTTAATGAATGTGCAGACGGGTTTTCGCTGTTTGCTGGTATTAATTGAAAATGGTGACTGAAGTCTGTTCAAGTCATTTCAGAGGAAGTTCATCATCTGTTTATTTCTCAGTGTATTTATGACAGTTTAAAAGTAATTTATAAGCTCTGACTGTGCTCTCTCAGACTTAAATCTGCACTTAATTTCAGTCATTGAATGCTTGTTTACTGAATTCTTGTTTTGATGGATTTGCAGACCTGGATTTGTTGGTGTCTGTTAGTAATCCAAATATGGACTGTATCAAATTATTTGAAAAATGTGACATTGGTTCTGTTGCTGTATGGACTGTTGAGGATTTGAATTTGTTTTTAAGCTCTGAATTTGCACTGCCTGACTTTACTATGGGTGTGAGTTTTCTTGTAGCCAGCATAATATGTTTTTTTTTTATAAATCCTCTGTGTGTTTTGATCTCACTTTTTTTACTTTGGGAAATTTCAGATGAAACTCCTCATTATCCCTTGTTCTTGGATTTGGCATCTAAAAGGTCAGAGCAGGTCGTACCTTGATGTGGATAATGATACAGTTATTATCATGTGGGAGAACTGATGGACAGTGGGCAGTAGTAATCAGCTTTTGATTAATTTAAATTTCTTTGATTTTTGTCGTTTAGTTTTGGCATTAAATCCACAAACAGATAACTTATAAATTAAATTATAAACACAACCTCCTTTAAAATAGTTAGGTTATGTTTTAAGCCTATAATGGATATAATGATGATAAATGTAGTGAATGTGTATCTTGTATAGTTTAACTTGACTGTTTGTATATATATTGATTAGATATTTACGCACAGCTCTCTTTGTTGTAAAATATAAATTATTATTCATGTAGACCCAGTCTGTGCACAAAGACACAGCTGCTATGATGCCGTTGTTCTGTCTCTTATGTTTCAAGGCATTAGAAACTTGTGCCACGAAGAAGCAGCAGCTTGAACGTTGAGTACACTCAACAAAGAAAATGAGAAGCCAAGTTTATGTAAAACTGTAACGAATGTAGACATTTCTGCAGACATTCTTATATCTTTGGGTGAAAATGCTTCATATTCATGTCTGTGCTTCTCTTTGAGACAGAAAACAGTTTTAATATTTCATTCCCAGCTACCCTAGTGCTTTCTGCTTTTTGAAAATTATGTTTTGTTCACTCCATGAGGGTTGGCCTGGTGGAGTCTAAAATCAGACTCCTGGTGGGAGTTCTGGAAAGAGATGCGCACGTTTCCCTGGCTCATGTTAATCTACCGGCCTCCCTGGACTCAGGAAGGCCAGAAACAAATCAGAATGTAATTTTATACATATTTTTTTTTTAACTTTTTGTTTTCATGCTATATAATCAGTCTCAGTTTGCTTTAAGAAACATTAAAGCTTGCTCATGGTTGGCCTGTATAGTTCTGTCTGTTACAGAGTGAGCATAATGTGGCTCCTCGGCCTTGAAAATTGAAGGATCTAAAAACCAGAAAATAAACTTGACCTCTGACCTTCGTTCCTTCTCTATTTCTTTTTTTAAATGTAGTATGAAGCAGTGTTGTGTAACATTATGAATAATAATCTTACTTTGATTTGTTGCAGTCCACAGTGAGGCAGATAGCTGTATGATATGAAGAGGGCCAACCGTATGTATACTGTACATGTTAAGAGGGAGAATATTAGCTTGGCTCTGCTGAATGGTCACTTGCTCATTTATGTAATTCCATAACTTTAAGATACCTAATTAAGTTGTTGTACAAAAGAGCAAAAACTTGGTTGTCAAAAGTGAGAGCCTTCAGCAGGCTCTGTTCTGTGTTCTTCTGTTCAATCTAAACTCTGTTTCAATTAAATATGGTTTAGATTTTATACAAAATTATCTTTTCTTTTTAGCTGAGGAATAATGAAAATATCAAGCCACATGAGTACTGGCACTGAATAGGCTACAGTAATAGTCTTGAAATTGGTCTCGCATTGGTTCCGTCTCCTTGCCCCCTCTGGTCTGGATCTTGACCTTGTCTCGACCCCCTCAAAGTGTTGTTCTTGTCTTGGTCTTGATAGGCTCAGGTCTTGGTCTTGACTGCGGGTTATGTGGTCTCGAAGATAAGGTAGCCTACCATAAGATTTTATTCATCCCTCAAAGAAGAAATTGATAATAAACAGCAGTAAGCATAGAGGGAGAGAAAAAATTAAGCAAAAAATAATGCAGTGTTGGGCACGTTACTTTTAAATGCCTAATAGTTAGCCTAAGTTACTTTCTCACAAAAAGTAACTGAGTTAGTAACTGAATAAGGGTAGCGTTTTTTTTTTTTTTTTTTTTTTTTTTTTATAAAAGTAGAATTTATTACCAGGAATTGCGTTACTTTTTAAATAAAATGCTCAAACAGCTTTCATAATAGCAAAAAAAATGTTCTTCTTTCATTAGTGTTCGTGGCGTCTCATTGAAAAAAGCCGGGCCATATAAAGTATAGTGGATGTTTGCGCACGCGAAAGTACGATTCCTGATGATTATACCACCCATTGTACGCACGCGCGGGCTTGCGTGAAAAACTGAATCTACCCACTTGTTACTGAGAGGCAGCAAATTTATCAAGTAAATCATCAGGTTACACTGAAGTGCGCAGTATGTGGGCTGTGTGTGTGACGAATGAGAGAAAGAGAGTGGCGAACGGCAAAAAAGTTGGCTAGCTAGTTAGTTAGCAGTTAGCATCACAGCCGTCAATGTATTTCAGACTGTTTAGCTAAACAGGCTAAATAAATGACTCTTTAGCTCCTGCGCGTGTCCCCGCTGGAAAATTAACAACACCGATACAAGCTCTGGAGTATTTTAAAGGTAATGCTAAATATTTTGAAGATAAGCCCATTTTAGAATTGTTTTTTATTGTCAGTTCAGAAAAAAGCTAATTCCTAACTTTTTCAGCCAGAGAGGTGAAAGGTGAAGATGTCCAGTCAGAGAGCAGCAAGATGCAGGAGAGACACTATGACTACAGTGAAAAACAGATAGCACAAGAACAGCTCCAGAATTTGAGGTTTGCTGCTATTATTTAATGAAAAGGTGTGTTTCATTCTGGTCTATGTTTTTGACTTTGTAGACTGACTGCTTACCTCTGCTTACCTGTCTGTAAAATGGTATAGATTAGACTAAATTGCAATACGTGAGCCCTTGCTGACAATAAAAGGATTTCAAATTCGTGCTCCTTCACAGGAAGCCGTGTCTGCACCAAACATCACTTCAGACATTCACCCTCTCTGTCAGCGTCAGCTTGCTGTGGAGCTGCCTGACCACCGTCCAGGACCACGCTGTGACTTTCATGAAAACACCATCAAAACTGCAAGTAATCAGGTACAACACAACACAAATATGAATAGAAGTTTCCCTTTGGCAGTGACTGTCTTCTACTCTGTCATGCCTTCCACATGACACATACTGCACACATGCTGTGATCCATGGCAGGCCTGTTGCAAAGTAGACTGACAGAGCTGGATGAGTGTCATACCTTTTCACCACAAGAGGGCAGTGAAGCCTTTCTACTGGCCTCTCCACAGACCACAGCACAGCCATGGGTACACACAAACACACTGCTTAAAGAGCAGTCAGTTGATGACAGCCAAACCTTGCTTCAGATTAGAGTTATCTTTACCTTCAGTAATCTTTACAAATGTCTCAGCCTTTAGCAGAAGCAAATAAGGACTCCGAATGCATACATTTTTCACCTTAATGTATTGATTTGGAGGCCAGATAACAGTAGTGAGGTTCTGATTAATAATTTTCGGATGTATTTCTCAGGATGATTTATTATGATGCACTTTAAAATATAAATATATTTCGGTGCTGTTGTTGATCGTTTTCCTGTAAGTGCTGTAGCCAGAAGATAACGTTTTTGTCAGTTGACCTCTGTGGACTCTTTGCAGAGGCATGCTTTTAAGTCATCCGCTGTCTTTAACTGTAATTAATGACAGGGAGAAACAAACATCACTCATTATCGAATAGTAATTGTTTCTAGGCCTTTTTTGTTAAGTGGATGATAGCTCGTATGCTTCGGATTTGAGTACCACAAAAATCACACTTCATCTATTGCCATTAGACTAAGTTACTGCAAATGCTAAAATGCTGATTTGCAAGATTGACCTAGTGCATTAAATGTGGCTTTTGCGTCATAGCAAACGTACATAACATCCTGCGAAGAAGGTATAAGAAAATGCTACGTCTCCTTATAAGGTAGTTTCATTTTGAGTAATTTCCACCTTCATCGTTGGCTTTGTGATTCTTTTTTTCTTCACCACACAGAGCCTTTTCTGACACTTAGTCATCTCACGACACAGGGTCATGAACAGTACGCCAAAAGTTAATTACATTAAATGGACATGAGACTTTATTAATGCACCTGAGCTATCAGAGATTTTTCATCAAGTGATAATGTGAAACGTTTTCTGAGTGCTGGAGGGGAGAACAAGCGTTAGATAACAGGGTTGACCATTTTGTGACCTTTGAAGTACACTGTACAGTAACTTGGATGATTGTCATGTAAATTCTTTTAAAAAGAGCTTAAAAGGTACTTTTGTGTGAAAAGTAAGACTTGGCCTTTAGCCTTGATAGATTTTCAGACGTTAATTATATGACTTGTGATCACTCATGTAGCATTTTGAACCGAACTAAAAAAAGGGGCTGAGATTTTGGCTTGGCAACATACCACAAACTTGCCTGTGTTCTCTTTATTGTCTTTTGTAGATATGCAGAGAGAGAGGAGGGGGGGGGGGGGGGGGGGGGGGGGGTATTTGTGCCAGGCGAGACTCCCAGATACTCAGCCATAGGGAGCAGACTCATAACATGGCCTAGTTAAAGGTTTTCTGTTGTTTGCATCCCAATCTGGTCAAAATTTCCCAAGATGTAGCTTGTAAGAGCGTGTACGTTGTTGCTAAGGAACAGTTTTTCCTGTGCCCCCAGTAGGTGGTCTCTTTATGAATATCATTACATGTCCCCATTCAGGGGTGGCAAGACATCTTTATCCCTTGTAGACAATATCTATTGCTATTTTCACTCCTAAATTCAGGCAGGATGTTTATGCTCATTGTGGTTTTAAACCCTTTTTTTTATGGAAAAGTCTTCGCTGACATAAAGGAGAAGCTATGATTTGAAACTTCTAAATATTATTAATGGGATAAATGTCTAGAACAAAAACACAACAACCCTATTTTTCCTACCCAGCAGTAATGGCGTACTTACATTTGTCTTCAATTAATCATGGACAACATTAGGACTTCATCCAGAGGTGTATCCACAGGAGGTCCAGTTTGGGGTGTGAGGCTCCCCTGTAGTTGTGGCCCCTCTTACTCCTGCTGCATGCACTCTGTGTGGGGCAAAGGCTCAGGGCATGGCCCCCTGTCTTCCTGCTGGGCCTCCATCTGCTGTTGAGGTGGTTAGGTCCCCAGATTGATGGCAAGACAATGAGTTTAAGACATGTGTCGCCGTGAGTGACAGAGGGTCTCGTCCCAACTGGTCCTCCCGACGACCACTGATCTCACATTTGTCGTCGGCACTATGCCAAGGCTAATGGGAGGAGTGATGCTCCTGCTGTGGGATGGGATGTGTAGTTTACAGCTGGCTGGTAATTCAGGACAAGGATCAAGTCTCTCTGGTCTTAAGGTGGAGGAGTGGCACCAGCGCACATTATCAGACCTTAAACCATGTGAACAAGAATAATCTATGGTAGAGGCATGTGCAGGCAATCCATAGAAACTAACCTTCATCGCTATAACTTCTGATTTGCACGTGAGTGTAGTTTTTTTCACTGCCAATGAGCCTATTGCACCTTCTCTTTGGAGAGACTTTATGAAGCCTTCTAAACTGGTCTCTGATGTTCCCCAGTTGCCCCAGCAGTGCTCCTTTCACACACCTGTCAACACGCTGTTTCTTTCCACTTTGGTGGGTCCAAGTTAAAAAGAAATCGCTTCCTTCATCTCCCACTCCTCTCCTCCTTGCCTAAAACAGGATGATAAAAGCTAGAGTTTCACATCTGAGCAACTGCAACAATGCTACTGTACCTTCAAAGGGGGAGATGCCACATTGTGAGATGACAGGGTATTGATATGAAAGTGTTGTCTCCTTCCCGGGTGAGATCAGAGGAGGCCTGGTAGATGTGTACTGTTATGTAGCTCTGAGTGGTCTGACCAGCGTGGTGCAGGAGAAGTGTCATGGCGGACAAACTTTCTGGGATGTGTGTCTCTGTCAGTTCTCCCCAGCAGGAGTTCAGAATAATAATGCAAAAATATAAGGTTTTTTCTGTTCTTGAATGTATAGTCGCACTGGTGTATCCAAGTTTGAAAATGCCATAGGAAAAGTAAGTGTCTGGTAATCCATTATACTGGAAATGACAATGTAGTAGCTGATTTACACCACTTTTAATGTACAAACCGGTTCTTGGACTTCCTGGTTCTTGTGTTGCAATGTTTGAAATAACCTGACAAAGTTCTTAAAAAAAAAAAAAAAGTTCACAAACCTGATGCCAGGCATAGGTACGTATGGTAAAAGCAGACAGATTAGATGGGATCTGGGTAATGTCAGCTGTTTTGGTGTCATTCAACAAAACGATGGCACTTTCAGTGCCACAACAAAACTGTGTGTGATATTCAGTCAATAACCTCAGGACACTTTATGACAGCAAAGCAACAAAAACACATTATAAAAAAAAAAAATAAAGTAGTTTGTACTAAATCTACATCTCCAACACATGATTGTAGTAAACAAATACTTTTTTCTTAAGATAATCTTGTGTGCAAACATGAATAATAGCTTACCTGCAGTACAGGTTTTAACCACAGTGTTTCTCTTGCCAAAGTGTCAATATTGATGAAGGCGAAGCCTCAAAGAAGAGTGAAGGAAGACATGTGAAAACACAAAATAATTGGACAGTAGATTTCCAAAAGCCAACAGTTTCTCTGTAAGTCACAGGTAGAATATCAGCTTAGTGATTATGACAATCAATCAATCAATCAATCAATGGTAATACAGTAATTACAGAATAGAAGCAAAAAACAATAAACAAAAAAACATAACCTATTTACAACTTATATAAGAACTTATTATATACTGTATATAACAACTATTAATAAAATGATGATGATCATGATTCAAAATCAAGGTGGTATTGAAATGAAGATACTGTGAATTTATGGTTGTGGTGCAGTAATGTATCCAAACTGTGGTGGCAGTGGATGGTAAGCTTATGGTATCACATACAGTATTATGATAACAAAAAATTATACAAAATACGTACTACTATATTTAAGAAGTTTTCTAAATCTCCAAAGTGGCCCCTGTCAATCAATGTTCACAACGAACAAACAGCCATGCATTTGAAATGTTAAAAACAGTGTTACTGATGTGTGCTCCGCTGCAAAGCTCAAATACATTTTTTAATGATTGTTAATTTGTATGGTAAACATATTGTGTACTGCTATTCTAATATAAGAGTGTGGGCTGATGTTCAGATGTAAATCTCCTTAAGTATTTGATAAGACTTTCAAATATTGTTTTGATTGACAAGTGTCATTCACTGTTATTGTTGATTAATTCCTAACAGAAATGCTTTTACATATTGTGTTACTGTAAACATGCATTACATCCAACAATATACAGATAAATCCTGATACAAAACACAAATACATGTTGAATATTTCTTCATTTAACCTGAATGCCATCATGTGGGCCAATAAGAACCCACTACTTCTGCACTGTGCTCTTTCAAAGTTCACACAATAAAACGCCCACCCATGAGGTGAGGATGTCACCTGTAACTTGGTGAGGTGTAGTGTCGAAGATGTAATGGAGGTTTAATCACAGACCTGGAAACACAAGTGTATCCAGAAAGCAATAGATACCTACTCTTCACATGGCTTGAAGTGGATATTGGCCAAAGGCCAGATGTCAAATTTTGACATCTCCATCGATTGGTCTACAGTCTGTTCTTTCCCGCCCACTGATGTAAATTTAGTCACCACACCACTGAAAACAAACCAAGCCAAGTTAGCAGAAATTGACTCAGTATGTGTCTCTCAAATGTGTGAGCAGAAAATGTTAAGCTCAGAGTGCCGCGCTGCTGAACCCACTGAAACGCTCCCAATTTAAGAGCAACCTAAAGGATATAATTGAGGCCTACGGACACCATAAGCCCAACATGGGAGAGCACCTGCTCCTGGATGGCACCCTGCCACTGCTCTCTGTCTGCCTGCTGTGGAGGCTAGCTACTCACTGATGAGGAATTAGAAAGTCATTAAGGAACACAAATAGCTGGATGGCACAGTCGCAACCAACTCCAGACTAAATTTGTGTCTTCATTTATAGACTCATGGGAAAAAAAACATTATTTTTTTTCACAAAACTCATCTATGATTATATTTATATTTCTAGTTTTGCTTATTTTCTTAGGTTGCTATTTTCTGTCATTAAAGAACACCTTTGAGATTATTCCCTTCAATGCAAATAATGATAAAAGAAAAAGTTCAAATTAAATTCAGTTGTTATTTTGTTTGTTCATTTAAAAAGTCAGTTTGGATTCATGTTGATCACAACAGATGCCAAGACAAATTTTCACGACAGAATGATTCTCCTGTGCCCACTGGTTTGCAAAATAACAAGTTAACAGATAGCTGCTTGAAAATAGTTTCAGCTTGATGCACGCAGCAAGACTAACAGTCTGCACCGTACAGCTCTGTGAGGCACCACTTAGAGCTAAAAGTTAAACATTGGTACCAACAATCTTACTATGACCATCTCTACCCGATCTCTTGTTTGGTGTGCATGCAGCTTTGTTTTTTGTTTTTTAGCACAAAAACACACACATTTGTGTTAATCCATAAACCAAAATACTGGACAAATACAAATTGTAGCATGACATGAAAAGTCATTAAACCACAGACCCTCATCTAACAAGGGTTTTGCTTTTAGATGTTTGATTACAGAAAGTGTTTGAAACCCTTGATCAAAAAAGTCACACACACACACACTGTTATTGTGTTACTCGTGGATGGAATTATCACTCCTCTTTTTGCTGTGGACCCCCTGGATTGTGGGGGCTTCTTTGTGGGCCCTCAGCAAAAAGAGGAGTGATAATAATGACCATGCTTTAAAGGTCCAGTGTGTCATATTTGTCAAGGTTTATTGGCTAAATCTGAATATACTGCCAATGAATATATTTGTATAAGTGTATAATTGCTATAAAATAAAATTTGTTTGGTTTTCCTCCTTATAATTCTTCTTTTATATATATATATATATATAGATATATAAATCCAGCCAACCAGATAGCACGTTTCAATCTATTCAATAGATAAATCATAGAATCTGAATGCCAGATGTCACTGTTTTCCCCTCATTTTACACACTGGACCTTTAAGAACTTTTGTAGTAATCGATCCAATAATCGTAGATTACACACACACACACACACACACACAGCATGCCGTGAATGTCTGTGTGGAGGTTGGTGGGCCTTTCCTGCCCTAGCACTGGACAGTTGACATCAGTATGAGGGGATGAAACTTCACATGCCATCATTAGCCTGCACTTGAGTCACTTGATCCAGTCCAAATAAACCCAGACTAATATAGAGTCTGTCTGATGTTTTGGTTAAGCTCTCACTGTTTGAGGGTGTGCCGCCTTTGCTTTCGAAAATGGCTTTGTCTTGTCACTTAAACTACAGTACCTTAATTGCCTCTGCGAGCTGTGTGTCACAGACACCTCTGCTGCTACTGCACAATCAGCAGACCAACTACAGTTACTTACTTCCCGCTGTTTTCCGAACGCCCGCGTGCATCGATCTCTTTCATGCCGCGCAGGATCTCATGGCTCATGCCCGTCCCTTCATGCCCTGCCTTCAGCTCTCCCACGCTCTGTGTCATTTTAACACCGCCGGTCTAGGTCACGAACCAGCTGACTGACAGATGGTCACCCTGACATTGCCATCCCTAAGAAAAAAAATAATACTCTCAGTGCTTTAATATGAATATCTGAAATAGATATTGACATATGCCTCACTCGGGTCATGTGGAAAATGTACCACCGTTTCCCTGGTGCCATCTGTCTGCTGCTCACTGGTCACACTCCCCCTTGCAGAAGAGCTTGTGGTACCTAATTAAAGCCTTCATAAGGAGTTGCAAATGAAGTTTTTCAGTTGTCTCCACAGCTGGCAAAGGCTGGCAGCCCTGACTCCAGAGGTTCAACTGAAGGGCAACGAGGCCTGGGCTCTACGGTGACAGGTTAAGAAGTATACAGTCTCTAATGTCTCTATCTGAAATTTATGCCTGGTGCCGGATTGTCCCCGTTAATGGTGATGGGATAAATAGCTGTAGATTGTTGCAGGGAATTGAAGAAGAAAGGGGGCAAAAAGGAACTGGAAATCACAGCATCAGGTCTTGAATTGAAAACTGTACGAGACTTCTAGGGGTTGGTCCTCTGACACTGCATTAACGGGCCGATGTTTGAGGTTCTACATCCAAATGAGTTTTATGCGACTGTAGGCCTTACAGCTGTGAATCATCAAATGTCTACATATCCCAGTGAAACCACCGTGGGGGCTGTCACAGTGGCCTTGCAGTTGTTCAATTATTCACCGTCGATGGAGCAGCTGCAGGATTGGCCTCAGTTTGACATCATCACTGAAGCCTCCACTGTCTCCACTGTTCAGCTTAAGGAGATACTTGTTTGTATTTAAAAAATTGAACCTGAGCTGTAGCCTATTTTATTATTGAACTAGAAGGAGATGCAGTTCTATTTATTCTAAGGGATAGTTCAACATTTTGGCAAATTGGCCCATTGCCATAATCCCATTAGTCACAGCGGTAGGTTCGTTACCTTTATTTGTCGGTGCAAGCTGTTTTTAGAATGGCGGAGCAGAGCCGCTAGGTAAATTCATGCAAAACAGCTGATGTGCGTTCCCGTCGGGGGCAGTTTTTTGGCGAGCAGTCTCTGCATTTGCCTCGAAAACAACTCTGTCTCGTAACGTTCCGTTATTATCTCATAGCGTGGTGAATGTGCAGGTCACAACTTGTCCACCAGAGAGTTTTGGAGTTGTTGGATTGTGTATTTGATGAGTTTGATGAGGGAAACCAAGAAATCCCATGAGCCTACGTAGCGTAGCTCTGAGCAGGTAACGAACCTACTGCTATGACTATAGGGATTATGGCAATGGGCCAATTTGCCAAAATGTTATCCCTTTAAGTGAGTTGCATAGTGAGTTTCTTAAAGATGTTGTAGTCAATATGTTTATGTCAACAATGGATCAGGTGACTGTTTGTATTGTTAGAGGGGTTGCTTGTAATCTCAGCTCAGCTCTTTGTCGAGTTGTTTCGTCTTTGAGCTCATTGTTTTGGTTTTGGCTCATCTCCACCAGCTGAAATATTGTTCCACGACTAATGAATAAGGAAACAGATAAACAGTTTGCTAACACATTAGAAACATCAACTAATGAGGTGGTTATGTGTCAGTGTTGCGTCCACTGTTCCTCTGTCTGCAAGTGGCCAAAAAACATCAGTTAGTTCTGCAAGTGTGCTCAGTCAAATTATCTTGAGTAAGTGTGAAAACAGCCTCAGTGCACAACACTTAATTGCACAGAGGACAAACACACTGAGTGTCTGGTGTTAGCTCAGAGCTTACAGTTCCCACACACCAAGAGCCACGTCTGCATATGCAGCTCAAAAGCCGAAGCTTTGGACTTTTACAGTTTGGACAAGTCAATAGATCAGCGGCGGTGTCTGTGATTCATATGGACCGCATGTCCAGTAACTTCAGCAGACTGTGTCTGATCACAATGTGATGAATGTCTGTTTTACTGAGGCCCTCAATGCGTCAAGTGCATTAAAGCCCAATTCGGGCTGCGCTGCTTGAGAGGTCAAGGCATATGGGAATCTGACAGATATCATGAACATGGCTATAACTCCTATCTTTTACACTTCAATTCTGCAGCCATAATGCATTGTACTTTGAGAGTTACCCCAAGGCTCACTAGCCGTGTGAGTCATTGGCACACCAGTGACTCCGACTGCACAGTCAATTACCCATCTACCTTTCATTGGCCAGGTGTAGAAGACAGGGAATGAGTTCATCCATGCATTCAACCTACGGCAGCCATGCCTCCACCAGAGGTGAAACCCATATGCAGACGAGAAAGACAAGAGGATATTGGGTTATTTTTTTCCCTATGCGGAGAATAAAGGTTAATAACAGTCCTTTCCTGTGTCATATTTGACATGACCAGTCATCGCAGTAATTACAATCATTACACTCCAAAGGATGTCTAGTTATCCCTCTTAAACACAGGCCGCACAAAGGAAATCAATTATTCAATCAGAGCTCTCCCATTCATCCCTGCCTGAGTTCACTTAATTTTGGGCCTGGGTGAATCTGCCGCAAATAAACCCCACGACCGGAGAAGAAAAGACGAACAGGCCCCTAATTTGTACCCTTTCAGGCGGTCAATCACTTTTCAAAGGAATGCAAGCTTATTCTGACAATCAGGCCGACGTGAATGGGAATGGGTTTCATCTGCTACTTTACATAAGTTATCTAGTGATAAAGAGGGCAGAAGAAGAAGAGAGGGATGGGGAGGGGAGGTGTGAGTGGGTGTGTGTGGGGGGGTCTTTCTGTCGACAAGTGCAGCCTGTGGCCCCCCTCCACTCTTACTCTCGGCCCCCACTCTCTTTTCTCTCATCCCGCTTTCACCTCATCTCTCACCCATCCTCCGCTCCTCATCTTGCCCGTGCCCACTAGGATTGGCAGCATGTAATTTAAGAGCATGGGCACAAAGACCAAATGCCAAGCCCATAATGGAAGCTGGATGTGTTCTGATTTAAATGGGCTTCTCTGCTCAGGGCCCAGGGCCTGTAATTAAGATCACTGGGACAAAGGCGAGGAGACAGTCTCACAATGCAGTTGGGACCTGGTTGAAGAAGAGGGAGCAAAAATATCAGCTCCTTGCTCCCAAAAATGGAAGTTTTTTTTTTCTCTTCCTTTTTTTAAATGGACACTTGAGTAGTTTTAAGAGAAACAGAAAGTTAAAGTGAGGAACACATGGTTACAAATAGAAATAGAGACTCTCTTATTATTTCCCTGTGATTATCTGATACATTTACTTGTGCTACTAATGTCCATTCATTAAAATGACAACTTGGATGCACATTTGAAATTAGTCTCTGCTAACTTTCAAGGATCCACCGCAGTACATGCATCTGCTTGATTGCTTATGGAGTACGACACGTTGCAAAGAGCAGCTTAACTTCAGAGAGAATTACTATTACCAAGCACTGACTCCATCAGCATTCCTGTAGGGGTATTTGATCAATCTGAATGATGAAAAGACTACGAGAGGCCTTCATATCCGGATGGAGGGCTGGAAGTCTCGTCCTCCATATCCATATACCCTCCATCACTCTCTCCTGAGCGTTTTTTGTTCCCGAGGACACACTCTAGCTCCTAGTGCTCTGGGTGGTTGTGTGTTCAGACCTTTTTCCGTTTAATTAGATTTGTTAAAACAATTTTTGGAGTGCTTTATTCGGTAAAAGCTCTCAGGGGTTAATATCCGCAGAACACTTCTGTTCAGCTTCTTTTCACCAATGGAGCATAAATTATTTAAATTATTCAGAATTGTGCGACCTTTTATCTCACCCCCTTTGAAGGCAGCAAATTAAAAATGCAAATGGGCTAACTAATTAATATGCAAATGCATTCATTCCCAGTTAACAATTAGCAATTAAACCTGCAGTGTCTAGAAAGAGCACTGACAAAATTAGCAACTTATTTTTTCATTTGAAAAATAGTCAGTCCGAAAAAAATTGATTGACGAAATGACTTTTACTGACAACCACCTGCCTTGATACAAACAAAATTAATAGGATGTCATGTAGGAGACAGAGAAATTTGAGTAGAGTCATGTCACAAACAACAGAATGTATGTCATTTTGTCATGGTTTGGCTCCAAGACTTGTACATTTCATAACTCAATCAAACCCCAATTGAAACATAAAAGTCTGTGAGAGATTAAGTGTGTGTGTTGGGCGGGAGGGGGTTTCTTTAGGGGCAGGGAAGACAAAAAGTAAGGCGTAAACAAACTAAGTTAACACATTGCATAACACAAATTAATAGCAGGCCTTTGTTTTTATAGCTACGGTCAGATATCCAACACAAAAGACCAACAGTAAACCATAAAATACCATGAGCTATCATCAGTTTCCCATTTCCTTCAACACGCTCAAATGCAATCTTACACTTCATGCTATCTCCTATATTACACCTTATGATACCTAATGTTACAAACTCGACATCAGTCATGCATGCCAAGCCCCGACTGTCTCCCCAGCCTGAATTTAACCACATCCAGATCCTTTGATGTGATAGCGGGAAGGTGCGGGGGCCGGGAGGCGTGAACTACACCTCCTTGTAAAGGTTATCTGTGATACACAGACCCGGGGGCACCTGCCTCATGCAGAGTTCACGCACGTTGCCGCTGCTCAGCCGAGAACATACAAAGTGATGTATGTGTGGAGATCACTGTCAGCTGTGGAGCTATGACAATAGAGGTCAGTCAGTCAGTCAATCAGGGGAACAGGAAGCGAGGGGGAAAGAGAACAAGAAGGATTTGTCTTCTTTTTTTCATTTTTTTTTTATTAACATCCCCGGCTCATATACTAATAATCACTGTCAGCGTTTGACTTGATCTCTTGTCAGCCTGCAACTTCTGCCAGAGGGCTCAGCAACACGATCATCACCTTTCGACAAATACTCAGTGATTGCCGTGCCTTTAAACATGATTCTTGTGTTTCATTAACTTGCATTAAGTGCCCACGTCCCCTGACGCTTGAATGCTATATTACCAAAGAAGGTTCATATTTTATTTATAGCAGTTTAATATTGTTTTTGAATATTTGCGGTACCTTTAGGCCTGGCTTCCAGTCACGTTATGCTCTTTAATTTCTCTTCGGAATTGATTCTCCATTGCTAGGAGTGACGTTTGATTAAAAACATTTTCTTGCATAAAAATGTAAACGAACCAGAAGTTATTCTCCACACCGCAGCTGTTTGCTACAATATCTTTAGATTACGCTCATGTGCAGTATTTTTATTTAATGCACTCCTTAATTGAATTGTTTCTTGTTTATATTGCTCAGGCCTCGTTGGATTGCGTGCACCGTCTACTAACACCTCACCTTGCTGACCGCTTATGCCGATGACAACCCCACAGCAGCTCTACTGTAATTCCTTCGCTGGGTTTTCATATATGTAGTGCTAATATACTAGCAACTGCATAATTACTGCACTCGACACAAGACACTCCACATGCATCTCTTTATCCGCTCACTCATGGAATAAATAGAACTAAAACACAAGAAATGCAGCAAAGAGCCTCTTTCAAGCAAATAGGCTGGGGGTGGGGTAGATAATTAATTCTGAGATTAATGTACTGTAGCAGTGGTGTGTTATTAAAACGCTATTTTTAAATTACAGCTCAGAAAGCACCCCCTTGGGATTAAGAGTGTTAGCCACTGATCTCTGCTTAAGTTATGGATGGAAAAGGAGGGAGGGGGGTCTGTTTTACATGCCCAGGTCCCATCTTATGGCTCATGCTGTGGGCTGACATGGAGAATCTTTTTGGTGTTTGCTCGCCTCACTGACTCACTGAAAAGCCTTTAGTCCCTTTATCAATGGAGTTAGAACTTGTGCTTTTCAATAAGTATTTAGAGCGTTTGATAGGGCGAGGGCCACCGCTACTTTACAAGTGGGATTTGATTAATGGATCTCGCTGTGTCTATTGCAAAACACTTGTTTGCAGAGCAGGGGAATGTTGGGAGGTTGTTGTTGTAGGATATGACAGGTTTTGTGGTAACACGCCAGTTAAAAGACAGAGTGGGGTCCGCACAGCTTTAGAGGATGATGCTGGTTCATCACAACCTGGGTCTTATTTTGTAGTTTTGGACGCTTGTGATCAAGTGACACGTGCACAAGTAAATGCTGAGATCCAGTAACATGGCAGAATCCCCACGGAGAAAAACTCAAGCAGTCAGACTTTCACACAAATTGTAAACAAGTTGAGCTGATTAGAGGGCTTATCTAAACCACATTTAGGTTTTGCAGATGTTTTGAAAGCGGGCTCGCATGAAAGATCCAACCAGGGAAACATTTGTGTATTTGTTTAGCCACAACAAAACTGGAAGGTCAAAATGAACCAAGATGTTTGTCTGTAAACCGCTGTGGAGGAACGCTGACCTTTCACCTCAAGGCTAAACCAGAGTGTGTTTAGAGCAGCAGTGTTGGTTGGTGCTGAAAACATCAGGCTGACACATCGATGGTTCGGTTAAAGTGTTGGTTAATTTTCGTCTTATCCAGCAGACGTTAAGAAACTAATCATTTATTCATTTTGCATGACATACATGAGTCCCATTTTCAGTCTTCCTCCAACTCTGTTTCTGTCTTCACCGCCTCATGAAGGATAAATCAGTCTCTTCAGCAGCACTTCACCTTGCCCTCCAACTTGTCCCTGACCTGTTGGATACTGTTAGTTTATCAGAATGTTTTTTTTCTTTCTTTCTTTCTCTCCTTTTTTTTTTTTTTTTGCTTAAGACATGTGGTGTGGCTGAAAACCTGGTGAGCGCTGCAAGAGAAACGGCAGTAAATATGTGTGTTACTAGAATGAGCTCAGGGGAACAGAGTCAAGTGATCAGAATCAGGGTTATCATATAGCAAAAACATATTGATTAATTTAGCTTTAAAGGGATAGTTCAACATTTTTGCAAATTTGCCCAATCCCTATAGTTTTAGGAGTTTGTTACCTTTAATTGTTGGTGCAAGCTATTTTTGGAATGGCGGAGCAGAGCCGCAAGCTGCTTAGAGCTACGCTACTGAGGATCATTGAATTTCTTGGTTTCCCTCATCAAACTCATCAAATACACAATCCAACAACTCCAAAACACTCTGGTGGACAAGTTGTGACCTGCACATTCACCACGCTATGAGATAATAACAGAACGTTACGAGATGGAGTTGTTTTCGCGGCAAATGCAAAGACTGCTTGCCAAAAACTGCCCTCGATGGGAACGCGCATCAGCCGTTTTGCATGAATTTACCTCGCGTGGTGAATGTGCAGGTCACAACTTGTCCACGAGAGTGTGTTGGAGTTGTTGGATTGTGTATTTGATGAGTTTGATGAGGAAAACCAAGAAATCCCATGAGCCTCGGTAGCGTAGCTCTGAGCAGCTCGCCATTCTAGCTTGCACTGACAATTAAAGGTAACAAACTTACTGCTAAAACTATAGGAATTATGGCAATGGGCCAAGTTGCCAAAATGTTGAACTGTCCCTTTAAAACCCTTTGGATACTCTTGCAGTATCTGGCTTGATATATCTCAGCAATTAAATAGGTTAATAAAATATTAATATTAACAGTGGAATGAGCCAAAATCATCAAAGTGACCTTCATAAACTTTGACATTGAAAGAAATGATGTGCTGAAAAATGTGTGCACGTAACAAGCACTCAGTGGAAGCACCGGCCAAGTGTTTGCATCATACCTCTCTCTCATCTGTTTAGGATTTGATGATAAAGGGCTAACAGCACTTTAATTCCTAACAAATATGTCAGAAACGGCCGTGCGGTGGGGCCATCTGCATGAGATGACCACAACATGACAGAAGAGAGTAATGTTGTCTGCATGTGTGTGTTTGCCGGGGCCCCATGTTTGTATGTGTGTGTGTGTCTGCGTGTGCATGTGTTATGTTCCGTTTTTAACATTGGCAGTGAGCGCTTTGCACCTGTGGCTGCTGGCAGACCATCCCGTGTGTTGCAGCTCCGGAGGGACCTTGAAGCCCGTCGCAGTGGGAGAGAGGAGTCTGTCCTGCTAACCGTAATTAGCACAGGCCTGTTGATTCACTGATAATGAGAGGGAGTTCATTAGCGCCACGCTAATTGCTGCCTACTTCACCACCACCGCCACCACCGCAGCCATGCCAGCCCCTCCGAAACCCTCCCCCCCCATGCACTCCAAAAAAAGTTTGCCCGTCTGGCACATTGGAGATGAAAATAAGCATAAAAATCTTTAACTTTTCAGGAGATTGGAGTGGAAGCAGATGGAAGACTGTGTGGAGGAAAGAGAGAGAGAGACCTGGTTTGGTTGTGAAATTTCAGCTTGTCGAGCAGCAGAAGCCGTCTGCAGAGGGGCAGATGCGTGTAGGTAGGACAGTTCTGTCCAAGGACATGATGCCGGTTCAAAAGCTAATTGCCAGAACAAGCAAACAGGGAAAAACAGAGTGTGCTTGCTGATTCAGCTTAAAGACAACCTCACCTGCACCTGTGTTATATAACCGCAGTGTCACAGGCGTATTTGTACTTCAGTTCAGACTCAAACTCAAAGAATACAACTCTCAAACTGCAACTACCAGAGGATGTTAAATATACACTTTTTTTTTACTGTGAATTATGTCTGTGAAGAATAAATATGTGGCCTCTTGTAAGAAAAAGAAGAAGAATTCACGCATAAACCAGTGTACAAATGAAATGGCCACAAGAGAAAATAAATGGGTGTGGCTACAACCAACATAGGTAGATAATTTATGTCTCTGATGGTTTAACTTAAATTTGAATGTAAATTAATTTTCTGTATTTCATAGGATGACATACTGTACAGTATATAAACATGTTGAAGAGATGTTATCAGAAAAACGTTGGACATCTAAAATTCAAACAGGAATTTCAAATAATTGTTTAACTACTGTACAGTCCTTCTGAAGCATGCAAATGAAAAGCTGGCACACATACATCAGCACACACACACATACTCATACTCAGCACTTACCACCTAAGGCCATTCTCCTGTCTGTGTTTGCAGATCTGTGCTAATTGCTCCTCAAAGCTGAATGACGTGTCATTAAATTATGTTGGTCCACATGAATGTTTCCTGGGTTACATTAAGAACAGATAACTCCCTGTGTCTGTATACGTATGTTTATATTTACACGCTGTATGTTAAGTGCAACATTATGAGCACAATCCAGCGGGAAAAAACTGCTTCTTAAGATACATGCAACATGTAAAGCATCAACGTATCACTGTCCAATAACCTCTAAATCCTTGGTATGATTACTGTTAGAATAAAACACTGTGATGAGATAGCATTATTATATTATTAGTCACCTTTCCTTCACTTTAATATCTGCTACTTTTAAGTTACCATCTCAGGCGGCTGGACTTAGGAGTTTTTTTCGAATGGCACAACTGATAACCACTCACCCCCTCCGTCCAATCAGGAGCCACCAAAACTGTTAAACACACCATTGCTACGGCTCAGATCGGAGTAGCACAGAGCTGATTTACCTTATGTTTCATTTTTATCATCATTAAACGGCTTGGGACTAATTGTGATGTTAGATAAATGACTTGTTACAGGGAGAGTGGAGGCTCTCTACCTTCCACACCGCTGCTGGAAACCAAACCTGCGATCAGAGCCTCTGACCCCGTGTCACAGCTCTCGTCTCTGTCCTGTAAACATAGATGGCAGTTCATGATTTGGCAGTTTGACTGACGGACGGGCCATCCGACCAAAGTGAGACTAATTTAATTGGTAGGACAGATTTTGGCCCCTGCTCCTTACACAGATGACCAAATTTTGTCATTGATATGTCAAATCACTTATGTCATCGATTACTATTTAATACTTACCAGATATACTCAGATTTTTATAATTTTGCCAAAAATGAGCTGCCTGGGATGCTTTAATTTGCCCAAGCTGATCTGGCAGACGTCTCTTTTGTGCCATAAACTAAACTACTATCAGCTAAAGACACAAGTTTCCCTCAGTTGGTGGAGACCAAAACAGAGGTAAAACCAAACTTCATGCCACCATTGTTGTGTGTCTATTGGATGTGTAATGATATAATAATCAATCAGTGTAGTTTTAAAGAAGGAAAATAAGGAATGAATCATTTTTTTCCCCAGTTAAGTGCTATTTGGCACTAAGCACAGGGCTAAGGAGGTTTTAAGCAGCTACAAAGTGATTGGTTCATGTGCATGTTTTCAAAGCGCGTAATCAAATTCAAACACATCCGCTGTAATTTTAACAAATCACTACTTAGATGCTTTGTAAAGAAAAGATGGATACATTTCTCAGAAAACTCTGAAAACCCTAATTGTTGTGAAGCTTTAATCACTGGTGCAGTCTGCGGCTTATTGTCCCCAGAGAGCACTTCATCCTCAACCTGGGGGAAATGGATGGAAGGATGGATGGAGGGATGGAGGGATGACTAACTGGTCCGAAAGTGCCACAGTAATATCCGTCAGTGTTGTGTATTTCTACATAACAAGTGTCCATCCACGAGGCAATCTCACCTCAAGAGAGTGATCTGTCTCTCCTTTCCCCTCGCTAAGAGGCTGAGGCTTTATCAGCGAGGCCATGATGAATTCTCAGCAGACACCCACTCCGTATGGGCCCTGAGTGAGCATGCATTTAAATGAACCCTCTCTTCCTCTGCCGCGTACTACACAAGGATTTCTAAACTCTCTCTCTTGTCAAGCACTACATCAAACACAATAACAACAGCCGTCCTAGCCCACCTTCATCCCCTCCCCTCCCTTCCCTACCTCTTTCTTTAAGTCATTTTCCTCTCTGACATTTTTCTTTCTTGGTCCACATCACCAAAGACTCCTTTCATCTGCTTTTCATGATGGACTCATCTACATTTTTTAAAGCACTTTACGTCATATCCAAGTTTATTGCTGCTCTCAATCAAACCACAAAGATTCACAAGCCATCATTCTTAACCACCTTGTCTCTTGTCTTTTCTTCCCCCCCACTCCTCCTGGTTTTGAACTAGAAGGTGAGAGGCAGCATTTTGGTGATCAGAGCATCAAAGCTGCCAGTCAGTCCCCAGGCTGGTGCATCATTCTCGGGGTGAAATGCAGCGCTATGAGACCTCCTTGCGGCGTGTCCACAGCTAAAAAAGATTAGTAACTGGATTGTAATCCCTTGTGCTATGTGCTACCGTAAAAAAATCTGTAATTTGCTATACAGGAAGACAATATGACCCGGCATCGTTGACTCCCTAAGTAAGGAGTAGATTGATTTTTTTAAGGAAAAATGTGTTCTAAGCTACATCGTCACCTCAGCTGAACAAAACGAACAAGCCTTTAGTTTCTACTGATTTCTCTTGAGCTGGCAGATATTGAGATGATAGCTCATGCACAAAGTTTGGAGAAAATCAAAGGGGGGGATGATTGTTACTTTCTACCTATTCCACGTCCACCACGATTCAGTGTGTGTGTGTATGGTAGCTCCTATACCTCCAGCCACTGGAAGACAATAACTTCACCCCGCATTTGGATTTTCTTCAATTAAACCACTGAAGTCATTGTTTCCCAGGAAACTGAGGAAAGTTCCAGAAAATCGTGTGGTAATTATTCATAATCCCAACAATTTGAGTGCAGCTACCTCATTTGGCTCAGTAATTTCGGCTTTTCTGAAATTTTCTTGCATACATTTGCACATTAATGCGGCCCGTTGTGTGCGGAGAGGGAGCGTTTTCCTGTGTGATGTCTCACACAGTGGTGCGGCCCAGTCGGGAGGCAGGGCCAGCTGAGACACAAAGATTGGTTTTGTTCTCCTTTCGCCGCGGAGCGCTTTAACACATTCAGCGTTATTGCCTCTTGTCAGTGGTGTTGTGATGGTAAACAAACACCTTTGTGGCGCTTGTGCATGTGTGTGCATGTTTTACACGTGTGTGCGTGTGTGTGTCCCTGCACTCCTCACATGAAAAGACAGTGATACACTAAAAATAATCAAGCTTTTCATCATTAATTGCCTCATTATTGATTGTCACGTCGCACATACCTGCACTGTCACTGCTGCATATTCTGTCAATAATTCTAATACTGACTTGTCCCTAGAAATGCAGGGGAAAACAGCCAAATCCCAGCATGCACTGTACATCCATCTGAAACATCCATACATTTATTTACCATGAGCTCTACATATTCCCCAATCTCCTCATACGCTGTCACTCCTCTCTCCTTCTTTTGCCACTCAGTCCACATCTTTCATGATTTCCACGTTTTTTTCCCCAACTAGTTGTTGTGCTGGCGGGGAGATATGGCCACCAGTGTCTGTGGCCGGCTCTGTGTTGTGCTGTGGCTGTCTCCCTGAGATTTGCATAAATAAGCTCCCAGTCCCAGCATGCCCACGCTGTTGCCCAGGTGCGGGGACATTTGCATATAGAGCTGTGATAGGGCTCCCCTGGGTCCCCTCGGCAACTGCTGAGCGGGTAGGGGGCCGGCAGCACCACAAATTTGTTCTGAATTGGAACCTCACCGCTACTCTCCATTTTATGTGTGTGGAGGCACGGAGCAAGCCTGAGAATGACCAGAGAGAGAGAGAGAAAAGGAAGAGATAAAAAAAGAGAGAGGAAAAGATAGGGGCAGGGTGGATGGGCGACATAAGGCAGAGGGCACAAACCACAGCAACACAGACCACCGGTTAGATATCAGTAACCCCTATGTTTGATCTGCAGCTCGGTTTGTGGTTGATTATTGACACAAGGATCAATCAATTGTTTACCCACATCTTGTAATGAATCCCATTTCAACAGCTCTGCTGATACATTACCACATATTGTGTTGGACATCAACCAAAGCAATATCAACCACAATATTTTCTTGACTTTCTCTGATGGCCCCATCATGCTTTTCCATTACAATGGAGTCTCAGTGGTCTTTTGAATCAGCAGAATATGGTTTGGGAGGCAGGGAGCCGAGCCCAGTCCTGATTAGTCACATGCCGCTCCTCTGACAATTCTCTCTCCATCTGAGCACCATCGAGCCGTCTCTCATACAAGAGACGAGTTCTGATGGGACGACAGCCAGAGGAGTCTTATGGGATCTGCAAGGAGTTCCTGCATGAGGACAGATGCAAGGAATCACACACACAAACACAAATATTTTACAGTCACTAAAATCAACATATCAAATCGCGTATTTTGCTCGATAGTGATCAAATATGTGAATATCTCTAAATGCTATCTAGCTCGGTATGCTGTCACCATGGCCCCTCTTAATGTAGTTGTAAGTACCTCAACGTGTTGAGGACAAATTAACATGGCAATAAAACTATTTCTTCATCTCCCTCTTGTCATTGAACTGTCTCCGAGAGGTTTTTCAATGCTCTATCTGTGCAGCAATTTATGGCAGCCACTTTCAAACTAGGAATGCCAGGGCAAGACCAGGGCACACGCAAAAACAAACTCGTTCCCACTCTAAAAGGCTATTATTGCACCTGGTCATCTTTAAGAGAGATGGAAATATCAACACAAAATCATTGCATTGTGCGACGTCTATCGTCGCGAAGACTTTTTGACCTCAATTACAACAGAATGTCTGTCTAAACAAGCCAGGGAAAACTCAAGGCCAAACAATGAGGTGCTACTCTTGTCAAAGAGGCTCAGAGGTCAGTGAAAACCCTCATTAGCTGTTTCTTTATTCTGGGCTGTAAATGTTTTTCATTTAAAACATTGCAGCAGCGAGATGAAGATGACCCCTCTAATCTAACTGTAGCACCGAAACACTGTCACACGGAGGAGGTGCAAAATAAACATGCGCGCACGCACACACGCACACATATCACACACAAGCAAAGTAAGAAAGAAGCCCAATTCAAATTGGCAGCCAAATATGTTATATATATTGTACGGTATACATTACAATATCATGGTAGCAAAAAACAAAACCACATAGATTCTGATTGAATAATTACACTTGAGGTGGAGGACGCTGCATTCGACTGCAAGATCCTCTGCTTTCATCTCTGTAATGAATTGTACAGTTTGGCTTAGGGGATGGTTATTTTAGTCTATTAGAGTTTGCTGAAGCTTTCGACTTGTAGCTCATTGAGTTTCTGTAATTTACTCCACCGCAGCAGCAGCAGTACATTTACACAGCAAATTGGTCGAAACCAGCGGCGATAATGTCGACACTTGTTTCACGTCATGGCTGACCATGCATGGCCACTGTGTCAGGTCAGTGGGATACAGAATGATACAGATACAGAGTCACACCTGATCTGGGCGCTGATGCTGCTGTGGTGCTTCAAAACGTTTCATTTCTTACACACTGTGAAGGCTGTGCAGAATTTTCCTTGAAAAACTTTGAATCAGATTTTAGTATTAAATATGTATAAATGAATAAGCAACTATCAAAGTGAAAAGAAAACCTTATCCATTAAGGGTTTAACAGCCAAAGTGTCGTATTACCTGTGTCATCATGACTGTGTGGTTTGATCACCTTTGATCACAATGGCTGGAAGCATTCGCACATCAACCGCAACCCCCCCCCCCCCCCCCCCCCCCCCCCCCCGCACAATAATTATAAAAAATAAATAAATACAAATTGTGATATCACCTTTTTCCACCTGAGACCTGCCATTCTTAAATCAATCAAAAAAAAAACAAAGACAATGACTCAAATAACACAAATGTCTTTAAAACCCTGCTCCTAATATGGAGCTGATGGAGAAAATGCATGGTGAGGATCTTTAAAGGTACCTTAAGGGGTTTAAATATTTAATTTCTCATCAGATAAATGAATGATAATAATTTTACATATTGTGACAAACATTTTAAACACACTTCCCAACCGTCTGAGGAGCCTCAACCGAAATGCTTTGTGCAGTTGTGTCTGTGCGTGAGATAATAATGTGTGTGTGCACCTGCTCATACAGCGTCACAGCTCTGCAGCGCCCTCAGTGGTCGAAAATCTATGCAGGGTACCTTTAACATGCTAATAAAGATTTGGCTGAGGGGTGGAAGGCGTCAAATGAAAATATTATCCCTGTAGGAGTGGAAATATGTCATGATCACACACTGCTCCTCCACATAAAAGAGCTTTGTTTAGTGGCTGTTTACATTTGATATTCTCTCTTTATAGGATCAGCCAGAAGGGGTTTCATATGAGATGCTGAACCGTGTGTGATCAATCCATTTACTGTGCATGATTGATACAGTATGTTTTGTCTTGTTAAAGTGTGCCACAGTGCCAAACAAGCTGAAAATTGCTGGTCTAAAGGACACCAAAAAGCTCTGCTATTGAAGTCTCTCTGTGGCTGGCATGACCTCCACTCCAAGTCTATTCAGGGCCCTTTGTTTGGTTCTTTGTTTGGCTCCAGGCTCTAATGGCAATCAAAGGGGACATGGTGGTCGTTCTCAGTCCTCAGCACTAATGACATTGGCACCGAGGCAGACAGACAGTGTTCATCCAATCCGCCGGCCTCCCAACACGGTCTCATCGCCGTACACCGAGCCTCTGCAGAGTCTCTTCGGAGAGCTCCCATTTAGCCATTCTCTGTGATTTCCCTCTCAGGAAACAACCAAATCATTTTCTCATAGACACGCTCATTAGCTGACAGCACCGTTCCCTGCCAGTTTCAACATTTGAATATTCCCGTGTGTACCTCGGCAAACATCGGAGGTCTCATCGTTTCCAACCAAAGCCAGAGTCGACATGCCAGCAACGCACTCCAAGGAGAAAGATCTAGATGCCAAAGCAATAAGCTGAGGTAGAAAAAAATAATGGCTCAAATGTTATGATACTAAATGATATGATGAGAATATGTCAGAATATAATTAGACATTTGATTAGCAGGCGCCGCATATTAGTTAGTGAAAACGCAGGATCTTAGGCTACCATGGTGATAGACCCAAACCTGAGAATATTGCTAACAAAATTTAGAGAAAAGCCTTCAGCACAATCACACACAGATACACACACAAACACTTGCACGCATACCATCAGTTTCAGCGAGTTTAGTGCCTGAGACTGATTTTTTATTTCCCTAATATGTTCTGCAGTAAATCTGCATTGTCTGTGGCTATTGAAATACAGAGAAAGAGAGATCAATATAATAGGTTTGGCACCTGGCCAAAATCATCCCTGACAATGTGCGAGGCAGGCATTTGAAATCATCGGTGCATATCCGCGTGTTTGGGGGATAAAAATAATTCCTCGCCTCTTTGCCAGGGAGCGAGAGGCACAATGCCCAGGTCTGAAGGGAAGGGTGCCACATGGGTCTGCAAATTGGCTCAGGCGATCAGACACGGGCATCTCATTTTGTAGAGGAGAAGGGGAAGGAGGAGGGGTGGTGGGTGGTGGGTGGGGTTGGAGGAGGAGGAGAGCGAGATGAAGATGGGAGGTGTGCATGTGTGTGGTGGTGGTGGTGGTGGTGGGGTGGGGTGAGGGTGGTGCTGGAGGTGGTGGGTGGTTAGGTGGTGATGGTGCTGGGTTAAACAATTCCAATGATTTCCCCAACCTGGCACAGTCCAGGATGTGGATGGCTGCACTGGAGAGGAATTGCAACGGGTTTATTTGGCTCTCTGTTTGTTTCTTTATTGGGAGGAGAGAGAGAGAGAGATACAGAGAGGGAAAGACAGAGAGAGAGAGAGGAGGAGGGTGTCTGTTTCTTGTCAGAGCAGTCAGATGAGGGAGGATGTTCAGAACAAATTATTTCATTCAGATGAACTGAAAATCATTCCTGTACATTTGCAAACATTTGCTGGTTGCCAGTGGTATAAGCCACATTTATGAACACACAAACCCGAGTGCGGAGAAACTAATTTCCTTTTGCAGAAGCCGACTGATAACATTCACCTCTGATGTGATGTCAATTTTAATGTCAACCAATCTGAACTTGTGGCAATCGCAGCATAGTTACTCTGAGAGCACCCAGCAGTATTTACATTACATGGCATATACATAAACACCTTTTATACACATGCAAACACACACACACACACACACACACACACACACACACACACACACACACACACACACACACAGGTGTGCACTCGCATCCGCAAAGGTATGAATGTGTCTTACACTGGGGTGGTTTTTAACACATGTCTGCTTTCATGTGCATGCACTGACACATGCTCGGCTAACCGGATACACTTTGCACACACACATGCATGCAGGCGCGCACACATCCACACGAACACCCGCCCCGCTTTCCCATGCAGGTACCTTTGGCACCCTGCAGACTAGGCTGCTGCCGAAGAAGTCTCAGCGGGAGTGCTAGATTAAAAATGACAATCACTCGGGGTGCACGGCAATCACCACAGGAAACGCAGGTGCCTTTGTTAAGAGACACCCAGCGCTCTAAAGGGCCTAATTATCTGCTGTTATTTTGGCAGTTATCAGGCAGAGAATAACTCCCCCTGCTCAGACTCAGACTCACACAGCGAAAAATTACTCACTCGCTCACAGTGAGGTATTATATTGCACCACTGACAAGGTATGCATATTATATGCTGTGTTGGAATTTCACTAGAATTTTCACAATAGACTGTTGTGGTTTTCCTGTTATGTACTGAAAGGAAAGTATTAGTATCACCCCCCCGATCATTAAAAAGCCCAAAATGTAATGACTTTGAATTGCATAGCATATTTTCCAAAACAACTACCAGGTGTAGGGCAGGACATTTTTTTGGGGCAAAAACTTTGAATGAAAACACAGAATAATGCTGACTTCATAGCAATTTTTGCTCATGGACCATAAAAAAATGAAATGCAAGAAAACAGGGGAAGATATTAAAACAGTTTCCCACCCTGCTCTCAAGGGCTAGGTGGCACTGTTGGGCATGCTTTCAGACACACACATACATATCCTCCTCTCAGCTCATGAACAGATAATTGGACAGTTTTATGGAGGATATGAACTCTGAAGGGGAACTTAAGCCATCTAATCATTGGCATTCAGCGTATGCTATTCATATGCATAAATACAAATAAAACACATTCTCTGCCTGCACAAAGAGGGCCTTTACTGAAAAGGAAGTCGTACTACAAAACACCCATATTCCTCTGAAATTGAACTAAAGATTATAGGAAGCAAAAGACTTCAGGTAGAAGACTCTGAATATATTTTTCTCCTCCAACAGCACGTCTGAGTTGGTGATTAATCAGTATAATATATGATTCCTAAAGACTCACATTCTGTGTTTATTTTTTTTCTTCTTCTTTTTTTGCACTTGAACAATAGAAGTTCAACAATGCTTCACTCTGATGGCAGCATGTGTGTGTGTGTGTGTGTGTGTGTGTGTGTGTGTGTGTGTGTGTGTGTGCGCGAGTTCACGCACATGTGTGATTTTCGCAGAGCATTTGCATCTCAAGCGGTTCACGACCGAGATATAATTAAATGAGAATGTTTGTTGATCTCATACATGAAGTCTGAGACCACTTTCCCTTTTATATTTCAAGTAGGTGGACTGGGCAGTGCTTGAATCCAGAACAAGGTGTATCAATTGCAGCAAAACAACATAAACGAAGCCCCCCTCACACACACACACACCCCTACCTCTACCCCTACCCCTCGGTGCTCGAGATGCATTAAACAAATTCATTTTTTTAATCTGCTGTTTATGTGTTTACATCACTTCAGCTTCTGTCACCTCTCAGCAGAGATTTCCTGCCCGTTTCCCCCCCTCGCGCCGCCGTAGCCACGGATGTAACCAGCTCCATATAATATGCAGATAATGGTGCATCAGTGTGTCTTCTCCGTGTCGCCCTCGCTGCATTACAGTGGATCACACGACACGGCCCTGCCCTGCAGGAATACAAGCCCCTTATAATTGAAATGAATAAGAGGGGGAGGAACATGCCTACTGAGAGCCCAAACTTCTTGCTCTCCCGTCAGTATATTCAGTGGGGATCCAGCCTTTAGCTGGCACCGCCAGTCTCAGCAGCTCTGTCATGGGGGCTGAGGCTCGTCTGCGTGGCTGATCGGAAGTGGCACGGTCGAGGAGAGGAGCTCTCAGCGTGGGGTGCAGGAATGGGGACAGTCCCCTACGGTCTCCTGCTCCCTCTCCCCCTCTTTTCTCTCTCTCTGTCTGTCTCTCTCCCTCTCTCTCTCGTGTGCAAATGCAGATGCATCTCGTATGATCTTTCGGTCTTCTTCTTTTCCCTCGCTATGATCTCCCTCTTCCTGTTTCCCTCCCACATCTCGCTCCCTCTATCCCTTTTTTCCCTCACTCTCTCCTTCCCCACGGCCCGTCCTTTTCTTCATCTTAATCCCTCTTCCTCCTCGAGTTTTCTAGTCTTTGTGTCTTCTTATTTTTCCTTTTCTTGTTTTTGAGAGGTGAGTTTCGGATTCATGAGGAAAGAAAAAGTAGTCCTGTTGTGGGTATTGCAGCACCTGTTAAACTTACTGTACTTTGTAGAAAGAGTCGTTCACATCTTTCATACCCTGTGCTTGTTTTGGACACATATGCACATACTTCTTCTCCTGTCCTCAACTTTTTTTTTTTCTTTCCTTTTTTTTTTGTTGCCTGTGCTTGCTGAAGTTTTTAATATTTCACAATGACATTTTTTTTCCGTTGTGCTCGTAGCTCATTTGCTTGAGGTTTCTGCACAGCAAAATGCACATACAGTAGCTTGTGCACCCATGGCACACTCCTGCCCCCCCCCAACCCCCAACCCCCAACCCCACACCCACCTCTTGCCTCCTTACACTTCACCCATCTGTGGGGGCAATTACATACCCCCCTCTCATCCCAGCGCAGCCACACACACTCAGCAAAACCACATTCATCCCTCAGTGCACCTGCATCCCTCATGTTTCTAACAGTCCCACAATGCCCTCCGTCTACCGGCCTACAACGCCCTGGGTTCCTGTGAGAGCAGATCATTGTCATCTTTCTCTTGTCTCTTTCTTTCTGCTCCCCACTTTGGTGACATACACATTATTTATTTTATGACTGAGGACTCAATTTAAATCCCCTTTCTCCATCAGTCACACGCCACACAATGGCTTCCTCCTTATCTACTGGAGTGTCCTTTTTACAACACATCAGGGCACCGTAACACACCAATAAATTCTACTGTTTCCGTATTCTTACCAACGGAAACCTGCTGTTTAAATTCATCCGGACGGGAGGGAAAGAGGCCATGAATTTCTTTTTCTTTTTTTTTTCTTTTTTTTTTTTTTTTTACAGTTTGCTCCCCTGCATGTCTGTGTGACAGTTGTAAACAAGCAGCTCCTCCCTAACTTTCATTCTTCTTTTGCACGCTTTGTAAGTTTTGTAAGGATTCCTGCTGGAGAGAATAAACAAGCTGATTATTTTTCCTTGTTATTCAGGAGCTTCCTCTGCAACTTTGCCTGCGCAGAGGACAAACGTGTACATGGGTTGGGGTGACATTGCTGACCATGTCCAGCGGCCCAATTACCTCTTTCCAAATATGGCGTACAAAAGCGGGGCCAGTGTATCTGTACACATGGTGTCTGTTACTCCCCAATTATTCCTGCATAAGCAGATTGTGTGGAACATCAAACTGGGGATGTGATGGCTCGTGTGCGGGCTGCCTCCAGCAGAGTGCTCTTTCTTTCCTATCATTTGATCTCGTATTGTAATCCCAGGTGCTTTGAATAATTTATAGGATACAGCTTCTCGTTAAACAATAATTTATATGTGTCTATGAGAATTGATTCCACAGGAATGCACATCTAAATAATGAGAGAAACTGCTGCATTTCATCTATAAGGAGGAAAGCAGAGAGATAATAATAGCAAAACAAAGGCATTCCATCGACAACAACAACCACCACAATCACAGCCATAATAATAACAACAGTAATAATGATAATTATTATAATAATATTAATATTTTTAATAATGCTGTTGCTACAGATAAAATCAGTACTCGCCATCAAATCAAACTAACTTGGCTCTAATGTGGCTGTAAAGTCGTGTAACGTCACACCGTTATGAATTTGACAGCACAAAAATATGTATTGCTGCTTTCAAAAAAAAAAAATCTAAAACATCTCATGTGAATTTGGACATAAAATTGGGTGTCCACATTAGGGCTTTGTGGCTCACTGTGTCATTTCACCCTTCTTTCGCTTTCAAGCCAATATACTGCATTTTTCTTATTCACATCCACTTATCAATTCACAGGAGAGGACCATACTCATGCATGATAAATTTATTGTTAATGCAAAAGGCTTGTACCGCCCAGTGCTGATGCCCTAAGAGAAATGATGCAACTGATTCCTTCTGAGGCGGAACAATCAAAATGTTCATCAGAGGAGAAGATGTGAAAGGGTGGGCATTTGTGTGTATGTGTATGTGTGTGTGGATGAACTAGACCCAGGTCACACAGTGAGTTCACATGCTGTTTTCATATTGTAAGAACACCTCAACACAAAATGTATTTATTAAGTTTTATAAGTAAAGTTTTCAAATGTCCAGCAGCATCAGATTATTATCACTTTTAGAGAAAGAGGCACCCAAGACTGTCAAACTCTCACCTGACAAACATGTTCTCAGGATTTGAAAGTGAGTGAAATCTGACAAAGACAGGGAAAAAAAAAGAGAACACTTCCTGTGCAGTTTACGTTATGGTTTAAACAGCACTGTGCCATGCATAACAACGAATAAGAAAATGTGGTGTTGGTTAAGGTGCAACACTGTGAAGAAAGTTTTATTGGGACCTCTGCTAAGGAGGAAGTTTGCTCGCTTTTTACAGGAAGTGCTGGGGACCAATTATCCAGAAGTGTGACGCTGTCAGAAGTCTCCAGGTTTTGTCAAGTCTTCTGACACCCTGCCAGTGTTGTTCTCTGGGAAATGGAACTGTTGAGATCCCTCCCCACCCCCCACCACCACCACCACCAGCACCCCAAATGGGCTGGGGAGAAAAAAAAAAAAGACTGCATTTGTGAGTAGCCTAAGGGTCTGGATTTAACTTCTGCTGGTCGATACATTTTTAATTATCATTTTTTTTCTCAGGATATGTGATAAGCGTTCGGTGTTTGTTTGGAATACCCCCCCCCCCCCTCCCGCCCCACCCCACCCCTCCCCTCCTTTTTTTCTGAAATTTTACAGTGTCTTGAATTGAAATAACTGACATTAAAACGTGTAAACGTTCCTCATTAGCGACGAGATTCGAGATGTCGTCGCTATCACATGGAAATCAGAAAAATAAGATGATAAAACGTAGATTAGCATTTTAGAACTGCCTGCATCTAGTGCATCATTCTGCTTCAAAGAAGAAAAAGATAAATGATGATGCCATTAAAAGTGAACTAATTAAGGAATGCTTCTTTTAAAAACTCATTAACTGCACCCTCATTTACATAATGATGCATATTAATTAAGTTTTAATGAATCTGAGCTTCCATCAAGTCTCCTCTCCTTGGCAGTGGAGCCATCTCTACAAATGAATAAACACTTCTCTTAAGTATATTTCTCCCTGCAAATGGGAAATGGGTTTTAAACAATAGCAACAAACAAACAAAAGCCTTCAATCTCTGCTCAGTAGAAATGCACATAATTCAAGGTCAAACTTCAACAGAAAAATCTACATAAACTCCTATTGGTTAAAACAAATACATATTTAAAAATAAAAAAATAGCTATTAACTGTAATTCGTTCCTATGTAACATATTTATTGAGAGAAACATTTCAACAGCTATTTCTCAAGGGTTTTTTTTTTATTTGAGAAAATCATTAATTCCACACTGTGTCTTTATACAGAGAAAGAGTACAGTGACAGGCTATGGGTTGCTTCTAATGAGATGCATTTTAAATTAGAGCGCACCTCTCACATTGCCAGCTGGTGCCTGCTCAGGTGCTTCTGTGTTGTGAATGACGGAATGCACACACACAAGTGCGCACACACAGATACACACACACACACTCACACACACACAGACATCATCATCATCCTCTGTCCTTATAACACATAAACCTCCCCGACAAAGAGAGATTTCCTGACGCTGGTGACTGGGGCTGTGGGGTCTGAGTGACTGCTGTTAATCCGAGCTTTAACCACACTTTAATTATGTCACTCCTCGTTGTGGAATAAAAAGTCATTACAGTACAGTAACAGCCAAGTTCTCCTCACCAAAATGAGATGAGTGCAAGTTTTCTTTAGAGCAGGAAGGGAACAAAATCTCTTGGGCAAAAATAGGATTTAAAAATACGTTTTTTTTTATTTTTTTGGTGTGTTTGGAAGCATGTCTGGCTTTGAAAAGGACTCTGCACGTCTGTCACTCCGGCTCATAACTCTGTTGTAAGACAGAGGTCCTCAGAAATACAAACCTACCATAGTCAAGTAGAAATGAAAACTCCCTTCTTTTTTTTTCTTCTTTTTTTTGGGGGGAAAATGAGTGAATGCAAGCACAGGTTTGGCAGCAATAATAACCACTGGAAAAGACAGAAGTGTTATGTCTGTCCTCCAGATGAACACTGCCTCATTGGTTTGTTTGTTTTCGTGCCCTCGTGTCTCTCCCCAGCTGGTATGTGTGGCAGGCAGGTAACCAGGAAGGAGGGCAGGCAGGCAGGCGGGCGGGCAAAAAAAAAAAAACACAGGCATGCTCCGAGCCAGACGAGCTCGGAGGGGTTAAAGGTCATAACGATCAGATGATTGGAACTACAGAGGGAAAGTGTGTAGCCATGTAGGGAAAATGGGGGAAGCAGATGCCCGTTAATTAGGGGAAATGTGACGGACAAGATTTGATCAGCGAGGGGTACGGCTGCCTCCTGCAGCACGGCAGCTGTTGCGAGGGGGGATGCTGGTGGGGCTGGTGTGTGTGTGTGTATGTGTGTGTGTGTGTGTGTTCCCGTCCCCACAGGGCATCGCCACACTTCACAGACATGCCAGGAACCGTCCGCAGGCCAACGCAGTGCCCTACGGAGAGAGACTATTTACAGCACAATACAATTCAACTCATTAAACTCTCAGATGAAGTTGTATTTGTCAGTGTTGACTCTTGAGTGGAAAACTTGATTTTGTTTCTCTGAAATTTCTACATCCGTAGTTTTGTTATTTAAAGTTTTGGGTGGAAATATTTTCAGTGTGCGTGCTCTTAGATGGCGGGGAGGGGGAGGGAAAATGAATAAAAAATAAAAACAAGGATCAATTTAGACCATGAGCAGCACACATCCAGTCTGTCTTTAAACTTTTGAACATTTCATGACTGTGTCGTCTTAAAGAAAAACTGAAAAGAGTGACTTTTATTTTGTTTTCAGACCTCTCTGCACCCAATTTTTTTTCATATATTTTCTTGCAGCCCTGAAATTATGCGTGCTACTGTGTGGGCTTACGTATCAAACATTTATCGTGTTAGACAACTGCTGTGCGAGTGTGTTCCTCAGCCTACCACACAGGTATACTGGAAGTTGGATTTGTCATAGTGAGACCTTGATACCAGAAATTCTAAAAATAATTTACGTACCTATAGCATTCGATCAAATCTTTTGCTTTGCACTTCTGAGTCAGACTTTGATAACCACTGACCGAGACATTTGCCGGCAGCCCCCGTGACGGCCTCTTTGTCATTCTATTCCTGAAAACATGAATATCCCACGCTATCTGTCACTTTTGTCCTTTTTAGCTGCGAAAACAGTGGAGTTTCACTTTAGTTGAGTAACTTCCCCACCAATGACTCTCTGTCTTGTCTCTCAGTGTGTCTGCCTCCTTGTCAGCACGTGTCTCTGACTTACTCTTTTTGTCGAAGACTCTTTCCAATCCGCGGTCGTGTCAGGTGTTCATGCTTTTTTGCCCCTGTGCAGATGCTCGTGTGTTGCACATGCAATTAGCATGACAGACTGACATGATGTTTGACAAAGCTGACAGACATAACTAATACACACACACACGCACGCACGCACACACACACACACACACAGCCACATTATGAATCTTGAAAATTGTTGCTAACACAGAGAAGTATAAAAATAGTTCCCTCGAGCAGACCTGTGGGTAGTTCAAGTCTGACTAAGTTGACTTTTAACACAATATAGCCTGAGTAAGAAGTTCATGATTGCTCAATTATGAAAATACTGGAAATCAGGAACGAAATTTCAAACTTACCTTGTTTCAGAATAGCCAGTCATTGTGGTCCAACACATACCCGCTTGGTGCAATATTACTGGAACTGAAGTTTTGTTTTTAATCACACAGACAAAGATCAACTTAAGTCATGAGGCAGATAAGATCAAGTTTACCCTTTTGTTTGTGTTTTTAAAAAAAGGCCCCCCAAAAAAAGCACTCTGAGAAAGAAAAGACCAGAAATGAGGAGATCTGCTTCTAATAAAAATATATATGGTCTGTGAGGAAAAGTAGCACTATGTTTGTACAAGTTTTTTTAGCAAAAAAAAAATCCTCATTTGCTTCAATACCCAGACTCTTTTTGATACACTTTAGATGTTTTATGTTAAATTTATCATTTCATTGTTACAAGCAGCAGAATATGGCGTGCATAAAGAAATAAGAAATATTGCTGCTGAGAACAGCCAGCCCCCTCAGCCCCCCCTGCATCCCCCCAACTCTTCCCCCAACACCCACATCACCACCACCACCTATTAAAACTTATCTTTCTTTAATCAATTGTTAAATGTCATAGACAATCATCATTTAACACTGTCTTCCTGTGTGATTCTTTTTAATCTGGCTGTAAATAGGGCAGCCCTGTCTATCACTTCAGTTTCTGCCGTACACCAGAGACTTAAGGTGTTTCAACAATAGCTCACGAAAAAAAAAAACAAAGAAGCACTTTTTTTTTTCCTCCCTCCTCATCTCAAATCCCCGCAGAGAACACCAAAGGTATGAAAAGTGAAGAAAGGAGGAAATAAATCCAGGCGATGATGAATAATTTGAATGTAGAAATGAAGCTGTTTCAGGAGTGAGTGAGATACTGCACAAGGAGCAGCCATGGGGAGCGTACAATTAGGTCACCCAAAATAAAACGCTATCCTTCAGAAAGTCTTTCTTGGAGTTGTCAAATTCAATATATTTCACTGCCAACAGAATTCTTGATTTGGCTGTGAAGTGAGAGGGCGAGAGAAAGAGAGTGAAGGCCTATTTGAGAGAGACGGCTCAGGACCACGTACGATTTCATAATTTATGTAAAAACGGGGACTTTTTTTCATTTAAAGTCAGACGATCCCCTCAGGAGGGACAACAGGCAGGGCCATATTGCCTAACATATGTTGAGAAGCATGACGTGTCTGTAATAATACCTCGTATTCTCCGGGTTTTTGTGAGAGCATACAGGGGCATTGTTTGCTCCCACTGGCTATATATTAGATTTAATGACAGTCAAGAAGAGACTTAGCCATGGAGCGGCGGCATGTGGTCCGCCGCTCCACCTCATGTACCCGAGCGTGGTAACAAAACTTTGGGGCGGCGGAAAGTTTACAAAGCATCAATGCGGTGACAAAAGTCAACAAACAGCCCCAGCCAGCCACCGTCGCTCTCTCCCTCTCTCCCTCCCTCCCCATGACACCCAACAGGAAGGCAAGCCTCCTCTGGAGAGCACGATACGGCAGGTGACAGATATGTCACACCACCTAAAACCCTGTGGCACAATTATACCTCTGTCGCTCTGAAGGGGGGAGGGCGGGTGGGTGGGTGGGGAGGGGGAAAGGGGGTGGGGAAGTGGTGGGGGGAAGGATATGGTGGGTACAGAGCGAGAGTGAATGAGTGAGAGGAGAAGTGGAGGGTGTGTGGCGGGGCTGCTGGTGCTGGTGGATGCTTTACTCCTAGCTTATTCAAAGAGACAGCCCAAGGGATGCCTCTCGCTCTTCTAACAAAGCACTCCTTTTTTTTCTCTTTTTTTTTTTTTTTTTTTTTTTCCTTGAGTATTGCTGGGTGCGCTCCAGTCAAATCCTCTGGGCCCCCAGTCTTCCCCCTCAACCATTTGAGGATGCCTCAGAAACTTTTTCTCGCAGACATTGGGCCTGTTTCAGTGCTGATGTTTCAAATGAATAATCCAGCGCTGCTGCGGCCATGCAGAGGGTTACTTGGGGAGTGGGGATAGATGGCGGTTTAATGTCAGACTCAGAGCTGAGGGAGTGTCACTTAATTCATTGCAGTGAACTGCACAGTGGTGACAGTCTGTTCCAGCTGCTCCAAAAGTAACTTTATAAAATTTCCCCTCCATTCTTCATCAGCTCTTCCTGGACTCAAACTTAGCAAAAAGCTAATTTCCAACGTAATGCAAATAAAAATCACAATTCTCCTCACACACATACACAAACACACACGCACAGTTTGTATTAGCGTCTTCTGACATGTGATGACTTGGGAGTGCCTAATACGGACCCACGGCTTTAACAATGCATGAGTGAGGGAAAGAGAGAGGGGACGTGCTCGCACTCCAACTAGGTCAAACTGTCTAAGGAACAAAACAGAACAGACCTCAAGTTTGCGGAAATCATTACAGGAAAACAAACTTGTCACTCGCTTGACACCCTTGACTGTTTTGCTTTCCGAAGCAGAGAATAATAATAATAATAAAAAAAAAAAAATCTCCATTGCAAATTAGCCTCTATGGTTGTGAAGTTTTCCCCCGTTTGAAATGCATATCAAAAAGCCAGCCAAAGCCACAACTTACCTTGTCGTTGACATCGGGGGACAGGAGAAGAAAAAGCGCTTTTCTCTTCGAGAGCTGGTTTCGATTGTATACACAAGCCCCACAAAGGAAGATAAACCAGAGGCACACATTCATAAAATATACATTTGCTTCTTTGTCTTTCGTTAAGATCTTCAACAAATAGTGCTGATGCAAGAAGGACAAAAAGAGAGAAGGTTACAGGGTGTTTGAGGAATGGAATTGCAGCAGCATGACTTAACCCTCATATCGCACTGTACTTTCTTTGTGAATTACTGTTAATGGGGAAAAAGAGATTCATTTATAGTTAAAGCAGATTTCGCGGGGCGTTTTTCACCACTGTTTCCCTCTCAGGTTTAGAAAGCAAGACGACTTCGGTTGTGCAGCCCTGCTACTGTAACTCGCTGAAAACTGACTTCCCGCCACAGTGGCAGACATCTGCGTGCTGCACTTTAGTTTTTGCCATTATCGTATAATACATGCTGATTGTGAGATAGCACCCGTTTCCTGGTAGTTTATTAACACCTGTCACCTGGATTTCTCCCTCACTTTGCACCTACACTCGCTATACCCAGCCGACCATGTAGGGCATCTGCTCTGCTCCTCACCTTTTCTGTCCATGCCATGCCTGCGTCCACGCCGGCCATGCTACAACGACTACATAATGTGTGTGTGTGTGTGAGTTTGTGTGTATGTATGATTGCCGGTACAGGAGAGAGAGCGGCGGGAGTGACAGCACCCCTCCTCAAGGTCACGTCCAAGGAGAGTCGAGCCAATTACTATGCAGATCAGAGCTGATGGCGTTTAAGGGGATTGCTCCGATGCAATCACATTAGCTGGCCAGAGAGGAATCTCCAGGCTGACCCCAATCACAGGGGCTACAGCGGCGGGGTCAGCCGGGATGGAGGACTGCCGCCCATGTTTTCTTTTCACAAAACACTTTTTCCTTATCTCGAGCAGGCACGTGATTATCAAGCCAAACAACCCTCCTCCTCCACCCGGGGCTTCCTTGCAGGCGTGCACTTGCATATATATACATTTTTTTTTTAAAGAATGCATATAGATTGCACCGCATACAGTAAAGTCGGTAAGAGTGCGAGGCCGTTTCGGGTGAAAAATAATACGGCTGGACGGTTGGACGAGAGACGGAGAGCGGCGCAACAATGTTCACAGTTGACCACAGTTATCCACAGACACATATTGGCGCTTTTTTCTCGCCTCGGTCTCCTTCCTCCCTGCTCCTCTCCCTCGCTCCCCACTCGTCTTTCAGGTGAACGCCTGTCTGTGATCCGCCGCGGTCTTGGAGGGCAGATTGCAATTTACTCTCTCCCTGTGGGTGAGGTGTGTGTGTCCAGGTTGTAAATATGCCTCCTCTATCTCCCCCCCCCCCCCCCCCCCCCCCACCACCCACCCACCCACCCCTTTTCTCACTCTGTTGCACCCTTTCTCTCCTCCGTCAGTAGTTTCCCTGCTGCCCGTATGGCCAGTAATGAGACTGAGTTTGATCAGGTCGCCTCGGTGTTCCTGGAAAGATCTCACTTGAGCCACTGGCCCGTAATGGAATCTGCATCTAATGCATACATAAATCACACCTCTTTCAGGACATTTTCATATGCATAATGTCTTTCAACCCCCCCTTCCTTCCCATTCCTCTCTCTTTCCACCCAATGAGCTTTGTATGGAGAGATGGGGTGGGGGGTAGGGGTGGGGGTGTAGAGGAGAGGAATGGCGAGATAGAAAAAGAGAGAGGTGATGAGTCCCTCTTTTTTCTGCCTTTTTTTTTTTTTTTTTTTTTTTTTTTTAAGAAAGAGATAGACCCGTCTGTAATTCTGTCCTGTCTATTGTGCTGACAAGACTGGCTGAGTGGTGAGATGATGCTAAGATTGGGGAGGATCTTCTTTAGGTGGCAGCTCGACATCTGTTCTCACTGTCTGTATCCTGTGTGAATGTGTGTGAATATGTGTGTGTGTGTATGTGTGTGTGTGTGTGTGTGTGAAAGCCAGAGCGAGAGAGGGGAAGAAAGAAAGAAAGAATAAATAATAACGGCTTTAAAAAAAGCAGCTGAGAATTTGTCAATTCTGCACATTGGTTCGGACTTCGGGGTAGATTTGCGAGGGGACAGTCGCTACGGCCCGTCTCTTCCTCTTCCTCCTTTCTACCTCTCTCTTTCTCTCTTCCGTGGAGGCTTTGTTATGTTAATGCAGACGGATGTGGCAGATTCACAGTGATTTTTCATCTGCCAGTGACGAGAGATAAAAGGCGAGTGACGAGGTGTCGCGATCGTCCTCACTGTTCGCCTCTCCGTCACTAACAAGCTTCTGCATTGTACCTCCGCCATTTTCCACGTGCCCCATTTGCATCTGCAAGCCTCCACTTCATCCTGCCTCCTAAAAGTTTATGCCTTCTCGTTAGGGCCACGTAGGTGTGAGATTAAAATGTTGGGCACACTTTCATTTTCATAAGCGTATACTCTACTGTGTGCATTTCGCTATGTGTGTGTGCCTGCCGGTGTGTGAGTGCGCGTTCTACATGTGCAGGGCATATGTGCATCTGCGCGTGCTGTAAAGGAGATATTACCATACAGCATCTATGCTAGTGAATGTTATTTATTTATTTGAGTGCCTCCCTAAGTACGTGGCACTTTTTTCCCCCCGTAGGTGCTCTGCATCTCTTTAGATGATACAAGCTGCCATATCAGCACAGGCTAACCCATTCTTAATCACATTTGCATTTTTATTTTGAGATATTCCTCAAACGTTTGCATTATTGAGGATTTATGATGAGCTCTTCGCCTGATCCTCCATCAACTTCACTCATAAAGAAGGTTCTCCATAACTCATAGGCGAGTGGAATATGCTGTCCCCCCCTGAAGTAATTAGATAGCAGCATTCTGATATGGAAAGTTTGAATAAATCACTTTGTTTATGAGTGCTGAGGCCTTGAGAACAGGGGAGTCAAAAGGGAGACCTATTCACACCACGCAAAGAGGCAAAGAAATTTCCACTGTGAAGTTTTGCCACAGAGCTGCTGAAGTGTACAGTTTGATTTGTAAGTCATGAGTGACGTTTGTTCCTCTGACATTAATCATGTTGAGGAAGAATATTCTGGTCTAATACATATTTTTTTTAGGTTAAGCCACTGTTTCTAATCTTTATGATAAAACCGTATGTAACCGCTGAGACCAGGGAAAGAATGAAACATTGCAACAACAAAGTCGACCAAGCAGTCAGAGGATCAGACGGTTCTTATTATCTAAACCGCTTTGTTTGATGGCGAACCCACCTGAAAGGTTTCCAAAGAACACACAACAACGGCAAGTATACAGGGTCACAGTTGGACCAGTTGGCCTCTAAAGCTGCATGCTGTGTGTCATATGAAAGGTGAAGACAGCAGAAGGTGTTAATAACCTACTTTTGGTAGCACTGCCAGTTGGCTACTTGTACCGTAAGAAGATAATTAAGATGTGACGAAGCACATAACACAAGTCTGCTTTCAATTTTAAAGTCTAGAGCAAAAAGAAAGGAGCTTGGTAATTAACTGCGTTACGTTAGTCCTTCACCTCTATTTAGTTTTGATGAAGCGGTACTTTATCACTGTGATTCAAATGTAATCAGTGCAAAATTGTTCTAAAGTAAAAACAATTATGAGATCAAAAAAACAAAAAAACACTAAAGACCTGCAGCAAACCAGCCTCACTCCAAATATGACTTCATAGCTTTCATGAATATTCAAGCAAACACATCTTGTAGTTAATCAGATTTTGAGAATTATATTCAAGGTGCCAAACAATGTAAATTACTCTTAGATTTCTGCAGTACAGTTGTATTATCACAGGCTCCTTGCTCCGATTATTTAACGTGTGGCTCTGACGCACAGCCCAAGACTTTCACCATCTCTGTTCACACTGTACTGCAGCAGCAACATCAGATAATGAGGAGGAAACGGCTCAGACCCAGGAGAACATAATGGTCGGTTGCAGCATTTAAAAATAAAAACTCACACACATGACAACGGTGTAAAAACCTGCAGCTAGAGTGGCACATAAGTAAACACTGTGATGATAGCTCACCCAGCCAATAGGATTTACCCAGCATGGATAACCAGCAGTTTAGCTTGCTACGGTAGCTAGTGCAGTTACACTTTGTTACAAAAACGGCCTTCTGACAGACGGTTTGAAAAGCCTGCACTGTAGAAGCTTTCTTATAAACATGGTATACTATTATGAAAAGTGATAATGTTCGTTCTTCGGGGCTTGAGACAGGTGAGACCGTCTCATCCACCGTCCCTCTTTTCTGCAAAAATTCAAATGATGTTCTCTCCAATGCAAAATGAGTTTTTTTTTTTTTTTTTTTGGGCAAATCTATGGGAAATGAATCAAGCTGAGTTTTATTAAAAAGGATTTGAATATTCAAATGAAGATCAGCTTGACTGATCTTTTGTTTAAGCCCTCTTCCTGTCACCAGTTATTAGCTCAAGAGGGTGAAAAGTTTCCCGTATTTTGGTGAATTTCACATTGGATTTACACGGGAGAGGATTTTATTAAACCATTATTTACATTGACTCATTTCCATTTTGGTTCCCTACAGAAAGTTCAAGCTTGACATTTTTGAACAAACTTCTGTGTTTTTTCTTATTAGCTTTTATTATAGATTTGCGATGATGCTTCAGTAAAAATAGGATTTCTAGTCACTGTTTACCGAGATGTAATTGGCTATCTGGAGTAGAGAGGTATTTGGTGTGGGGCTGAACTTTGGGGATGGGAGAGAAATGACTGCCTCAGTGCCTCTGCCTAACTGTAGGTAGTTATTCTACAAATAGAAATCTCTGCCTCGTGATAATTACTGCCACACACTCTCCGAGCGATGCGATATGAATGTGTGAAGCCATTGTACGTGGGGATCAAAATAATGACATGTCGACCCATGAGAGGAAAGGATTAAAAATGAGATGGATTGTTTTTTTTGCATGAAAAGCAGTTCAGTGATGTTGAACAAGTGGAATTCGGTGCAGTGATTCAAAAAAGGACAACTTGCCCTCTGTGTGAGGCGCGTTAAACAAACCAAGTAATAGTGGCAGACTTCCCATTAATTAAGCTTGAAGGATTCAGTTTCAATCCTCCATTTGTTGATGGGGAATTGCATACTTCACAGCCTCTGCCCCTTTGATGGTAGTTTTGGGACCAACAAATTGATTGATGGATAGCTATTTGCATGTATCTTAAAATGCATCTTTTTTCTCCCCATTTTTATTGAAAATAATGGAATGGAAGTAAGTGTGTGTAGGTGGGGCTGTCTGTGAGTGGGGGGAAGCAGCAGCAGCGGTGGTGGTGATGGGGGGGGTTTGAGGGGGGGTCGGCTTGTTAAGCAGAATTCATTTTCCACCAGATCATAATGCAATCATAGTGGGCCTGCTTTATTGTGCCAGTCAGCACATGCACGCTCACGCACACACGCACACAAATACATCTTACTCTGTTTAGGGTTTGATTTTATTATTCCATCTCACTGTGTCCTATTCAAGCATGCACAACAGCCAGACATTCCTATTTATTTATTCTCAGACTTTTATAATCAGCCATATCAAGCATGTGCAGCGCTCTTACACACTTCCTTCATGTCGTATGTGAATCATATCGGTTTAAAGCAAAGTATCACTTTGTTGCCGGCACAAAAGGGGAAGGCTCCATTACATGTTGGCCTGCTGTAAGAAAATTGAAACCTTCTATAATCCCACCTTAAGGAAATTACTTTGATTTCCATGTTCATGGCAATTTCATTATTGATGAGGCAAAGTGAATTGGCAGAGGTGGTGTCCAAAGACCTACATTAAGTGCAATATTCAAATTGTCCCCCTCTCTCAGTATGAGCTGTGACCTTCGGGTGCCATGAAAGCCCAGCCTTATAACCAAGGTAGTTAGTTTGCCTAAGGCATATGAGATATAAGCATATGTATATTGATATATTGAGGTAGTTCGTCCCTCGGCAATGCAATGAAGCGGGATATATATTTATATCTAGGTGTCCGGTGGACGCAGTGCCTGTGTCCGCTGATGAGAATGGGTATCTGCTCCGCAGCATGTGGGTGAATTTACTCGAGGTAGTGTATGCAGGGGTTTCAATCTCCCTGCAAACCATTTGAATATAGGCCGCTGATTTATTACCTTATTTGGTCTGTCTTCTGTATGCAAATGCATTAGTGGGGGGCGGCTGGCAGTAAGGTTGAGGGTGGCGGCAGCGGTGGTTCTGGTGGCGGTGGCGGCGGGGGGGCCACACTTTGGTTGTATGCATAATGAGATTCCCAGGGTCATCCCTCCGGTGTGTCAGGGACCCGTAGTGAAGCAAGCCTCCAGGGGATGTAGAAGAAGACAGGGGGGTGGGTGAGGGTGGTGTTGGAGGGTATCTAAGGGGGAGGTTGCAGGGGAATGGGCCCCGCTAGGCAAAGTCCCCAGGTGCCCTCCCACCCCACCACCTTCCACCACTCTTCACCCCTCTCTCTCATAAACTCCTGGCAGTTCCTCAGCCTATCGGCTGCCAGCTCCGTCAGCCCCCACTACGCAACCTAGGGTGCGCTAAGTGCCTGCTGTGGCTCTTGGCTCAGGGGAAGTGCATTAGTCCTCATGACAATGTATCCCCCCCCTTGCCAATTATGGATCTGATCTGTGTGTTTAATAATTGCCCTCTTCAGACGCATTCAATTGTGTCCAAATGGGAGTGGAATTGATTTTTTGTAGGATATTAGCCGATTACTTTGAGTGCCCCCGTAATTTGAATCGATTTGAATAATGGTTATTCATGTGATCTTTGCCGTTGCTACTGTGCTGAGCAACAACACGCCCTCAAGGTGCAGCACCGCCACTGTGATAAGTACACTGTATATAAAAGTGTTGGCATGCATACACTGTTTGATATTACACATTCTTTCATAACTTGAGAAATGTAAAAGGATTAATATACATTACACAGGAAAAACGCCAACTTGTATTCTGTGGCTTACATAACAATTACAAGCTATTAGACCTCAGAAACAGAAATGATGAGCATTTAAAAGAAGAAAAAGAATACTTTCAAACAAAAGTTAGTCCTGAAAACTTTTTAATCTGTAATTTAGCACAAAGTGAGAAAGTTCTATAAACTTGTGCTCCGCCAGAAAACCACATTTTCACCCTGTGTTTACTTTATCCTTTGCTCTCTAAAATCTCATAACACATTATATTAATGAAACCTTTCTTTTATTATTAACTCGGTATAATTAGGCAAGTTTGTCAGATTCAAGTTCAAATTGCTTAATTATCACTTTCAAAACTGATCACTGTGAGTTCAGTCAACTAATGTCCAGTGGTTTGTTTACTGACCATTTACCATCAAATAAAGTTTTTTGGAAAAATTGTCAGCCTATACAGTACTTCCCAACATGCTTTGCTTCTCCAGCAATCATTAAAATAGTTGTGTGTTTTTTCTCACCATGTCTCATGATGCAGATAGATCTGTGCCTCACACACCTCTTGCACCATTACAGAGTGACACGTTGGAGTCTCAGGGCAATATTGAGGAATATTGTACCTGGGCTTATTGTGATTGTTAACATTAAAGCAAAAGCTGTCATGAGCGAGGAGTCTTACACAATTAATTATTAAAAAGAAAAGAAAAAGCTGAAGCTCATTTGCAAACTGATAAAAAGCTTGTAACTTTGAGTTACTTTAGTGAACCAACAAAAGTAAAACATCTGAGCTGCGATGACAAAAAAATAATATGCTTGCCTAACTCTGTGTAAGTTAACAGAAAAAAATATCTGAGTTGGATGAACTTAAAGAAAAAGCTTAAGAAATAAAGGGAAATCAAAGTTTGTTCAAGTTTTTCTTTCTTTTTCTTCTCTTTTTTTTTTTACAGTGTGAAGACACGTGGATAGACAGATGACTGTGAGGGCATGGATTGATTGACTCATCCTTTCAGGTGAGGATCAAAATCGTTCTGATGTTCATCATCAGTGAAACCAGATTGAAGAGCGCGTTTGTTACGTAAATGGAAAGATCAAGATGTGGCCCTTGATCGCTGCAGCTTCAACTAAAGATGCATATACTGTATATATTCTATTTGCTTGTTTACATGTGAGGCTTCTAAATGCATAACCCCACTTCATCAGAGAGAAGATTTATGTAAAGACACCACCCCCCACCCCCCCACCCTGCATAACCCTCATACCCCCACTCCACCCTGACCTCGTCACCACTACGCGCCTTTGTTGAGCATATATGCAAAGCTCGGGCCTGAGTGCTCTCATCCGTAGCTGAGTGAACGCTGCCCCGGCCATCATATGTGTCTCCAAGAGAACAGGGGCGACACAGACAGTGATTTACCCCCCCAATAGATAGACAATAGGCCTGTCTGACACTTAAAATATTAAAGAGTGGAATATGCACCGCTACGTTGATCTTCACTATCAATATTTAACATCCTCTTATGCATGTATGCTGAGTTGTCCAATTTCATTAAGGCCATTTGTCATCCTGGAGGGCACTGGTCTTGGGCCCCGAGGAGCCCAGGGACAAACTGAGGGGGGCTTGTGACACCAGCACCCATGTGGGGGGGGCGGGGTGTGTGTGATCATCCTTCCTTACAGTAGCCTATACATACAATACAGACAACAAGCGGAATACACACTATTGTTTGGCTCATTGACACTAGTTCGAGTGTTGATTGTGAAAAGCGAGCGGCTGAGCGGTTGAAACGTTATCAGCGAATTAACACGTTGTCAAAAATGAAAAAATATTTATCTTGGTTGCGGATTTGAACCATTGGAAAATGGCTGCGTGCCACCTCTCAGCGAAAGCATATAAGCATGTGTTTCTCAGATCTGTAAACACTTTGAACAAATCAGCATTTGGTTTTCATTTACTCAGAATTACGCTTTGAATGTCATTGTGTGGGTACACGTTCCTTTTTCTGTCATTAAAGAGAAAATGTATGAGTTCCTAAGAGAAAGGTGTGAGGAAGTATATAACCACAAATTGTGCATTTATCAGTTTGCGTCTGTTCTGTGGGCGTCGCTGTGAGCACGTTGACTAAGACAACGTGGTGTACATGGAGCTCTATTTGCTCCCCTTGCATTTGGCTTGTGTTTATCACATTTCCTCTAACAATACATCTCGATTCCTAAAGGCACCGAATCTCAAATGTGACATTTTAACAACCCTTATTCCTTTCACGCTGCACCATTTCCTTTTTGCACTTTAGTGTCATTTTCATTCCAAACCTGAATTACCAATTTGTCTTTGTGGCACGGGCAATTTACATGCATCCTTTTCCGTTTTTTTTATATGCAAAATGCACTAAAGTGTAGCATTTTTCCCATCACAAGGATATTTTCCCGGGTCTAATTTCATGGTTTTGATGGTGAGTGAGTCTGTCTCGGAGGAACTGTACCTCTTGTTCTCATAGCTCCTGGGTGACGTCTTGATGACAAGTGTCTTTAATATGCATGGAGAATGGCAGGTCCCACATTTTGTCCCCACAGTTTTGCATGTTGAGGGGAAATTGCCCAGCGCTGGGGCTGCGGTTACTGGAGGAGACGAATGTCAGTTACCATTCAGAAAGAGACCCTGGCTTTTTATGATTATTGCCTCTGTGTACCACCATTAAAAACAGAGTGGGGGGAATTGTCCGTGTGGCATTTTTGGCTCTCTGTGTGGTGGCTAGGTTCCAGTACGAAGCTTTTGCAAAGACATTTCCCTCTCGTGAAAGAGGTACAGTGATCCCATGCCAAAGCCCAGAGGCCTGTGTCCTTCCATGCCACTGCCATGCTTAAATGGAATCTGAGGGTTTGTTTGCTTTCAGACATACAAAGGTTTGTAAAGACAGCAAAGGCTCCCAGCTCTAGTTTGTTTTTACCGCAGCGCATGTGTTAAATGACCACAGATGTCATTTGCGTGTATCTTGCATTGACTTGTTGATGCGGACTTGGCGCGGCATTAGTAGCTGGTGCAGGTGCTCGGGCTCTGTGGAAAAAGGTGCACTGCAGTCTCAAAACCACCGCCGGTTTGAATCCAGAGCACATCCTTTTTTCTCGCTCTGCGCCGAAAACGCCTGAAAGGAAATCAAACAAGTAAATGAATATGTGGAACGTGTTATGTACAACATGCATTTCTGTGTTAAATCTGACAGAGTGTGAAGGGACTTTTTGAATTGTTTGCCTGTCAAAACACACTTTGTGGCCTTCAGTTAGTTCACTTCAGTGCTACTGAAGCTACTGACAGATTGTTGCTTTCAGCTGAGCAGGGGTTGGATTTTGTTTTACAACTTATGGCTTGGTGGTAAAATATTTTTCTCTTTCTTGTAAAATCAGTAATGTACCATTACAGCGCTGTTACCACTACTGTTTCTGCAGCTTCTGCTATGAAACATCCATACTGTATTATAGATCAACTGTTGCTATTATAGCTTATTTCATGGCAGCTACCATCTGAAGCAAATAGCATGATCACTAGTGGGAAGAACACAGTAATTGCAGTTGGTACAAAGATAATGCTTTTGAAAATGTTGATCCATCAGGACCTTTTCTTTTTTAGATAATTTGAATCACACAGCTTTAGTTGTTCCTTGATGTTCCTAAAAGTAGTTTTTCAAAAGAAAAAATACAACAGTAAAGTTTATTTGACTGCATTATCTGTTTTACCGAAGAGACCTGAGTAAAATCACAGACTTTTAATCTCATGGTGACTTTGAGCCGTATTCACTCACAACAGCAACAATCAAACGACAGCGAGAGATAATTTTGAATGTACCATAACAGTATGAATTTGTAGCTGCGTACTATAGCGTTTAATCTGTATGTTGGTGTGCGTTTTATATTCAGAGCTAAGTACTTTTTCTTTAAAGAAATTGATCAGTTTTGACAAAGTGAACATGTTCCTGCGCGCACTCTTACTTTTCCCTACACAGGATTTGTTTAGAAACAAAGACTTGTGTCATGAAACGCGGCTGAATAAGACACATCACTCCTACAGGATATAGAACATGACAGGTGATACCCAATTATTGAAAGTTGGCAAAAGGAAGGAATCCATTGACTGATCTTCTACTAGAGAATGAATACTAAATGAAGTTAGTTTTTGCGCGCTGGATGTTGCTTTAATGTTTGCTCGTCTTAATGTATTGAATTCGTGAAACAATCGAGAATCCTGTTTGTTTGTTTGTTTCTTTTCTCTTTTTCTCTCTTTGTTTTTTCACCTCTCAGCTCTACACCGTGTCTCATTTCTCACCTGAATGACACTCTCTGCAGTCCATCCACACACACACACAACATCATCCACACACACATAAATGAGCACAGTCAGACACATAGTGCAGATAGTCACACACACAGGCTTTCACTTTCACCTTCACCACCAACCTCTTGTCTTTCTCTTGCACTCACTCACACACACACACACAGACACACAGACACAGACACACACACACAAACCTCTGGTGGCCATATCCGCCACACTTCTTACTGGCGCTAATCAATCTTACAATACATTCATCATCAGCACCCCACCGCAGGCTCCGTCCTGCTGAGTGAAATCTCATTTAGGCCTCTTTGGATGTTTCACTGCGGAAATACGCAATTACATCACGGACATAGAGGGACCGGGCCTGGCAGGGAGCAGCCACTGACAATTAGACAGCAAACAGACCAGGTGTGAACTGTGCTGCGACACACCACAGAAGAAGAAGAAGAAGAAGAAGAAGAAGAGAAGAAAGCCTCTCTAGATAGAAACTTTGTTTAATCATTTAATTTAATTTTATCTATCTATCTATCTATCTATCTATCTATCTATCTATCTATCTATCTATCTATCTATCTATCTATCTATCTATCTATCTATCTATCTATCTATCTGTTAAAGGGATAGTTCAACATTTTGGCAAATTGGCCCATTGCCATAATCCCTATAGTCATAGCAGTAGGTTTGTTACCTTTAATTGTCGGTGCAAGCTATTTTTAGAACGGCAGAGCAGAGCCACGAGCTGCTCAGAGCTACGCTACGGAGGCTAATGGGATTTCTTGGTTTCCCTCATCAAACTCATCAAATACACAATCCAACAACTCCAAAACGCTCTCGTGGACAAGTTGTGACCTGCACATTCACCACGCTATGAGATAATAACGGAACGTTACGAGACGGAGTTGTTTTAGAGGTGAATTCATGCAAAACAGCTGATGTGCGTTGCCTTCAGGGACAGTTCTTCAGCAAGCAGTCTCTGTATTTACCTGTATTGCACCGACAAACAAAGGTAACGAACCTGCTGCTATGACGATAGCGATTATGGCAATGGGCCAATTTGCCAAAATGTTGAACTATCCCTTTAAGTCTAGGTATTTACAGTGAATACATGGTTTGAATGTACTAAGTTGCATTCTCTCTCTCTGTAGTCATTAATTATGTTCTCAGTCAGTTCACATAATAATTAATTTACACTGCAGCTAAGTGAAGTGTACATTGGATTGCTCTGACACCTACCTGTCAGTTACCTGCTGCTGATGTAAACTTAGATTTTGCACGCTCTTCTCAAATCAGCTAGAATCAAACACTGTCTTGTTCTGCACTTTCTCTTTAATCATATTTTGCTCAAAATTGGAATTGTAAATTGTAAACTGAGTGTGAGAAGCACGTTGAATGAGAAATATGAAGTCAAAGGAATAATCTTTGCCAGCTAAGTGAATGCCCTTTCTGGTATTCTTAGAGGTTTCGCTTCAATGTTTGATGAACACATGCAACCTGACCCCATATTATGGAATTGACAGCACCTCTCTGTAATTACTGACCAAACACTGCAGATCACCAGTCCATCAACACCCCACACAAAAAAAGTAAAGTAAGGGACAGACTTTTACATGATCTGGCAGCTTCTTACCCATTATCTGAGGTCGCAACATGAATCTTCTATGACAATCTAAGAGAAGTGAGATCCTTTTTTTTTTCTTTTCTCACCAGGACCGACTTTACATAAGTAGTGAGTGTGTGTGTGTGTGTGTGTGGGTGTGTGTGTGTAAGGGGCAAGGAAAAGCATTCAAGCTCCACTGAGTGTCTTGATGACTATAGAAAGCATAATGTGTGTGTGTAGAGCGGTGGAGGTAATTACAGGTAACATAATGTGCTGTTTTTTTCTTATATTCTATATCATCACTGTAACTTTAATATGAAGATGTCATTTTATTCTATAAAACACATTTGAAGGAGGAATAATCATTGAATAATGTAAAGACAGAGGTGGTGCTCAGTGTGACAGTCAGCACAGCTGGTAGGCATGGAAATGAAACACATTCATTATCATTATTGTTATTATTGTTCTTCATTAATTATCAATTTTCACGCACACATTTCAAGAAAATATAATTAATAGATCATATTTACATTTTCACACCCGTTGTGATAAAGTTGCATTGTGACTCTAATGTAACAGAGGATGACAAGGTCCTTCCTCTTTCTGACAATCAGAAAGTGTCCTTCAGATATGTTTGTGTGTGTGAGTGTGTGTGTGTGTGCATACACACAAGCAACTCTAACATATGATTGTGAATGAGCATGCAAAGCAGGCATCTTCACAGTGCAGGTGTGTGTGTGTGTGTGTCTTTATGTGTGTGAGTGTGCACGTGCACGTGTGTGTGCAGGGTTCACAGGCCCGGGCTTTGACATTCACGCTACACCACCTACGCACTGGGGTCCCATCTCAGGGTCATTTACATATCTTTGAAAGACAGATTGAAAAGAAAGAGAAAGGAGGGAAGGAAAGGAGGGGTGGAGGAAGGGGCGGAAGAAGAAAAGAGGGAAAGGAGGAGATGGATGGAGGAAAAGAGAGTGATAGAGAGAGTGAGAAAGAGAGAAAAAGAAAGAAAGACCAGGCCCGAAGATTACATTCCCCCCATCTACAAAATGAGGGGAAAAGGCAGGGTGTGTAGGGGCCTACTGGGAGGATCCTTATTCATATTTGTGTGTGAATTGTTTATCACGGTGACAGAAGCGTGCCAGGGCTGAGATAAAGGCAGCGCTCCATCACGGGGCTGTGACAGCGGGAGGACACGCCACGCACTCACCGCAGCAGCCCCAGAAATATTATTAATAGATGCTGACTTGATTTGCCACGATTGCAGCGTCTTGGCACCGCTTGATTGTGGCCTGTGAAGTTCCGTCCAAAGGGGAAGCTATTTTTCATGAAGTGACAGAAGTCTTCGCGATTTCTATCCCACCAATCCCCCCCCTACTTCCCCCCCTCTTCCTTTCCCTCGCTCCCTCCACCCCCCCCCCCCTTTTCCTTCTCTCCCTCCCTCCCTCCCTCCCTCCCTCCTTCCTCCCTTCAGTTGAGCAGTTGCATCTCTTTCCAAGGAGCTGATATGCAAGGCTGCTTATTATGAGAGCGGTGTCAGATTTAGAGAGAAAAAGCCAGGCAGGGAGTGGGAGAAATAGTCGCTGCTTTGATGGGATGGCCTGTGAGATGGCCTGTAGATGATATCCAGTGCGTATGTGTATGTGTGTGTGCGAGGCAGTGCTAATGTGTGTGTGTGCATGTCAGCGTGCCAAGCATGCGAAAACTTCAGTAGTTTCAAGCAAATATCACAGCTTTAAGAATATTGGAAAATTTGTTATCACATGTGCACATACATAAATTCATAGGTTCACACAAAGCAAGTAAACAGAGGTTTATATATATATATATTTATATATTTATATATACACACACACACGTCAGTAGCAGCTATGATGCTCACATTAGGAGCCACCTCTTCCTCCCAGTGAGGCTGGATGAAGGCAGAGCAATTTACAGTACAGAGCAGGAAGCTCCAAATCCTTTCCATATTGACAACATGTGATGTTTCTCCTTGAACACGTCCACCCTCATTCGACACAATCTCTCGCTTGAATTGTGGGAGGTTTGCTTTCACTTTTCCTCTCCATTTAAACCACACACTGGGGTGTACAGTATACTTGTGCAGCCATGAGAGGGCATTGCAGTCCCAGATGTGTAAAGAAAGTGTGAATAAACTTGTTTTTTGTGCTGTCAAAGTTCAGCTCCTCACACACACTGTCTTTGACGATTTGACGATTTGAATTTCAACGTCGGGCCACCAGCAAGTCTCACAGGCCTCCTCCCCTATAAAGCGCCAAACAGATCAGTAAGGACATTTAACAATGAAATAGAGACAGAGAGCTTCGTATCGAACGATCATCTCAAACCGCAGACGAGCCAGGCTGAGTACAGTGAGATCACCCTATCTGCAGACCGCCGTCATAACGGCAGGTCGGCTCACCCTCTCTGACCTTGTTTGCTTTACAGACTTATCAAAACGACCATGAGATCAGAACACGGCGGAGTTTCTCAGGTCTCTTTCTGTCGCCGCACACACACACGACGCACACACACCTGCACCTTGCAACCGCAGGCTCTGTCCTCATTGGCGTGGAGACGGGAAGGAGCTGCGGTCACACACACACACACACACACACACACACAAACAAACATGTATTGCAGCGGGGTGCTGTGCTAGTGGGGCCCTAACCTCATACAGGATGTGCGCTTGTCTCCGTACAGCCCTTATCTCAGTCTCTGCACTGCTACTGCAGCCCAGAGGCCACAGTGTGGGTGTGACACCTGGCAGGGAGGGAGGGAGGGAGGGAGGGACATGAGGGAGGGGGGGAGCAGGAACAACTGTACAAACTGAGAGATTAAGAGGAGATAACTCCTCACCTTTTACTTTTAAGACACTACATTTGTGATTTGACGAAGCACCAAGTCTCAGTCTCTCTCCTGCTTTGACTTCATGTATCAAATGAAGCAGAGTTTTATTTTAGCTGCCACCCATGTCGCCCTGGACAGTGGACATCATTTATCCCCCGGCTGCAGCTTCATACACACCGAAGCCTTTTCCCTCCCTGTGTCCCACAGGTTGCAAAATTCCGGGAATTTTCAAAGTTGGAAACTTTCCATGGGAATTAACGGGAATATATGGGAATTAACAGGAATATATGGGAATAAATCCGAAATTTACAAAATTGAAGGTTGGCCCTTAACAGGGAACTTAGTTGGGGAAAATGTCATTTTACTTTTTGATTTTTGTTGTTCGGTAAAAGAATTGATTGTTCATACAAGAATTACAACTTGATAAAGTTCTACTCACAAATAAATCTGTTGAAATGTCATGTTTTGTAATTGTATTGTTTTGCATGGATGTCTGCTTATGACAAAACAAAAATATTTACATTTATGTTTGGACATGATACAGTTTGTTTAAATTACGCTCAATTTCCAGTTAATTCCCAAAAATTCCTCATAATTCCCATAAATTCCCATGGAAAGTTTCCAATTTGGAATATTTCCCAAATTCCCCAGCTTAACTTCCCATGGAAAGTTTCTGGAAATTTACTGGACATTTTCCGCCCCTTTGCAACCCTAGTCCCACACATGCATTACTTTGAAAGCTACAGGGGATCTCCTCGGCCTCCTGACTAATACTCAGTGTTAGGTATCGGCTGACAAATTAATTCCAATAACATTTGAATACAGCGGCGTCGACGGCGGCGGCAGCAGCAGCGGCGGGTCATCTTTATTCAGCATTATGCTTTCTGCACTGAACATTGTTTATTCAATCTGCAACGTGCCGGCTGCCGTCTACTTTGGAGTGTTGTGTTTTTCGAGCAATCTATTTCTGATATTGCTCTATTTTCCTGAGACAGAGTGATATTTTCACACCAGCCTCGTAATATTACACCACCCTTAATGGAATCATGGTGCCTCCACCCCTACCTACCCCCCACCACCGCTACCACCACTACCACCGCAATTTGAATAAACGCATTCAATTAAATCAAAACCTGGAATAGTGTAGCTTTTAATTGAAAGGGAATTATCCTCTATATGATTTCAGAAACGATCTCTGGGGAGGTACTGGTGCTTTTCAACAACTCACCAATTAGACACTTGTCTCTTAAATGGAAACTACCTCCAAAGGAAATGCCCCGCATTAGGGCTTAATGATTTGGGCACTTACCAATTACGGTAGCAATGAATTTCTTTTCTCGTTAAAACAAGACATCATTTTATGGATTCATAAAAGCTGCAGTTGTGTATATACCATTGCAATGGAAAGTGAGGGGGGGTGGGGTGGGGGTAGTCTGGTAGCTACACCATATATTCTTTTACGTTATTTATTTAACACCGCATTATTATTCCTGTAAGGCAGAGAGAGGTAGTTAAAGTTTGAGTTATGGTTTTATCATTTTTATTTGCTTCATTTAAAGAGTAAAAAAAAAAAAAAGAAGAAAAAGAAAGAAAAAATTGAATGAGCTTTGGTGCTGGAACCAACACTAGAATGGGATTTCTCTACTGTAAGTATATGATTTCATCTATTCAGCGGGGATCACACATCTGTTTTAATTCTGCATTTAAAACACACTAATCGAGTCTCATGTTATGTGACTGTGATCGAAATGATATCCATTCAGTGCAGCCATAATATTATTGTTGACAAAAGAGGGCAGCAGGCTGCTACCGAATGACCGGCTGTGTTTGAGAGGAAAGGGGTGGGGGGGTAGAGGGGGTGGAGGGGGGTAGGTGGGGGGACTTGGCCAGAGATGATCTGGGCCTGGTTTTGCTCACTGAAGAGGGCCCTGCCTGTCTGCGCGCCTGCCTCCTTTTGGCTGCCTGTCTGTGTGAGTGACTGCAAGATTGGTTTATTTTAGTTCATCATCTCCCTCATCAATCTTTTACATGGGACTGGGTCAGCAAAGATGACAAAAGTGAATCGCTTATGTGGTCTAAAGTTTCTGGCAGTGACTCGGTGTGAGTAAACACAAAAGACTTGCTCTTCCCTTTCTTCTTCAGCCTCCCCCCCTCCCTCCCTCTACCTCCACCCCCCGTCACTCGCTCCTACTTTCTCCCCCCTCCCCTCCCCTCCCTCCTGCCTCTTCCCCCCCCCCCCCATCACACACCCTCCGCTCACCCCTTTCCAGAGATATATGAAGGCAATGTGTGGATCTGGTTGGCTTTGTGAACTAGGTGCCAGACCACATCTGAGAAGCTGTGCTGAGGGAGCAGATTGCGTGGTGACGTCTTTCTCTCCTCTCCCTGTTCTTTCTCTTCTTCTTGCACTCTTCTTTTTCTCTCTCTCTCTCTCCCCTCCTGAGGTGTTGGAAGTCACCGCTGACTGACATATTTCTCCTCTCTGCCGTGCATCTGACTCTTTCTCCATGCAACCACTGCACGCACGCACGCACGCACATGCACACATCCAAAAAAAAAAAAAAACTTTAGTGCCCTGCAACATGTCCACTGCAGATTCATTCCCATTCATGTATTCTGCTGACTAGCTACTGTACTGCAGCCTGTGTGGGGTGGGGCAGATTATGAGCTGCAGAGTGACGATGGCCCACCGACAGTTCTAATCAGGAGTGAGATGCAGAAAAGATGAAAAAAACCCAAATGGATAGATGAGCATGGAAAAAGAGGAGTCTCCACTTGGCCTTTTGAATTCAAACACATGTCAGATGTTGTAAAGACTTGTCAAAGTGGAAAGGAAAAACCAGGGGCAGAGGGAATGAAGGGCTGGGGCACACTGGTTAGTGAGGGCTATTAGTGAAGCCTGAGCCTGAGACATCTCACTGGGCCATATGAAATTACTGAAAATGGAAACCATGTTGAGAAGCTCTTCAGCACTGTATCTACCAGAGCAAATTCCTCTCTACTTCTCAAAGTTTAACATGAAAGACAGAATATTATAGGTAAGACGATCTGCTCTCGACCTTTTCTGACCAACGACCTTTAATTTGAAGCCCCCAAACTCTCAGAATTGTCAGGTTGTCATGTGTGTTTTAGTCAAACTTTTCAATTTCTTCAATATAGCGAAGGCACCTCTGTGTGGACTCAAGAAGAATTATTATGTTTAATCAGTGTGAAAAAGCACATGCACGCCCACCTTCAGTCCAAATGACTGTTTCTGGGAATTCAAGCAAGAAGAAAGAAGAAACAAAAGAAAGGTTGCGACTACCAATTACTTTTAGTCGATTAATCTACTGATTATTTTTCTCTGTTTAACAGTGTTATTAGTTTATAAAATGTCAGGAAATGCTGAAAAATACACATCATTCCCAAAGGGCAAGTTAATATTTGGAAATATCTTGTTTTGTTCAGCAGCGATAAATGAAAACTCAACAACAATAAACTACAAATCCACAAAAGTCGGCAAATTATAAGGGAAACCAAGAGTTTTTTTTTTCTTTCTGTCTTATTCTTTTCTAAAAAACAAAAAAAAGCAACACTTAAATGATTAACTGACTTCCAAATTCTTGTTCCTGTCAAAAATAATCAAATAAACCTGTCAAAATTCTGCAGATAAAGTACATTTGGGCCCAAACATGTTCTTCATTGGCTGCAGAGGAATGAAAAAGAACTAGAAAAAGCATTTCCAAGAATGGAAATGGTGTGACTGCTGATAGCAACTGAACGCTGTTGCAGAATTAGCAAATAGTGCAAGCAGTGATCACCATACAAATGTTTGACCAAGGTCGGAATCGAACCCACAACCTCATGGTCATAAGACTTCCACTCTGCCTCTAGGCCACGGTGCACACACAGTTAACATCAAGAAAGCTTGAGAGTCAAGCTTGAATGACTTAGAATGAAAATTTCTGTGAATTTCAGGCTGAGAGCAGCAGTTTCAACATGAAGCAAGTTATCAGAAGTCAACAGAGGACAACTGGGAAAATAATTCACTATAATTGTTGTTGAGGCAAGATTTGAACCAGCAACCTAACCACTAGGCTACAGACAGAGACAGTATGTGAGGGGTAAAGAAAACCTTTGATACAATGAGCTTTATACTATGAGGAATCAAAGACTGTCCAATGACAGCTGAATAATTGGAATCAAAAGTCAAGCAATGATGTGAAATGACTAAGGCAGGAATCGAACCTATGACCATATGATCACTAAACCTTTACTCTGCCACTCGGCTACAGAGAGCACACTGCTTTCAAGACTGTTGTCATTCATTGTAATGTGATGATGTGCTGCAAACTGGTATGAGTAATATATCACTATTTCATTGATTCAGTAGACGATATTATCAAGTGTTTTTCCCCTGTGGATTTTATATCCAGCCAAGGTAGACATACTGAACCAGCTTTTGAACTGGAAACTGTTACAGAGTCTGATGTTGGGAGAGTAATTGGTTCTCTTAGGTCATCCAGAGCTAAAGACGTCATTGGTATGAACACAGTTATGCTTAAGGAGCTCTCTGCATCGTTGGCATGTCCTATTACACAACTTGTAAATCTTTCAATTGCTCAGGAAATTTTCCCAGATGTTTGGAAACTAGCTGCTGTCTCACCCATCTTTAAAGGTGGTGATCAACAATCTATCTGCAACTACAGACCAATTAGTGTTTTGCCGGTGGTTTCCAAAGTGGTTGAAAAACTTGTTGCCGAACAAATTATAAATCATTTAAATACCAGTTCCTATAATTTGCATTCAAATCAGTTTGGCTTTCGCACCAACCACTCCACGGAGACAGCCAATTGCTACTTCATTGAAAAAATTAAGTCAATGTTAGATAAAGGTGGAGTGGTTGGTGCCGTCTTTCTAGATTTGAAGAAAGCCTTTGATACTATAAATCATGGCATACTTCTTGGTAAACTCTCCACATTTAATTTCTCATCAGACACTACCAACTGGATTCAATCATACTTAACAAATAGGTCTCAGTTTGTTCGAATAAAGACTCATCAGTCAGATGTTGTTTCCTTGGCTGCAGGTGTTCCCCAGGGATCTATTCTGGGTCCGCTTTTATTTTCAATGTACGTGAATGATTTGCCAACTGTGTGCCCTAATTCTAACACCATAATGTATGCTGATGACACTGTCGTTTTTATGCATGGTAGCAGCACAGCCCGGGTCGCTGATCAGTTAACCGACTCAATGCAACACATAAAAAAATGGTTAAATCAAAATTGCCTTCAGTTGAATGTCTCTAAATCAGTCTGTATGTTTTTCAGTAAAACTAAAATTCACTGTCCAGAACCTGAGGTGGTTGTAGATGGGGAGAGATTACGTGTTGTCTCAGATTTTAAATATCTTGGTGTGCTCATTGATAATAATCTCACCTTTAAAGAGCATATTAAAAAGGTCTCCAAGTGTGTTAAATTTAATTTGTCTAACTTTAGACATATCCGCAGTTGCATGTCGACCAAGGCAGCATTAATGTACATGCACTCAATGATCTTGTCCCATATAACATATTGTTTGACTACTTGGTCTCAAGCGAGCAACACTGCTCTCAAACCACTACTTTCACTATACAAAAAAACCCTTAAAGTGCTGGACAGGAAATCCAATAACTATCATCATTGTCATATTTTACTGAAATACAAGCTGTTAAATTGGGAAAACCTGATTAAATATTCACACTCTTGTCTTATGTACAAAATCATACATGGACGTGCGCCTCCAGCATTGAATCAGTTTGTAAAAATGGTATCAACATCTACTCGGAGTGCAACTAGAGGAGACTGTGTTATCGCATTTAGAAAAAGTTCTTTCAGCCAGTCTGCGTTTTCTATTAGAGCTGCTCGTGAATGGAATTCTATTCCAACTCATATTAGAAATATTTCAAATTACGCCTCCTTTAAACACTTTTTAAAAAAGTGGCTAATTAGTGGTCAAGGCTGTGAACATTAAATTTCTTGTCATGTTGTCTGTCAGTGTATTAATTGTCTAGTATTGTTGCTTTTTGTGCATGGCTTCTAATGTGTCCAATGTGTATAATGTGATTGTGTCTTGTGTACTTTTTCTTTTTTTTCTTTTTTTCTGTTGGTGTTGCTGCTTAATGTTGCTTCTGTTTTGTCTGTAGCAGCTGCTGTCTGAGTTCAGTTTTATGTTAGTTTGTGTGTGTATGCATGGACCTCCACTGAGCTCTCTGTCTTTTGTCCACTATTCAGCTTTTTTATCATCGAATGTATTATTTGTATGTTGATAACCCAAAATTTTGTATTATTTTCTTTTAGGGTGACTTTCAACATCAGTCCAGGGACAACAGATGCAAAATAGCCTTTGGCTAATTCTGGCATGTTTACATTTGTTTAAATGTTTTTATTAATGTGCAATGTCCCTGATCCTTAAACCTTTAAATAAATAAATAAAGGAGATAACAAACACCTGTAACCAATTGAAGGCGGGGGAGGAGAGCAGAATTCAACATAACATAACAAGAGTTCTTCCCTTGGATTCGAACCAGTGACCTTAGGGTTTGCAAGCAGCCACCCTAACCCCTACACTACAGTGGAGTTGTGAAGAAGACTGTTGTCTGTTAATGATCTGCACACTGTCAATATCTAAAAAGTTAAATATTTGAAAAAGTATAAATAGTTAAAAAGAGAAAAGTAATGCCAATAAAGTTCAAAAAAAGCTGCACGTTTTGATATATGAATTGTTGAAATAGCACAAAGTATGAAGGACTAGAAGAAGACCGTAAAAAGGCGGAAGAAAATGGCCAAACAGAAGAACAATAGTGTGACTGCTTCAGCAGTCACACTAATAAAGAAGACTTTGAAATCTCGCACACCTCCATCTGAATACTGTATCAAGTGACCCTGCAATACGGTCCAAGATGCATCAAAGTCAAAATGAAAACAACTTCTTTTTTTTTCGCTGTCTAACATTTTAAAGTTTGATCCGCTTCTCAACTGTGCAAACTGTGAGGGTATTCTTCACGCAGGGTCACAGTGAGTGTCACTTCGTCTGTGTTTACTGTGATGCTGACAGCATCCTGACACACTGGTGCATTTTGGGGAATTTTGTGTCTTCCCCGCTGCTTTGTCCAGCGTGGTTGCAAATAGTGTTTATTGCATTTTGTGGCTGTATTTTGAAGACGTGCACTCGAAGGGGCCTGTATAGTTAAACTTGGCACAGAGCATCTCCTCTCTTTGTGCGAGATTCGTTTGGTCCTTGAAGACATAAATGTAACAAAACCAAAACTGACACGTGAACTTTTTTCACTTACTTCTAACAGTCTGACTGCATTACGTCTCACCCTGTTTCGGCCGGACTTCCCGTATCTGACATTGGAAGAGACACCAGAGGATTGTTGACTTAAAGGTTATGAACAAACACCAAACAAAACTCGGAGGGGGGAAACAGCTGGAACCAAAAAAAAACTGTGACTTAGCCAAACTGTGAAAACGCAACTCTCCAGGAACATGTGACTCACCAAACAAACTGTTTAGCCACAGACATGATCCGCTCCTTTCCAGTGAAGCCTCGGCCGCCCTTCCCCCCCCCCTCCCTCCTTCTGCCGAATCGCACACATATAAGCGCACACGGAACATGGGTGCAGGGTCGGGCCGGCGCACATGAGAGAGTCGCTTTGAAAAATAAGCCCTCATTTGGGCAGAGTGGATTCAGATGGCTTGGCTGCAGCTCAAAGGCGAGCAGCTCTCTGGGTCAGCTTATTATTTCAATGGATGCAAGGCGCTGATGTTCTCAAGTGTGGTGCACTTCAATCAAGCGACCCGACAGCTCAGCACATGGGTCAAGGCTACGGTCTCATCTGTCGGGGTCTAAAGGCGACCCAGGCTCGTCCTGTAGTGGTTTTTGGACCGAGCTGTCGGTCCCGGGGCTGCTGGGAGTCTCCCAGAATGAGTAGAACTGTGCTCCCACTTATAAAAAAAAAAAGAAAGAAAAAAAAAAATAGAAGTGCAGTAAATTGAATTCGGCTGCGGCAAGGGAATCCCAGACCTGACCATGAAAAAAAGAACAAGCAGAAGAAAGAAAAATTACTCAAAGATGCCAAGTTTTTGCAGGAGTGAGGGAGAGAAAAGACAGATGTTTAATTTCCTTCAGTGTGTGAGCGGCAGGGCTGAGAGGTGTGGATTTGTGGGTGGTGGTGGTGGTGTGTGTCTGTGTGTATCTGTGTGTGTGTGTGTGTGTGTGTGGCGGTGGGGATGCAGGGGGGGTGTACTTCTCATGTTTGCATTCTGTCAAAGTGTTTGTGTTTGTGCTGAAAAATATTTTTGACTCTTATTTTTCTCAAACAGAGGAGAGCGTAATTAACATAAGCAGACTCTCCAAACAAAAACAAACAATTAAACTCATGAGTCACAAAAAAGTATGGAAGTAATCTTTGTTGTTTCGTCTTTATCTTACTTTCGGGGGCCGGTCTCAAGTGATTCCTGTGTTCGTGCATTTACTTGTATAAACATACCTTTGTTTGTTCGGCTGAGGACCGATTATTACCATAAAGGATTGCTTTTTCCACTTCTAATGTTGTGGCGGTGGGTTTCATAAACACTGGCCGTAATTAAATCACACTACAACCGACACAACGCAAGAAGAACAGACACCTCGCGCACAAACACAGACAAATATGGATGTGCAGCCACACACACGCACACACACAAAAAAAAACCAAACATCTAAAACTAATAAACACTTAACACAACAGAGTGAAACACAATCAGAGCTGAATGAGAGCCATCATGCGCGCTTGACTGAGCCTGTGCCTCTCTGACTGGTCAAAGGCAGCCTTGCGAGAAGGTTAACCGGACTATATTTGTTGTTATTCCACCGTGGGCATCTGTTACATTGCTTACATTTGCAGTTATGGACTGCGCCAATATTAGTCATGGCCCCGGAGTTGTGTAATTCAGACTTACCAAAGCGTACCATCCACCACCATGGTCTGTTTCCCCCTCTAGCCATGCCCTGATAGGGTAATGTGGGGTGTAATGATGGCCAATTAGAAGGGATCACGAAGCAGGACATGCAAACAGAGCCCAACAGACCAGACCCGGCGGAGCTGCGCCCCTGCTGTGTCTGCCGGCGACTTCGCCATCGCTCTTGTTTTTTCCCTGGCGCTGATCTGTTATCTGCATCATGGATTTCGCCCGAGCCAAACTGATTTGAGATCAGTGTCCTTGCGGAAAAATCATTGCGCAGGAGTCCTTGACTGCGCTGGGCAGTGTCAAATAGTTGGACCACCCAGTGCGTGGCTGCACTGTAAGGCCCCCTTTGTACAGCCACGCTGGCAGCAGCAGCAGCGCCCTGATTCATAACAGAGCCGATGGTCTCTGTCTGAATGGCTGCAGTATGTGGCGAGTGCAGATAACCTCCAGCACTTTGTATCCGTAATTGGCCCTGATGAATTGAACAGCCTTAGAGATTTGTTGGGTGCAAATTGAATAACGGTTGTTTTCCTGCCGTAGATGTGTCGGATAATGACGCCGCGGAATGACCTGAGCGCACACAGGACGCCGCCGTGTTCCTGTACACATGTGTTTGTGTGTCTGTTGTACCTGCTCCTCTAACACCCACCTCAGCCCTTTGTGGTTTACGTCTTCATTGTTTTGGCAGATCCTACTGTAAAATACAAAATCAACAGGTTATTTGATACATTATCTTCTGCTTTCACCTTGTTCAAACTTTAAAATCTCTCTAAAGTAGCGACGTGTTCACCTTCACCATGACCATAAAAATATAGATGGACCTATTACACCTAATAAGGAAATCTTTTACATTTAGTTGTATGTAATTTTGCCATACAGGACCTTCCTTTAGTTATTCTAAAAGGTTATATAATTATGGCTATATAAAACTAGAACAACACAGTCAGTCACCGTTGTATACCTCCATCAATCTGACAATAGTTTCAGGTTATATTCTTGTTCAGCCTTGTTTTAAATTTAGAGTGTATTCAGACCTGTTGCTTATTTGCTTTGTTCTGATTCAGGGTCTAAGCCGATACAATTGTTCTATTTTTCTTTGGGGTTGTTTGTTTTCACACGCTAACAGTCCAAAGTTGTAAACAAATTCCATGCACGAACTTGGAAACCGGGAAAAAACAAAAAACATGGAATAGAGGTCTCAAGAGGCCTGAAAATTCAAATCTGACCCGGTTAGACCTGCGGTTGAAGCCTGGAATCGACCTGATCTGAGTCATTTGTGTAGCCTATAGCCTATTTTCAGAACCAAACCCGAGCCGAACACAACCAAAAAAACCAAAAATACAACCTGAGTCATCCTAGGTATATATTTTCAGGCCGAACCCAGCCCGGACCAGCACATGCAGTCGTTGAGAACCATGGGACAACAGCATGTTGTGTCGGTTGCTGAGTCTCTACTGCAAACGAACCAAGGCTCAGATGGAAACGAGCCCAGACCGCCCCTTCTAAGCGATCTCGGCCCACTTGTTTTATGCTGCATCCGAGCATGATGGCTGTGTCCACATACGACCAAACAAACCGATCTTTGGGGTTAAATGCTCCCTGTTTCAGAACAACTGCTCCAAACAAACCAGGTGTGAATGCATAACCATAATTGCTGTGTGAAACCTGACCTAAAACTTGACCTTTGACCTTTGAGCCAAATTTGAAGGAATTTTTTCAAGCTGTTACTGAGATGTAGCGTTCGCAAGGATGAAACGTACACAGAGAGGGACCACCTGAGAACACTAAGAGTCCAGTGTGTTGATCATGTTCCAAAGCTGTGACCATCAGCAGGAATAATAGTTCAATGTGTTCCTGTAGCAGACATGTCATTAGGTCAAAATCCTGTTTATAATTGTCATAATATTACAGTAGGAGAAGCCTATTAGAGCTTGTTAATGTGATAAAATACTACAAAGCAGGGGTGTCAAACTCATTTTAGTTCAAACAGTGCAATTTGATCTCAAGTGGGCCAGACCAGTAAAAGAATAGCATGATAGCCTATAAATTAAACAAACTTGAACATGAACAACCTGAAATATATTGATGAATATGTGCAATTTCAAATATTCACACTTGACAAATTCATCCTGAGAGACCCTTGGACCCTCTGCCTGGCCCGGTTTTGGCCCGCAGCCCGCATGTTTGCCACCCCTGCTATAAAGTATGTGTTTTAAGCTGTTAAAGAAGACCTGGGGTGTCCGGGACCCAAACACAATAAACTGTGGCAAAACTGTGCCTCAGAAAATAAAGTCGTACTAATTCCAACAATCTCCTGATGACACTCGAGTCTGTGTATGCAAACATGACTAAATCGCTCCCAAATCTGTCAACCACACATACCAAAAATGTTAATTTGTGATGTTTATGACAGAAATGATCTGGAGCTGCTAGACAGTGCAATGAATGTGTGACTGGTAAAAAAAATAGAAAAAATCTCTCTTTTTTTAATCGCACATAAATATGTTTTAAATCTGTACTGTGTTAACAGTTCTCCGGCAAAAATACCCACAACACAAGAAAATCACCCTGAGAACTGTCTACCCAGTGTCGACACTTCATCTACACTGAATATACAAGTGGCGTCACAAGTGCCTCTTGCTTTATTTGCAGCTATGGGATTAACTCAGTCATATGCACAATTCATATTGTGAACTGATCGCTGCCAATGAAAAACATATGAATTGAGTTTTTTTTTGAGGGGGGGGGTGGATATTCACGTCGTCTGAATCGCATTTGTTGCAACAGAAGATGGAAGAGATACAGAAATGCTTCAGATGTTTTACAGCCAGTTTTACCAGCAGTAAAATTGCCTCACTTCATATACAGTAGTACCACTCAGTGTCTGCTGGGTAACATGTGGGCATCTTGACACAGTATGGAAAACATATAAAGCAAGACCACGGACAGCACGAGGGGTGTTACTCATTATATGAGATAACATTTGGATCGCATGTGAATCCACCTCTAAATGAATGAGTCAGGCCGGGTGCGAGGAGTCGGCTGTGGAGCAAGTCGTGCTGCTGGGATGAGAAATGCACACTCTCACTTTCTTTTGAGCCTGAGTTTTAACACTGAGCCAGTTCCTGGGTGTTTTCATAATAGATTTAAATTGATAATGTGACAATTTATTAAGTTAATGGCTATTAATGATTTGAAGCTGCACTATGAGCTTGAATTTCCTCAACGTTACCAGAGGGAATATGCTCTGGTGTCTGTAATGAAGTTAATATTTTGTGCTAATGTTTGGTTGAAGACAGTTGGAGCTGTTATATCTCAGTGCCTACACGGCCAGATTAACCTGACAGGGTGCCCGGGGCAAAAATTAGCTGTGGGACCCCTATTTGTTCCATTGTTTACTGTCTATGCTGTAATATTACTGTGCTCTGGATCTTCTGTTGAATAATTGGAATAAACCTCGTTGTATGCAACATGTTGAGAAGAGCCTTAGAGCTACATTGTGATTCAGTTTTTTCATTCAGGTATTAAAAGCAGGAGCCACCCGAGGGCCCACGGTCATGTGAGGGAATACTGTTTCTTCAGTGGCGAGTATATATACTACAAATGTTTCAATATCCTACCACAATCCAGCTGACTCACAGTACGCCTGATGCTTTGGGGGCCTCTGGAGGTCTTTAAAGTTGTTATCCCAGCCTTGTATCTCAAAATAAGTTCGAGAACTGACACATTTATTTACCGACTGTTTGCTAAACCCCTCCCTCGAACAGCGGCCGTCCAATCATAGCCTCCTAGCTGTAACCGGGCATGGCAGGTCTGTCAAGCCTCTGGATTCGTCCACATGTTGAAGCGGTGTGCACGGGGCTGCAGTCAGGGTGATACTCAGGGTATAAAGTGTTTGGAGAATTGCGTTATTCCTCAGGCGCACGAGGAAAAGTGTGTGCATGTGTGTGATAAGCTGCAAATGTGAGCACGTAGCAGTGCTAACACTCCAGACACTCTCACCTCTAATAGCATTTCATTATCTAACTGATGTGCATTTCTTGGGGTCAGAGGTGATGTTAAAAACAGCAGTGCAGGTCTGTCCCTGCTGCGTGGAGGCTGCTCCTCAATGTTCCATAATGAAAGTGTCAGGTAAAGTTAGCCGCCTCGTGCTGCTTGTTATTGGTTTTGAGGAAATTCACTTTCCAGTTCTATGTTCGTCAAAAATATTGGTTAGTCGTCATCACTGCAACCTTTTATCTTGTAAAGTCAAAGTGATAGTTTAGAGGTTGTTTACTATAAGCCTGTGTGAGGCTGATGGATGTGCTGTTGCAGACCTGGCCAGAAAAAAGTCAGTATTGGTTCAGGGGTAGCCTATGTTATACTTTGAATATTTTCACCATTTTATTTTGCCGTTAAACAGGTCCGTCCTTTTGGAAGCACATGTTCAGACTCAATCAGCTGATCTACAGCATTATACCAGTGTGTCATATACAGTAGGTGCATTTGTCCATTGTAATTAGGGCTGCATCTAATCTGTCAATTATTTGAACGATTAATCAATTAGTTGTTTGGTCAATAAAATGTTGAAAAATGTCAATCAGTGTTTCCCAAATCACAAGACGACGTCCTCAAATGTCTTGTTTTGTCCACAAACCAAAGAGATACTCAGTTTATTGTCATAAAGGAACAAAGAAACCAGAAATATTCACATTGAAGAAGCTGAAATCATAGAATTTTGACTTTTTTTCTTTAAAAAACGCTTCAACTATCAACTGTGACCATTCAACTATCAGAATAGTTGACGATGAATTTAATAGTCGATTATTGTGCTATTAATCGATTAATTGTTGCAGCTCTAATTGCAATATGTTTGTTTCAAATAACCCAAACTGTGTAAAATACAGATTAACAGACTAACCCTAACCCACTTGTTAAATTTTTCCAAACTATACTTCCATACAGGTTGCATGACTTTTGATTGGTTAAGTGTCATTAGACAGGCATTAGCAACTGTGCTGCTGATAATTCAGTAGGTGATTTAGTGAAGTAGCCTACAGTTTCCTGTATCAACACCTGAACCCTCACCTAGTAACCCTTATAATGCATAAATGATTACAGGTTTCATTTTCATGGTGAGATATGTATGTTTGCCACACACACTTCCCCTCCACTACTGTACCGTGCTGCAGGCTGCAGCCTCCTTGAATGTGCACAACGGACAAATATGGATTCCCCTCCTTAGCAGTTAATTTAATTGCAACTTCAACAAATGCACATGCACCCATAAACCGCATTCAGCTATGCACACGCACACTTTTCACGTGCGCACTTCTTTTTTTCCCCCTCTGCCTTCGAGATGCCTCCGTTGGGTCATGATTCGAAGCAAAAAAAAAGAAAAAGGCGATTGACACCCTCCGGTTTCAACTTCTGTGACCCTCGGAGCAGCTCTGTGAAGTAGGCACAGAACAGCAGAGCGGGGCCCGTGGAAATATCTGCGGTCAGCTGCACAGGGAGGAGGGACGAAGGAAAGAAACTTGCTTTTAATAAACAAGATAATGGGTGCCATACGCCCCTTCTCACACCACCAGTCCCTAGCTGCAATCTCTCTCCAACTCTCCCCTTTACTTGCTCTCTCTCTCTGTGCCTCACCCACTCTATCTTGTACTTTCTGTAAAAAAAAAAAAGTCCCAAAACAACAAAAACAAACAAACCTACATTCATTGTTTAAGAGTGGGAGAGAGTGAGAAAAAGAAAGCAAGGTTGAGAGGGGGAGGAGGGGGGGATGAGGGGGCAGGCTGATCTTCAAACCAACAATTAACTGGCGTCAGGATGTTTATGGGCAGAGTTAGTTTAAGCGACTGGTCCTCCGTCAGTTCAGCTGTGGCCTTAAACACTCATTCTATTTAATACTGAAATTACGCAGAGAGAGAGAGAGAGAAAAGGAGCATTCATAATTCACCCTCAAAAGAAGAAAACATCTTTTCACACCAAAATCAAATGACATTTTTTACTCTATTACTGTGGGTGGTTCTACAGCAGTATTTCAAAGGAGAAGTCATTCCCGCAGCGTGTGAAGTCAACAGGTCCTTGAGAGCGTATTTTCCTCACAGAGCTGCAGTCGTACATGTATTTGTGGCAGAATAGGAACAAATGCCTGGCAAAACCTTTTTCTCTATCTGCCTCCTCGGACCAGCTCAAAGAAGTCTGACACCAGACACCAATCACAGAGGTGAGGATGGGCTGTACACTAGAATCTCCACCGATGAGATTTTAACTGGAAAAAGACCAAGCATTCAGACACACACCAGCATGGAAAGTTGTGATCTTTGTGTGTGTGTGTGTGTGTGTGTGCTTGTCTCACAGGGCCCACTTCTTTACTCCTGGCCAAAGAGAGGACAGAGGCCCGGTAAAGCTGCAGATATCCTGTTTGATGTGCAGGAGACCCAGCTGTGTTGTTTTTTTTATGTACAGTACTTTTTATTTTTTATTTTTTTCTTAGGTACTATGGTTACAGGACAGGTGGAGAAAAACATGAACATAGAGGGACATAGAAAACAACTTATTACAAGAATTGACAGGACAACTTAGACAAAATAAGCAGCTGTGGGTTTTACAAGGGGGACGTGTGTGTATGTGTGTGTGTCTATATGCTAAGATATGCCATAGATAATGTGGATCGAATGAGGTGAAACAAATCCTTCTCCCGCCTTGCCCTGATACAAATTAGTGAAGGATTTCACAATGTTGGTAGTGAAGGGTGTGGGAAACTGATGGGAGCGTGTCTTGCAGAGGGCTCCTTTTGCCTTTTTACACCGCTGGAAACTGATCATTTATTTCAAATCCGTTCAGACGAGCACAAGCTCGGTTGTCATAAACTATCAGAGAAAGATAAGTTAAAATCATTTTACCAAGAGAGGTAGTTGATTCAGTTCACCCAGTGTCTCCTTTTGTCATTTATTTCCCTTTTCCTCTACCAGCTGACAAATTGGGCCGCAGTTTTTAGGAATATTATTCAAACAGATTCATGCCGTCATGTCCTAACCTCGTGGCCTTAGTTGTCGAGTTAACAAATTGCCTTGTGTCTGTTTGACTAATCAGTTAAAAGATGGCTGTTCAGAATTTCATTAACAACTATTTTTATGTGAACTGCAGGGGAGCAGATGAGCTGTCTTTGTCTCTTAGAAAGCTGCAGTCCTGAGGACATTAAAAGAGCTACAGAGCCAGAGAGTAGCCTCATGTTTCTGGTTGAAAAAAAAGAAAGAAAAAGAAAGAAAGAAAGCAGCACAGTAAGGAAGAGTGGCTGCTTTTTCTTCATGTTCACTACGTCTCTTATCCCAACTCCACCCTTCCAGGCTACACAAACCCTGATAAATGCCCAGACTTTTCTAGTCATGAGACAACCATCTACCTTTTTTTTTTTTTTTTTTTTGGCTTTGTAATACAAATTTTAAGTGCTGTCTGGTGAGTGAAAAATAAAATTTAAAAAAATAGCAGAGAGGAATCGGTGTTTCTGGATCCTTTCAGTGTCAGAGCCCACGATTCTGTATGAACACGTAATTTACATCCTAGGCAACAAAGTGGTTTTCACCACAGAGTCATAGCTGTAAAACCACTGCTAACTGGTTGATGTGGATCCCAGCGTCTTGTGAAATGCTAAGTCCCACAAGGCCTCATCCTGGCCATCGCCCTGCTGCACTGGGGCCTCTTTTTTTTATTAGCATGTCCTTTCTTATTCCCCCTTTGCTTTCTTTCTTTCTTTTTTTGTTGCCCCCCCGCCCCCCCTCTCTTCATTTACATTGTCTTCCTCTCTCATTTCTGCTCTCGTCTACTGGTGTTGTTAAGCCCTCTGAGACCGCCGCTGTGGTGTTGCGCCAAGTATTTTTGGCTCGACACTGCTTACATGCAAAATGCAAATTATGGTGAAATCCGTTGCTCCACGATCTAATTTGCTGCTAAAACCACATTTTATAGTGATATCTTTTCTGTCACCCTCACTCGTTTCAGATAGATTTTCACTGACACATTAGTTATAGAGCCTCATATTTCTGGCAAGAGAGCATCTGTTTTATTCAATTATATCACTTGACTTGAAATTGACATTTGGTAATGGATACAGTGCTGATATTAAAATGTACTCACCCTACCATATCTGCATTGCTGCCTTTTTATGTGACTTTTCTACTCAATTACATATAATCACAGGATGAGCACATGTCTTCCCAGGTATATCGCCTTCCATTTCAACACAGATGTATTGTTTTCAGCCAACATGGGGGCAGGGGATTCCCCCCCCGCATTTATGCAGTATTAGTGCAGCCCCTTGGCCAGACACTTGGCCGGCCTTCTCCCGTCTGGCACGGCGTAGAGCTGGGCCTGCCAGGACACGCTGGAGAGCCAGGCTGTAGCTGCTCCGCTCGCAGGAATGTGTCAGTCATCCTTGCCAGTCCATCGCTGCTGATAATTCAAAATGACAATATAATGAAAGCGGTGAGGTAGAGAGCAATGTGGTACTGTGATGTGCTACTCTCACCCACTCTGTCTATCAGTTTAGTGGGCCTGGGGGGGGGGGACGAGGACGGTGCCAAGTAAAACGTACATAAAAGAAGGTTTGTGAATGGGGATAAGTGTGAGCAGCCATGCCAAATTGTTTGTGGCTCTCAATGCTTTTGGACTTTCAGCACATTTGGCCTTCCTTTGCTCAGACTATCATGAGCTCCAGACAGAGAAAAAAGAAGAGAGGCTGGGTCTTTGTGGCCCATTATTACAAGATGTTTTGTCTCCATTTTTCCAAGATGGTCGCCCAGAAAATGACATCACACATACAAGTATCAGAGCAGGCGAAAACAAGGGGGCCGGGCTTCCTCTGGGAAAAGCGGAAAAGTTTCAACTTTTTCCTGATTAATACATTTTCATTACATGAAATATTAATCAAGATGGATTGTTTAACACAGGGGTGGGTGCGGTGGGGGATTTGCATACTCAAGCCTCTTTCAGATCACCCATTATTTCATCTCCCAAATTCCACCTTGTGGCTTCTGTCAACCAGAGAATACCTCTGATGAAGGTGTCCTAGTCTGTCTCATTCTGGCTCCGTTGCCAGACAGATGTTGGCATTTGAGTGGGAAACCTTAAGGGACCGGCGTGTTCCTCTGGGGTGAAAGGGAGAGCAAATTATATTGACAAACATGCATGAGATTCATCCTCCGTCAGACAACCTTTTCAGCAGAGGAAACTTTGAGTGAGTCAGACAGGACATGAATATTCTTTTTTTTTGTAATTTTTATTAACGCCTCACTCCAGTGACACGTTCTCGTTTGACTGACAGACACAGATCGTTTTCGTTTCTTCTCCGAACTGTTGAGATTTACTGAAGAAGAGCCGCCAAAGCGTTTGTCTTTTCACTTAACCAGGTGAGAGAAGAACAATTGCAGACCTTTAGCCCGGCATCCCAGTGAGGGTGTTGAGTCTAATCTGTGGATAAGTGCGCTGAAACTCTGCTTTCCCTGATGCCTCCCAGGGGATGTCCTGGCTTGGCCGTCAGCGCAGGATTAATTAGAACCTCCCGAGTCCCTACTGACATATTAGTGAGCTCAGCGCCGGTCAGACACCAACCACATTAGCAACCAAGGGCTAATACCTTGCACTTGAACACATCACCAAGTCCTATAATTAATAACTATCTCTGTACCCACTCAGGAACCACCAGTTATTATTTACCACATGTGACCTAAAGGCATTTTATTGCTGCTGCCATAAGAGAATGCTGGCGTCTTTGTTGTGTTTTTCTTTTCTCTTTTTTAACCAGCGCTGCTCAGAAACTTATTGAAAGTGTAGAGTGTTAGAATGTTCCACGTGCCTCCTCTCTGCAGCGAAAACAAGGTTTCTTTTAATGTCAGATTGACGAAAAACAAGATTTTTAGTGTGAAATGTACAGTACCTGCTAAAGGTTGACATTTACAGAATAAAATAGAAAATAACAACTATTTTTTAGTTATGCCTCAACATGTCAGAAAACAGAAGAGGGGGGAAAAATGCCCATCACTTTTCACCAAAAGAAATGGCATCTTCAAATTGCTTGTTTTGTTTGACAAACACTCCCAAAGCCTAAAGATATTTAAATTGAAATAACACAGCGCAGCAAATCCTCATATTTAAGGAGCAGGAATGAGAAAGTTTAACAGATTTGCATGATCAATAATCAGAACAATACGTCTATTAGTGATTTTGCTTGCAAATAAAGTAGATTCCATCCATGTTCTCATTTGCTATGTAGAGTGGTTGTACACATAAATCAGCATTGTATTAAACTATAATGAATAATCATGACTAGCTCCGTTGAGGAACACTAAAATAGAAAAGGTGCTTTTTAAAAGACTAAAGCAAAACATTTCAAAATTGCACATCTGCAGTTTTGCTATGTATTATAATAACCCATCAGAGATTACTGTATATTTATATATAGCTTTTCTCTGTTTTGCTTTGCACACAAATCCCCCCCCCCTTAACTCTCCCCTTACTATTAACAATATTACCCTTGGATAAAGTTCCCTTTTTCTTCTGTGTCTCCAGGCTCGCCAACACCACCTGTCTCCTGAATAAACATGGGCCGAGGAGGATCAGGGCGGCCTGGATTGCCTGGGGTTTGGCGAAATGTCACCACGGGGAGGAGCTGAGGTAGACGCCGGCTTGATCTGCTTGATCACTCAGTCATACCACGTCCACTGAAGGTTAGGAGTGAGACAGATTTAGGAAAGGAGAGCTGTATACGCACACACGGCGTACACACACGCATACAGGCACACAAACACACCGACAGAGTCACGGTGGATCATCACATATCCCCGCTGTCCAACTAGCAGGCGAGGGAGGGAGGGAGGGAGGGAGGGGGGCGGGCACGGAGCCCAATATATATCCCAGGTTAGAGGACCTGACCAGCACCTTTGAAGGAGTCCATAAGAATACATAAAGGTATGGTGAAGGGGATATAAGGAATCCCTGCAATATTAATGTCCAAAATGTCATAAAAAAGCCACGGTATCATTCAAAGTACGACAGGCCCAGTTAAGGTTGAAGAGTGACACCCAGAGCCAGTCAGAGACTTGCCTTGTATAATGAATGAACTCTGGGTTCCAGCCTTCAATCCCTCTGGACTTGGGTTTGCGAGAACGCGTGGTCAGGACTGTCAAGAGACTTTCAGTCTAGACGCACAGGGAAAACAATCCACTCTCCACAGGGTCCAGTTCAAACAACGAGGCTATCATCTTGATACTTCCTCAAGTAGATTTGTTGTCGAGGCTGCGGTGATTATTTTCCTGATTACTCCCAGCAGAGGAATACATGTTTATCCACCTCAAATAAAACACCAATTTGCCTTCCATTTTCTGATCACCTCCCTTATAAATTAAGCTGCGCGCAAATTCAAACACGGGCAGTTTGTACAGTGATGAGCACGAGCGTCAACATTGCTACATCTCTTTTGAGAGTGTGTAAGCTTCTTATATCAAAATGGTTTGTTTGTCCCCCAGTCACAAATCATTAAGTATTTTGCTCTACTTTTTTTAGCTCAGTGGGTTATATGAAAATGAGCGACAAGCCTCCATCCCTCCTGTGTAGGGATTATGAGCCTGTGTTTGTGAGGGTCTGACTCTAATGGGCTAGTAATTACAGTTTGTTTATGAGTTTATCGATGCATACCACCACCATGCCTGCATGGGTTATGGGCAATGGCAGATAAGGATCACACATTTATTCTCATTTCCCCCCTCTAAAGAGCGAGTTAGCTCACATTGTGAACTCCCACTGTGATCATATTACAAGGCCCAATACTTTTGATCTATGCCGGTATGGGTCCAGGGCATGAATCTAACTTGACTTTGCAACCTTGGGATACACAAGCTATACCATTTCTCACTTTGATGTGGAGCCAAGAGCTGTGGAAAAAAAAACTATACACAGAAATAGCTCATTATAGAAAGAAAAGGCTGGATTGTCCAATTTACACTTCCATTAGGTCCCCACAGTAACACTATTGTTCACTTAACAAGGTCAAGACCTACACGCACCGTGAATTACTAACATCTACAGTAGTCCCTCCTCCCGTGTTTACATCTCTCAGTGTTGTGGGCCAAGTCTGGGAGCAGGACCGGATGGTGGGTCACGATCCCGCGCCGTCTCTGGGCTCTGAGGGTATTTTCCACGGTGTGTTGTCAGCACGGCAACAACAGCAGGCGGTCTCAGATCCTTCCCTTCTTCCCCGGCTCCTGACGACCTGCGCGGCATATGCTCAGGGAACTCTTGACGCAGACCCGCTCGCCTCCATTTGTGTTTGTGCGGTCAAATTTAATCAAGATGGCATCTGTTGGTGTTTAATGTGAGTAATTGTCCTGTACAGTCTGTGTGTACGTGTGTGCGTGTGCGTACAGAAAGGCGATGTTAACATACACTGAGGGAGGGCATTTAGGGAAATGTCATTTCTTCCTATAGGCTCACATACTGGATAAATCTCCCATTTACTATTGATGCATCATTTTGCCCCATATGTTCTCACCACCTTTAATAGCACCCTGGGCTGCTTCTTTTCCCTGCACCCATGTCTTCTTGTTGTGAGTGCATTCCCCCTCTGTGATGCTGTGTTGGCCTGTGTCAAATCATGTGCCAGAGTAATAACTGTCTTGTATGAATGTACCTGCAAGTGGCTGGCTGTGGAAATGAATTTCCTCCTCCTCGACAACAAATAGTGCTCTAATCTAATCTACCCCGCATCTTTACAGAGAGTATGAAGATGCATGGACATACGGTATATGTGTGTGGTCGCATGCGTACTCCTGGAAGTGTGAGAGCAAAGACAGTGCGCAAGTGGGTGCATGACTTTTGAGTGTGTGTGTCTGTGTACAGTATGTGTGTTTGCATTAAGGTTTGCCTAAGAGCCCATTGTTGACTTCAAAAGGATTCCTCCGAGGTTTTAATTATGCTACTGCTTAACTTGGCACCAGAGAAAGAGAGTGATCCTGGCTGAAGCCTGTAAATCTCTCGGCGCAGACACATCCACGCCCTCCAAAGCCTTCGACTCCTCTGGACCTCCCAGACACACTGAGGAGGAGCTCTCAGGTTGGCCCCCGACCACAGTCAACGCCGCTCGCTAAACACAAACACGTACACACATGGACACAAGCAAAGCGCTGAGCACACATGGGCAAACAGCTGCCTGAGCTGACGTAATCGGACTCGCCTTAGCAGACGTTCACATGTGCAAACACGCATTCACATGCATGCACGTTTGCTGCGTGTTTACAAGCGTGCGTATATAGGTACACAGGTACACAGACCCTGAAGCTCGACACACAATGTGCCTCACACACATTGTTTCCCTTGAAGAAATATTTTAACATCATACAATTATGTTCTTACGCTGATGCCTGCGTAGCAACCACAGTGTCACGGTGACAACAAGCGTTTAGGAGGTCTCAGACGTAGAAGTACAGCTCATATCATCTATGTATCTACGTTTTGGATTTGATACGGATTAGTTGAGATATGATGTGTTAATTAGTGAGCTTTAAGAAGAGCTGGTTGCCAGATTTTTGTTGCCTTTGAACAGAATCAGACTCGCTGTTTTCCCACCGTCTTTGCACTAACCAGAGCTAACCAGGTTCTGGTTGCAGAACAGCTGGAACCTTGAGCCAAGACTTGCATTGCATTGCATTACATTGCACTGCAGTGCATTAATGTGACTCGTGACTTGATTAATAAAGACTGTAAAGACATATAGTATATGGCTAAAAGTGAACAAATGTGTATTAAATTGCAACTTTAAAGTGTAAATGGAGCCTAGTTGCCTTACTGAGGCCTGAGGACAGACATGTTCACCTCTCCAGTCTGTTTCTACCAAATTGTTGTTGCAGTGACACAGAAGACAAAACTCAGCCATCTAACACTACAGCAGTGTGAGAAGGAAATTGTTTATTTGTGTCAATTTTTTTTTTTTCTTCTTCTTCTCTATGAAATGACTTTCTTGATGTCTTCCAGAGTGGCTGACATATAGTTAATGTAGTGTATCCCCCCCCCCCTCCTCCTTCTCTTCCTCCTCCTCCTCCACTGCATTACCCATATGCCTCTAAATCTGAAGTGGAATACCCAGAATTATCTCAAAGGCAAATGATGGTTGTTGGTAGCAGACAATCTTCAAATGACTGTATCTTTTATCTGTGTACCTTTTTCCAGGGTAAAACAGAAGGAATGAGGGACTTGAAAAGTGATACCTCTGCGTACCTGCTTGAAAGAGTTTTTTCCTCTCAGCGAGGGATTAAGAGCAGAATGTTTTTTCCCTTCCTTTTTATTTTTTTTGTTATTCTACGCCATTGCGCTCCACCCTCCTCATTAAAGACCATGCATATTCTCCCAGGAGAATCCTCCCAACATTACAACTCTTCTCCACAGGTACAGCTCTCTGGGGTCCCTCACTTTTTCTCATCCCTTTCCCTCTCCTCCCCTTTCCTCTTCTTTGCTCTCCCTCCATCTCCTCTCCTCTCCTCGTCTGTCTCCCAATCCGTCGCCCTTCTTTTCATGTACTTCCCATTCCCTACCCCCTTAGATCCTCTCTACCTCCTTCCCTCCACCTTTACCTCACTACCTTTACTTTGGCGGAACACAATGCACTCCTTCCCCCTCATCCCTCCTTCCCACCCTCCTCCTCCTCCTCTCTCACCTTCCATCTGCATATGCAAGTGCTTATTTTGAAGTCGTGGCCCACAACAGATATTCAATATTAATGAGGACCCTCATGAATTTTTGAGCTCTAATTAGACGGCTCTCGGTTCGTTAACTGAGAGGGTTTTGGTCCTCACTTGTGGTGATGGAGAGCTCGGGGGGTGTGAGCTTTGAGAGAGAGGGACAGTCCCACCCTCATCTTCCACCTCTGCACTCCTACTCCCCTTCTGCCTTCCCCCCTTAGTGCCCATAATGTCCCACACTGGGGACGGCGATGGGGCGATGGGGTAATCAGCGGGCCTGGATCGCCGGGGCTCATTATAAGACAGCTGGCCATTAGTTTGCAGGCCCTGCGCATTGTATCATCTCTGCAAACGGCCTCCTGCTGGGACATTATTTAGCTATTCTATTTCATCGTCACTTCAAATGATGCAATGGTCTTTTCAGGCACAGGCAGACAGGCGCAGGAGTGAAACGAGAAGGTGACACCTCCGCCCTTCTGTGACAAGAGAGACGTTCCTTTTCACACGTGTGGATGACCGATGAGACGGGAACACACAATCCCGTCCTTCCGCGCCCCGTCTTTTCCTTCACCCTACTGACCAAATATGGATTAGGATTAGGCCTTTAAGTAGCCGGTCCTTTCTCTATCTTTTCCCCTTTTTCCTTTAAGGTTCCTCAGCACATTGGTTAGCTGTCATCCACAATGTCACAGACATGTGCCTTGCCCTTGCAACAACCCCCCCCCCCCCCCCCCCCCCCTCCCTCACCACCACCACCCAAATCCCTCTACTCCCATATCATGCTCCCACTATTTCTCCCTCTGTCCTTTGGTTTCTGATTCCCAAAGGTGTGTCAGGATCAGCAGATACCACAGGCATCCGTGCCTTGCTGCCCCCCCCCCCCCCCGACTCCCCACCACCGTCACCCCCACCCATCCAACACCCACTCCTCACCCTCCACCCCACCCCACCCCTGCCTACTTGTGCATATGCAGAGGAAGGAAGCATCTCCACTGTGGCAGCAGCAAAACACCACACTACAAAAGAGATGCGCACCTCTGACAGTAACCATCAAGAAGGGCGTTGACAGAATAAGGGCGGGAGATGATGATCTGAGAGGCAGGGATGTGCAGAACGAGGCAAGAAGGGAAGAGAAAGGGCTTTCTTTCCTCTGTCTCCTTTTTTCATACCTTTTTTTTTTTTCATTTTCCCAGGACTCATCAAGCCCCACTTGACACATGTCTGACTGGGGTGGCGTTAATCTCCCCAGAGGGTGGGGTCCCCTTTTCTCCTCTGCATGCCACTCCTTCACGGAGCCCTTTCCTTTTCCCGTCAATTTACATTTCAAAACAGGCGATGAGCCGATCAAAGACGGTCACTAACGATGAGGCCTTTCATCAGTGGCTGGCGTGGTATGCCGAGATAGTATACGGTGAGGTTTCATTGATCATATAAGCAGGTGGGTGTACTGTTTGGCACTGGTTTGTGTGCTGCCGGGCTCCCTGTCATTGTTTTATCCGAAGTTTGTCTCTAGGGGCAAGACGTCGCTGGCGGGGGATGTGCCAGTGGGTCTCACAGGAGAATGTCTTTGTCATCCGGAAGCCTTACATGCCAATGAATTAATCACAAGCGTTGCTATAGACCTGCTATCGCGCTGAATTTCGAATGAATATGAAAAACGCTGTTTCTCAGAGAATATGTGGTGGATCTTATTCTTGGCTGTGATTAGTAACGACGGATCAATTAACAGCGAGTTTCAGAGTCTGAGTTTCAGTTCAGGCCAGGTCAGCTCCAGATCCGCTGAGGCAGGAAATCTGACCTCTGATGACTTATTGGACTCAAACACAGCACACATGGAACTCCTCAGTAATACAAGTCTTTTATCTAGAATATGATTTCTGGTAATACCTTTGGACAAATAAAGAAAAGCTGCCAAATGCATCATGGAAAATTCCTTAAGTTCTGAGAAAAACGGATATGTAATTGACCTCTGTAATCAAACTTATCAATTACTCAGTTTCGCAACAGATGAAAAGGATATTTAATATACCGGAGAGGATGGGCAAGATGGAGCTGGACTTTCGTCTGGGTTGTGGTAAGCACTGGGTTTAAACAAAATTACAACTTTTGAGCGACTCGCGGGGCTGAATACTGCAATGAATACTGAGTCAGACCCTTAATCTTAGGATCATCCCCCCAGGGTGGGAGATTATATTAGCAGAGCCATTCATCTCCAATAATTTAGTAATGTAGATAGTAGATTAGCTCTATTCCCTCTTGTCTGCCAACACCTGGGGCATAGCTCATATTCAATACCTCCTTGTTCTCCTACTGTATATTCTAACTATTGTAGGTGGCCCGGCCTCTCCACTACGCTCATTTGACTCCAAATTACCGAGCTCTTTGGGGAGATAATTCACTAGCAGCTGACCAGAGGACACCCCCACCCACCCCTCCCAGTCCGCAGACACCCGTTCTCTCACAGCTATCAGACATCACACATTAAGGTGTAAAGACTGCCGGATTATGCACATTAATGCCTAATCAGATGTCATTTTATTATATTCACTTGGTATGTAACCCATGCCCCTTTTCCTGTAATTATAGCCGTCGAGTGGCAGGAGGAAGGCACGCTGTAATTGTTTTTGAGGGAGGAATGGCAGTGGCAAAGATAGATTTCAGATGGCATATTTGCACTGAGGAATTTCAGTCCCCCCCCTCCACCTCACTCCTCGCTCTCTTTCCAAAAAGGACCCTGTCGTTTTCAGAGCTTGCTGCTCCCGGGGTAGTATGCTTTTTATTATTTTTCCAATTAGAGTCAATTGACCTGACAGAATGGAGGGCAATTAGTGATATTTCCCCCTCCTCACAGGCCTGCGGGGTAATTTGCTGGAGGTTCTCGGCAGTGCTTTATGTGGATATACGCCCCACCCCACAAACCCGTTCTGGAGCATAATGGCTTATGATTTTTCAGAATATATCGCCTCTTACTTTATTCTTTTTCCCAGTAAAGTACAATTACAGACTGTTGAAGGGTGTCATCTTTTAAACTGCCTATAATGTCTCTCTCCCTCTCTGTATGATATGAAAGGAGGGGCTATAGTATCAGTGCATTACTCTCAGTATTTATACACAGAAATGAGATCTTTACTGATGTTTAGGGATTGTTGCCAGAGTGGTGGCAGTGGCTGTGTCGGTTTCATAAAATATCCATGCACGGAGGCATAATTGTGAGCAGATCATTCCTCTCAGTGTATGCAGAATTAACTTGCGCATTGAAAGCCAGACTTATGGAAGAGGGGGAGGAGGTGTTGGTAGGGTGAGCTTGTTGGCTTAAATCCCAACTTGCTATTGATAAACTTGATGAATGCAATTTGTGCCTGCAACCCCGGGTTATTGTCCCCCCTCTATACCTGCAATGCCAGAACGTTCTGTTCCTGCGTGCAGCAAAGCACAATGGCCCGGTCCGTGTTGGCTCCCATCTGAATACCTGTATCTGCCTGTGCCTCTGCTGAGGAGACTGACACACAAAGAGAAAAATAATCTTCAGAACTAAGCTTGTCTGGCATATCCACTGCTGAGTCTATAAGAGCAGAGAAAATCTCCTCAAACTGATGCACTGAAATAAATACGCTTAATTTACGTACCTATGCAGAAGCTGCATTGGAGACCGTAAAGGCCGGCAAATAAAAGAGCCATCGATGGAGTTGTTTGGAGATTGAGATACAAGACAGTGTGGGTTAGTGGAGCATGCAATGCATATAGTGAAATGCAAATTCACTGAGAGGGGGAGAGGATGCAACAAAAACACATTTGATACATCGGGTAAAATTTATTCCATGCATGTGAATGTGCCGCCCCAGCCCGAGCACATCATTTGCTCGACATTCAGTACATCTGTTGTGTTAAGTGACTGTAATTTAGGTGACATTGGCACAAAGCCTCTTAATGTAGCCCCGGTGGACCCCCTGTAAGAGGGGCACGCGGGACCAAACAGAGGCATCTCGCAGCTGGAGCCGCGTCAAGGATCATTTCCCTCTTCACATGATTAATTACAGTTTGATCACTTGAATCTAAATCTGATTAATTTTGGTCACATGTCAGGGAGGCATCAGTGGTCTATAATGTATACTGTGTTAATCTGTACCAGGCTCTCCTTGAGAATCGTTTCATGAGGTTACAACATGTGAAACTAATGTTGTGCATGTGTGAAGAGCCGAAACGATCACTTCATGTCAGTCATGTGTGAATCTTTGGGATTATCATGTGCAAATTGCTGGAATTGTCATCATGTACGTGAGTACACGCTGTCTTTAATGGGCCACCCATACGATGAGGTGATTTGAGCTATACGTTGATTGTCCCCTCTCTTTACATACAGTATGCTCTGCAGGCGTACAGCAGACTGGGTGTGTATATTAACCTTCTCCTGGAAGTCACCTGGTGAGTTGTATTTAAGGAGCTGCACCCATAACAACGCCTTCAAAATCAATGTCACTCATGGCTGTTTTCTTTTACCCTGACCCTCAAGAGAAACACCTCAGGCAAAAAAAGGGATCCAAAACACACACACACACATTCCCTCAAGACCTTGGGCCAGATTCCTGTCCTAAGTGGTTGTTGTGGAACTCCTGAGCTGTCAAAGCCTCACCATAATCCCTCTCATGGGTCAGGGCACAGTGTCAGAACTCAGTTTACTGTACGGCTTCTCTCTGTTTACTGGCCTGAGCTTCGCTGTGGCTTGCACACCCATAGGACAGATTTGTTAAGTCGTTTGTTCTGTGGTGGCCCAGGTAGCTCCGACGCTATTGTTAAGTGAGGAAATCCTGTGATTCTTTTGAGAACTCAGTCAGTAAAGAGAACTTTTGTAAGTTTGACCTTGGTGCATGTTTCGGTTTATCCAGTGGGTTTCTGAAGAATTTCATAAGCGAGTTGTCACCACAGAAAGGAAATATACTTTAAAAGTAAATGTAAGGGCCTGGAACTGTTACACTCTGTATCCAGTAAACTGTTTTCTCTTTTCTGAAAGTCCTGTTTGTGGAGTAGAAGTTTCAAAGGGGGACAGTGAGAGTAGCCCCACAGATGCTGAACACCCGACCTTACAAATATGGCAGGAATGTGGTGTGAGTGACAATAGTACGTTGAAAAGAAAACACAGGGAGGTCAGAGGTCACTTTTACAGTACCTGCATGCCGAAAGGCCTGAAGCTTGTTTGTGCTTCCCCTTGTGTGTTTCAAAGTGTGCGTGTGTGTGGATAACTGTGGTTCCAGCTCATCAGCCCAGCTCCAGGATCAGTATTCCTGCCAAACCAGTAATTAGATAGGAATGATAAACATACTAAAGCTAACAGGAGAATTAAGGAGAACTGGATGTCCAGTGTTTTACGTTTCTTGTTTTTCCTACAAGGATATCTGGCGGGTGGGTTATTTCGCGTTTCCCCCGCGGGCTTGTCTCGATTGTCAGATGACAGCTCACTCAAACTAGTGTAATTTTTTCAGTTCCGAGATGACAAAAGACAGCATGTCCTGAATATCTTGTCACTGTCAAACATTGTTTAGTATAATCAGAATCACCTTGACTGTGCTTTGTGGGCAAACAGAGGAGGAACTGTAATTGTAGATATGCTGTATGTTTTAACACAAGAATAGCAAAGGGGGGCACAACAACTTGCAGGGAAGCTTTGTGAAGTGTGTGAGCTCTGGAACTGTGATCCTCAAGGGCGAATCAGCGGAAAACAAAAGCACACAACAGTCGTGGCCTACATTCGTGTTGGAGTGCTTTCAACGCCAACAGAGCTTATTTTCATACGCCATTAATTGCTTGAATAGATTGCCTGTTGAATTCTTAATGTGCTATAAATTCCATGTTTGTTTTCCCCGAGTTGACAGCACACAGGCATACTGTGTCAGGCCTTGTCCTGTAATCAGAGCTGGCCTTGGAGGAACTTCAGCTAAAGAAAAAAACCCTTCAACACTTCAATCTTCAACTTTAAGTCCATATGGGCTATTATCCCCAGGTTTGTCTTTCCTCTTGTTCCCGTCACAATGGAATCTATGCGTTGCATCTGCACTGTACATCAATGGCCTTGTGCTGCGGTACAGTAGAGGGGGTTTCTTTATGCTCATCTTTTCTGTTGGTGAGGTAGGTGTGAAAGCTGGAGAGGGTCACAGAGCAGCGTGCAGCATTGCCAAACAGATTATCCGGCAGCACAGTGAGGAGTTGGACAGCAGTGAAGGGACATCTCTGGTTTTTTGTCTCCTCAAAGTGCAGAATCAGTCGTCACTCCGGGGCTTTTACCTGTAGGAGTCAAACCCCGCTTCCAATCCATTTTAATGCATAACCAGCAGGGCTTTCCTTTCCAGCTTAATTCGTACGCAGGGACTTTGCATGTTTTAAGCTCTATGCAAATATTATTGGATTTTCCAAGGATTTGGGCGGATTTCCTGCCATGGATTTTCCTTTACAAATGTCTTTAGAAAATAAAGTGAACCTATTTTATTTAAATTCGGTTTAAGAAGGCAAACAAATATTTAGATGCTAAAAATATTGAAGAGGGATCTTCTGAAGTAGGGACCGAACTTTATTTGAAATTTTTTTGCCCATATTGGCATTTACTTTCCCCTCTAATCTTTTTCATGGGAAATGAACTTTCTCTTCGATCAAATTCAACTGTGTTATCATCACCGTATAACCCATGTGGCTCCGTGGTGCTCAATAGTCTGTATGCAAAAAAAAATAGAAGGGTGGATTATGGCCCTGCATATCTGTGTAATGATCCTCGGCATTGTTTTTCAGTGGCCTTGACAGATTGTACATGGACCCAGCCTTGAAAGGCAGCACTGACAACAGCACATCCTTGAGCAAACCAAAAGGCTGTCCAGAATAATGGGCTGCTGTTGCAGTCGTGTCATCTGAGAGGGCGTTGCGTTCAGGAGCGGCAGCGAAGAATATGACGGGGGTTTGTTTGGACATGACCATGGTGGATACACCATCCCCTCTGGCCATGGAAGATGAAACTGGAAAAAGGGAGAAAGCACACAAAAGCAGGTACTGTTGGCCCCTGAGAATGTATCTAAAAAGGCAGCCCCCGTGAGAGAGAAAGCCTAATTCCTCTGAAGGATGTTGACTGTGTACACAATATTCATAACCGCAGCTCTCACCCCTTTGCCACCAACAAATGTCCTGACAAAAGCCTTAATCAGACATTGCTATGAGTGGAATTTGAGGTGCACATGTTTTTGATTACTTGTGTACTGTTGCCGCACTGACATCTTCCACGGTGCCAGAACTTTCGACAATAATGTTTTCCCAAAGAAACTGCTGCAATCCCTGTATTTAAAACATTATGCTTGTGTTCTCTGCACACAGGGCACAGTTTTTAATGACTATCTCTCACACCCTGCTCGCCTCCTTCTGTCTCTGCCCTTCATTTCTCTCATAGTTTAGTCTGTTGGTGGCTTTTTCGGGCTGGGATGGGGGTAGGCCCTGGCCACAAGCTGAAGGCTTGATTACAGTCCTGGCAAGAGAACAGAAAGCTGAGGGGCAGGAGGGATGAAGGGATGGAAGGGGATGGGGAAGGGGAGGGAGAGGGAGAGGATGGAGGGACCTCAGGCCCTGACTAAAAGCAGCTGTGGAACGGGGCGGGGGTGACGGCCCTGCGTGCTCTTAAAGGACTCAGGAAGACTGACCTCAGCTCAGCTCCACGTGGAAGCGCCAGACGTCCATGTTAGCTGACTTGGCCGACAGCTCCGCTCTTAATCACTTTAGTACTTCCTGTGTTTCTTATTTGGACTCTCATTTAAAGGATAATACCAGTTTATTACAACTTGGGCCTTATTTATTTATTTATTTTCAGCATTGGCTATTGTTTCTATGATAACTTGCTCTCGCCGCAGTAATTGCTGAGATCAGGGAACATGACGGCATTGCTAAAATGAGGTCCAATGTGGAAAGAAACACAAGTGGTTAGACAATCAGGCGAGTTGTAAACAAAGTTGATCCAGATTATCGAAACCATTTTATTCGGAGGTAAAAACTGAAAGTGAGCACACCCGAACGTTCGCTTTCATTTCCTCCCCCCAATCACACCAGTGCCTAATCCCTTTATAAAGGCTTTACACATTACGACTCGTGGCTCTATCAATGGTTAATGAAATCATTCACTTATGGTTTACATAAGACAAAAATAAGGACAAATTTTGGGTCAACAGAATGTGAAAATTCTCCACGGGCAGTGTTGTGTAAGGGATAATGTAGAGTGAGCAGGTTGCTATAGAGAAATAAACCATGACAGGATGGATAGAACCCCAACGCTTATTACACGGCTTACTAGTTAAAATAAATTGATTTAAAATTGTGGTTAAATTGAGATCTTATTGATCTATATTGAAAGAAACTGCCTCCAGCAGGTGAGAAGCCTGAATCTGTGCACATACAGTAGCAACAGCTGATCAGCAGTTGATTAATATACTTTTATTTATAATTCACATTAAACTGGACATTGCCATTGATAATATAATGAGACGGAGGAATGGGACTTATTTGGTGTTGTTAAAAGTAATGTCTGTGTCTGTATGTGTCACAACTGTGAACAATTTTTTTTTGTAATTGGAAGTCACTATAATTACCATACACAGCCTTACCTGAATTGGAGGACAGGGAATTCTCCTGGGAATTTTCAGCCATTAGTCATGAATGAAGGGTTTCAGTCTCTTCTTTGTTTTTGTTTTTCTGAAGCAGTAGCCTAATGGAAAGGTAACAATTGTTACAGCCATTCAGAGCGGCGTGCCTATAGCAACGGTCTCTTATACAGAAATAACAGACCTTAGAATGCAGTGATTGACCAATCACAATACAGCATTTAAAAGAGTTGTATAATAAGCAGTTATAAATGTTAGTAATCTATTAATAAATTCTTAATCAATTATTATTGTTGATAACAACACTCTCTGCAGGTCTTTCCACCATCTATCTGGTCCAGTGAGATGAAGGGTTTTTCTAACAACCTGGCAACCCAAAACTTGCTCTTATTAATGGATTCTAGGTGAAATGTAAAATCGTGAGTGGTAAAGCTTTTATAAAGGGTGGGTTGTGAGAAAATCTTCAGTTCAAGCAAAGCTACAACTTTTCTTTCTTTCTTTGACACATTGAGCACCGACAATGTAAAGGAATGGAAATACATAAATATTTTTGAGCAAATGTAAGATAAGAGATAAGATAAGAGACATCTTGTTTTTAACACTGAGCTGGAGAACATATGTGCGTATATCTTCAAGTCACTTGATGCTCTCTTCTCATGAAGCTTTTATCTATTCAAAACAAAGAAAAAAAGAGAGAAATGGTGATGAGCCGCATGTGATAGCACTGCCAGAGCAATAATATATTCAAAATAATGGCTGTGAGAGGAGCTCCCTAATGGCAATGTTCAGGAGCCGAGTATTGTAAAGCAACAGCGACACGGCTAAAGTTGTGTGTCGGATTTACGTGGGGAAATAGCCAGCGCGACTCCCACTCCTTTCCTTGTGAGGAAAAGTGTGCGTTTGTGTGTGCGTTCGGTGGGTGGGGGTCCCTACACATAAAAGATGTGCAATAGTCAACACGGTGTCCTAGTATAGTTTTCTCACACTCCCACAAACCTTCTGTCAAATGCAACAATATCATGGGAGAGAGAGAAGCACCACAGAGGATCTAAATTCGTGGCAGCCACTGGATCCGAACAGGATGCACAACAGAATTATACATTCAGATATGATAAGTCTAACGCCATAGCACCTTCATATTTCACTTAACTGCACTGTCACTTTGGCACAGCGGCAGAGGCGCGAGCACGTTTTCCGACAGATCTTCACCTGCCCTTTGAGTGACGAGGACAGTCTGCTTTATTAAAGGGATATTTCATCCAAACACAGGGGTCCGTTCTCCTCCTGATTTTGATTGACAGCTCAACTCCGGCAGAAAATCAAAGCAATCTGGGATGCATTTGGATTAAAGCGAGAGGGTCACTCTCAGAGGCTAAGGTTAGGCACACTGCGCCGATTCCCCCGTTGAAGTAAGACACACAGGAGCACGGATCAAACGCCTTTGTCTCAGAACAGGGCTTTAATGTGAAGATAACATGTTGTTGTTTGGAAATGTTAAAATGCAATCTTAAGTATCCCTCTTGAATGTGAATCATCTCATTACCAGGCATTCTCACACTGAGATAATGTGAAGCATAATGTGTTTTATATCATCATGGTATGAAACAGGGCCAGCAGTGCACTGTGTAAAATCCCCTTCAGTGGCATTATTTTGGTCGTCAGTAGCATAAATTTGGATGTGAGAAACATCAAAGCCCCCATATAAATGCCTTTCTCTTCATGTTGTCATCCTATCTTTGAATCACTCCCCCTCCCCCCTAGGGCCATGGTTATTTACATTTTCAAATCTGCATTTTTCATATAGATCTGTCTGCCTCTGATTTTAATATCAGTGATGTTTCCCACGACACCTTTTGTTTTATTATGCATTATGAATTTCTTCCCCTCTCACTCCTCCCTCTCTCTCCTTCCCTCTCCCTCTCTCTCTCTCTCTCTCTCTCTCTCTCTCTCTCTCTCTCTCTCTCTCTCTCTCTCTCTCTCCCTCTCGCCTCCATCTTTTTCTAATCCCTATCCCCCACACTAGGCTTATGAGTCCCAATGTTTTATCATGGGGAGAGAGATTTATCATTTCAATCTCATTTCAATAAATAAAATAATCTCTCTTCTCCTGTACGTGACAGCAGCTAATAGTATTTTGTTATCGTGGAGTGAAACTTTGCAGACTTAGTGCACTTGCTGAAATGCTTTGCATTGGCATTCTGCACCAGCATACAGTAGCATCGCCTGCATAGGGAGGAATACTTATCGCGGTGTAAACTGCGCACACAAGTACATTTAAAGATATGTGATCCCAGCCCACTTCATTAAAGTGAAGCATGATGTCAAAACATGTCATTTGTTGATTTAATGGATGTAATAATGTCATGCTTCCGCCGCAACACGCATTGATTTGATGTAAACGCTGAAACAGAGGTTAAATGTAACATCATGTTAGATGCTTAGTAATTAAATGAATAATGCACATTATTGGGTTTGGTTTGTACCTATTTGAGCAGCAGTATAGGAACCCTCTTGTACCAATTCCATCCTCTTAAAAGCTACTGGGCTGCATTCATGTATGCTTTTATCTTTCAGCCAGGATATGTTCTTAAAGCACGGTCTGTCAGATCCGCCTGCACTGTGGTGTGTAGAAGAACAAGAGCAGCCATCAAGACGACAGTTTTATTTTAATTGCTATCTCCCTTTCCTCCCGGTCCTTCATTTTCCCTTACCCCTGGAGCAAATCAACAGAAAAAATGTAAAAGGACTGACAGGAAAACAATTGCGTTTCAAATTGAACTCCCTGCAGAGTGTGTTCACTTCCTTAACCTGACATCCCTCCCTTCCCCACACATGGCAGAGGAGAAGGCGAGGCAAGCGGCAGCCACACTAAAGCCGGAGAGAGGGGGGAGACCGTCCTTTTGAATATGTGTTTTCTGTTTATCATTAGCTGACTGGGTGCTTCATCATTCGGCGAAAATCCCTATCTGCTGAACATAAGGCCGAGAGACAGCGGGGAATCAATCTTTTGTGCTTGGGCAGATAAACACAGGACGCAATCAGGGGGAGACGGAGCGACGGAGCAGGCCGCGGGACTCACGCCGCCGGTGATGGATGGCGGAAGTGAAAGTGTCAGGATGGCATTATGCAAATGGGGGAGGCATCCGAGCATCGCCCCGGTGATTATGGGAGATGGGAGAGCAGCCTGTGGTCCCCCTGGCACCAAGGCAGCCATTTTGGGGGCTCGTTGTCTCCTACTGGGGAGGAAAGAGGAGGAGGAGGAGGAGGAAGGGGTGTGGATAGAGAGGTGGACTGGGGGGGGAGAGAAAGAAGGAGGAGATGAAGGAGGAGGAAAAGGGAGGGAAGAACGTGTCATGGTATCATTCCCTCACATGCGCCACCGCCTCACCCCCACCCTTTACCCAAAAAAGGGGAGGAATAAGTCTATGAGGAGAGTGAGAGGCATCTGTGTCATTTACTGAAACAAATGACCAGCCTTCTCTTTCTGTGGGGTTTGAATGAGGAGGGTGAGACTGCTGAATGATAGAGATAGAACACTGATGGAACAATCATGAATAATGAACTTGAACTGGACAGAAATAAAAGCTGGTTAGGGTGATTGCGACAGCCGCTGTGTTTTTCGACAAGTCGAAACGACTGCATGCCGAGCAGCTCTCAGAGGCCAACGTGACCCCTGGGTACGATGGTATCCATCCCCGGCTGTGTCACTTTCACGACCATCTAGACTCACACACACACACACACCAATCTCAATGACAAGCGAGCAGGACACACATTCCCACTATAATGACCAAGGATGCTACTTGTATTCAAATGAGGGTTGAAGTGAGAGCAAGGCAGATACTTCAGGGAGCAGCCGGGCCCAGAGGGGAGATCCAGCCACAGTCCCTGCTGTACCATTACAGTAAGATTGGATGAAGATGGAGACATGGAAAATGTGATAGTGTGTATGAGCTGATGGGGGCAAGCGCAAGGAGAATGCCGCCCCGGATGATTTATGCACGCGATCCCCGTGCACGGATTGTGTGCATCTGAGAGGGACGTACAGTACAGTGAGTTAGGAGTGTGGGTTTGTGTGATGTGAAATTAGCAGCTGTAGTCAGAGGGAGCCCGTTTCTCTCCTGTTTACACAAGAGGAGAGGGAGTGTGCATGTGTTTGTGATAGAAGGGAACAGGAGAGAGCCAGTGATCATGCACGGTGTAATTCTTTTGAATGAACGTCTGTCTGCCACAATCACAGCGTCATTGTTTCTCCGCTGGAATACAATTAACATCAACCATCTCCAGCCTCAATCTCAGACTGTTGTCCCGTTTCTCCTTTTGAGCCTGCATCCATTTTTAGTCCCTGTCCTAGTGAGACAAAGCGGGCTGAAGTGCCCGTCCTCCACCTCTAACTTTACCACTCGCCACAACACACAGACAATACCACTCCGTTCCGCCTGATTGGATCCATTTGCATTGGACACCTCCTCTGCATATTGATTGATGGGTTTAATCAGCGAATCAGGGGGAGCGCTCAGACATCAATCTCTGTCAGGCCCCTACCTTTTTTCCGAGCCTGTGATTCCCTGCTAGGACTCATCAAGGAAAGCAAGTTTAGACAGAAAGAGAGAAGGAGGTAAAGGGAGAGGGAACAGAGGGAGAGAGAGATAAAAGAAGAAAGGCATGTGGCGGTGTGTGGAAGGACGAAGTATTAGAAATAACTTCAGGTGGGCTTTTTGTGACTGGTCGCGGTGAAAGTAGATCAGGTGTAGCATAAAGGAAGGTTGGCTAACTGTGAAACCATGTAGGAAATTTAGAAATGAAATAGCAGCCAGACAGAGCAGCACAGTGGGGAACGCAGGAAGCGTCTGAGCGGAGCATGAAGAAACGGTGTTATGACAGCGCTGAGCTGAGAATGATCTGCCAGATTATATGTGGAGATTTACATACAGGTATTCACTGTTAATTAGACATATCATATATGGCTTTTTTGTATCAAAATATATAATTTTGATTTCTTTTTTTGACCTTGGTGTTAAGAGAAATTAATGCACAGAAAGATCCCCCTCCTCCGCTTCTTTCTCCTCCTCCTCCTCCTCCTCCTCCTCCTCCTCCTCTCTTCACTCATACTACAAACTTTTGTTTCCTTTTCTTTCCACCTAAACTTTGGCGCATGGAAGTAATAGAGGATGACAAAACAGTTAACTAATTGGTGTCAACCAACTCAAGTCTTAAGTGCGTTCTTCTTTCCTGTCTAATTTCACAGGTCCTACAACAGGTGTAGCTGTCAAAGTCACAGGATCAATAAAAACGGTTGGAAAACAGCCTTTTCACTCCTCTCCCTGCTGTTTGTACGTTCATGCCTTTGTGTGTGTGTGTGTGTGTGTGCATGCACATTTGTATATATAGAAAGTGTTAATTGAGTTGTGATTGCCATTGTGTGCCTCATCAGGGGACGTAGGAGACCCCCCTCTACCCTTCCCATGTCAATGTGAGAGTGTACCTGTGACACGTCGAGCTGACAGATACTTCAGTTCCTTCTCACTTGATAATTACTGTAATACAAACTCAATTAAAAGTAAGCAGCTCAACGAGGAAGGATACGAGTTTGATTAAAATATGAATAAAAATACAGATCTGAGAATACATATTTTTACAGATCTGTCCCCAAGATCGTGTGAGATTTGCACAAATGAATGCACGTATCTCTAATTTCCGTATCGCTGGAGACAGTTAATAGCCTGGAGACAATGTTGTGTGTTAAAGGCAGCTTGTTTCTTCACTTTTGCAGAAAAAGTGTCTCGTTTTTAGGTAAGGAAGTCTGACTGCCTCTACGTGACAGTTTAACTAATACAGCCGGTTAACAATAAATAAATGAACAACAGAATTAAAGACTCCGTCTCTGTCACGAGCACACGCTCACCCTCTATTAGCAGCACAGTTCTGAGGTTGGTTTAATAGCGACCAGATAATTGTCATGAAACAACATCACACACAACTAGTAAAAACAGTAAATGAACTCTATCCTTCTGTATTTCAACATTTGTTCAGGCTGAGAGTATTTTTTATTTCTTCTATTAAACTCAATTACTTCCTGCATGAACCTGGCCTTGACGGAAAGGGCCCCATAATTCAGTTCTGGAGAGGGAGAGAGAGAGAGAGAGAGAGAGAGAGAGAGAGAGAGAGAGAGAGAGAGAGAGAGAGAGAGAGAGAGAGAGAGAGAAAACATTGCAACATGCTCGTTTTTTGGAGGAAGAAACTTTTAATACCCACAGCTCTTAATGACGGCACTGCAATTAGAGTGGCTGCATTTTTGCTCTAGCCGCGAGTCAAAGGAAAACAAATAAAGCAGCTCGATTTAGAAACCTTATTAGACTTTGAGTCCCTGAGCAATTAAAGTATTACAGCTGAAGTGCTTCTGTGAACCCACCGATGGAAAGCATTTATAGGTGGTCTCTACTTTACTGGTGGTCTGTTACCAGGGTTTTTTTTCTCCCTCTTTCTCTCATTTGCTCCATTCAGAGCTGAAGCCGTTTCCTTGTTTATGTGTAAGCATGTCGTGAAAAGGTATTGGACAATAACAGCTCTTGATATTACAGTGTCTGTCAAGGACAAATTGCACAAACATTCCTGACCTCAGATTGCTTTGAATACATAGGTAATGACAAAGTATCATCCAGCACATTGCAGAGGGAAAAAGAAGAAGAAGGAGAAAAAAGATTTAATACTTAATTTTGTCAAGAAAATGATTAGCATAAACACAACCCATCTTTTTTTCTTTTATCATTGATGCTCTAATCTTCTTCTGCAGCACTTGCCCCACGCAGTGTCTAAATTGGCTTGGCTGTGATGATGCCCTTTGCAATGCAATCTCTCCAATTTGATGCCTTATCAAATTACTAACCCAAAGGAAATTAATGGTATCATCTGTGTCAAGGCATTGATGTAGTTTCACTTAGCCTGAAACACTATGGTTCTAATTGAATGATTAGATTCCTCTAGATTTTCTATCCATCTCTATACTAATTACAATTTAAGAGGAAATCCAAGTGCCTTCCATATCAATTTAACAAATAAAACCAGGTAAAAATTACAGAAAAAAATATGTTTCAATCACACAGAATTTAATAAAACATAATTGTAATTGGCTATAATTGGAGTGGAAGTGTTCTGAAGACAAGCAGAGTTTCATGTTCTTAGATATATTTTATTTTAATGAGGTGTAATACATTTTGGAAAGAGGAGAGTAATAAAAGACTAAATCCTGATGTGCCACTAGGGGGGGTGGTGATGCTTTTTGAGCCGAGCAAGCACATGGGTTTGGTGTGCACTGAAAACACACTCGAATCTTGTCTCTCTCTCATTTGCGCACTCACACATGCACAGTTTCTTTTCCCACAAGAGAGAGGAGAGGTGGCTGGGTTTTAAGGCAGGGAATGAAGAGGAGAAAGAGAGAGACGGAGAGAGAGAGTAGGAGAATGCGGTCACATGACTACTTGTATTACGGCTACAGCTCTATCTGGACTAAACTTTGGTGTGGAGTTTCACCCTCAGCCTGTTAATACCATAATCCCCCCGTGGTGACCTCCTCCTCTCTGACCACTTCTGACAGCTCCTGCTCGGCCACCTCTGCCCCCGCTCCTCCCCTCTGATCACTCAGCAAGAGTCCCCCCGCCGTAACTGACTAATGACCCCATATCAATATTTGGCTGTGGTCACAGGCTTTCAGTACCGTTGTAATTTAAAGTGGATTAGTGTTCGCCTCAGCACGTTTCTTTTGGCAGCCAGCCAGTGGGACTAGCTTTTGATAACAGGTTCTTTCTTGAGTGTGTTACTAGCGTATGTGTATGTGTGTGTGTGTGTGTGTGTGTGTGTGTGTGTGTGTATGTGTGTCTACATGTCTGCTTTTTGTGTGTTTGTGTGAACTACATAAGCTGCCCATTGCCCTACGGGACTTAAACACCAAAGCAGCAAAAAAAAAAAAAAAAAGGCTGCAGTTTTTCTTGATGAGGAGATGGGAAGACACACACGCAGACGCAGGCTGTCTGACTTACTGCCCGAGCCTGTTTCTGTGAAATGCTGAGGTCTCAGGCCAAGTATTTATGCTGCTCCCCCACTGAGAACTACGCACGAAGGTGGAGACAGCACCAAACAAAACAACAACTTTGAACACTGGAAATTAAAACAAAAAATGACAGTGTTAGTTCTAAAACTGTCATGCATGATGTATCCGTATGTCTGTATCCGTGTCCTGACCCTGTGGATACATCCAGGACCCTTCAACACCCGCTGCAACACTGGGATCTAGTGTTAATTCAACAAAAACGAAGCAGTCATCTGTGTTCTTATTGTTGTTGAAATACTTCAACCATATTGAGATTCATAAATTTCCCCCCCTGGTCTTTTTATGTCTGCACTGCTGTGTCTGATCAGACACAACCAGGTCCAGACTTGTCAGGGTACACTGTCTGTCGTCTTGCTGCTTTGCGCAAACCATACGGCTCTGCTAAGGCAATACCCAGACAGACAGAGAGACAGACAGACAGAAAGACAGAGAGACAGACAGAAAGACAAACAGGGAGAGAAAAAAAAGAAGACTCTGACCGTGTCTTACCTTGTCCCCGCACCGTTTTCTGTATGCAGAGTGCGGAGGCAGAGTGTTTATCTCGCTTGCTGCTGGAATGTTTGTGTAACTGAACGCTACGCTGATCGAGTTCAAATCACGGCAGGATAATTAAAACATGTTGATCCCTTCAGTCATGGGAAAGGGGCAGATTTATTAATGATACACTTACCACAGCCCGTGGACTGCGTGCACAGCTGAGAAATGGTAATATTGCATGAAATCGTTGGTTAGATTGTCATTTACCTGCAGGCCCGTGCCAGTGTGAGAGGTCTTTCATGTAAATGAATTTGTCTAGAGAATGAGAGAAATGAGAGACAGAGGGAGGAGTGAGAGATGAAATTAATAGCTCCGGGTCATGGGGATAATGATTTCTTCATGGACCCAGTCAGAGTCAAATGGCCCGGGCATCTCGTTTGGTTTTTTTGTGAAAGGAGGAATGAATATAAGGGTGAACATTACATTGAACAGGGGCATTTACTGAATATGTAAACGCATTTGGTTTTATGGCGGGGTCTACATGCCAACAACGCTTCCAAATGACCCACTTTGTATTCACGCAATGCAAATTTGCCACTGCATGGTTAGATCTCATTGATTGAGTGGTGCTCCCATATGTTGAACAAGAGAACATGTAATTTGCTCATGATATCAAAATATTATGACATGTAGGGGCGGGGAAAAAAAGAAGAAAAAAAAGAAAGACTTCCACAAGTTTAACCAAGCCTACCTGGTCAAACACATTTGTCCCGTATCGGCGATTCCGTAACGTTCCAGGCTTGATTCCAGACCTCCAGCTCACCCAGAGCAGACGTACCCCCTCTAGCATTAACTGTGAACCCACACACATAAAGGTGCAGGTGTGTCTTTCCACCCATGCTCATTCATATCTGAATGGGGGTGGCCGCGTCAAAAGCTGCTGGTCAATCTCTTTGCACGTCTATTGTGAGGGGGGCAAGTCTGACAGAGTAAACCAGCATGGACACATGTGAACATAAAGGGCGTACCTCACACCCCCACCGCCCCATGCTGAAAGGACCCAGTGGGGGTGTGGGGCAGGGAGGGATAGAGGAGGAGGACAAGGAAAAAGGGCCCAGGCCAGGGCCTAATGGTGGGAACAGTGTGGAGGTGAAGCCGTCTTTTTGTTCGCCGTGGATAAAGGAGGCTTTTGAGAGGCAGCGTGTGTTTTTGTTCCACGGAGGGCCATCGAAGCTGCAGGCCATGCTTGTCCCGGGTTGAGTCGTCGTCGGGGGTTGGGGGGGGGGGGGGGACAGGAGTGTGGACACAGGCAGGAGACAGAGTTACTTGCTCCAGGGAGAGAAATATGCTACTGTGAGGGTGTTGGAAGGAGGACAGCGTATCATCTGTCTATGAAGAAGAAGAAAAAAGAAGAGAGAGGGTGTGTGTGTGGGGGGGGGTTGAGAGTAAGACAGTGCTATAGAAAGAGACAGATGGAGGGAGGGGGGGTAGAAAGTGAGACAGAGAAACAAGGAAAGAGAGAGAAGGAGAGGCGTGAAGGTGCTTTATGAGGTACTTAGTGGCTCATGTATCCAAGCTGCTGTCATTTCAGGTCATCCATTGTCGTGTGTGCAGCTGTACACACCTGACTTCCCCTCCAAATACTCTCAAGGTGTTTGACAATATATTTAATTTCTGAATCAAGCAAATAACTGCCTGTGATTTTTTTGAACCAAGATTTCTAATTAAAATTGGGATGAGACACTTCACTTCCCTGTGACAATGACCCATTGTTCGCCGTGACGAAGACACAGCTTCAGGCAGCCGGCATTGAACTCTCAGTGCTCCCTGACCTGTCTGACCTTTCCAACAGTTCAACTTCCACAGACCGGCGCTGATTGATCTGCCTTTAGGGCCCTTAAACTGCTCCCTGTCTCCTCCGCTGACAGGGAACAAAAAATCTCTGATTCCTATACTGAAACCTGATCTTCATATAAAACATCAACATGGGAACATGACCTTGCATTCTTACTTACTCGCACTATATCAGCTTACATAGGCTTACACCTCAAGCCCTAAAAAGAGAGTATTTTGAGTTTAAAAACATGGATTTATTCATTTATTTCGCATGTGGTTAAACTAATTTGGTGGTTTTATTCTGGAATCCTGCATAGAAAATCAATATATTTTAAATTTATACATAACACACAATAAACAACAATGTAATCTGTTTTTTCTTTGCTCCTCACCAGGTTATTCACTTCAAGAATCAACATTAATACTTGTTTTAAGAAAACAATTCCTGTGACACTGATTAGAGAGTCCTCCATTTCATTTCATTGCTGTCCACAGAAGAGCGTGCACAGTGCAATAAAATCAATCAATGACTGATTAAAACTGTTGTTGCCCCCCTGAGAGCTGATGTACTGTACAATTACTCTGCTTTACATGAACAAGCAGAAGGTCCTCACAGGTGTTTAGTGTCACTTTTTGCTGTTAAGTCACCCTTCTCTAAATGACCCCGGGTCACTCCTCTCAGGTCTTTTAGCCTTTCAGTTGATTGTCAGACATCTAATCTCCTAAAGCGTCCATTAAGGTGTGAGGTGGAGTTTGTCTCTAGAGCAGATTGTAATTGATGGGATCAGATGACATTTCAAGCTGGTAAAGGGGAGGACAGGTTCCTTTACGCACTGCACAGACATGGAATTAAATGACAGGATAACGGTCAGGATCGCTGCTCTTTTGTTGAGGGTAAACCACAGTACAGTGCAGTGAAGTACAAAAGAATATACAAATTTAGATTGAGTTGATTGTTTGTTCATTCTGTGAATTGAGAAATGTGTTGAAAAGTAATGTAATACTGCATCTACACTACATCGCAATAAACCTTCCCCAAATAACTCAATAATCAATACAATCCTACACTAATTATTCTGTATACTGCTAAGTAAACACTATTTGTGACAATTAAACAATCATGTCCTGTGCAATTACACGTGGCAAAATTATGTTTTCATTCCTCAGAGAATCACAGTTATCACTAAAAATGGAGCTAAATGAGACGATTTTGTTACGGTAGTTGCTTAAAGAACGACCTGCCAAATACAAGGTGAGATCACCAGTGTAAGAATTGGCAATGCTAATTAGTCCACAATATGTTTTTCCACGTTTTACATGGCAGTATATCACAGTTTGATATATTGTCGCATGGCCAATTAGCATCTCATAATGCTCAGTCAGCCACAGAGCTCAGGGTCAAAGGTCATGTTCTCTCTAGTCTGAGAGTGACGGAGACATGAGGCAGAGGCAGTGCAGCAAAAAGGGAGTGGAAGCACACCATTCCAGTGCTCATTTTTATTGTGATGGCTCAAAGATAACATGGACTTCTGTTATGATTAATATAAATTGCACTCAATACAGGCAAATGGCAGATGATATCACACACATCAACACTGTCTAGATAGCCTGTAGATTAAACGCTGACTTCCTCAAGCCTATTGCTTATCTTACATTAGATTCCATCTTCACACAGGTACTGCGTAAATGTTCCTCGAATAGACATTACTTTGCACACAGTCATCTGTAAAAGGTAAATGAACTCTAATAATAGCCTTTATTTGAACGCTAATTGCGATAATCCATAAATCATCCTCAAAGATTACATCACCTTAGGGCTGTCAAGTATCATAGATGCATGATAGAGCATTGGAATCGGTTAATCACCTCTGACAAAGAATATAAAATGATTGAACGACTCCTCTTTAAAGGCTGCTTTGATTGGATAGGCTAGGACACGCAGGGACTGAGGAAAAAAGGCCCAAGTATTTTTTTAGGTGTCTGAGGTGGTGTGTGTGTGTTTGTGTGTGTGTGTTTGGGCGTGTAGTCCACAGCACAGCTCATTTGGCACCGGTTACAGATTCACAGTAGAAGCATCCCAATCGCGCCATCACATGAAAGTCAGGATTTCACACCTTCAGCGCTCGCTCTGGTACCTACCAGGACCCTCCATTAGCCTGCCCATGTGTTTACATTCCAGGGGTCTGTTCACAAATGATTTGAATGTATTTTTTGCTGGCTACTGTTATTTATCACATGCAAAATGGGCTGGGACACGTTGATGTATGCTATCAGCAGTGACAATGATAACCAGGACAATAATTACACAAAGCCCAGCTCATCCATCACCGTCACTTATCACTTAAACAATCAGGCATTAAAGAGAACGACGGGTGGAGAGGGAAGGGAGGATCCTGGACTGGGATTTTCTGTTCCGTGTATCAGTTGAAGGCAATCCAGTTTGGTTGCTCTAATAACTGCCTGCACGTTTGAAATGTTGTTTATTGATTGGCGTGAAAACAATCTCACCACAAGGTCCATTTGGAGGCTGTGCTGGAGCTTTGCAGCAGATGAGTTTACCCAGAAGCAACGGACTAATAAATGTTCAGTCTTCAGTTTAGTTTTTTCTTGGCACTTGTTGTTGCACATTTCTTGTTTATATTGGTTTAAAAGTGATGGTTCATGAGTTCAGTCCTGACCTCGGAAACAGAAACCGAGGGAAAAGAACTTGTGAAATAATAGATACCTCATGAAAAAAGAAAAAACGTTCATGCTTTTAAGCCATCATACATTTTTTAAAGTCGAACATAACAGTTACATGACAGCTGAGCAAAACTTTATCTGCTGATGAAGATCACATGATGGACGTTGTTCGGAGACTATTTTTAGATTTTTTTTATTTTATTTCCAATATTAACTCTGAGCTTTTAACCCTCAATCCGGCATTACTTGTTTTATTTCTTCTCTCTTTACAATAAAGCTTCATTTATTTTGGTTGCATGTTGCCGATGGCTAAAAAGAAATGATGTACATATCCAATGGCTCCTTTGATCAACTAAAAAACTAAAACTAAAAAAGGTCATTAAAATAAATTAAAATAAATATACATTGTTACTATTTCCACCAATACATACAATACAAGGACAATATACACAGAAGAGGCTAATTCCCACAGTGTTTTGAGTCTGACTGGGTAGGCTACTGGATAGCCTCAACATGTCTGGGCTGCGCTGAGAGTGAACTTGAACCCTGAAGCCCCAGGAAGAAGAGGGTAAACTGAAGAGTGAGGGACGGCTTGAACGACAGAAAGAGGGACATTCCCCAGTAGAGAGAGGTCAGGGGGTAGGTAAATACTGAGAAAGCCCTCTGGGTTGGGCTGATGCACTGCGGGTAATGAGGTTGACACCTCCTGGGACCCATAACCTCTGAACCCTGAACCCACAATGCATTGGCCTGTGGGGGGAAAAAGAGAAACTTCACTTTCAGCTGTATACGGCTCCATGCCCATAGTCAAGGGGAATCTGACCTTTGGACTATTGTTGTGAGCTGTGAAAGTTACAATCATCAGTTTGACAGGTCTTTAACGGTATAATATGCTGTGGATACAGTATATGACCTGTTTAAGCACTGAAGTAAAAAACTATACTAAAGGAGGAGTGAAGAGCAAACATCTGCTACATGCAAGCGCCAAATGAAAAGCACTTTACACCAGTGTTTCAGTCCCTTGTTTATTGCAGCAGGATTGTGAATATGTTTCCTTTGAACATGATGGATCATTAAAGTAATGGTGTACTGTGGTTTTGTTCTTTTTTTGCTTAGATGTTTCTTCTTTTTAATACAAATTTTTTATCTTTGTCTGTGTCTCTCCTGAGAGCTGCCATTGCTCTACTTACCAGGAAATACTTTCTAGATATGCAAATTTATAGTCATGAGAGAGAGAACAGAAAGTGCATGCGCGTGTGCATGTGCGCTGAAAAAGCGAGGCAGAGAGATGCATGGCTGGATATCTTGTAGTACCAGCAGAGTACAAGCATTTAAGTAACTCATAGCAGCACACACCGTGCGTCTCCAAGTTGTGCATACACTATATGTGTGTGGGTGTGTCTTTGTGTGTCTTTTTTATGCAGATACCCGCGCACCGCACCTATGTGGCTCTTTGAGACGGCATGCCATTGTGTGTTCGGTGCTCTTTGTGCTGCTACTATTTTAACTTCAAGGAATAGTTTGACATTTTGGGATACTCACTTTCTTGCAGAGTTTAATGAAAGGATCAATACCGTCCTCATATCTGTGCATTCAATACAAGTCTACAGCCAGGAGACTGTTAGCTTAGCTTTCCATAAAAACTGGAAACAAGCGGAACTATGTAAAAATAAGATGAGAAGATTGCTATCACTCTTAATGGCATGTCTCTGAGATATATGAGGTTACTGTTGGCAGCTGGTTAGCTTTGCTAGCTTAAGCACTTCTACTGTATAGCTCACCAATTAACACATTGTTGTTGTTCGATGTGGGTGTTACATACTGGACTATGTGTTAGCCAACTGCGCCATTTCCTGTATGGGTCTGCTAAAGAATGTATTAATAATTAATAATGTATGAATTGTATTGTTTTTTTGTTGTTGTTGTTTTTTTTACATGTTTTTTATAGAGATTAAACAATGTGCTAATTAGTAGTTCTGGTAGGCAGATTATTTTATTGTTGGACGGAGCCATAAACTGTTTCCCCTATTACATTGTCAGTTCTTTTGAGCCAAATCTTAGCAAACATACTTGAGGAAATGCATCATAAAAGAAGCCGACATACCATAGCCTCAATGGCCCGTAATTCAGTGAAGCCAGAACACTGTCCTAGAATGTAATGTCATATGCGATAAGTTTTAAGAAAAGCACGCTAACCAAATTGTTCAGTGCCACTATTACAAATATTGTAACTACTGATATTGATCATGAACCAATTAAAGGCAACTAGATATTTCTTTGACAGTAATGTCCTCAGTCTCCAACGATTTGACCCAGATGACATAATATCACTCCAGGTATGAAAATCCCCCTAGTTCATCTTCTCTGTCGACACATCAGAGACCTCCCTCCCTTTCATGGTGTGTGGTCTCCTCTGCTCCCCTCAGCCTCTCCTTTTTATCTCAGACAGACTTCACACAGACAAGACTGCTGGTGGCTAGTCAGCGGTGCCAGAGTGGTCATCTCCCAACTTGGCACATTCTCTTAACTTAAACACGCAATACACCCACCTACTACTGCTGCCGCTGCTGCTGGTGCGGTGGTTTAAATGACAAGTACCCAGTAACATACATTGTAACAATGTATGTTACTCGGTAGTAGACCTGCCGGAGTAAAGCTTATGTTTTCAGTTTGAATACATTAAATGAAGATAGATTGTGAATTCTGGCAGTAGGTACAAAGTTGCATTGTTGCTATGTTGCAACTATCTGAGGCTTATGTGCAAGTATCTCAAGCTGAATCATTTATTTCTTCTTCAACTGCTGTCAATTTGTCCAACAAGTTATTTTGTATTGAATTTAACTGCATAGAATCACTGTAAATTTGATAGTAGAGTAAATACAACTTTTGAAAATGTTGATAGATGGAGCACAAATCAAATAAATCATGCTGTCAAGAATTGCAATGGTGGAATTTGAGGTTAAATAAGTGATGGTTTGGTTTTCAAAGCTTTTTTTTTCTTAACCTAAGCAGAACATTGACATTTCAATTTAAACCTGTCTTTGTGTAATATAAAACAAAACCACCACTAGCCTGAGAGTAATATTATATGCAAATCAGCAAAAGACAACATCCTTGTCTAATTGGATGACCCAGTTCTTTGTATTGTTCACAGGCTGTCCTCACCTGCCTTCACTAAACAGACCCTGTTTACCTTGGTATGTCACCTGTTGAGTGACCTGGCTGGTACAGTATGTCTCTGGTTCTCGTCCTGCTGTCTGCTGTTAAAGGATGTTTATTTTGCGGAAAATCTGCTTGTTGCTTTCTTCCGGAGTGTTAAACGATGAGATTTTTCCTTCTTATATCCATATTTACCATGGTAGTAAGTAAGAGGATGGTTATAGCCTAGTTTAGCCGGTCTGGCACTCCCCAAATTAAAGCAGAAGTAAGCGGAATGTTTGTGTTAATATAAGTCTTAAATAGTTATATCTTCCGACAGCAATCACTTATATAGAGTGTTTGGTCCGAAACACGGGTCTGTCAGTCACTCTGCTCTGCTGTAAGCCGAGGAGAAAACTTTCCTTGTATCCTACAACCTTTATCCAATGAGGAGAGAGAACGGCATAAAGGGGCGGTCCTCTCTGTGTGTGCAGCCAAGGGATGCGCGTGAATGTGGTGACGTAGGGACGAGGGCGGGGACTGCTAACTCCATCGGCTGACAAGAAGTTAGCCAAAATGACCAGATCGCTTACTTCTGCTTTAAGACTGAACATTTCATGTCCATCAAATGAACGTCCTGCTTTCTGAATGAGTATGAAAGCAAAAATGTATGACAATGTTGGCATTTTACAACATTTTTATTTATGTATTTATTCATTTCAAAATTCAGCTGGGCCCATGCTTGAGTCTTCCCGTTACTATGAGGTTGCAGGCAACAATGGGTCATTTGCTGTGTTTTCAAAATGTGAAGAAAGCTAGGCCAGCTGCTTCTTAGTTAGTCTTTTTGCTATGCTATGCTAAACTAAGCTAGCTGACCCATGGCTCTAGCTCCATATATCATACATCACGTACATAAACATTGTTCACTCGTACATAAACAAGAACATGATAAAGGAATGAAACGCTGGGCGTAGTATTAGCTGCAGGTCATGTTGCTACACCCCAGCCAACTCTTGGTGTGGCCCAGAATTATCAGTGACTAAAGAGTCGGTGACACTCTCGTCAGAAAGTCAATAGCATGATAAACACTGCCCTTCACTTGAGCTCCGGTTCACCACTTTAGCAGCCAATTGCCTCGACAGTCATTACCTGACCAGTAAATCACCACAACCAGGATACAAGTAAATAACGAAGCCAGTGAATGAGTAACTCGGCAAAAGAGGTGAGCAAAAGCAAGAGGAAACATGTTACCCTGTATTTTTACACAAACTCATTCTAAGTGGAAAGAGAGCATATGTTATAGAAAATGAGCCTGTAAAAGGTTTTTGTATTTTTTCCCCCAATGGCTCTGGCAGTGAGTGTCATTCAAGATGTGGCCTTTCCACACTCATAAAGAACACATAAAACACACATTGTGCTCTCGTAAAGCACTTACAGAGGTGAGATTTATGTGCCGGGGTCTGGATTTCCAAATAGAGACCAATGCTGTCTCTAAAATGTTTGTGATTTACGCTGCAAATGTGTTGGCATGAATACCAATGTGATTGCTTAAAAATTGGGAGATGAAGTCTGATTTGAATGAGCTGAGCCATTCCAAGTGTGCGCGGAGGGAGGGGTCCCCGGCTCACGCACAGAACATTTCTTTAAGAACATGCAGCGTTCATCACCCAGGAGCCCTCTTTCTACCCACATTGTCATATTGAGAGGCAACCTTGCTCCTCCCATTGGCCAGGCTGAATGTGTGTGCCGTCATGCATACAGTCATTAAACACTCCTCTGCTCATACAAAACTAAATACTCTACAACTACAAAGAAAAGAAGTCGGCGCAGCTCAGACCTAGTGGTAGAATGAGCGCAGGTGATCAGCTCCGCTTTAGCTGAGAAAAGACTCTATTCCCTCTTCGGCAGGAGGTGTCACTAACTTTGCTAATGTGTCTTTAATGCGGCCTGTTACACCCTTGGATGTGGATATCAAAACGTTTAAATCGACCTGCTCACTGGAGGCATAAGTGAGTCTTGTAAAATGAATTATTGATGCCGTGCGAGGCTCCTCTCTGACTGGGAACAATGTAACTTGCACTGGTGAATTCATCTGAGCTCTTTAAAATCAAGGTCTCGCCGCTTCGCTTTCATGTTCTGACGACGGTTCAGTCTCCCCAAGCCACAAGACAGTCCTTGATTGCCGGTGATGTCCAAGTCTTTTCTGAGAGGCACCGCAGTCCTGTCGGGACAGAGCGCGTTATTGTTGGGATACCTGCATAGTTGCATGATTGGTGTCAAATAAACACGGTGCTGAGCTACAGTGCTAGAGGTCTTTTTACCTGTAATTATGGCATGGCTAGCTTTCCACTGTGGGACGGCTGCCAGCTTGCTTTGGCTTTTATGGGGCTTCTGGTCCTTTCTTGTGGTTGTCATGCTGCAATTAAAACTGTCTCCAATCGCTGGGTGGCAAAAGGCGCTGAGACAGACTCTTGTCTCTCTCACACTTAGACACTCATATGCATGTGTACTCATATACACACACACACACAAACACACCGTGGAGCCTCTGGCTGGGGGCGATGGGAAAGTGTATGATATAGGAAAAACATAGTTAATTACATTTGACAGGTATCTATTAAAGTGCATTCTTAGACCTTAGAGGCCTTCACACATCTAATGGAAATACACACTCAACTGCTGCCCACGAATAATAGGACTTCCACGCCAAAAGCTTTGGCTTCTTTCCCCTTTATCTCGCCAACATCTAACGTCTGTCAGCGAATAGACAAATCACCACTAATCAAATCCACAAAAGTGTAAACCAAGGTCTTACACTGGTATTCAGATTCTTTTTAATTAGTTATTCAGGGATTCTTTTCACTTTTAAGTGAATGAGCACTTGAATCCCTCCTCCACAGAAGCACCAGCTCTCCTGTTTATTACAGACAATAGTAGTATGATTGTAATCACCGCACTTTCCTCTGATTTTGCAGTTAAAGAAGTGATGTATGCATTGCAGATGCACTTGAATCGTAACCCGCAGGTGAAATGCCCAGATGTGTTGCTGTGCACATCTGTCTGATCAGCCAGGACAATGCACGGCAGGGACAGTCGTCTGCATCGTTTCCATCGCTCTGTCTTTCTCTCTTAGTCCGTCTGCCCGTCTACCTTTCTGTCTGCTTTGTGGGTTCATCCTGTCTGTCTCCCCACTTCTTACTGGTCTTTCATCTAATCTGCCTGAAGACTCTGTCACTTCAGCTGTCTTCAAAATCCAATTTAGGTGCTTGACACAAAATATTCCACTAGGCAACGAGAAAAGAGACGGAACCTTGAAACGGGATGCGACTCATGAGCTGCTGATTTGTCCACGTTGATGTGATTCCTATGGATCCTGTGGTGGGTAGATAACACCAGTCTTTACCATAAAGGCACCGGTACCTTGACAAGTTTTCCCTGGGATTTTAGCTTTTGTCACAGCAAACAGAGAAGAAGAGTAGGAGCAGAGGAGCAGGCAGATGGCTAAATGTGACCGGGAAGCTTGGGAGAGGGAGGGAAAAAAAAAAAAAAACATTGAGAAAATCCTCCAAACTGTGCAGGTCAGCATCGCTGTGATGAATGCACCCTCACATCATTTTCTGTTCTGAAACATTTGTTTTGGGCAAAATATTGTCTGCTTTTGAAAAAGCAATGATGTAACGTCAATTGTCAAACAGCAGAGTCAGACATACTGTAGGTGCCCACTGTATTTATACACCTGGTCCCTCGTGGGCCTGAAGGGAAATATTTGGTGTAACATGAAGTGCTATCAGACAAATGTCTGCATGCTCTTGGCTGTAGGCATTTTCTGTGGATGCAGGCAGACGTGGCTAATGATTGAAGCCTCAGCCTCCTTTTACTTTCTCTACATAGTGTAGATTGATTGATTCATTGATGTGTTTGTTGATTAGCTTGAGATGTTTCAGCCAGTGAACCACTAAGCTACTGTACCAAGTGGGTGTGCCAGATTGTTCTTCCTCCTGGTTTACAGATTAGTCTTTACCACTCGCTCTGTTCTGTATTTGTTTCACTAAACACTTCTCCCCCCTCCTCCTCCTCCTCCTCCACCACCCTGCAAACGCATCTCCTCTCATTAGAAGGGCTCGAGGATCACACACAAAGCCAGGCAGAGATTATGATGATAGTTTTGTAGCCCCCCCCCCCCCCCCCCCCCCCCCTCCCTTTGTCTCTGTCCACATTCCTCTAAAATGAAGGATGGCAATAATTTCCTTAGTGTTTGATGCCTGAAGTCTTCTGACATCCACCTTGAAGTGCAGGTCTGGTTCCCAGCCTACGGCACTAGAGAGCAGGTTTGTCTTTTTTTTTTTTCTTCTTTTTTTTGCGGCAATTACTGTCCACGTCAAGATGGCTGACAAACTGGGAGTGCCCATTTGTTCCGTGGTAAAAGCCGTTCCTCGTGTACGGGCCGGCCTTTTGTAGAACAACTGACAGTACAGGTTCTTTGTGTGTTAGTTATTACTATGGACAGCCGGTCGGGATTCACTCTAAATATTTCCACAGGTCAGGGGAAAGGCGGTGTGTGTGTGTGTGTGTATGTGCATGTGTGTGTGTGGGTATTTAAATAGGCTGTACATCAAAGTGTGGCAATCTGAGAGTGACATGTGAGTCTGGAAAGTGCTAATAGCCTTCCCCGTGCTGATTCCATCCAACCTCCTGCCAATGTCAGAATCCAGCTGAATTTGCTCTCCAAGATGTTCTTCTGAGGTGAAAGCCAGCAGTCAGTTGTAGCTCCACTGGTAGCCGTTTCCGATGCTTTGGTAGCGTAGCATCAAAGTCACGGGGCACACATATATTCCGCAGGATTAGAGTAGCGTAAAAGGACAGCCCCAGCCCATTCACTGTTGGCACGGCCGCCACAGCCTCGGCACAAGTGAGTTTTTAATGCATTCCATTTAACTTTAATTACTCCAATCTCTGCGAGGGCACACAGGAAGAAAAGGCCCGGGCGTTTGTGCCGAGCAGATTACCCCACTGCCCTGCCAAGTCCGCGGCGCGCTGCATCCTAAGATAGAATTCAAATTCAAATGTGGGCTAAAGAAAGTGCAGCTGTCACCCCTCTGGCCTGCGAAGCCCCAACCGGATCAAAGATGAGCTGTCCTCCTCCCCTGCCCGTGTAAAAATGAGCTGTCCTGGCCGTGCCAGTGTCTCGTCCCCCTGGGGCACCTAATCCTCCTCTCCTGACTCCACACTGACAGTCTGAATAAAGGCATTAAACCCCGCAAAATAATTACCAATTAAAACGGATGGAGAAGTCATCAGGTAGTGACTGGGGGGAGAGCAGGCAGAGGCGGCAGAGAGGGATGGAGCTGTGGTGGGTTTCTCTCCTCCCTGCCAAGAACAACCTGTATTTTCTCCTTTATGGGTTATGGTTTTGCAGTTCTGGATGAGTGAGTGACCTTACAGAGTGGTATCAGACCAGGAACAGACTTCTGAAAGCTTCTAGGATGTCGAAGAAAGTTTGCGTGAGGCATCCCAACTGTACACACGCCAGAAATCAGTGCAGGGAGTTTTATAAGCCTGTGGAATTAATTAGGAGTAGTTGTTTTATCTGGGTTACTGCTGCTGCATAAGACCTGAGATATTGTGAAAGTACAGAGATCACTGGGAATTTGTTTGCATGTTCCGGCATATGGATACGTGTTGGCATGTTTACAGGTACACGCGGACGCATTTCACATTGTGGGTACTTCTGGGTGTGGGGCGGCAAAAAAGAAAAAAAACCACATGTGGATGTGCGGAACGTACCTTGACTGTTTGTGTGTTTACTGGCCACTGTGCTGTAAATGAGCGTGTGTGTGCATGTCCGTTCGTACCTGTGGAAGAGTGTTATGGGGGTGTTTGCAGACTAGCGTGCCATGAGGCCCGGGGCACTAATCCACCAGCGCCACACTGCCGAATCCAGGTAAAGTGATCCTAAAGCCTTCTTACCCCTCTCCCTCCTCTGTTCTCCCTGCTCCCCTTTGAGCTCTGTCTATTAGCAGTGGCGGAGATCAGACTGGTGAATATCCACTCAAAAGACCAGTCTGGACCAGGACCCACATTTTGACAACTTAATCTCCTCTTTGACGGCAGGCAGAAAAGGAGTGAATTGCCATTTGACAAAAGGGGCTCTGACTTGACCATGGTCTTTTGAAATTCCTTCCTCTGGTATGGGAGACAACCTGTATTTCTGTCCTCTAGCATAAACATGAGACATAAACAAAAGACTGCCACTCTTCTGTTTTTCAGCGCTTACTTGTTTGCTGTTTTCTATTTCTACACAATCAATGACTGCAACTTATTTTCCCGTTCAGATATTCTTCCCTCGTCTGTGTGAATCTCTTCGTGGAAGGACACAACGTGAAATTCTTGCTCGGCTCACACAAGCTAATAAAACACAGCCACACACTATAAATCAAATTGATATTCAAATGCATGTTTATCACTCTGTGTTTCATAACACTGATTGAGCAAGGTGGCTCATACCAGCGCCTCAGTATAACGGCTCCTCAGTCTAAAACTCCACTGATGTTGATCACTTTTGACCCGAGGGACGGTTTGCATCGCTGATATGACTTGTCTTTTGGTTTATGTATCGGTGCCAGAATCACCCTGGGCTAAGTACACTGGGCGTGTACACCACTGTGGACGTTGCAGTGTGTGCAGGGCATATGTGTGTGTGAGAAGAGGAGGAAGGAATTTTTTTTTTTGTCTATTCTTTGGAACCTATAATTAGACCTCAACTTAGACTCAAACAAACACATATTTGCTGTATGCATACATACGGTGCACAGAGAATGTACAGTATTTACCTTGAGCAGAAATTTAAACACGATCCCTTGTGGGTGTTTTCATCTTTTCTTTTACTCTCTGTGATTAAGCCTGGGATCAATTTAAATCTGTTCTTTTTTCATCTCAATATCCCACAATTATCATGTTATGGTCAAATTATAATCTTGATTTACAAACTGAGCGTTGTTGTTCGGGGGCCAAGTCAGCTCTAAGGTGCAGCTTTTATTCCATTTGTTGCAAAGTGCAGCCTTAGGCGTTTTATGGCTAAAACCTTGATCCCCTGATATAACTCTGTTGTATTCAGACCTCATCTTCAGTCGAATATAGAATGATTCTTATCATACGGAAAATAAGACGCAGTCATCACTTAACTGAGACAATTCCTTGGGGTTATGCTATTTGTCATTACAGCACGACTTGTTATTTAACCAAAATATACATATTTTAACATATTCATGAAACACACACACACTTTCTTCGTACCATCCAAATGATATGGCCTATATTTTTGCGGTTTCAGTGTTGTGCCGTTCATTGGATCAGCAGCTCCACTTCTTCTGGGCAACTCAATTAAACACATCCACACATTTTTTTTTTTTTTGCAATTAAAAATAACTTGGTGCTTAGCAGGAGTTTGTTTATACTGTAATTTTCTTTTTGAAAAACAGGCCTGTGTGTCCTGGCCAGGCAAACTGGTGGAGCAGCTTTTCTGCCACTTGACATGTGAACGGACTTACATATAGTACTGTACAGTATGTTACTGTTGATCTGTAACTGCATTAGCAAGGTGTGCTTTCTAGCCAGCCTATATTTACTGTAAGCTTCATTGGTGCCGTTCAAGGTGTTGAGACATATGAATGTATATTATGCTAAAACAGGCACACACCTTTCAGTATAGCTTGTAATTAACTTTTTTTCTTTTACGTTTTGGTATGTAGACCTGGCGAGCGTACAGCATGCCAGAGTTTGTCATTAGCAGGTGATAGTGTTTAACATGAGCTGAGGCCACTTTCCATTCCTGTCATCCATTAAGATTTAAAAAAGAAAGAACTCCAAAATCAATATGCCACTTAAGCAAACATGTCGCTCAATGTGCCTGAAAGTGTCTTTGATAGAAAGATGAGAAACTTTGTGAGGTGGAAGGACAATTTGATAATTTAAGGAGGGCAAGGATTTCTCTTTTCACTCAAAGAAATAGTTCCTTATAAAAGAAAGAGGAGGCCTTCAGGCCTTGTCAACCATCTTTATTAGAAACACCACTTTGGTCTTAATGCATTTCTAGTCATTAGTCAGGGCACAATATGTCACAATCCTCTTCAAAAGAGTACATGCACATTGTTCAAATAATTGCCCTGTGAAGGACAAACAACTAGCATGTAAAAAGGCATCATTATTTGGGTGCAATCATTGGCAGGGATTTTCAGGCCTTCTTCTATGCCATTGTTATAGAAGGCCATCTGACGTCAGAGCGCCTCTCTGCACAAGTAAGAATTAAACACGGAGAGAAAGGTTCTACCAAACAGCAAACAACAGCATGAGAGCGTGAGCGAGGACTTCAGCACTCCTTAATCAGATCTGCTGCAGCCACGATCATCAGTTAAGACACAGTAATGTAAGAATCACACGCTCTGCTCTAATCATATTGTTTCATACGGGGAGTGTTAATGTAAACTTACACAAAACAATGTAACTGTCAGTGGTGTGTAAATCTGACACCCTTTGAAAAACACCATCCCCCTGGTTGTCAATCACACCGTTATAGATAGGAAATCCGTCCCATTTGTTCAGGTTTTTTAATTAATATGCATAGTTAATGAGCAGTTTTCTGTCAGACAGCAGTAAAATGGCAGCTTGCAGAAATAACCAAAATCACCATGCATGGATAACTGACATATTGTCTTGTTGATTGTCATTAAGCTCACTCTCAAAGTTCTATCCATCCATAGAGGATATACACTGGTGACCTCCTCCCACAGCCACCCCCACCCCCACCTACTGTTACCACTCAGTCAGCTCCAACTGTTAAGCCTTACTTCACAACATAACCACCCCAGACACACTGGCCGGTCTGCAGTATACATCAGTCTACTTAACATCATGTGTGAGACTTAAGATTGTTCTTCACCTGTATTAGATAAAAAGAAGTCACCAAAATCACTATGCATGGTTGATACACACCACCTATTCTTTTTGTATAGATTAAACAACCAACAACTTATTCATCATTAAAGGGATACTTCACCCAAAATCGATAATTCACCAATTTTCTACTCACCATCATGCCAAGGAATGGTTTGGAGAACTTTCAGAGCCATCAAAATGCTTTTAGAGTTCCCTGGGGGGTTGTCGCGACATGAAAAAGTTGTTCGGAAAAAAATAATTTGATCTCTGTTTTTAGCCTTGTTGTAGTAGTAGCTCACAGTGGCTCTGTTGATGTTTGTTCGTCGTTGTAAACCATTGGATGTATGATGTAAACGGAAGAACATCTCGCAGTAAATCTCGTGCATCTCACGCAGCCACTGAGAGCTACTGCTACAACAAGGCAAAAAAACAGAGATCAAATAAATTTTTTCCAAACAACTGTTTCATGTCATGGCTTCAGGACACTTGTGTCAGTACGGACGAGCAGTATGGAGGTATTTGGATGTTTCATAGTGTGTGATTTGAACGATCCAAAAGTGAAATCTATCCGCCAGCATTATATGAAAATCCGTTGACAGCCGGACCCCCCCTGGAACTCCAAAAGTGTTTTGATAACTCCAAAAGTTCTCCGAACCCTTCCTTGGCATGACGACGAGTATCAATTTTGGGTGAAGTATCCCTTTAAGTCATAAAGCTGCAGGAAGTCAGAGTAGCAGTCCCTCACTGTTTCCAGCTGTGTTAACTGGCTTCATGGCAGTAGCCTCATACTAGTATCGATCTTCTCATCTAGCTGGTAAGATGGTTACAAAGAACTACACTTTTCATTTTGTTCAACTCTGTCTGATGTGTTCCTATGTGTAAGCTACAGAGGCATTTGGGAAAGTTAAAACTTAAAAGATGTTAATTTTGATACTGTACGTACGATATTATTAAATATTCAATATTATTATGCATTTTTCCAGGAAGTATTTCCTCAGGCATTGATTACACCATTACGTAAGATTAATTAATTAGGTGCTTGCATTTATGATGTCTTGCCTCACATAAAATCCGTGGTGCTGAGGTTGCAGGATGGCTTTGGTCAATATGCTAATGCCACGTCAAGCCTCCAAAAACTGTCCGTGCATGCAGAAATGAGCCCAGAAACTGCCTTAATACTAAATAATCTGAGGTTTAAAAAAATTGCACTGGGTCTTGAGTCGTATCCAGCATTAGAATATAATAATTACAGGAGGAGAACTAGGGGTTAGTATGCAGATGTAAAGTTTAATACCCACACTGTCACTGCCAAAACAGCAAAAGCAAGGGTAGAAAAAGGACACATTTTTGGCAGCCCTTCATCAAAAGCATAAAGCAGTGGCCACAAGGGGAGAAGTAAACAGATTAGAAGAGCTATTGACATTTCCCCATAGCAAGGAAGGGGTGTCGAACGGCAGCAAGGATGATGCGCTGTACAGGCATTCAGTCCCCCCTCTCATGTTTTATGTATCTGTGATCACAACTGATCGTGAGAGAAATTAATCAATAACAATGCCGCCGGGATGCGTGGATGACACATGCCACTGCCCACCCCCACCCGCCACCTTGTGCCGCTGCCTCCACTTCCTCCCCCTCCTCCCCCTCTCCCTCGTCCTCCTCCTTCAACACCCCTTGCCACACTCCTCCATTCTCCACCCTCCTTCTTTCTCCTCACCCCATCCATTTTGATTCGGGGGGCCTGTTGTTCGCCACATCTAGGTGAGGGATTTTTACATCCCCGGCGTGCTTGGAGGAACTCCATATGGCCGGGATCAAAGGTGTTGCTGGGTGCATGGTTCTGCTTGGTTGCCAGCCACCGCCGTTAATTAGAAAACAAGATCAGAGGCGGTATTAAAATCCAATTAAGCCCGTATGAACAGATTGCCAAGTGATGTTCACTAATGCATTACTGAGCACCATGCAAATTTTAGTGGCAGCATTTGGCTTTATGTTATGTGTTTGTGTCATTAAGAGTGTGCGTGTGTGTGTGTATTCGGGAGGGTATCTGTGTGTGTGTGCGAGTGTGTCAGTGCACGTGTCACTTGCTGGCTATCCAAGGCTCTGTGACATTGCCTGATCTTTTCCTTGATACACAGCTCTAATCTCATATAAACAATCAGCTAAAGCTCTGCAGAACAACAAACACCTATCCACACAATAAGATTGGATGATATTGCTTCTTACAATTAAAGCATAATTGAGAATGCTGAATTATTGATCCATCATAATTGAGTTCTCTTCATTTGATCTGTATGAGAAACTAATATGATGCACAGAAAATCCAGCAGATTTGGATAAATTGCTTCAGAGTATACAAAGATCTATAGTCTCTGTAGGTCTCACTGGCCACACAAAGAGAGAATGAGAAGAGGGACAGGAGCTTTCCATTTAAATCACTTTAAAACTTGTCGGCATATAAAATTAAACCATGTTAAGGAATTGGATGAGGCACATTAAAATGCGTACATAAAATCATTCTGCACAATAAGTGCCAATTTAGTCCATGAGTTTCATTCGCCACAGCAGACAGACAGGGCATCTGTACCAAAGACTGACAAGTGGATGCAGCTGGTGGCCTATGGCCCGAAGCATCCACATTATCACAGACGAGGGCTGTTAATGTTGGGCTGAATGGAGCCCCTTTTGAGATACAAAATAGCATTCTGATTAGAAAGCCAGGAAATACACATCTGAAGTGCCGGAAATTGTCACAATGCAGAACCACGGCACATTTGGCACAGTCTCAAGCTGGGTATAGAGGAGTAGGATCTTAATGAAGGGATGTGCCGCCATCACACACGTTTAGATTTCTCATATAGTCGTGCAGGTTGTCAGTTATTTCAGAATGCGTTTTTCAGGTTCTGGGCTGGGTCAGTGTTTTCTTCTTAATATAATTATGTGACAAGAAACTGCTGCTCTGTAGTTTAAGGTTTACAGACATTTATATTTCATTATATTTGTTAAATGATGAGATCTAATGTTTACTCTGTACTCACTTTGTTCTAACCTGCCACTATCTGTGATTCTTCTCTATTTAACAAACTAAATCTTATGACCAGTTAAATTAAAGGTGTATTTAAACGATCTGCACTGTACAGCTCAAACTACTGTAGTATATTTTGATGTCGATGCTGATGAAAAGATGACCACTCTGACACGTCTTCTTTGTAGGTGGTAAAAAAGAGTTTATTACAAAAAATGTCAAAAAGCTGAATCTTTGAGATGCCTCTGGAGCCAATATGAGACCTCTGTCTCTTGGCCAAAAGTCCTGACCTTATATACTGTACGTTTTCTAAAACTCCACCTCTCTAAAGAAAAGGATGTAGCTGACCAGGATGGTCATAAACTGAGACAATACCTAACATGTCCAAATTACCCTCTGGTATTTAACATCTGGACCAGGCAGTTAACCTTCAGGCTAATGTAAACATAGATGAAACAAACCAAATAAAGGTGTACAGGAAAAATGGCTTAACCTCTAACCTAAGCGTTTAGCCTTCCAAACAAAGCATTTGTTCACAGTTATACCAGTCATTTACCTTCAGGCAAGCAAAGAACACACCTGGAAAGTAGAAAGTAAGATAATTCTGAAGATAAAAGTAAAGAAGAACACATCTTCCAATGATCAATAACCCCAGGGTAAACTGCTTAACAACTTAGGAGGTAGAAAATACACCACACTACAAAATGTAAAATCAGAAAGTATATCATTTATGTCCATCAACAACAATGAGACGATAAAAGCAACACTAAAATCAACAGAATAATAGAGGAATTCACAGAAACGAATAAAGATAATTCAGTTGGAAAGTTAAATTCGATTCTACAGGTAACCAAACTGTGTAACGTAATGTAATGCACCTACAGTGTGCAAATTCTTTCTCCTCACTCCTTGTTAACTGACTGATGCAGGTAACAGTTGTGAAGAATGGTACAGTAAAAGCAGCAGTTACTTTGCAGATGCAGTTCCAGCTGGAAAGTGACCTGGACTACCTCTTTAACTGACCCGAAGTCAGCTCATCCAAACTGCCATGGAATTTTCAACCCAGTGATCAAAGCGAACCAGGAGCAGCTTCTTGCAGCTCTAACCCTTTAATACAATCAGCATAGTCAAGACCCTTTCAGTCCACCCTCTGGACAACTGCTGTTGATAACTATATATTTAAAAAAAAAACTGGTTCACTTGAGCTCTCATGGTCACTAAATGCCTGCACTGTTCTGGGTGGTGCAATGGTCACTCTTTACCTAAGCCTGATGTGGAAACTCATTAGAAAACCCACAAGAGCTAAAGCACTTGATGTTCTGCCCCACCAGCCACCACCTCCTGCTGTCTGTGAATGGACGAGACGCTAACAGAGGATGGGTTGTGCATCCATCAGCTTTGAGCAGAAGAGGAGACACTGACAAGACATTTAACACATAAGTAACACCTTTCCCACCAACCCCAGGACTCAGCAGGTGGACGGCCTGCTGATCTGTAAAGCAGACAGGATGGAGCGCAGGTCAGAGTGGTGCAGTGACTGGACAAAACCAGCCCCTACAGAGGAGAGATGAGATGGATAAAACCTGAGCAAGGTATCATCATGGCAGCAATGGGGGGAAAAAAACAGGGCTTGAGATTTTCTTCATCTTCACTGTTTTTTTTTTCTTGTCTTTCAGGTTGGTAGAAGTGTATCCCTGAATTCAATTAAGATGTCTGTAAACTCACATTTTCCCCGGTTTTCACAGTTGGGTTATAGTTATATAGTCAAGGTCATCTCTCCTCCCAAAGGACTGAGCACAATTGGTGCAGTTTTCAGAATACACCTCTTTTATATCTATGCAACATTCAATTCAAAACTGAACTTTTTCTCTGTCCTTGATCTTGCCTGTAGCTTTCTAAGAGGCACTGGTAGGTCCTACTTGATCAGTTATTGCTCAAAGTAGTTAGGCTTCACGCGCAGGTGCTTCAAAGAAAAAATCTCTTTGACACAGTTTACAGTGTTTTAAAAACCGATGAATAGTGGATACAGTTTGTTAATATTGTCTAATATTAACATTAATGACTGTATTCCACATAGCAGCGCCAGCTCCAATGCTCTGGAATCATGCGCAGGCATACAATGGCAAAATGATTGCCAGTGCTGTAGTTGTACCTGCTTTTCCGGCCATGATAAATGCAAATCTCTTGATCTATAGTTCAATTGTACCTCTTAAAATTTAAAGTGCATAAAATTACCCACACTGGGTATTTAGAATAATGGTCATATGAAATCAACTCAACAACTTGGTCCTTTTACTGCTCTTACCCACTGTGATGCATTGCTGATCTATATCGTCTATTACTGAATCAGGATGTGGGAGCAACTACCTCAACTCCAGCATCAGAAAGATGTATGCCACTTATTCATTCACTAATGCAATTTATACATTAAATAAAAGCCGACATTCTCGAGAAAAAAAAAAAAACATCTGGGGAGTCGAGGCGTGGGAGCTGTTAAAGGAAGTCTGACTCTTTTTTTTTTTTTACTATGCTGTGAATAAAGAGGCGTTCATAAACAAATCCCACTGGCTCAGACAGGTCATGATCTATAGTTTGGTTTGAGCTGTGGCTCAAACAAGGGTGAATCAATAGTCAATCCGTTACAGTGACATTGCCTGATGTCATTAATGGACAGTGGGCATCCTAATTCATATAACAAATCACCTCAGAAAGACTCTCCATTGATCTTTAATTAGAAGCAGCTGTTAATCACCTTTATGACTCTCCTCGGTGGCACCATAATGGTTTCTGCAGTGAAGCCACAGCAGCATCAGCAGGGTGTGTTTACTGTCTGAATTTATGTACAAAGCCCCACACTGTTAATGGATCCACTCAGGTTTTCAGAATATTTTCTGAAATATTTTGAATATTTTATCATTTTAATTTTTTATTTTATTTCCATGCACGCCTGAGAGAACGAGAGAAATACGATGTCTTCATTTCTGACACTGCTTCGGTAACAACCTGAAATCCTCCCTTTTTTTTTTTTTTGTCTAATGGTCTTTTCAGGCATAGGGACAAACAATGACCCACAGGAGAGAAATGGCAATTACCTCTAGTAAGGTGCCCACTTCACACACCTGTCACAACACAGATGAACCCATCATAAAAGACCAGTGGAGAGGGACAAAAACGAGGGAGTTCTCCCTCAGTGACCCTTCAGCTTTCATAGTCTCCCCTCTTTTTCAGCTCAACTATTAAGACATAAAGGGGTCAGTCCCCAGACAGCTCCATCCTTTATCCCTGCCTCACACACTCATCTCTGCCCTGCTCCCTCCCTGGTAGCCACTGAGCATAGACTCTAAGATTATCATTTAATACTGAGAAAACAGCTTCTTATCCAGATTTTTTTTTTTTTGTGAATTATTATTCTTATAACGATGTACTGCTTTTTCTCGATGGTAGCTGTTTTCACTTTAATCATATACAGCTCTGAAAGATCAGTTTGAGATACAACATGTGATAGCTACACACTGCAAATCGTTTAATCGTTTGAGTGATTTGAAGCAGTGCTCCAAAACATATTGCATGAAAAATAAAATGAATATACATGTTGCCATATGTTGAGATTTGGCATCTGGCATCCTCCTGTTCAAGTTGATATGAAGGTGGAATCTGGTTTGACTTAGCCATGTGGCAAATGTGGCAAACATAGGCCTAAACAAACATGTATTTCAGATGTCTGGCTGTAAAAAAAAAAAAAAAAAAAACCCAGATAAAAAGCCAGGGCTATATGAGGAAATAATTTGCTCATAAAATTCATAGAGCTTCATACGTGAGTGTTATTCCTTCATGTGTTTTACGGCTCCCTCTTAAGATAATGAAACAGAAATAAAATCCCATGGGCAAAAGATCTAAGTTTTATTTACAGTCCCTCACATGTGAGTTCTTTTGATGAGATTTGGTCAGTCATTGTCAAATGTAGCTATTTATCTGCCTAACCTCACACAGTCAATTTGAAGTGCACAAAGAATAGCAAGTCCTTTATTCTCAACAGAGATTTTTTTTTTTTGCATTTGAATACCTTTGTGGTATGAAAACCATATCATTAAGTACACCACAGAAATAGAGGAGGCATCAGATTCCATTACCATGTACAACTCCTTAACTCTTGACTTCTTTTTTTCCCAGAATGTGCAGGATGTGTACAGACCAGTGTTAAAATCTTCCCCCAGCCATTGCAAACGGCCCAATTGCCTTGTGATTAACGCACAATAAAAGAATGTGATGGCTTAAAGAAGCAGCAGGAAAAGCTGCCCAGTGAAAGATGGGTGTATGGCGCACTCTATAATTAAGCCAGTCTGCACTTGATGAAAGTAGATCACACTGGCGGGCCACAGCTTCACAGCCAGTTTGTTTTTACGACATAATTACAGTCCAAATCAAATGAGAAGATTTAATATTGCACCACGACAAGCATGTGTCCAATGTCAACAATGACACTGACCCCCCTGAGGCAAGGTGTGTGTGTGTGTGTGGGAGAGGTGGGGGGTGGGGGGGCGAGGATGGCGGGGAGCAGGTAGGGCGTCAGGAAGCCGACAGCAGAGAAGCTTCCCCACCGCGGTAGCTCTCTACCTGCGTCTGGGCCCACCTGGGAGGTCTGACACCGCTGGAATTACACTTGACAGTGGGACAGAGAGAAAAGAGTTTGTCTCTGAAATAGAAGGAGGGGAGGAGAAGGGGGGGGGGGAGAGGGGGAGAGAAAGTTTATCTGAATAGAATCTATCTGGTAGACGGAGCAGGTGAGAGAGAGGAAACAGGGCAGAAAAAAGAAAATAGACACAAGTGATGAACTGAGACTGAGAGAAAGGAGAGGGAGAAGCAGCAGACTTAAATATGCAGACAGTGAGGGTGTGGCAGCAGGAGCGCGCAGATAAACAAGTGTCCTGCTTGACTGTGTCTCCATGGCGAGGTGACGACCTGCGTTACGGAGCGTTTGTGCAGTCGTGTTATTTTAGTGATAACAGCGGAATCTTTTGAAGGGAAATCAGTGGTGAAGTGGCTCACGTCACGACCCCGTCGCCCACTCTGCCATATAATTATTTGCAATGACGGAGAGTTTAAAAAAATAAGGAAACTATAACGTCCGATCATCGTCAAACAACAGATTCCTATAGTTATGGAACTGTCTGATTATATAGGAGGCAGTCATAGCAACCCAAAGTTGTCATTTCTGTTCTCAGATGAGTGCCGTTTTGATTCTTGACAACGTGGTTGCGCCCTAAATGACCAAAACCTCCCACTGAGTGGCTTCAGTGTTTTTCCTCCCTCAGAAAAAGTCTGCATTTCCTGTCCTTTAGTTACACGCTCAACATGACCACAAAGTCTTTGTTCCTCTAGGTCACAGTCTCCCATGAGAGAGAAGTCACAGTTGTTGAGTGACCACGGCCGACCACACTGCCTCTCTGCCTCCTGACCACCCTTCTAAATTGCTCTTCCTGCGCTCCCGCCATCCATTCCTCCGTCATCCCTTCCCCTATACCTCCCTGCCTCTTTCCACCCCTTTTTACCCCATTTCCCAAGAACGTTCCAGCTGGGCTGGATTTACTCTGGTCGCTGTCGCAGGGAGAAGCTCAGTCTGCTCGTTGGGCGGGCAGCGTCATTTAGCCGGGTACTGGTCAGGGCCGGTAGATTAGTAACTGGATATGTACAGAGAGGCCAGTGGGGCCTGAGCCCTGTGATCCAGTGGAAAGTAGGGTCTCTGCGGTGGCCTTGTGGTTCTGTGTGGCCCAGGGCTTGAACCGCAATCCCTGCTGACACCCTTTTCCCCGAGGAGGTGGTTTTACTCCAAATCATGATTTCCCATCTCCAGCTCCGCGACTCTCTGTCTATGACTAAAAGGCCTCTCTGCCCAGTGCTTTCTGGTGAAGAGGATACGGCACCTCCTCACCGCTGGTGCTGGAGGCCACTTTTTTCCCACGGAACTGGGCACACAAGAGGAGGCCTTCTCCTAAACAAGCTTAAAAGAGCCCTTTTTAACCTCACGTCACATGGTGGCAAGAGAAGTGGCCGGAACGGGTCTGCGAGCACACATTTGTGTGGCCTTTGATTATACAGAGAGTAGCCCTGGATAATAAACAGTTAAGTGTGGGCAAAAGGTTCTGCCAAAAATAAGCCGTGTAATAAGATGTTAGAGGTTGTAATATGATTTACAATTGTGCAAGACAAATACACAACTTTGTTCTCCAGCATGTCAGTCAGTCTGATAAGAAAAATATGAGCGGTGCCATGCATGTATGTGTTTTAAGTAGGTCCATGAAAAGTGAGAAATAAACAGCAGAGAGGATCGTTTGACATTATGAGCTTTAATCAATGTTTTACCTTTTTTGAATCATTAGAAACATCTGCAGCCACTCAGCATCTGCGCAGAGTCTCGCTAGTCCAGATGTTATGTCAATAGTTACAGCGGTGCCAGGATAAGAGCTGTGGGAATGTGACATCTTCTCAACATGCACATTTTCTGCTGACCAGAAGACCCAAATCACCAACATGGCACCCAGATGTCAGCCTTCAGGCACAAACACACACACACACGCACACACATACTGTCAGGAAAGTCACAATCACATCCCTCCTACAAAACACCAAATCCTCCAAACATAATCTGTGTAGGCAATTTGTATTTAGCTTGTTTGATAATTTTCAGAATAATTTTGATGTAATAATTATGCTTCTATGGTGAATCATGCATAACAATGAGACACCGAGACACTTCATGTGTGTGGCAAGAGTTGGCAAGCGTTGAGAATTCCTCCTGATTTGACTTTCTCACACAAGCCCGCCCTGCACAAGCCTCCTTTCTTTTCCTCTCCTTCTCTATCTCCTCTCTATTGTTGTATCTCTGCTTTCTCTTCTCATGCTCTCTTTCAGCGTGCTCTTACACACACACACACACACACAAACATGCACTATTTTCCTGCTATCTTATCCAAAGGCACTGGAGGCTCAAGCAAAGACAGGCTTGACTGTCGTTGGCTTGGTGTCAAGAAATACCTGATGGGTCCCCACACTCATGCCAGGACTCATTTATGAAGCATGAGCCTGTCAACTGCTACCTTTAGAAATAAAACCCTAATATAATGCCAAATAACTGCAAGCAAGCAAGATTCCTTACTGACAATAAAGCAGTCCATTTCTTAAATTTCAACCAGAAAAACAACAACATTTATACATCACATTAGAACGATCAACTGCTGTTTGCGTTCCCTCTAATGACTGAGAGACTGAGGGGAGACAGCTTTAATTATGTTTTATTACACTGGACTCACGTTATCTGGCAGGAACCGCAGTCAGTGAACATTTTGTAAGTTTGCAGCTGCTCATTCAAGCTTACAAGTTACACGGAAGGGATTTATTTCCAGCGTAAGTGTCTGACATGAAACTGGGCAGCATCTTAAAAATTCATTTGGAATTTTTCTCAAGCATAAACATGTTCCCGTGTCTTCATGACGGACCTACTGCATCTCAGGAAGCCGCTTAAAGTCAGCATGTGTACTGTACGTTCAACTGGTAGACCCGTATCTTGTGATCTCTACTTCTTGGAGATACGGTTCCAGTCCTGTAGCCTATATATTATTTTTTTGTTTGTGTTTCCTATATGTTCTTTACATGCCCACTGTTGGTTGCCAGTTGGTATTAAAATGGTGGTTCCATGCCTAGAAGCCCACATCAGATTAGAGGTCACATTGAATTATTGGCAGTGGTTATATGATGGTGGAGAAATGCACCATCCACATGTGTGGGATGTAGAGACGTAGCCTTTCCCTCCCAGTTTTCAGCGCACGCCGGCTGAAATAATATTGTTGTTTTTATTTAATCTACTACAGATCTTTTTTTTCTGTCTATACAGATGTGGTACATTACAGTGGGCTGGTGCAGGGCTTTGTTTTAAGTTATATTAGTTACAGTATAGCTACACACTCAAACCAGCGGTGGTGCCAGGAGCTGCTGAAGCGCTGTTTGCGATGGCAAATGGAGAAGATGAAATAATCAGAGTGAAAAGTTGTTTCAGTCATAGAGCAATTGCAACATTTATTGAAGTGTTGGCTTTCTTGTATTGATTTTTCAACACATTACAAAAATACATATATGTTCAAAACAGCAGATGTGTACTGTTCTGAAATCACTTTTTTTCACAATGATGCACTCCCCTCAAAAAGAACAAGGAAACTATTTTGTACAAAGAGTGTAAGTGAAAGTTGTGAAAAGTGAAATATGAAAATGTATTTAAAATTACAGCTGTAAGTGCCATCACAAGACCTTCAGCCCACCATGGGGGAAAATACAGCAAAAAAAATAAACACAATGTCCATGGATGTCTCATAGAGTGAACTTGGAAAAGCATTCCCTCTCAAACTTTTGTGTTCCCCTAACATAGGTTCTGCTTTTAAGTTCGTTCTTCTCATTTTTTAAAACTGTTTTTGTTTTACATCCTTGAGGGATAGCTTCACCAAACCAACAACAGGAAAAACAAATAAAATAATAATAACAGAAAATAAGACTGAAGAGACCAAAAGTCAATAATGGCACCACTTTTTTTTTTTTTTTAGAAAAAAATAATAATCTGGCATGATTTTGCAATATTACATAAAAAAAAATCATCTTCCCATACAGTGAACAAATACAGAAACATATCCATGAAGATAAAATCCCTCCACCAGGATAATCATACAAAACTGCTATGGCATTCAAAAACATTTGAAAGAACATTGGAGAAAACAATACTTTATTATCATTTTAAACACTTACACAGAGTATTTCATTAATGGCATACTTCAACACTGTAAACATATTGTAAGACTGAATGTCCATGTGTGATTTGGATCTCTGTCAGGGTTCCACTGTTCATCGTTTCATTGTGATATATTTCATAGTTGTATGGCTCGATTTGGCCTAACTCTGGACTGAATTCTCCTGGGATGAACACACTGTGCATTTACAACAGGACTTTGATTTTTTTTTTTTCATTTTCATTTTTTTTTTTTGTTTGCACTCATGCATCAACATGTGTAAGCAAGCTGAACGTAACTCTTCAGCCGACCTCCCTCTTTGTGTTAATTCACTAAAAATATATTGAACTACGTGGTAACGGAATAGCTTATAGAGAGCTGCTGTGGCCTTAACATCACGTCCTTTCTCAAAACTAAAAAAAATCATGAGGATGAATTTGCATTGAAGGTCCACTACAGTCCTTTTTTCTATTGAAACAAAATGGCGCGCACAAAACCTGACAATAGGCCAAAGAGGCAGGTCAAACTTTCAAGTGAAGATGATTTTTGATGACTGAGAATGGCAGTAGTAAAATGAAAGATGTAGTTTCAATCTCCTTTCATGTGGCTTTGCTGTCTCCCTCCCTCTCACGCTCACTCTGATGGTCCATTATAAGATGTGGCCACTAGATGTGCATTTGGGTACAAAAAAAAAAAAACACACTTTTCATATGCTTCCAATTTCATTTGAATGACTCTTCTCCCTGGTCAAGGTCTTGCTCTCTCTCCCTCTATTTCTTTCTCACACTTCTTCATTTCTCATTTCCAATCTTTCATTTTTACCATAAGAATAGCCCCTACTCAAGGTCGCCCGGCCATCCCCTAGTGCAGCTGTGCTCAAAATTATCATAACTCATATAGCCTCTTTTTTTTTTTTTTTGGTGCACCAGATTCATTTCAGGATGAATGATGCAGAAAATAAAAACTGTAATCCCCAAAAGTCACGAACATGCACACTGTCTCAAAATCTGTTACTGGGAGTTAAACCCATATCACTTTGTGAGGCGAATGAACAGGCTTCCTTTTAAAAGCCGCCCTAATGCATGAATCTGAGCTAGTCAACTGTGAAAAGACGCCGTCGGAGAGAAGCTTAGAGCACGCTGCCGTGAGAAGAACACACACACACACACACACACACAGGCGCATGCACGCTTACACGTATTGATATGAATTTCATTTGAAACCGTTTTGTGGGTCCTAAGGGGACAGGGAGAGTCAACCTGGGTCAGAGAGGGAGAGAGAGAGATGCCACGTCAGACGCGAGAGGGAGATGGAGAGAGAGAGTCAGAAAGAAGTGTTACAACTGTTGAAGTAGCTTTTGCTTAACAAACCACCTCTGAGTGAGCAGCACACATGAGGTGGTGGTGGGGGAGGGGGGTTCGGAGGGGTCATCAAGTGGGTCTGATAAAGCAATAATGGATGGAAATTACACTTAGCATATACTGTGGATGATGCAAGCAGCTGGTCTTCTGATTGTTTAATTTTAGGCCATCGTTGACGTACAGTCGGGGGCTACTTTAACATATATATAAAAAAAAGAATATATTTACAAACCATAAACAGGACTGTTCTCCTTCTCACATTAATCACAAGTAGTCTTAACTCATTCAGCATATTAGATATGTTGCTTTAATCCTACATTGGGAATGTTCTGAGCATCAGTTAAGGGTACCTCCATTAAGTGCAACTGTTATTTATGTCCTAACCGAAGCAAGGACAGCAATACAGTAACTACATTTTGATATTATTCACATGCCAATATTTTTCTTTTCTTTTTAAAAAAGGACAAATTCCCTGAATAAATTAAAAGTAACTTATCAGGTCAGTGCTGGATTTTTTAAATCCAGCATGATGTTTTATTGTCAGGCTGACATTCAGTGCTTTAGGCCTGTATGAGGGAATGGATTGTAGTCCGCTGCTGCAGTTAACATAGAAAACAATTATTTTTACTTTTTAAAAGCTAACTGCTTCACACAATTTTACTCTCACATGATAATAAGCTTCCTTAAAGGAAAAAGAAAAAAAGAAATTTTGTATTAAGGGTGACTTCTTTCCAGTTATCGCATTATAGAAAAAAAAAACTTTTTTTTTTAGCACATTTCAAAACTAACTCCATATGAAATCCCACAAAGATGTACCTGCACATGCCAAATATCATTACAAAAATCCAATAAATACAGAAATTATTGCACAGTAGAAAGGCTCCATGGATTCCTAACTGATAAAATCCTCAGACAGTTTGCCAAGAAACACCAAGTTGGGCATTCCAGACAAGTTCTCATTAAAGTTTCCCTTTGTTTATATTCTCAGGTGGCAGTTTCTGTGACAAGAAAAAAAAAAAAAAAAAGAACATCAATCAGTCTCAAAAAAATTTTTAAGAGAGAGATTATCCAGCCAAGCCCCATAGCTGAAGAAGTGGTTATAGGGAATTTGTGTGCGCATGTGTGTGTCTGTGTGCTTTTTGTGTGTGCGTATATGAATGTATGTATGTGTGTGTATGAGTGAGTGTTTGCTTGTGTACACCGTAGGTTGTACTGTATATGTAATTGTCGGTGGCTTAACCTCTGTCCGCCTGCTCCAGTTTGACCTCACTGGCCATCAAATGTTCGCCATGCCACTTCTTCATGTGTTTCTCCAGTGTGCTGTAGACACTGAAGGGCATGTGGCAGATGTCGCAGCGGTACACCTCTTTCCCAAACTGCCCGTGGGTCTTCATGTGGCGCGTCAGCTTGGAGCTCTGGGCGCAGGCGTAGCTGCACAGGTCACACTTGTAGGGCCGTTCCCCCGTGTGGCTGCGTCGGTGCACCGTCAAGTTGCTGCAGTTCTTGAACACCTTGCCGCAGTACTCGCAGGTGTCGTTCCTCTTATCCTTGGAGCTCGGGGGCCTCCCCGGCCCCGGCCCCCGCATGAGGTGAGGGGTGCTGCTGCCGCTGCGGCCCGAGGCGCTCCCCCCTTCCATCAGCTCGCCGGGCGGGGTGGAGAAGCGGAGGCTACCGGTCTCTGAGGAGGAGTGCTCGGAGGAGGTGGCGAACGGCGACTGGCGAGAATCTGTGAATCCCAGGAAAGGTTCTCTGATGAAGTGGCGTGAAGCAGCGTAACCAGCCAGGAGCTGAGAGTAGACGTTCTCCGGGGAGATAAGGGGTATGGCTGGGGGAAGTTCCAGCTGTTCCTTCTCAATCTTGATTCTCTTGTTGTTGGAGGGGTTGGGGCTGGTGATGGGGGTGGGTCGACGCTGGAAGAGCCCAGGGAAGGAGTCTGCTTCAGATACACTAATTCTGCCATTCATCACAGGCCTCTGCTCCTCCTGCTCATTTCGCTCTCTGTCATGCTCCCTCTCGTTCTCTCTGTCTGCTTCGCCCCTCTCTCCGCCGTCTCCATTAGGTTGTCTCTCCAGGCTTCTCTTACTAGGGTTTAGTCTAAGGTGATTGTCCATGTGGTTGTACGGGTGCATGATGCCCACCCCTCCACTGTCATTTACTCGATCCCTGCCCAGGGGCTTGTCCTCTGGAGACTGTCTTGGGCCATTCTCTCTATTCGGGGGGCGAAACTCCTGCGAGTCTTCGCTTAAGTTGGAGTCGGGCCGACTTCCATTTCTCAGTTCTTCCTCCTCCTCCTCTTCCTCCTCTTCTTCCTCCTCCTCTTCCTCTTCCTCCTCCTCATTGTCCATCCCCATTCCTCTAGGGTCGCCCTCTCTACTCTTTTCTTCTCCCTCCCCTCCCTCTCCTCTGTTTCCCTGCTCTGGGGAGCCACTCATGGACCCAGACTTGTTGTGCATATGTGTCTTCATGTGCCTTTTAAGCTTGCTGGCCTGGGAACAGGCGTGGTCACATAGATGACACTTGTACGGCCTCTCTCCGGTGTGACTGCGCCTGTGGACGATCAGGTTGCTTTGAAACTTGAAAATCTTTCCACAGAACTCACAGGATTTGGATTTCCCCGGGGCCTGGTTCTGACCCTGGGCGTCTGGAGGGCTGGCGGAACCGTGTCCCCCCTGAGAGGGGGGCGGCTGCGGGGTAAAGGAGAGAAATGGCGGGGGCTTGGCGCCAGGCTGAAAAAGCGTAGGACTCAGCAGGCGGTGCATGGGTGGCACACGGTTGGGCGAGAGGGGGGGCGTGGGCCCTCCGTTATTGGTGGTGTTGCCTGCCAGTTCTCTCAGACGTCGGGAGAAGTCCATGGAAGGAGGCTCCATGGGGGTCATCCGCATCACCCTCTCAAAGGCACTGGGGTGCTGGGACAGCAGCCCCAACTCCTCTGGGCCTAGCCGCTCTAGGGGGGGTCTTGGGGGAGGAGGAGGGCTGAGAAAGGGCGGCGTTGCAGGCAGCCGGGTCTCCATGTACCCTGGAGGAGGGGGGTGTTCCCTGAGCAGGGGCGCAGCCATGCGGAGGAGGTGGAATGGGTTGTTGGCGTCGCCGAGGAAAGTGGGGAGAGGGGAACGGGGGAGGGCGTCAGCACCCGGGGGCGGGGGCAGAGCCATGCGGGGAGTGAGGGAGCAGTTGACTGGGTGGTTGTCCAGGTAGATGCGGATGCCGTGAGTGTGCTGGGCATGTTGAAGCAGGAACCAGGCGCTGGTGAAGGTCTGCTTACAGGTAGTGCAGATGTAGCTGGATGGCTCATCTTTATCTGTGGGGCCAAGAGAGATAATAAATCATTAATGTTGTACAAAGAGAATCCAAATCAAATATGCACAGAAAAACATTTTATTCAACATTTTAGACCAGCACATTAGTTCACAGTGCCTGCCTGTTTATTAACAACCTGTGCGCATAGATGTGGAGTTATGTTTTGGAAAATTAATTGTACAGTTATATTAGCTTTCTGTGTGTGTCTGCGTATGAGGGTCTTCTATGGGCTTTGTCTGTGTGCGTATGAAATTTTGAGTGTGTGTCTACAGGCTAATGCAGATGGCAGGTACTGCCCTAAGGCCATGACACATTATGCTAATTCTAATGTCAGCTAGGCTTTAATACACAGATCCATCTCGTCTACTCTGTCATTTCCATATGGAGAAAGAGGAGGCAGCCGTGGAAAAAAAAAAAAATACACACACTCCATTGGGGAAAAAAGGAAATATGGTAGAGGGGGGACGGGGGGATGGAGGGAGGGAGGGAGAGATGTGGCATTAGAGAGAAAGAGAGACACACAAAGGGGAGAGGCAGGCGAGGTGATGGAGACGATGTGTAAACAGTAAAGACCCCTCCGGTCTTAACACAGCATCCACATTAAATAAAGCTCTACGTCACTGGTGTAATAACAAGTACAGTAAAGTGATCTGTTGTGGCTGCACACACACACACACACACATAAACTGTACGTCACTCACTGACAAATTGCCCCTTTAAATGGCGTGACTTAATAACGCCAAATGAATCTATCAGTCACTGTAGCATGGCGCTGTCAGCCCGCCTGCGACTCATATAAAGAGCCGGGGTTGGGATTCATCTAATTCAACACAGGCTAGCACTGAAGAGGCATTTCCACAGTCTTGTGTTTGCTTGCAACGCATCTGCATCTACTTTATCATCAGCAGCTACCGCAAGCAGAGAGTCAAGTTGGTACGGTGGTCCCAAAGCTTGGAGCCCGGAGGGAGAAAGCAAAGACGGAGGAGTTACTCCTGCCCAAAGTCTTACGTGATCAAGAAGAGAGCCCTTAAGATGGCTGACTGTCTCAAAGCCACCCATTGTCATGGAATGTAAAACACACATGCAGACACTGATACATCCACAGCAGTGTTTTCTTTTCACTTTTCTTCTCTCTCTCTCTCTCCTGCAAGCAAGCACACCTCGCTACACTCAGAAATTCACTCACACGCGCGCGCACACACTTGTACCGTGCAGAGCAGATGAGCGAAAGCTGATGTTGGATCAGTGTCTAGTACAGGAAGCTGATTTGGCGGTGTGATTGGTTTGGCTTTCCCCAGGGGAGACGGGGTCAGAAAAAGTTAATGAGGGGCTCATTTACTGATTCTGTCTGTTTTTCTCTGCTATTAGTGGGGCTCTGGTTCAGCCGTCACTCTCTCTGTTTGTGTGGGGTGGGACACGACCTGACTCCAGCTACTAAACGTGTGTGTGTATATGAGCGTGCGTGAATGTGTGTGCGGACACGTATCTGAACGTAATTTCCGAGCGTGTGTGTGTGTGTGTGTGTGTGGATGTGTGGGGCGAGTGGCGGGCTGCCTGCCCGTGTTTAGTTTGGCTGGGCTTCACACGACCGCTTGGCAGCAAAGAGCTGGACAGCTTAACAGCTTGGATGGGGAGAAGAGAGCGAGAGAGGGACGGGAGGAGGAGGAGGAGAGAGGGTAAGAAGAGAGGTGGAGGGACTTTAAGGGCCAGGCGTGCACGGTACACACGCACATACACACACATACACTCTGACACACACACACACAGAGGCTATTTACATGCCCCAAGGGACTGAGAGGGGTCTATAGACTGGGGAGCTGTATAATCCCATCAACACACGGGAATCGATATGAAGTGAAGATGTGAGATTGGGAGACGGACTGATGATCTCGCTAAATTCATCAAATTGTGTTTTCTTTTCTTTCTTTTTTTTCTTCTCCTACTTCTTCTGTACTGTGGTCTGCGCACATGGCCTCATCAATACTACAAGCTTCCCAATCAGATACCCCCACCCCCACAAACCCCTCCACCCCCACTCCACCGCCGCTACAGCAACAACAACACATTTGCATCTTGTCATATCTTACACAGCCGAGCCATATGCTGTTAAAGGAAGCGTGGCAGCTAATAGAGTGGCAGCTGATGGCTACTGCCTAATGACGGCATAAGACAAATTTTATCAACTTCCCAAACAAGCAAGCGAGAGGGGGGAGGGGAGGGGAGGGGAGGAAAACAGAGGGAGGAAAAAAAAGGAAAATAAAAGTGACTGGAATAACAAATCAGATAGATAGATAGATAGATAGATAGATAGATAGATAGATAGATAGATAGATAGATAGATAGATAGATAGATAGATAGATAGATAGATAGATAGATAGATAGATAGATAGATAGATAGATAGATAGATAGATAGATAGATAGATAGATAGATAACGAAACGTGAAAGTTGTAAATCCTCCCTTTAGAAATGTGATGTGATACAATGATGCTACCTCCATGTTTCCTTATGACTATGGCACACATGAATGTATACACTGCACTTAGGTTCGCAGACATCCTCATTCCATTCACTCCTTTGACTCACACACACAAGCCGGGAGAGTGTGAGTATTTGTCGCCGCTCAGTGCTCCAGCCAATAAAAGCCTTCATTAAAGAATGGCGGTGGGCCGTGTCATGCTTCAGTTTGTGGTAATTACAGTCGTCTGCCTGACACGCAGGCAGGGACCCCTCCACCGCTGACCGCCAAGGTCAACTACCAGTTAGAACAGTTACATTCTCCTCTCCACGCAATCACTGATGCTGGACCTAATCGCCCAATTTACTCTGGCACACCATATGCACACAGACACACATGTGCTGACACACACACACACACTGTTCCAGTGAATATGTGAGATGAGAGGTTAAATGAAATGGAGTCGCAGCAGGGTTCTGTGATATGCTGCTGCATTACTCAGTGAATTGCGCTGCTTTTGGTCATTTTGAGAGCGGTACAGCTTGTAAATGCTGCTGTGTGATGGGATTCGCCTCGAAAAACAAACAAACAAACTCACTATCAGTTATCTATCTGCCCACGTGTCCAGACTTTTCCATGAAACACAGAAACGATACAAACCTGAGAGCTGCAGCGTAGTGGGGGCAACTCTTGTCTTGCCCTGCGCAGCAAAACGAGGGCTAAGGGCCAGGAGGCCTGGAGGAAGTTATTAAAACATTGGCACATGCGTGGAGCTGAGGTGGGCCAGTAATAATGCTCTCCTTCTCTCCTGGGTTGGTTTTTTTACTAAACCACCGGGCCAATTAACCCAGTCTTCAGGGACTAAGATCTGAGCTTTACATCAGATTTTATTCTTTCCAGATTGCCTTTTATAGCCATTATTTTTCCTTAAAAGTACAAACAAAATGCCAGTGAATGAAGGGGAGCCATGGTATTGACTGTTCGCATATGGCCAGTGTAGAAAAGTTGGTGTGAGCTTGGCAGGGCTGCAGTAGACACCAGGCGTATGGTGCAGACATGTGGATTTGTGTTTAATTTAGGAATTCACATATGCCATCCCTCCAGCGTGAGTCTGATTTACAGTTCGGAGCATGAGCTCCTTCCATTTATATTACACTTACATTTCAGGGCCTTTATCAGATGCTGTAATCCAGAGGGACTTATAATAAGACCACAGAAGAATAACAAAAATCCACAAGCTCAGCCTTCGACAAGATGGGCAAACTGCAGCTTCGCAGCTGACAGCAAGCAGTGAGTGGATGGTAATGAAGGCTCACTGATGCCAAATTTACTCTCACAAAGCTCAGGGAAAAAAAGTCTTAATTGAAAATAAGTAGAATCTGAACGCTGGCCCACCAACTTCTCCACTGTACCACAGTCAGACTGAAGGATATTACATCCAGGGAGCAAAGTTTGGAGTGTGTAAAATAATGGTGCGTTAGTGTCGAAGCAGAAGACAGTGCAGGTTGTGGTTGTTAACAAGGAGATGAGTTTGGGAAGCAGAGGATATGCTACTGTAGATGTCACATGTGTGAGTCTGTGTGTGTGTGACTGCTGTATATGTGTGTGTGTGTGTGTGTGTGCACTGCAGCATTCCTGGGGTTCAGGTTCGCTGTACTGCTCCGACATTCCATCAAGGGCGACAGAACACCACGGCGACAGATTTGCATACAGAACAAAGCCGCCCGCAGGCTAGGCCACTGGGACAGAAACCTGCCCCTGCAGCCCCTCCTCTCCGCGCACGCACACACACACACACACACTCATTCTCGCCGTCGCCGCGCATGTGCCCGCGCCATGCAGCCCCGGCCCTGAGAGTACGCGTGTGTGCACCTGTCAGGGGTTAGCTGACACCTCTGCTGCTGGCAAAGCAGCTCCTCATTAGCATGGCTGTGATCTAGGGGTCCCCAGGGGTCCCAGCCTCCTCTCCTCACCCGCTGCCCCCCCACCCCCCCTCTACACCTCTGCTCCTCTCCTCCTCCTCACATCTCCCATCCATCCCTACTACTCCTCCTCCTCCTCCTTCTTCTTCCGTGCTCCGCTCCCCTCTGCTCTGATGGCTTGTTTGTCATGAAGGGGGCTAATCAGGAGACACACGGGGGCCACGCAGATCGACCACATATGTCTCTGTGTGTGTGTGTTAGTGTGTGTGTGTGTGTGTCTCACAGGGAGTAGGGACCTTGGACGGTAAACTACGGCCACGGCGAGCAACAGCAGCAGCTGACTGTCACACATATGTGGTGAAAGAAAGAAAGAAAGAGGGAGATGGAGAGACAGAAAGAAGGAGAGAGACTGTGGAGGGTGGCAGTAGCAGGCAGGGGGTAAGGCTCTCACACAGTGTGACTGGCTCCATGCTAACTCAAACCAGCTTTGGCCTGCTAACCATATACATCTGTGTGTGTGTGTGTGTGTGTGTGTGTGTGTGTGTGTGTGTGTGTGTGTGTGTGTGTGTGTGTGTGTGTGTGTGTGTGTGTGTGTGTGTGTGTGTGTGTGTGTGTGTGTGTGTGTGTGTGTGTGTCTGCAGCCAATATGACCAGCTGAAATGCCTGACAGCCCAAGAGAGGATTTAAAGAAACAGTGCTCCTTAATGTGTTTGCTGAAAAGTGCACGAGGCTGAAAGCGACGCACAAAATGTTTTCTCTTTCACTTCCTACGACTATGTTTATCCCCCTCACCCCCCCACCCCCACCCTGTCTCCTCTCTTTCCCATCTACACACTAAGCACCTGTACTAGGTATCTGTGAACTCCACCCTGACCCTCATGCCTCCTGGGATGCGGGTCAAATGAACAATAAAAGGGATCAGGTATCTCCAACAACTTGATCACAGGCACGCACACACAAACACACACACACACACACACACACTGAGCAAGTCCAGCTGTACAACAATGCATGAGTGGAAGAGGCTCTCATGTAGCACGAAGCGAGGGAGCACGTTACCGCCATGAGGCGAGTTATCCCAGTTAGGGCACAGGGGACGCGCTGTGAAAAATAACTGGAAAGACCTCACTGTCAGTTAAGAGCTACGACTTTTGGCTGAGCTTCTAGGACAAAGAGGGAGAAAGAGGGAGGGGGGAGAGGGAAGGATAGAGGGAGGGAGAAGAAGGGAGTGATACAGACAAAAAAAAAAAAAGATAGAGGGAGAATGAAAAGAAAAAGGGAGCTCCATAAAGTGCATTAGCTAAGCTCTCTGTGGCATTTCTCTAAGCCTGACTCATCGCCATCAGCTCCTAACTGGTCCCAGTGCCTGTATGCCTGTGTGCTCAAGTGTGTGTGTGTGTGTGTGTGTGCATTTTGGGGGTATGTGCACGCTCTTGTGGGGTCTGCTGTCTATCATGTGACGCTGACAAATGGATGACACTCAGTCGTGCTTGTGGTTGTGAGAAGATGTAAGGGAGAGGAGCAAGATGGTGGAGAGGATGAAAGTAGGAGGGGGGGGGGCAGTGGGAGAGAGGGAAAATCAGAAAAAGAAGAAGGACAGACAATGAAAGAAAGGAGGGAAAGAGAAGAAAATCACAGGGAGCATGATAGAGGAGGAAAATGCGTGCTTTGTTTTTCTTTATCACCTGCATTTCCATTTTCAATAACAGTACAAGCACTTTAATCTCTCATTCCATCACCTACCCATTTCACCATGACACAGCAGGGAAAACAAACCACATGAAATGAAAAAAAAGGATGCAATGGCGCCATTACTAAGGGCGCAAGCATGCTGAATTAAAGGAAAAATCTACCACTGATAAACAGACTAAATAGTGAGGGGAATATGTTAGGGAAAAAATGGCCCCAATGATGCAACAGATGAACAAAATGAAAGGCTAAATGTTTGGATAGGTGATGGCATCAAAAGACAAAAAGTCGAGCTGCTTTGACAGTGAAATGGAGACTGACTTTGTGGACTCGCACAATGTTTGTTCGAGGTTTTACATCCAAATGAGCTCCAGTTATACCCCTGAGGGACTCTCACTTTGTCCAGAAAGTCAATTTCCTATTCACTGGCACTGAATAGGAAATTGACTTTGACATATGAGTGACATGCGAATTCTGTTTTGTGGGTTTATTAAATTTTTCATTGGATCAATCATTTTATACAAACAGTGCGTGAAATGTATTGTGTTGGGGGTTGTTGTTTTTTTTAAAGAAAAATGAAAATGTGTCTGTGTATTTTTTCATCCTTGACGAATTAAATTAAACAAAAGCAAAGCGTTACGCACAGGGATACGCCGCTCATCTCTGGCTCTGATAAGCACGTGTCCCTCTGCAAATTCCTCCAAGGCTGCACCCTCTGCAGTGACATGTCAGACTTTATATACCGTGTGAATTAACCCTGTGTATGTGTGTGTCAGAGTGCGACAAAAAAAGAAATATATATAGTGCTTTGGTGTCTCTGTTTGTGATGTAGCCGACAGTGTATGTCTATAAGGCAGAGTGCATGTAGTGTATGCATGTGTTTGCGTCCATATGCCCCATGCTCAGTGTGTGTATCTCGGTCTACCATTCTGTGACGGGGTGCTATATTATTTCAGCAGTAGTAATGGTCCCCAGCTGGCTCCTGCCCATTGGAGCCAAGCAGCCAGTCCCACTTAACTAGCAGCCCACAGGAAAATACCACCGTGGCCCTGAATGCAGCACACAAGCCCTTCCAACCCAATCAGCCTGCTATAAAACTTGCCCCTCACATGCTTCAGAAATGGCAGAGAAAGAGAGCAAGAGGGAGAGAGAGAGAGAAAGCCATGAACATTCATGAGCTATTTCACCATTACTCCACAATTTCTCTAGTTTAATATTTAATTCTGGCTATTTGAGGTTGTGAGAGGATACAGTGCTTTTTCCTCATGCTCCAACACAAAGCGGAGGCTGTGAGGCAGGAGAGAGAGCGCGAGGCGTGTTGCATCATTTGACACCATTTTGCAAGCTATCTAATTAGTGTTAGCTTACAAAACTGAAGCAACAAAAGGGGAGAGTGTTAAAAATATAAATGGACCAGAGATGCTCCGCTCTCTTTATTTAACTGCTCTACTAGATCTGTTGAAAAAAAACCAGTGTAAAGACGACGAAGACTGTGGTTATGTGAGGAGTTATACCAGCCGCAGAGCAGTGACTTCCTGGAGTTTTGTCCCATTATTTTTTACACATTTTGTAAAGATTAACCAAACATGATATAATGTATTAATTAGTGAGCTTTAGGGGTGCTGATAGGCCACCTTTGCAGAGAGTCAGGCTAGCTCCAAGCCCTGTTTCCAATCTTTGTGCTAAGCTAAGCTGCCGGCTATAGCTGCAGTTGCAGTTTCCAGCCGTGAGAATCGTTACGATCTCTTGGCAAGAAATCAAAGGAGCATGTTTGATAAAATGTCAAACTTTGACTCATGTCATCTGAGGGCTAAATGTCAATTCCCAGCTTGTTGTAATGTCTATGTTAAATGTGAGGTCCTTAAACTTTTTAAAGGCGATTTAAGAAACGAAGCAGGTCAAATTCTTTAACTGTCTCTATCCACTGATTACGTACAAATGAGTGAACCCATGCAGTTGGATGTACAAAAGATAACCACCTTTAGCCTTCATGTGTTGTAATATGACACTGCCCCTTTGTCTTTCTGATCTTCCTGCTGATCTGTCTTGTCAGTAGGTTTTATGATACTATGAAGGCCAGCGGCATAACTTGATTAGCAATGCAACGGACATGTCTCCAGGTGAATTCTGTTCTCTTTCATTGGTCCCAAAACATGCACAGGTGTGTCAGACCATTTCTTGGCAAGCACCTCACCTCAAATGCTCCACACACACACACACACACACACACACACACACACACACACACACACACACACACACACATGCTCACGCACCCCCTACACACATATCAATGTAGGCATGTACCTATAGGTTCATCTCTCAACACACACACCCAAGACATATTTATGAAGTGAGTGTGTGAGTTTGGCCCCAGGCCTCTGCCTGTGGGTTCTGTGTGGCCTCTCTTTCTCTCTCTCTCTCTCTCTCTCACCATCTCTGTCTCTCTCGTTCTCTTTCTCTCTTTTTCTCTCTCTCTCTCACCATCTCTGTCTCTCTCGTTCTCTTTCTCTCTTTTTCTCTCTCTGTCTTTCTGGCTGTTATCACGCTGATACATTTCCTGCTTCTGGCACGGCTCCTGCATAGCTTATGGTTAAAGAAACCTTTCATCTATCCAGTGCCTTTAGGACACACACACACATATACACACACTCACACTCACACCAACACATATACAAGAGCTGGTACGGGCCAGCGCTGCCCCGCCAGACCACAGGCCCAGACAAGCTCCGCTGGCACCAATCACCCTGATAACATCTTAGGCTTTATTTCATTTTGGCTTGCTCTGTTCTGCTCTGGGAAAGACAGACACAGAGAAGAGGGCTTTCTGGAAAAAGTATGAATTACGCCAGTACAGAGGGAGAACGTAGCCCCTTAACCTTGAGCAGTTAACTCCCCTGTCTGCAATGCCATCTATGGACATGACAGTGCAAGTCCTCTTTCATCCAAGAAACAGACGAGAGCAGATGTTTCTTCTTTTTACTTGTCGATGGCAGTACAGGTTTTACGAGGTAAAGTGAATGTAAAAAGTAACATCAGTTAATAAAAAAACACATTTATAATGAATAAAGCCTGGTGGAAAACTGCAAGTGTCCTCTCATTTAAAAGGATCTGTCCACTCGAAATATTGAAAATACAGCCATGCAAATAGTAAAGGATTTAATAGTCCAGGTTTTCTTGAACTATAGATTTCTGCAGCGCTCACAGCATTGAAAAAATATATTTGAATTTCTCAACATCACTGGGTGTCTCCACATAAAGATGCTCTGGACAATGCACAGATGTCCCCATAGACAGTTCTCACTGGAAGTTTCTACCAAAAAACAACAACAACAAAAAAAACGGCTACACAAGCTGTTGTCTGTTTGTTCTCTGCTTCTTTATTATTATTAACAGGGACACTGCAACAAGAAGGAGAGGTTGCTATTATTAATCTTGCACTTGTTGTGTTTTTTTTAATCTATTAATCTTGTTACTGTGAACACCACAAATGAAATTCCCAGATTCTCAGACATGGATATCAGAAAACCAAAAGCCAAATTTAAGCCAAATTTATTTGCATGACAGAAAATGTTTTCCCCCTAATTATGTGCAATTCTTAACCGTTTGATTTAAATTTGTCACTTTTCCTTTTTTTTTCTTCCTTTTTTTGGTACTTCAAACAATAAATAGGTAGAGTGGACGTTACCATGATAGTGTGTATGACGGCTGCTGAGACCATGTTGTTTGTAAACTAGATATTGTTCCTGTTTTACCTCTGATTTATAGTTAAGTGACAAACCAACATAAAAGCAGCTTGTGTTTGTCATGTGTTTGTCTGTGTCTAGTGTTCTCCCTCTCTCTTGGAGTAATTGCTCAAGACAAATAAGTGGATGAAATAAGGGGAATCGTAAGTGTACCATGAAAGGCTTTCAATATCTCTTGTGGTGAAGCAGCCTGTAAAAGGAAAAATACGGCCATAAACGCTGTCTCCTCATTTTCTTCTCCCACAATCCCACCCAATCAGAGCAGGAAGCTAATAAGATAAGAGGAAAGGAACAACAACAGTGTAGCAAGTATGATTACCCTTGTCTGACTGGCTAACAAGCGCCATCTCTTTTCCTTTTCACAATTTCTAATGGTAGCCCCTTCCCCTCCTCAAAGGCAAACACGCAGTACTTTCAATAGAAAAACGGGAGTGAACGCCCTGGTCAAAAAATCTTTCCATTTACCCCTGAAAGGGGCGTATTATCTGTTATACACTAATGTGTGAGAGACTGCACAAAAGCTCAACACACACATCTCCATGAGGATTTTTTATCTGCATCTGTCCTGAGGAGTATTTTCCGGAGCAGGAGAAAGGTGTACAAGTCGCTCAGCAGGTTCTGGTTTAGGGTCGCGAGTGCACGTGTTCTTGACACATTAGAAGTTCCGAATAAAAGTTGTTCAATCCCTCTGCACTGATGAGAGCACATCTGTTATCAAACGTCCCCAACAGCGAGGAGAAGCCAGAGGTAGCTCAAATAACGACAGTGCGGCAGTCAAATTACCTTGATTATAGCTATTTATGCAAAGAGCATAAACACATTCACAGATTCCCACTGACACAAGACAACTTATGGTCCATGGCAACGAGACCATGAAGTTCACATCAGCACTTCGCTCAAAGCGCCACACACAAAAAGCAGCATGTTTGTGTTGAATACCAGAGCGCCATCATCACTCTCCATGCGTAGCAGGGACGGGGTGTGAGGTTTCTAATGCCTCTTAAGTAAGGCTGTTAAGGAGCAAAGAGTCCACACATCTGGAAGACACAGTCAGTCGGCACATGCTGAAAGTTAGCGGTGGCGCTCGCAGTCCAAATTAGTGGCGAGTTTTATTCCCCCGCTGTGGTAGGAAAATATCAAATCTGCTGCCATATGAGTGCCATAAAGCTGACTGTGGAGCGTTTGATGCCTTCATGTGGGAGCCTTTAAGCTGTGTGTGTATGTGCGTGTGTCTGTGAGTGCATGAGTGTGTTCGGTGGGAGATGCAGGCCTTAATGTGAGATGGGAGTCATTGTATGCATTCCTGCATGCACATATGTTTCGTGTGTGTGTGCTTGTGTAGCTCTTATCTGTGTGTTTACTCCAGCGTGCATGTTTTGTTTTGGGTTTTTTTTCTGCCTAAAATGTGTGAACGTATATTTCTGACGGTGTGTACATGTATGTATCGTGCGTGTCAGGTGGCAGTGGCCGTGTGCATGTACAGCTGTGGCATTTAAGCAGCTCCCTTATAGACCTAGTAGTTGACCCTGCTGGGTAGAGCAGGCAGACAGACACAAGCAGAGTCAGACAGCCCCTGGGGTGGTCCTGTCTGAGGTGCAATGTTATGGGCCAACAACACTAGGGGCCCATACACAGGCAAGAATATGTATACTGTAATTGTATGCACACACACACACACACACACACACACACACACACACACACACACACACACACACATACACACACATACACACACAGAGCTGTGCTCATACAAAGACATATAACCGGGGAGCTAATCACTGCAAGAGGGAATTATTTAATTATTTCACCTTATTTTTTAAGCTCATGCAAAAAGCTTTTCCTTTGTCTTGTGGTTCCACAGGATTAGAGTTACTGCTCATGAGCAAATCTTAGGAAAGAATGCAAAACACATTCCTTACTATTTCATTAATTTGTTAGAAGTGAAACATTAAAGTTTATTGTAATAATTACACTGACAGATAAACACATTTCTGTGCGGTAAGTCATTCCCTTTTTTTTTTTTTTTGTTTCAGTCAGTTCCTGTCCACAAGTGGCTGTGCAGTGATTATACTGCAGTTGTTTATGTGGAACAACTCACATGCAGCTTTCTGCACAATGACATGTAGTTATATACATGCTGATGCACAAAGACAAAATGGGAACAAATTTCTTGGGCATACAGTACAGTGCACTTCAAATTTCTGAAAGCACTGGGGTGGGAAAATAGCCGTGGACTTTCACACCCTAATTCACTAGTTGTATCTTTTTTTTCTTATGTAATTTTTTTTATACATTGCATAATAATTACTTTTCAAAAACAAAGCCAGCCAGATTTATGTGTTAAAGTACTGCAGAAAAAAGCAGTAAGATCTAAACTTCTACAAGAACCCTCCTTTATTCTATTCCCCAGCAATTGTTAATAAAGTCTTGTAATCTATAATGTTGAATGTATGGAACATATGGTCAAGGCCTCCAAAAATACCTCTAATATCACCACATCTTTTTTCTCACTTTTTTTCCCACTGTTGCAGCTCAGAGGGTGAAAAAAGAAACACACACAAGAAGGAGATACTGCATCACGAGTGTGTGTTCGTTTTACCCAATGGGGATAGGAATCTACTCCTCTTTTTTTTCTCCCCACAGAGGAATAAGGAAATATTTGCCACTCCAAGAAATTGGGAAACACATATAAACACACACACACACACACAAATGAGAAAATGAAAATAGACACACATGCCTAAAAGCAGACACAAGATAAATTCCTTGGCAAGCGTTCAAAACACTCATGTAAGAACACACAAACACACACAGACTGCACCAGAAATGCATGAACACACAGGAGACACACTTACAGGCACACATACGCGGAACCGAGTGTACACACACACACACACACACTCACACACACACACACACACCACCTACACAACTGCCACCATGTAACCCCTAATCACAACCCCAGAGCTTGGACATCAAATGAAGCAAGTTTTGAAAAAAAATCATCAGGAGTAATTAACGCATTTTCATATGCAAATGTGATTAATGCAAAACTACAAAGTCATTATGCAAATTGACTTTTCCTTGAGCCTCTGTACAAATATTCGCAGCTCAAATCAGGGATCAGTCTCGCCATCTTTCTTTTTTTATCTCTACCCCTCTCCCTCTCCCTCTATCTCTCTCTCTCTTGGAGTAGAGATAATACGTAAGTAGCATGTGAAGTTATTTCTAAACTCACGCAGTGTGTGTGTTTTCATGCGATGGGCCGGGGCTATGGCATTACGCCGCCTGCCTACTGATTACTGGCTGCTTGGCACTGGAGCGAGACAGGGAAGCCGGCGTACAGGGGAAGGTATGAATATGCAAAAGCCTGATTGCTTTTCATGATTAAAGCCTATTTAATATGGAAATGAGAGCAAGCCAGGTGATTAAAGGAGCATTGGGTGGTGGGGCAAAAAAAAAAGGAGGGGTGGAGGAGGTGTGGGGGACAAGAGGAGAGGAGAAGACACCTTCAAATCCACACCGGTGGAGAGGAGAGGTGTGGAAACTCTGGTGTTGCATGTATTTAGTGGGAGCAGCAATGAAACAAGTGTCAAACACTGCAGGTTTGACCTCGTTGGACACAAAGGTCGTTGTTGCTTTTGATTCATTTTGCACGTTGCATCGCAGGTTATCATCCAGGAAGTGCTATTACTCATTTAAGGTAAAAAAAAAATCCCTCGTTGCCTATTAGCACAAGAACAAGTACTGATTTTTTCACTTCAAAAGGTTCCTGTGCACTTTAACACGCTTTCACACCCATCAGATTGTTGTGCATGTAGGTGTGACAGTTCCAGAGTAGCGGGTATCTCTCTCTCGTCATAAATCCAGAGACTCTTTGTTTCAGTTACGAACAGCAGTACTGGTATCACATCAGGCTTTGTGAGTTGCAACCCACCTCTGAAAAAAACAACAACGACCAAGCAGGACCGAGGCTTCAGCCTAATATAGTGATATGACTGTGCTGCCCGCAAAAAAACATGACAGCAAAGAGATCACAAGTGGACGGCGAGAAAAACAGAGCGAGCTGTTTGAGGATGTCGCTGTCGTTCACATCGTCTCATGAAATATTTACTGTGTGATCTCTATACACAGTGTTTGTGAGTGAGAAAGGGAGAGACAGACGGAGAGAGAGAGAAAGAGAGAGAGGTTGTCATGATGTGACTTGGCCCTTATGTACTGGATGTCTCAAAGTGCTCCGAGGGGGCCCGGCAGCCGTCCTGGGAGGAGTTCAAAGCAGGGCCAGGGTCGTCTTAGCATGGAAACGCTCCCCTAGCGACAACCTCTCACTTGCCTGATGACACGCATCATTCTTCACAGACACCACACACAAACATATACACAAATTCACACACACACATATTAAAATACTCTTACAAAGCCCGCGCATACACACACACACACAGACAGAGTGCATGCATCAGCAAGAGAAACTCGAGGGAAAAAAAAAAAAAAAAAAAACGGGCACAGTAGGGCCATTTTTCATCTACGCCATGTGTACGGAAGAATGCGTGTGCGCCTGCATGTGTGTGTGTGTGTTTGTGTGAGCGTGTTTGCACCTTTTGGGGTTGAATCTGCTAGCCTTGCAGCATGTTTGCATTTTAAGCAAGCAGGCTGACAGACAAAGAGGCCAGACAGGATGTTATAAAACACAACCAGGTGAAAAAAAAACACACAATCCAGGAGATGAGAGGGTTAAGGGTTATGCATACAGCACAGGCACTTCATGTACGCTACACTACATTCCTGTTCTTATGTCTGTGTAGGTTTGATACATGTTGTCATTTTTTTTTGTGCTGCAACTATTTGTTTGTGGCTTTGGCTGCAAAGTTGTCAGCACTACAGCACAAGTGAGAAAATGTGAAGACATTTCCTTATGTGTGTGTGTGTGTGTGTGTGTGTGTGTCTGGGTGAGTGTGTGCTGCTAACACATTGGACTTAATTAGTGGACTAATAATGTAATCTAATTTGGTTGAAACTTGAGACTGCCTTGAGTGGCATCTAATGTGTTGAACAAAGCTCTCTCCTCTCTTTCATTTGGGGCTTGGAGTGCTTTCATGTCCTGCTCTCTTAGTGATAAGACTGTCTGTCTGTGTGAGTGACTAACTGACTGCTGCTGCTGCTCGTACACGCCGCCTCTCTCGCTACCTCTGCATAAATGTTTTCCCTCTGACCACCTACCAGACAGCATGCCATGTAAAAACCAGTCTCTCCCATTGCACGAGCTTCCAAATGAGTTCCATGTTTGTATGTCCCTGCTGCTAAAGGCCGTTTAACTTTAACTGAAAAATTCAACAACTGATAAAAACCACATTACTGTCTACAGTGCAACGTTGCCAAATCGATTGTTAATTAATTACTACTTTCACAAGGAAGATGTTTTCTTCTGAAAAAAAAACGACGTCTGTGCTCTGTAAAATATTGCCCCGGCTTTTTATTTCCTGAAATTAGCAGTGACAACCAAAAATGTGCTGTCACATATTGTTTGTGATCTGCTTCAGTAATAAAAAAATAAATAAAAAAATAAAATGAAAAAAAAAAAGTTCCCACTGCAAAAGTTGGTGACCACACACAGCTGCCGGCCACACACAGGAACTGTGCATATGGGCTGATTTCTGCAGCGATGACAAAACATGTCTACAGCAGCTTTGATTGTGAAATGAACAAAATGTGTGAATGCATAATCTGTCTTTCCCAAGGCTTTTTTTTTTTTTTTGTATTAAATGTTTTTGCAATATCTCACAGACCTGCTAAATCTTAAAGAACCCTACACTAAAAACTGGGTGGATGTGTGACATACCAAACTAAATTAAAACTTTCTTCTAATACACGACTATAAGGAAAACTTAAAGCCCCTCTCGAGCGTTTTTTGGCGTTTTTACATTTTGGGGGGTGACGGAATGTGATCCACAAAATATCGTCACTCACTCAAGGGATTTAAATGCAATAAACAAAAGCCTGCACCTGCTCCGAACATGATGAATCAAGAGCCTGTTGTCATGGCATCTACATGAAGTCTACATTCACACCTTTTACATTGACTCTCCGGCGTCTACCAACCAGTATAACCACTCAGTTTATCTGATTGTGAGTAAGACCTCATTTAGCCTAATTAAAATGGCGATACGTCACTCACACGGATGAGTCTATCTATGTCTGTACTATTTCATAACTTTTAATTTGACCCTCAGGCCCTATTATCTGTGAAAATGACACATGTACAACTTAATATAGAAGTTTCCCCTTTACAATCTACATTCATGGAATCCCAGTTTAACAGGCAGTGTGTGGTGTTCACCAGTCTGTGTGTTAATCGTTTCATCTGCTTCTATGTGATTGGAGCATGGTAACTTTTACAACACAGTTGTCTCTCTTCTCTAACCGAGTCCCTCTCAGTCTGCTGGAGCCTGTGTAATCCTGGATAGCCTTTCCAGCTCTTGGGTGTGATGGTGACTGTCTCCTCTGATAACTTTGAACTGGTTTCCCTGCAGCGCTGGCAGTCTACAACCCCCCCCTCCCCACCCTCCACCCCCAACACCACCCCCACCCCCCTCAGCCAGATGAACGGCCTTGCTGCTTTATTAATCCTCTTCTCCTCACCACGCACACAGATGAATTTTAATCAGCTTTCTTAACCTCTTTTTTTTTATATGCTGCTGAATTTCTTTACAAACGCTCAGATGTGCTCTCACATGAGCAAAAAAAAAAAAAAAAGCCCACAAACACACACACACACACACACACACTGGGGGCGGCTCCTCTATCACCTTCTTCCTCGCCTTTCACAATTGGTTTCAGCTGAAGAAGTCCTTCAGGCCTGCCAGTGTGTGTGTGTGTGTGTGTGTGTGTGTACGTGTACGTGCGTGTTCGTGTGCATGTGTGCACGCACGTGTGTGATGTTTTACTTAGAATGAAGCAGAAAAGACACACAGTGCAGCTCTCACTCACTCTAATGAAATCATCCCAGGCTACATTAATCCCTCCTGAAGGCCACTGTCAAAATAACAAGCAGCTGGGATTCTTTAAAGAGAGCTATCTGTCTTGGACAGGTAAGAGATGTGTGTGTGTGACTGTCTGCATGTGTGTCACTCCATGTTGTTGCATCTACATGTGTGTGTATCTACGGTGTATACTGACAAGTGTGTTTACAATTGAGCTGCTGCTTATTGCTTCTTGTAATTGCAACCTGCTACAGTGTGTTCCCGGCTCCGTACCTCCTCTCTCCTGTTTGGGGCAGATTCCCTTGGCCGGCGTCAGCCTCCTGTGCTCATCCTCCTCTCCCCCGGGGGTCACCTGGATGCCCACCTCCACTGGGATGGCCCCTCTAACCAGCTCTAGTGACCTGGCCCTGGGAGAGATGGGAATCCCCGTGATCCCGCCGCTCTCCCCGGGCTTGGAGAAGGGCCCCAGAGCGCTCCTGGGGCCCCGGCACAGACGGCGCTTGTGCTCGATGAAGACCAGGATATCGCCCAGAGGGAAGTTGGTCTGGCACTGGCCGCAGGTCAGCAGATCGTGCTCCCCAGGTCCCGCCCTCCTAGGGCTGGGGGTGGATGGTTCTGGAGATGTAGATCCCGCCCCTGAATCATGATTGGCCTCTGCTGCTGCAGAGAGAGGAAGAGGAGGGTAAAAGATGTTAAATCAATGCTGTTGTGTGTGTGTGTTTTTTTTTCTAAAGAGAACAAGAAGAAAGAGAGTGAGAGAGAAAAAAATACACAGTGAGGTTTAGTTATTCCTGATGACATTACCTGATAAAAGCCATTTCTCCCTACCACACGAGATGATCATTACGTTCACAACTGTGTCACTTTCATGGCATAAAACAGCGCCGCTGTGAACCTGCTTCGCCTAGACAAACACCTGCGCAGCTTATCCGTGAGAGATCTGCGTGGGTGGGACCCAGCACATAAACTGTATGTATACGAATGTGTGTCTGTATGTGTGTGTGTGTGTGTGTGTGTATCTGCCTGTGTGTTTGTGTGTGTGTGGCCAGGAAGCTATTCATCTCACAGTGCAGGCTGGGTTTCCGGTGAGAGCCCTCGCTGCACTGAGCTGTCATAGCTAGACGGCTGCCTTCACCACGTGGGAGCCCCAGCTTGTGCAGAACAAAGTGTAGCATAGCGGAGGCCACATCCACCAGAATGTGTGTGTGTGTCTTCATGTTTGTGTGTGTGTGTCACAGAATAAGACAGAGAAAAGAAAAACGAGAGGGATAAAAAAAAAAAAACAGTAAGATGTCTGAGTGTGTGTGTGTGTGTGCGTGCGTGTGTGTGTGTGCATGAATGGAGCAGCACACAGGTGAGTTCGAACACTGTATTCTCCACAGACAGAAAATCTATAAAGCCAAACCCGGGGTCCTGTTAAGAGAGTAAATCTCATTCTTCACAGATCTGACACGGTCATTAATAACCATTACACATTCTTCCCTCCCTCCTCCCCTATGGCAGAGACTGACTCCCTCAGCTTAACGTAAATCCCTCATGGACAACCTCCATTTTTTTTTAACACTACCCTGATGTACCAGTATGAAAATGTGTCCTCTTCTTAAAAAGCCCGGAGGAAACCTGAAGCTCCAGAGACTTAAGGGGTGTGTGTGTGAGCGGGTACCCAGAGAGAGATGTTTATACCTGGGAGAGAGGCGTAGCAGCGCCTGCCTGTCTCTGCTGCTCCTCTCCTTCTAGCACCTGCACCCCCCACCCCCCACCCACACCCACCCGCCCCCTTTCTCTTTGCCTCTCTTCTCTCTCTCTTTCTTTCTCCAAACATGACACCCTAATAATTGCAAAGATTAGACAAAGAGGGTGTGTGCTGTGTTTTCTGTGCGCCTGTGTCTCGGTGTGTAGTTATCAGAGCTGCAGATCCTAAACTCTCTTATCTCCCATCTCAAACTGTCAGGAAGGCGTTGCTGCTCTAAACTCCCGATCGTCAACCGTTAAACTTGGGGCAGAGTTCCGGCTTGATATTACAGCACATTTTCACCAAATATGATTTTTCAAATACATCTTTGCGACAGTGGATCGCCCCTCCCACCTTCTCTCCTACCCTCCTACCCAACCACCCACACGTATACACTCTCACACACACACATGTTCCAGTCCACTCACTTCGCCCTGGAGTGATGATCCGATGCCAAATATCTTTTCTCTAAATGGCGATGGGTTGCTGGATGCCTGCCAAATAATTTCCATCTCATAATCTTTGGCGGCAAGGAAGGAACACAAACACATATTTACCTACAGTTCACAGCTTGTGACCGCAATTCACATGAAGCAACGTTCCCCCAGTGCTCGCACGAGCCGTGTCGACCGTGCGCGTACACGCATATGTGCATATTTGCAATGCATATAAGTGGGACAATGCAGAAGATGTATGTGCTAACAACATGGCGTGCTCCCATTTCTGACGGTGAAAGCAAGACAGGTGGCATGAGACCCAGATCCTCATTCATGGAACATGAGAAAGAGACAACATCAAGTCAATGAGCTGACAGACACCTGGGCATTTGAACTTGACTTTCTCCCTGTCAGAGGCAGAGATAAGTAGAATAGGGCCTGTTTGCTAACCTATGGATGAGTAACATGGCCTGGGGGCAGAAAGCAGTAAATTAGCAGGCGTTGGCAATGCTACCATGCCACTGGAATATCAGTTGGACAGCTTCTAAAAACCGCACCCCTCTCTGAAACCCGCTCACTCATCTGTCCCGAGGCTCACCTGTGTGAGAAAAACACATGTGTGCAAGAAGGAACCAAGCGTGGAATGCTTGCAGGGGAAAAAAAAAAAAAAAATCAAGTGTGGACACAAACACACTGAAATGGAAACATACACAAAAAAAAAAGAATAACACTCTAATGTAGCCTATCATGGTGACAGACAGTGTCTAATTCCTCTGTATAAACTCCTATGTGAGAGGGACATGCTTGATAGGTAAGGGAGCATAGCAGACACACTGTCAAACATGCCATCGTTGAGAAGGCGTGATGATAGCAATGAACCCAGCTGTCTGAGGCGATACCACACCTACTTTATTTCTCTCTCTTGGTCTCCCTTCTGTCTTGCTCTCACCACACACTCACACACATATGCAGAGCTATATTCACCCAATGACAGTCCTGCTACTCTGCCTTATCAAGTGTGAGTTAAGTCAGGCAGCCTTAGAGCACCCCCTATCAGTTTGATGAGGAGAGAGTCAGTTAGTCACTCCACTGCTGCTGCTGCTGCTGCCTGCTGCCTGCTGCCGCTGCACACTGCCACTGCACAATGTGTACCAGATGGGAGACACAGCTGAAGACAATGGGCCTCTTTCACCAATATTTCCATTTATAGAAAAGGCAGAAAAATATTCTGACGCATGGCCAGAAAGTACTTAATGAAGAAGCAGTGTTGTCAAAGGCGAGGAATTGTTTGATTTGCGGATAAGATTTTTTTTTTTTTTTAAGTAAAATAGTTTGCCATACAGTTCGTGTCAGATTGTAATTTAGCTGTCACTACTGTTATGTGATACAGTCAGTGTGATGTCCTCGTCAGTGTTTTCCACAGCAGGGGCCAGGTAGAACAAGCTTGGTGGGTAAAAAATGCCAAAGTGTATATGTCCTTTGACATTAATTGCTCCAATAATTCTCTCAGTAATACCTAATTATTATGTCTGACCTTACTCCTATATCTCAGTGATGACTCTTTTTGTTGTTTCATTGTGCCTGAGGTGGAAGTGAAGGCAAAGAAAAATTTACAACACGGTTTGACAAGTTCTGCTTTGCTCTGAGTTGAATAAGAGTCGGAGAAAATGTAATTTTGCAGGATGCGAAACATTTGTTTCTATTTAATGATATGTTGTGATGTGATGAGATTCTTCTAAGAGGCATAACCGAAAACCATGAAACTAGTTTCTGTTGAAGTTCTGACCTTACACAACATTTTAATAGCAGCTGCTCTCTCTTTTCTGTGCTGGTTAACGGCAGAGTAAGGCCAGGGGCGCTCATATGACAGTCGACACTGTATGGGTTCAGACCTGTCTCTCTTTCTTTGTTTTCCCCTTCAATCTGCTGAGCAAAAAACATGCACACACACACACACACACACACACACACAGAGTCACACATGTGTAAACCCCACAGGGAAAGACGGGTAAAATTCACGCTGTCATTGAAAATAAATGACACCAGCAACGTTGCAGATGGTTGCAATCAAAAATTCAAACAACAAGCGGCCTCGCTTAGCCTATCCCTTTTTTCTCGGCTGCGATTGCCAAGGAAAGCTGCAACAGTGTGCGTTGTGTAAGGCCAAGCCTGTGTGTTTCATTATCTTATCACCATTTAATCTGCAGCAGTCTCATTTCTTATCATAAATCTTAGATTATCAGGCTGAAAGTGAGCAAAATACGGCTCTGCAGCTGACTGTGACCTGTCACTAAATCGCTACAAATGACTTGTCAGCTATGAGGCATGACATTCGCTGGTGTAAATCAAATTTGCCAAACAATTTTAGAGATATAATAACAATAGCAAACGAAGCTTTATAGCGCTGCAAAATTGATTAAATGTGTTCAATAATATAGGAAGAAAATCTGAGAACAGACTGCGACGCCTCATGGTACATCATAAATCGCTCACCAATCATCTCCTGTGAGATTATCATCCGCTTACCACAACGTGTGTGAATATTTACTGTGGTGTTGCAGCGCGTACGGTGGGTTTCTCTCTAGCATTTGACAGCCATATGGTGCAAATAAAGACGAAAACATTAACTGTTTCACAAGTAGCATGCCAATTCTGAGAATAAACAGTGATCACGAGGCGTTTCCATGGCTGGATCCAGAAAACAATTCCCAGTAATAATGCTGATATTAGATTGCAAAAAATTACCGGGTTTCAGAGCAAGCGAGGCCTGTGACGCTAAACACAACTCTTTCCATGTTAATGTGTGAGTAATTCGTGAGGATATTCCTATGAAAGGTCTCTCTTTGTCATGGATGTGACTCCAAGTTGAATCATTGACTCAAAAAGCTTCAAAACGCCCGGAAGGGATCCTTGCCTTTTTTTTTTCCCTGTGAGGATCTTAATTAAACAAAGGACGATCTGTAAACAGAAGGTCAATTTCTCACAGAAAAGCTTTTAACATGTGATTTGTTGAACATGTACAGTTTGCACGCAGTTCACACAGCAATGTTTGTGCAGTTTTACAGTCTATTCTAAGTCTGTCTGTATATGTGTGTGTGTGTGAGTGGATCTGCTGTCCTTGGCGCATACTTGTGCATTGCATGCATTCATGGCAGTTTACACTCACTTACGTCCGTCCCTCTTGATGTCTGGCCTGGCAAGTAGATTTCCAGTAAAAGGACTAAGCGCCTGTCCAGAAATATGCTGATATTCAGGTTCTCTGCACTCCCAAGTAGAGCATGACCTATAGGCACAGGGCTGCAGGGCATAGGGCTGCTGCGTTCAGTTACACTGAATAACCCCTCATCTGACATTTGGTTGATATATGTTGGCACCCTGCAGAAACCTCATATTATTACTAATGTGAGGAGCTGCCTCCTGACTGGTCTTGACAGCTGAAATGCTGTACAACCATGAGACCGAGGCGGCCGAGGTGATATTAAAAAATATTTGTTTTAAAGGAAACAAATCCACTTTTAATCAGTTTCTGCAACGTTGTCGACCTGTGCATATGCAGAGCCCTCATTATATGTTGACTCAATAAAATTACAGTTTGGTTTTTCCTTCAGATCCTCCAGCCTGAGGTGTGATCCTGGTCTTGTCCTGACCCACCCAGCTTAGGGAAACAGCCCAGAGCAACATGCAGACTGCAGGCAGCGGATGACAGGTACATTAAACGCTTTCCATCCATCAAAGGTTGAGCTGCGGTATCAATATGAAGATGTCCTGTGTGTATGGTAAACATAAGTGCTTTGTGCAAATACAAGTACATCTTTGCATATACTCGCTCACAGATACATATTGGTTTATGCAGAGGAGATATATTTGGAATCAAATAATAAGGATTTTTTTCAGGTGTCTGTTTAAAGTCCAGTTTTTGTTTCGCATTTAATAACCTCGGTGGCTTTACAACAACACACACGCAAAAAAAAAAAAATACCTGCAAGTCCTGTCCTTCCTTACTTTTGCACTTGTGTCACTCAGGTCATTATCGTTCCTTGTTGAGGCCACAGTTCAACAAGCAGTGTATCATGTGAGAGAACAGGTAGGACCAGATTCAGGCCCTCCAGATGGCCCAGCTTTACAGCATCCTACTGTACATGTCCTAATAGCCACTTTAGCACCACACTGACTTCTGCAGTATCGATCAGAGGATCAAAGCCCTGCCAGCATCTGCAAATGTCTTAACTTTCCTCATTGTTTGACACTCTCAAGTCTCTGCAGACAGGTCAGCGGTGATTAAGAGGATCTGGAACTCGTCATTAAAAGCTTTAGGCAAGAACAGATGCATCCTGGAGGCATCTGAATGCAGCTTCAGCTCAAAGGGGGAGATTAAGAAATTTAAAGCTAATTTGTGACAACTAATTATGATTCTAATTATGCAAGTATCTACCATTCAGCACCACAGGTACAGTGCGAGGAATATGCTGAGTACACAGCAGGTGCTGTAAGGTTGCGTGTTACTAATATGCTGCTGAGATGTCAAACAAAGTGACCCATGACTGGAAGGAGGGGAGGCAAATATTTAACTGTTAGTCCAAATTTGTACAAGTGCCCTAAGGACAAATGAAAATATGAAAAACGTTGCAATTATTCGTCATAATTCTTGCAGCTAAATGTTAAACACACGCACACGCCTGAGGTGAAACTGAAGTAAGTGGTGGGAATTTTGCACAGTCGAAAATGCATTGCGGGGGATCAAGTCGGTGTCCATCTTCATTAAGTGACAGACAGTGACAGTGACAGCACAGAAAAAGAACGAGTCAGATCAACAGTCAAGCTGGATCGATATATGTCATCTGCCTAAAATCTGCTGAGGGTGCACCATACTTTCTCAATTAGAAAACAAAACCAGTGGTAGGAGGAAACATTTAGATTTCAGGTTGCTCTTTTGCGATTGAAATTACCGTAATTATTTGGACTGAGTGGAGTGATGTGACAGCAGGAAAGTGAGTGGAGTCACAGAGACAGAGGCGAAGTGAATGGGAGAAATGATTAGTCTAAATGCTAAATGTGTCGGGTGGGACGGAATGCGCACAAGCTTTTTCAGCACAAAACAGACTGGCCAAAGATTACATCATGAACTTCTGCAATGAATTACCCAGATTAGGCCTCTATGAAATTGGATTTAGGCAAAGCAGAGCGCTGGGAGATGAAGGTTAGATTGATATAATCGATTAGAAATTGGATTATGTGACTTTTTAATCATATGCTCCAAAATAAAATAAAAAAAATCCAGCCTCAGATTTAATCTGTGCAATTTAATCACATTTTTTGGTCGCAGCTCTGAGAGCATCAAACGAGTTCTGACCCTGCGTTTGAAATATCGCATTAATTTGACTTGAGATTGTTCTTCACTTCTGTGTGATGTTTTCTTGCAAGTTGGACTTATTTCCGTGCACGGTTTGATTTTTGGTATGTTCTTAAAATGTTATCTGGAAGCACAGAGAGGCCTGTGTGTATCAAGAGAAATAAATTAAGTGTGTGTATGAGAGAGAGAGAAAGAGAGGGGGGAGAGAGAGATAGAGTGTGTGTGTGTGTGTGTGTATAGTCTATGTGTGTGTGTGTGTGTGTGTGTTTGACAGAACGAGCAGAGATACGAGAGAAAGTCATAGGGTTATTATTTGAAATAAAAAAAAATGCAACTAAAACCGACACAGGTCACCGCGTGGAAAAGTCACCGAATAAATAACTGCATTTAAAAATCTGTGAAATGTTGCACAAAGTAGACACAAATGCAAACAGTAGCACATGTTGCAATATGCTGGGGAAAAAATGCTTAATTGTGTTGTGATGAAATGTTGGATTACACACTCACACACGCGTAACGCACGTGCGTGCACATTGAATCACACACAAACACACACACTCACACACACACACACACACACACACACACTCACACACTCACACACACTTTGCCTGACAGTCCCACTGTTGTTGTTATTAGATCATCTCTCGTGGTGTAAAGTCAAGAAGCTGCAAAGGACGCTTTTGAAATATTCCACAATTGTCTGAATAAATTTAAATTAAAAGTGTAAAAACCATCGTGTGTTCAAACGAACCACCTGGATGTTTTCCACTTTATCTCATGGTGAATTTATTTTCACAGATCAGAGTTATTGCCGGTAATTAGCTCCTTTGTTTGGCGCTTTTTCAATCATTAAAAACAAAGCATGGGTACGATATCAATCCTTTTCGCAATAAATACTTTGGATTAAAAAAAAAACTGCCGAAAATTAGAGAATGAATAATAACTATAAAGTATAAATCATTAAAAGCGGTGAAGTTAATTATATGTGAAGAGAAAAGACTTGAAAGAATTGAACTCACCTTGTATTGTCTCCCTGTGCGTCAACGATAAGTGCTGCGGGTTCACCTGCTTGCGGCGGGACATTGCCCCGGCATTTACTCTGGCATCGCCCGGTGAACGGCACTTGGAGTCGGCTTGGACCGTGGTGTCGGTCCTCTCGGAATCGCAGGAGACCAACTTTCCCTCCTCCTAATCCCTCTGCTATTCACGGTCGGTCTTCAGCTGCAACTTGATGCGCGTTTGGAAGGTGAGGAGTCGGACAGACAGGAGCGCGACAAGGATGGAAGACCAGTTTGTCCACAATGTCCGGCAGCGTCTTCGTAAGGACGCTACACCTGGATTGAGGAAGCCAAAGTGTAGTTTTAGGAAGCAGTTTGGCTATAAGTGGCCGATGAACTGAAATTTACGCAGGTAGATAACTATTTTTTTGCTTTTTGCTTTTTTTTTCTCTTTTTTTGCAATGACCTGTTCAGATAACAAATCCTGGACTGCCCACCTCTGCAGCGGCTGTGGTGACTGATGAAGTACGGTGCACCCCACCGGTGGTAGGTATTGGTTCTTATTTGGCTCCTTTACCTCTCCCTCTGTCTTTATTCTAATGTGATTATATCACCTTGGGTCAAATGGCTGCTGTTTATTCTAGGATTCCCTACAGTCCTTCGATGTCAGCAGTGGTGCGCTAAAATGACCCTTTGGCACTGACTCCTCCAGCGCGTTTTGGCATCGGTGCGCGGAACGGCAACTCTTGGCTCTGGTGGCAGTAGCCTCGCTGATTGAGAGAGAGAGAGAGAGAGAGAGAGAGAGAGAGAGAGAGAGAGAGAGAGAGAGAGAGAGAGAGAGAGAGAGAGAGCAGGCGGGCAGACAAGACACCTCCTCCTCCTCCTCGTCCAACAAGCAGAGGTCCAATGTTTCCCAGTTTCCTACAGTGTCGAGGCTACTTCTTGTTGACTCATACGATGAAAGAGGCTCTGTTTGGGAGGACCCCGCATTTGTGCGTGTGCAGACTATATGCAGCCTGTGTTTCGTGTGTGTGTGTCTGTTGGGGGGGGGGGGGGGGGTTGCCTTCGTGGAGTGGGACGGGATTCAAGTTCAAGTGAGTCCGTGACGTTTGTGCGCTTCAGACACCGCCAGACATGTGAGGAGGGCGGCGGACAACAGCGCACGGACACCGGGGGCAGCTGGCAGCGATGAGCTCCACACACACACACACACACACACACACACACACACACACACACACACACACACACACACACACACACACACACACACACACACACACACACACACACACACAAAGTAATTATCAGCCACAGAAGCGCTCACACTGTCTGCCCCTTTGAAGGAGTGTTAAGTTACCACTCTATAATGATCCTCCACCTGAACTCTGATGGTCATCCAGTTTTGTTGCACGTGGTGTCGCGCTCTCTTATCAGAATGTCCCTTTATCTCACAGATTGCCGTCGCGATGCTCTGATAAATTGACTGTTAATCACAACATTCATTCTTTCAAACAATACCAGCTGAAGTGGTGCAGGCAAATCAGGAGGAATTTGTTTTAAAATAGTATCACTATCAGGCACACCTAGATCAGACCTAACCAAACCATGTGGGTTAAAAGGTCACATTTAATTTATATAATGGATACTTTCCTGTTATTGTGACATCCTGGGTTTATGGAAATGACCACAGACCGCCACTACACATGATTAATATGAATGCAAAGCACACCTTTTTCCTCGCATTGGATCAGAGGGGGGAAAGACAGCATGCTGCATCTTTGTTGTTTGGATAATTTAAACATGTTGTGAGGCAACAGTACCCTCTGTTGGCACAGTCTGGAGACATTACAAATCTGTTTAGAGGGTGATACCTTAGCACAGCCCTTACTACACTTTACTCTTATTTTTAGAATGAAGCCTCAATTCAGATTCTGTGAGAGTCTTTGAAGAGCAGATCAGGTTCACTCAGTGGCAATTAATGGCACTAATGGGCAATCATTCTGCACATGATTCACTGTATTCATTTAGATCAGTGTATGCAGAGATAAGTGCTTTGTACAGGCTGCTGCTCAGCCGCGAATAAATTCAGGGCTCCTCTGTTATTTTTTTCCTTCTCCTCACCATACCATAGCCTACATTTCAAACATGTGCTGTGCCTTAATTTGGTTGAAATACAATGTTGCATAAAAATAAAAGCCTAATATGGCCATTTAAAGTTGACACTATTTCCTTGTGGATCAGCGGAGAAGTGTGCAAGCTATAGCAATACATTTTATAGTCTGCCATTAATAAAACATGGTGGGCAATTTTAAGAGCATTAGAAGTTTGATTGCTTCAGGGCAGGCCTAGGGGACTTTCAGGACAGTAATTATTTATATAAATGAAATGTCATCTCAGCTCTGGCTCAAGTAGACATAACCTCAGCAGACTCCACATGGAAACACTACGGCACAACAGCTATCTTTCACAGATAGGCCAAGCATGTTGTCAAGCATATTGCTTTGACTGGAGCGCATAAATTCGGTATGTGATATTACATGAAATGTCTTCTTCTTCGCATCAGGCCAAGAGAGCAACAGCAGTCGTGGACACATTGAATGCTGAAGGAAAACATTATCCTGAGTTCACACACACTCTCTTGCCATCCCTTCTGGCTGCAAGCAGCTCCTTGATCCTTACCCATGGGTTTCTCAATAATACATCAATGCCTCCATTATAGCTTGTATCTGCTGGCTCCGGGCAAAGGCAGTTTAAGCTGGGTTGCACTGGGCCAGCATACCACAAATACCCTGTTTGTGGACACAGGAAAGGTTTTAAGTCCAGAGTGTTGCCTCTAAGGAGACATGCATCTCGCGTGGTAAGTGCCATCACTGAATGTGAGATACCTGAACACACCACAGGGCAATATCTACAAAAGAGATGAGGACATGCTGAAATGAAAACTTTGTCCAACTGTAAAAGAGACATAACGTTGACACTTGAGCTCTTTTATAAAAATGACCCAAGTTTTAAGGAGATTCCAGACATAATGTATGTTAAAACATAAAAATAAGCCCAAGGACAAAGCTCAACTCTTGCACATCAGTGGACAAAAGCACATGCATCTTAACCAGCTCTGATTCTGGGTCACAACCTTCGTCACATCCTTTTATCTTCCATTTTTCATGTCTCTTCCATCTGTTTACTCTCTAAAGAATACTAAAATAACATTAAAATCTTAAAATAGAGCAACATACATGAAAGAAAACTGCATATAATGCAATTTTTAAGAACAAAAAGAGCATCCTGTGTTGTCGAGGTGAAGTGCACAGACCGGTCAAAGCAGCCATTTTGATGTGTTTAACCACAATGTGACAGGACTGACATAAACAATGAAAGGTCCACTCTAGGACAGCTCATGGTAATATGAATATTGCTCTGGGATTTGCTTATAGTCGGTGCTTCATTATGCAATGTTTAATATTAATAAAGAAAGTACAAGTATATATTATTCATAAGCTGATTTACTGTGGTGTATGTGTGTGTGTGTGTGTGTGTGTGTGTGTGTGTGTGTGTGTGTGTGTGTGTGTGTGGACTTGAGTGACAGATTGAGATGCTCCCTTGCTACCGGCAATACAACTAGACAAGGCTCTTACTTTTCTACAGGACACATCCTGACAATTTCTCCCACAGTTAAGAGGATTTGTCCGAGCACGGGTGAATATATAATGCATGCAGATTCCAAATTTTAATTTGGAGGAAGTAAATGATTCAATGCTGGCTTTTCTCTGAAGAGAGGCTGAGAGGGGAACAAAGAGGGCATAAGATGTTACACATTGTCTGGTAGTCTGCACTTACACAGTAACCTTTAAAACACTCAAAGGTTATGATGACTGTTATGAGTTGTTGTTTTTGTCATATACAACTTTCCAAGTCAAAGAAAATGTACTTTGTTTTAACCAGTTTTTTCTTGTTTACTTTGTGATGCGTAGTCCTTAGATTCATGTTTGTTTGGTTAATCTGGCCAAAGTTACTCCTCCAGTATTTTTTTCCTTTGGGAATACAATTGCCATGTAGCTATAGGTAGGTAGCTAATATATAAAAAATAATAATAATAAAAAAATCCTGCTTAAACCAATTAAGATTATTTATTCACAACTGTCTGTAACATGACAAAACACAAATGAAGATCTAGGCCCTATGTGTAAAAATAACAGACAAAACAAAAACTCCCAAAAACAATGGTAGGATTTCAGTTCACTGTCATTTTGTTCAGAGTGGGCATATGTAATAATTATATAATTGGCAGGATTTACAAACTTAATGCGATGCAAACCTCCAGCTGAACTGATCCACCTGTCACTTTCTAAGTGTATGACAAAATCTAATAGCTACCAAATAAGCCCTAAAGTGTCTTAATTTATTCAAGCTATGATGATGATGCGTGTGTGTAACTTTTTTTTTTTTTTTTTTGAAGCTGTGATCATAAGATTGTTTCACACCGACTGCGCTGATATTGCGAGTGGAGCATCTATTCAAGTTATCTGGTCAATCATAGGCTGCATGTGCCAAAAATCCAGTCCTGGCTCCGCAAACCCACAAGTAATTATTTGTCTCCCTCTAGTGGATGTTATTGGTAATAATATATTTTCAATATTTGAACAATATGAAGAAAAAAAAATGTAACACGTGTGCCTTCTTTGGAGGGTTTCAGAGAGTATTATCGTAAGCATTTCTATAATTAATGTGGCAGAGGAAAAGGGGTAAAACAAAAATCTAACCACAGTACAGACGTACCAGATGTCCTACGTGATGACGTCGCCAACAGCCTCTGACGTGCTGAATAATGGCGATGCCCTTGTTACGATGGGGACTGTTGTTGATCACTTTTTAGCCAACTTATTGTGAATAACTGTGGATTACTCGTACAGCCGTCTGCTTTCGGTGATTTAGTCGGACAGCTACATGTTAAAGGTAAGGCTGGTGGTTCGTCAGAGACAGACGGACGCTAATAAGGCTGAATTATACTTTTCGAGGCTTCCCGGTGTTCAGACCTCGAGTGGAGCAAGTTTGCTAGCCGAGGTGAGCTAGCTGCGGCGGCCCGGCAACAGCACCCACCTGCTGAAGTGACAGCGCTGACTGTCTTTATCTCAGGTGTTTCGGTAATTTTAGCCTCTCTGGTACTTACCATTTAAGTTATACATGTTCACAGAAAACTCTCGAGGCGCGTCTGTGTATTTGGTCCCACGAAGCTAACTTTTCGTTAGCGTTAGCACAGCAGTCATTGGGGAATCTTAGCGAGAAGCTAATGGTTTCATTATGCTAATCGCAGGGAAACAGTTTACGTCGCCATCGACATTAACAATCAACTGTTAATTATGTCAAAGTATTTATGTTCTTCTGTACACATAGTAGCATGCTTGACTGTGGAGTCACTCATGAATGAATGAATGAATGGGAGAGGAGGGGCCGTGTCCAACATAATGTCCCTGTCAGCCTCAGTGACGTCTTTGCTGTTCTCCTCTTTATGGGATATTTGGCTATTAACAGCTAAACTGGGCCATTTCTGGTAAAATGGGACATGTGGGGAATGTAAATAGAAAAATGGGGAACCCTCTTTCCATGTGTCATGCACTGCATACCAGAAGAAATGTATTGTGTTTAAATACACCATGAATATGTGGAGGCTCTGTGTATTACAATAGCTTTGTAGCCTTTAAAACTTGAGTTATGCATCTCAGGTTGTAGGGTTGTTGTGTTGGCTGTCGACTTTTACCACTCTTTTCTCCACAGTTGTGACATGACTCCCTGGATTCTCTTTGGTTGTCAATGTTGTTGTCTCAGTTTTCTAGATAAACATTGTTATAATGTTGAGGAAAGCACAACTAACTGCTGCCTTTCTGTCTTTCAGCCGTCCAGTGCAGCGGGTCCATCTTCTGTTGCCTCTCCTCAACCAATGAAAGACTCCAAGGACATCTTGTCAATGACGGGCCAATCGATTCTGGATCACATCAAACCATGCTGGTACTGGGACAAGAAGGATTTAGCCCACACCCCGTCTCAGTCTGAGGGCCTGGACCCTGGCACAGAGGCTCGGTATCGGCGAGAAGGAGCCCGCTTCATATTTGATGTGGGGACACGACTGGGCCTGTATCCTTGATTGATTGGTTTAGAAGAAAAACCAGTGCATGGTTAAGTTTCTCTGGTTTTGGGTACCCTAACACCATCCTTTAGCAATTACTAATATTTGCTTGTGTGAAGGCATTCAAGTGCTGAACTACTTCAAACCTCAAACTTGATTGATATAGCACTTTTCATACGCATTAAAAACCCAACCCTTCTCACACACTGATCACACCATTTTGTTAGATGTTTTTTGCCATAAAGGTTGATATCAGACAATTGTGTAAAGAACTTTAAATGTTTTGTGATGCCCTTGACTGTCATCAAGACACTATGACACACTGGCGACTGGCATCATATATTTCCACCGCTTCTACATGTTTCACTCCTTCAAGCAGTTCCCCAGATATGTAAGTTCGATAGTTAACTTCATTTCTTTTAATCCCTGGAAGTGAACAGAATGTGTTGTATTACCGTTGTGGTTTGTGTCTCAACAGGTGACAGGGGCATGTTGTCTTTTCCTGGCGGGGAAAGTGGAGGAAACCCCAAAGAAGTGCAAAGACATAATCAAAACAGCCCGCAGCTTGCTGAATGATGTGCAGTTCGCCCAGTTTGGAGATGACCCAAAGGTGCACTTTCTGTTTTGTTTTTTTTCGCTCTGTTGTCTTGAAATGTTGTCCCTGTCGACACTGGGCATTGAAAGTGCAAAGAGACGGTGAACTGAACTCAACTATTTCAGTTAGGGAATTTGTCTTGGTCACTGAGTTCAGAAAAGGAAATAATAGTCTTAACTTGGATCTGTTGTAAACCAGTATTACACAGCCCTGCCATAATATCATGTTACTTTATCGAAAGAAGAACATTCTGCAGCCTGTTTGCTGTTAATCTGCTGCAACAAGCAACCGCACAGTAACACAGTAATCTTATACTGGTGGGTTCTGCCTTTCTGTTTCCACTCCTAACCTTTGAAGTCAGTAGTGTGCACTGTAAAGCCCCGTTTCCACTATGCGGTACGGTACGGGTCGGTATGGAACGGTACGCTTATTTCAGCGTTTCCACAACCATAGAACCGTACTGGTCCCATGGTACCCGTTACCATTTTTGTAGTCTGGCCTGATGGAAGTGCGTTGCTGCGATTAGCCTCTGATTGGTCGGAACGAGCCACCCGGCGGAAGTCCCGCCTCCGTGCTGCAGCTTTCACAGTCTGCCCGGTAAAGGGAAACATCAACAAACAACAACAGGAACCGAACCATGGATCTATTATACATCCGTGTCTTGAACTGAACAGAAGAAGAAATATCCGTCAGCGGTTGCCAACCGCCGTTAAACCGTACAAAAGAATAAATATCCGTTAACGGTTGCCGACCGTCGTTACACCGCGGACCCAAATCCAGTTTCCAACCGGCAATATTTTGCAAGTGCACCGTTGCTACGGCGCCGACCGCAACGACTGTGACTGGTTGAAAAAATTCCAAATGGCCGGAGTGTTTTTTTCTCTGATTGCAGAATCATAGGCGGACCAGCCAGACCCTTCTTCTCTGGAGGAGGGTCTGGCGAGCGAGACTACCATTTTTGTAACCCTTCTGGTTGGGGTACCTAGCACACAGGACCGGTTCCCTTGGGGAGGAGCCAAAGCACTGCAACGGCAGTAAAATGGGACATGTGGGGAATGTAAATAGCAACGGAGTCTGGAGTGCTGAGGAGGTGCAGGCTCTGCTCTCTATTGTTGGTGAGGAGGCTGTGCAGCGGGAGCTCCATGGCGCTGTGCGGAATGAGAAGGTTTTCCAGCTGGTTGCCGTAAAAATGGCAGAGAATGGGTTCAACCGGACCACGAGCCAGTGTTGCTACGTAAGTCGACGTAGCGGCGCTGCGACGCGCACTCCGCCTACCCCTGAAGGTCCCCTTTATAGAATGGAAACGCAAAGCTGACCATATCCGACCCGAACCATAGCCGTACCGATCCGTACTGTGCCGTACCGTACTGACAGTGAAAACGAGTCTCAAGTGTCTTGCATGGTATAACTTACTTCACATGTTCTATGTCCATATGTTCTTCAACAGGAGGAGGTCATGGTGTTGGAGAGAATCTTGCTCCAGACAATAAAATTTGACCTGCAGGTGGAGCACCCCTATATGTTCCTGCTGCGCTACGTCAAGCAGCTCAAGGGTACGTCAGGAAATATAGCATCAGATCCATACACAGTTTGATGCATAATTATGCGAGTAGCCAGTAAAGCAAACGCTGTTTTTATCTGTTACAGGGGAGAAGAATAAAGTGTGCAAGGTGCTGCAAATGGCATGGACGTTTGTCAACGACAGGTAAGCAGCTGGTGTTCAAACACTGTCTCCGGTTCTCACTCTTGGTGTCTCCTCTCTTTGATTGACTTCATGTCTAAAACTGTAGCTCCTAACCAAAGCCGCTAAGTAATGTGTATTGATGAGTGGTTGAATTACAGAGATGAACTTTAAAGGCTTCACAGCCTATGTTCTTTATTTATAAAGAACTTAGTGTACGGGGGTGTCACAGTGGTTAAAGACACATACCACATAACCGCAATGTCACGATTTGAATCCGGCCAGGGGGCTTTGTAGCCTGTCGACACCTTTTCTGTCTCTCCCCCACATTTCCTGTCTTTCTCTCTATTGTGTGTTGACAAATAAAGGCAACATGGCAACCGAGCTCAATTCAAGAGTACACAGTCAGACGTAAAACAATTCATATAGATAGTATGTCTGGAAGTTCCAAATCTTCCTCTGTTTTATTGAGAAAAGTCAGATCTGAATGGAGCCATGTTTCCCCCTGTGCTCCTTCCAGCCTGTGCACCATGCTGTCTCTGCAGTGGGAGCCAGAGATTATTGCAGTAGCTGTCATGTACCTGGCCGGCCGCCTCTGTAAGTTCGACATTCAGGAGTGGACGGCCAAACAGTCGTCACGCCGCTGGTGGGAGCAGTTCGTCCAAGACGTCCCGGTTGAGCTGCTGGAAGGTGCTGATTGTACATCTTATCACCCCTCAGGCCTTTCATTGATACTTTCATCTCCTTCCACACTTGTCTCACCAACATTGTCACTCTCTTTCAGACATTTGCCACCAGATCCTGGACCTGTACTCTCAGGGCAATAAGCCCATCCCTCAGCAGATACAGGAGAAGGAGCGGGCACCTGCTCCCCCACTCCCTGCTCCCCCGATTCCACAGGGACAGCCTCCCACCTCCAACCCTCCTCCTCCACCACCAAAGAAGACTTCCCCTCAGGGTGGCAGCCCTGCACGCCAGCTCAAACGCTCGCATGTGAATATCCATTTGAATTACACTCTCTACATTTAGAAAGTCTCTCTTTTATTCTTAGGTCAGGTTTCTTTATTTACTACTGTATTTAAAAGTCTTCATTACATGTTACAGCTTGTATGTGTGTTTACCTCATATATCTCAAAGCAGCAGAGTATTTATATTCATGTATCCTTGTTTCAGACGTCCCCCAAAGATGAACCAAAGGCTCCAGGTAACCTCTTGTTAAAACCTCATGCTCATTTGGGTTTTAAAGTAGTTGAAATCTTACAAATGCCTGTTCATCCACTGAAGGTTTTCTCATTAGCATGATAGTTGTTGTTTTTTTTGTAAGATTTAATGAATATTCAAGCCTGGAGTAAAGTGTCCTGATTTTTACAAGCTTCAGCATCTTGTTTACTGGTATTCTCTTTTATTTTCACAGAACAAGTCGGGTCAAAGATTCCTAGACTGGAGAGTCCAATGCCCCCTCTGCCGACATCACAGCCTCCCTCAGGTAACTGTTGGATTTCCTTTGTGAGGAAGTTGCAGTGATTTAGATGTAGTTTGGTGCAGAGCCTAGGTACATGCTGACGTCGTCTGAGCGTCCTGCTGTGTCGTTGCGTGTGCCATCAAATAGGCCTATAATGAACAGCCGGGGACCCCCTACCTGGGACTGCAGCTTAGAAAGCAACTCAAAGTCTTTAGTCTGCCTCAGTCTGCTTACATAACCAGCAACTTGTCTGGACATTATGTTTCCTAACGCACGCATACTCCTAACCTCTCCCAGACCAATCTGATTAGTGTTTGAGCCCGATAATGAGACCTCCTATGTGGCTGAAGCCTGGCAGTCATGGTCTGGCTGTGCGCTCACTGTCTGGGAATGAAGAGGTTGTTAGAGATCATGTGGGAATGAGCGGCGTTGTATTATTTACGTGCAAGATGATGCCAAGTTTTTTAACAAGTTGTTTTCTCTTCGCCATTTTTTTCCCCCCTCGTCGCTCACCAGACCGAAAAGCTCCAGCTCCGGCTCCGGCGCCTCCCACAGAAGCAGAACCAGGAAGCGAGGCCGCCCCTCCTCCCCCGCACGCTCCGCCTCCGCACCAGCCTCCTCCCCTGCCCCACCGCCCTCCTCCGCCCCCGCCCTCCAACTATCTCATGTCCACCACCAGCTCCTACATGTCCGGGGAGGGCTTCCAGAGCCTGCAGTCCATGATGAAGACGGAAGGCCCGTCCTACGCCCCCATGCCGCCCAGCTACGCGCCCCCGCTCCCGCCGTACCACGTCTACCCACCGCCCGCAGCGCCACCTCCGGGCCCTCCCCCTCCTCCTTCCTCTTACCCACCACCCAACTTGCCCCCGACCTATCCACCTCCAGGTTACAACAGCTACCCTCCGCCTCCACGCATGCCACCGGGGCACGTCCCCCCTCCAGGGATGGGCCTCCCGCCTGCCGGGTACCCTCCTCCACCTCCTGTGCCCCCAGGACAGTCACAGGTCCCCCTGCCCCCACCGCCTGGCATGCCCCTGAACCGCGGCGGGTGGATGAGATGAGGGTGCGATAACGGTGTATGAACTGAGGCTGTGCGGAGGGAAAAGCTCTCTGCAGAGGAAGAACAACCAGGAACCTGTGTTATTGTGGCGCACACACACAAAAAAAGAGCTTTTCCACCTGATTAACAGTTCCCATGGGTTGTGAATACAGGCTTATCAGCAGATAGACTTGAAAGGAAAAGTGAAGTCTGGACAGTACTGTTATGAAAAACTAGAAGTGCTGCTGAAAGTTTGCAACAAGAGTCTTGAAATATTTGTTTGACATAAGTGACTTAAAGATGCACAGGATTGGAACGTAGTGTATTCATTTTCAGGGTCCTGTAACCAACACTGTCTACTCATTGCTTTTGTTCTGGGAATGTACCAGGAAATAGTGGCTCCATGAATTGTTTTTTTTCTGTTTCTCTTTTTTAGTGTTGTCAGACTGCTCATTCGCTAATTATAGAGGGATGAACTTACAACCTTTGAGTGAATCAGAGGCAGAGTCTTAATTTTCCTTGTGTATTCTATCACCTTGTGTTTTGATTGTTGTTAATTTTCAGTCACCCCCAGTGTTTTTCTTCTTTTCCACATTCCCACTGTTTTACTGAAACACAGAACATACTAGAATCTTGAGATGGTTTAACACTCACCCTGAAAAATGCTGTATATTCAAACATGTTCATGAATGTACAGTGTGTGGAAACATGTTTATTTTTGTCTCGTTACATTTTAACCACACTGTGGTCATGTTGCATATGCCTCTGCTAAAACTGGCCGTGCTCTATTTTTTCGTTTTTCACACCTCTTATTTCCTGTTATTTGTTTTGAGTGTAACTGCTCTGCAACCAGCTTCACACGTAACACAACAGAAACCCAGTTATAAAACCACCCTGACATCAAAACACTGGACAGTCTATGGTATATTTGTACATATCTGATCATTTCACTTAGACTTTTTTTTTTGAAGTTTTCTATCCGTATGTGCCTTAGTCAGGCCTCTTTTTTCTGTATCCTGCACGCAGCTGTGGTTTTGTGTCTGAGTGGCACTTAGGACAGTACAATAACAATAAAAACTTGCTTTTCCTACTTTGAACTGAGTACTGGTGGTATGTTTGCAGCTCTGTCAGATGAGCTTCATAAGCACAAGGCCGGAACAATGAAAATACATTGCAATGAGTTATTATTTCAGTAGGAATAGTCATTTCTGGATTTCATTCTCACATAAAAAATTAAAATAAATAAAAAATCCTGATTTAATTTGTATTGGTTCTTGCAACTAACAAGTGTGTTTTACCTGGATAATGTGATTCATAGGCCAGGCCCTCTGGAGCACAAAAATGCTTCATTTATAGTATATTGTGGCACTGCTCTTGCCATTTAGTGTAGATAGTGTATATTTCACTTAGTCCTTATGGGCATCAATCAAATATGTTCTTAAAGGATGAGCAGTAGAGTGCTGTTTCACACTATTATGTTAAAATATTAACATATATTCAAATACAAACATTTATACAATCTACAGCAACTTCTGTTATATTTATCATTAACAGTAAAGTTTATAATCCTCCTTCACTAAAAATACATGTATTATTTTACACCAAATTACTTCAGTTTTTTTTAGTTGAATCAGTTGGTCTTTCCATGAGCCTGTGCCCCCCTGACAACAGCAGACATCCCTGGTTCCTGGTCAGTGATGCACAGAATATCTCATTTTATTTCCAGCTCAGCACCAACAGAGGGCAGCCTCGCTCATCCACGAAGGAGAAACAACATGTCTGCAAAACTGTCTGCTTTATCAAAGAAAGACAAAAGTTCACAGTATCATTAACCAACTTTTTTATTTTCTCCCAAATGTTTCTAAAAGTGGCCTATGTAATGTTTTTTTTTCTTTTCACCTGCCAAATCCATCTCATCAGTGAAATTCATGAAAAGAAGTTATACAGCCATGCTCGTTACTGCAGGAATTGACATTTATTTACGCCGTAGATTCTAGGTTTCTGTACTGTGGTTTTAGCATATAGGCAGAGAAAAAGAAACACTATAGACGTTTAGAAAAAAAAAGACAATTGGGTTCCAAATCAAAACACCATGCAGAAAAAAATGTGGCACATCTCAAATCAAATGCCTTATATAAAGTATTCAAAATTGTATCATGGCTTCAAATCAGTTCCTAGAAAAAAGGACACTTTTAAAAACCATACTTTGATTTATTTCTTTTGACCCATTATTAGAGAGAACAGAGGAGCATGGCGGGCACCCTCGGAAATGTTCTAATTTGGAACAAATAACACTAGAGATGGGAGAGCGTGAGCTGTCAGTCACTGAATTGATCCATCAGAAACAAATATCTGATCAGTTCAAAGCATGACTGATCAGCCACTGATAGCACTCCCATCTCTATCTGACACCTGGCAATAAATACTTTGACAAACAGCTGTTTGTTCATTCTGACATCAAGAAATACTCAATTGTTAGTGTTATTTCAGAAGACATCTAAGGGAAGACTTATCTCTCATATTCTAAGAAAAAAAAAAGAAGATTCAACTTTTAAGAAACATGCGCTGCATAAACACACCTGCTGAATCCATGACTACAGAAAAGGTCTAAAGAGAAGCGACCTTTTCATCTACTGAGATACAAAATGACAACCAAGGAATTCAGGGCAATCCAAGAAGCCATCCAAACTGAACTCAGGGTTTAGTATTTGGCCTTGGAGCTCGTGTTAACGTTAATGGGACTAAAGATATTTTAGAGAGGATTCAGCAAATGTCTTCAGCATTCTTCAACCGTGTTGTAACCAGGGTTCAAAAAAGAAAAGAAAAAGAAAAGAGGATTCACAGGCAGATGCTACAGCTGCAACAGAACCATTCAGTCTCCTTTTCACACACACATACACGCACACATGCGCACCAACACTCTCGCAGTCACAGATGGGCAAAGGTAAAGCTGTAGCCCTCCCAACCTGAGAAAATGATTGTCAAGCATGCACACAGCATACAATTTGAGTTTATTCCACAAAATAAGAAACGGATCTATCCGTCAGCTCCGTTGAGATGGTTTTTGATTCAAAAAAATGGCCTTGATACATTTTCAGAGGTTACAGAGAGAAAAGGAATAAAAGTGATTCATCTGGAAAAAGAATAATTATTAATTAAAAATGAAAAATAAAAAGATTAAGTTCATTACCAAAAGCAAACCCTGTTTAAAGGTCCGGTTGTGTGTGTGCTTTTCAAACTAAATTATTGATCACATGGCCACGCTAGAATACAAAATAGATAAATCAACAATAACAATGAAGTAGTGCCATGGTTTTATACATAATATACACAAGATAACAGTGATCTCTAGACTTCATTATCCATAGACTTGTCTTATAAGCAAAAGGCGCTAGGTCACAGTGGGTTTCACTTGGTTAACACTTTAGAATGCTAATTCTAGTTATACTTGTTGACCACTAGGGGGAGGGGCGATACATGTGACAGGAGCTAGGATCTCTATAGGAGGTACTATCAAAACTTATCTGAAGATACCACCACAATGTTGCTTTCCACATCCTGGCAACATGACAAGAGATGTCTGCCCCTGCCGCCTCATCATCATCAGTCCTGTGCTTGAAACCATGTCATATCGCTATAGCTTCACGCAGCATAGCTGTGCTCCGAAGGGACTAGAAGTGGTGTGTGTAGGCCTACTGTATGTGTGTCTTTGTCTGTGTGTGTGTTATGTGTTTGTTTTGTACAGAGAGAGATCATTGTGTAGCCGGACGCCTCCGAAAAACCGACAAAGAAAAAAAAAAAAAGTGGCGAATCAGTGAAACTAGCTGCCAGTTGTCAACATAAGCTCTGAGAGATAAAAACATGTTGTGCACGTAAAGTCGTACATGTGAAGGAACGGACTAACAGGGTCCGGTTTTGTGGCTACGTCTGCCAGTCTGGAGAGAGGAGTGTTTGCTGAAGGAACGCTGGGTGCTGTAGGCAGTGAGGGAGCACGGCATGATGGGTCGCGGTGGTTGTGAGGGGTGTTTTCAGGTGAGTGTAGGTACTGTAGATCCTCATCTTTCTCTCTCCTCCTCTCTCTCTCTCTCTCTCGCCGGTTGCCGTGCTACAGCGGCCCTTTGAACTGGTTCCCAGAGAGGTGCTGTCTGATGGACAGCTTTGATCCTGCTGCATCACCCAGCTTTCTCCACACCACCTGCAAACACGAGGGGAGACAGAGAGAGAGAGGGAGAGAGGAGTTGAGACGTGCAGACGGAGAGGCAGAGACTGAGAGAGTGAGTCTAGGCAGAAGAGAAAAAAAAGACTTTCTTCTTCAAGAGTGAAAACTTCAAATGCTCACAGTTTGACTTTGAGCTGCACACACACACACATGCATTACAGTAGAGCTATCTCTGTATCTGTCCTCTGTCTCTGCGAGGCTGCTCTCTGGCACCGAGATCTTTCAGTGAGGGAGTGAGTGAGTGAGATGGGGGGGCCCCCGGGGGACCCCAGTGATATTACAGAGGTACCATTGTAGTGCTCCCCAGATTCCTGGCCTGTCACATACCTCTGCCGGGCCCAGATAGCACGGCTCTCGCTCTGTCTCTCTCTCTAATCAGCGGACCTTTTTATCCCGGACCAGGCCTTTCAGCGCCAACACAGAGAGATGGAGGGAGATGAGGGAGATGAGGGGAGGGAGGAAGAATGGAGTGGGGTGAGGCTGGGGCACAGGGCGGGAGGGAGGAGGAGGAGGAGGGTGGTAGTGGTGGGTGGGGGTGCTCTTTTCCCTGCCGCTCCAGTTTAATTGCTCTGACAGCTCAACTACGAGCCTCTATTTAGGGCTTCCAGTTTAGAGGTGGCTTTGGATGAGGGGGGAGAGAAGAGATGGAGGGATAGAGAGAGAGAAAGAAAGAAGGAGAGCGAAAGGCAGCTCCGTGCCCAGGACACTGCTGCAAGTGTCATCCCAGACCAAATGAGTCTGAATGAGGGTTCCTCATTAGTGAGAAGCAGCTCAGAGCCTGACCTGATTTACTCCCAATGGAGGAGAAGGGAGAGGAGAGGCCCACGGACAGAACAAACAGCAACTTCAATGGAGATAAGCTTCCTTTGTTTTACGGCGGTGGGGGCAGTGGGGGGGCAGAGTGGTGGTCAAGGAAGGGGGGGGCAGGTGTTGTTGCACTTACGTTACACATCTCTCGCACAATGGCCTTCTCCTTCTCGCTGAGATCGTCCTCGTAGTCCTCGGGAACCTGCTTGTCCAGGTTCTCGTGGACCTCCAGCACCTGAAGGCAACACACACACACACACACAGCGATGGGTTAGTGGTTATGATGCACTGAGCACACACACATGCTCCCTGAGTAAGGTCTGCAGTGCTGACCCTGCCCTGTCATGCACCCAGAGGTGATATATACAGTAGATTAAATAAAACTGAACTGAATTAATCAGTTGCATTAATATATTAACCTCATTGAACACAGACACATAGACATGTGGTGATCACTGATGATGCTGTAGTGGAGCAAAAACTAAACCGTGTTTGTTGTCCCAAACCTTTTCTCTGCTGTTATTTGTAGCACTTTACTTCCCTGTTTTCATTTCATGTTTATTTTTCCTGTACTAACTCATCTGAGTCTGAACCCAGGTTTAAACTTGACTTTTCTGGAGCATTTATATTGTTATCATCACAAATTCCTTTCTGAAATAGCAAAAAGATCTGATTTAGGTATATTTAACTGAATTTAAAAATTTCAACTTTAGTATCAATTCTGCACTAAAGCAAGAGATACTCAAGTATTGAGCCTTTTTTATTGTGCAGAAACAAACAATAAAAGATAGCAACAAGTGTGAAAATAACAAAGGCCACAGAGACAAGACAAGAACATATGTGACAAAAATATGTGTCACATACGACAGGAACATGAAGACAAAACCATGCTGTGACAGATCTGGGTCAGGGTAACACTGGATCATGATACTAATTAGTAATACTGCAACAACCAATAATGCGTGTGTGTGTGTGTGGGTGTGGGTGTGTGTGTGTGTATATACACAAATATATACACATTATACATATATATATATATATATAACACACACACACACACACACACGACCCAGATTTGACAACACATGGTTTTGTCTTTATGTCCTTGTCTTATGTCATCATATATATATAGGGGGAAAAAAAGAAAACATCAAGAATTGGAATATTGTCTGAACTTGGATCTAGATTGGTTTCGGCAGCTCAGTTTGGTCTAGTGCTGTTTACTAAGGTAAGAAAAAAACTGACCAATCAGAAATAAGACCATAACTATGCTATTCACTACCTACATAGCTACATTTAAATAGCTCTGTAGGTGACACGGCTTTACAGCTCTTAAACTTGAAGTGCGGCTTAAATGAACCCTCTAAAACAATCTGATCACATATCATACCTTCATGGCGTGCACCACGGCCTCAGGCTTCTGGACGCAGGACAGGTAGCCTGTGGCGGGTGAGGACTCGCTGGTAGGGAGACGACCCGTACCCTGAGGGGAGAGGATGAATAATAAAGGGAAGAGACCACTTTTAGATTTTTGTTGGTGTCATTTCTTCCTCAAGAGACGGTGCACAGAGCAGAACGAGCAAATACTGTATGTGAGACGAGGGAGGGTGACCTGCGACAGAGGTTAAAAGCCAGATCTTAAAAAGCCCACAACATCTGGAGGACATGGTCCCTGCACACTGTCAGCCCACAGTATCTCCTCACATCTGCTGTCACACAGAGTTAACCCCCCGCAGTCAAATGACAAGCAGCTCACAGAGCTCTTCATCTGACCCACACCCGAGACGCTTCGCTCGGTAAAGAAAACATAAACCACTCTCCCCTTATCAGTGGGTGTGTGCTTCTGATTCGACCAGAGAGATTCCCTACACTGTAGCACTGAAAATGCCATCCCCTTCACCCCGCCTCAGATCACCTCTCCTCCGCTTGTGGTTTTTCTGTCATTTTTTGTTGTTGCATTGGCCGTGTATTCAACTGCCAGCCAGGTCTGCTACATGCACACTGTGATTTAACCTGGTGTGATGGGAGCAGCCAGCCAGAAAGAGAACCAGGGGGTTTGCTTGACTCATCCCACCCCCTGGTTAGTTCCAGACAGTACCTCACTGTTAGAGGGACACAGAGATCTCTGGGACACACAATGGCACCATTCACTGTAACCTGGCATCGGGGTCCTGCATTAGACACAGCTCCGTGGCTCTGTTAGCCCAGGTTCAATTCCCCAGCTCACTGGTGATCCATTTGCCGGCCCCCATTTGGGTGCCAGAATGGGCCCACAAAACCTAATGGCACAGAGATAAAGTAATAACCCTAGTGCAGCCAAGAGGGATGGTTTGTGGAAACTGCCCAACAGTCTATTCATATCACATCAGCCTCATGAAAAATTGATTTTTCTGCTGGTCCTGAGGGTTATGGCCTGACAAATGCTTTGCCTGACAGCCATAGGAAACCGTGGGAATAACTGTTTTTCTTACCCCTGCAATGAAAATAAGCATTTATTTCTTTCCTGAGGCAGTGAGAGGTCAATATGACTGATCTGTGAGATAGAAACAAAGGAACATGGTGATTCTTCAAAGTAAAATTGACGTTATACTCACAATGATACACTGATAAATAAAGTCAACCCTTACTTGATCAATTGTGAAAGCCGGCAGATGAATAGCATTGTATTCATGAGCTTTAATATCACAGACATCATGAATAGAATGAAAAGGTTAATGTGAGGTTCGGTTATTATATTATTATTGCATTGAAAAGGTTGCTGCTCAGCAGCACACTCTAAAGTTTCAGAGAGCACCAACAAGCTCTTAAATGACCCATCTGCTTTTATCCTTATTTTTTACAACCTGTCAGTCTGTGTATTCTTTGTGTTATTCAGTTTTAATTTGTATTTATTTATTCATTTTTCTGTGTGTTGTCACTTTTCTGCATTTGTCATCTGGCCTCCATTTCCAGTCATTTTTATTGACCTGATTGGAAGTCTGATCTGCTATCTGATCTTCAGACTGGGTTGAAATGAATGGACAAGTTTGGAAAATGGTCTGAAAAACTTGTGATTATTAAAGGAATAAGGACACAGGAAATGTCTAGGGTGATAGCCTATTATTACATCCCCTCATTATTAAAAGGGGGAAGTCGACATTTGAATAAAAAATGATACACAGAATATAAAATAACAAGCCCCTTGTTAAAAACAAACACACTCTCCACTGTGAGTTTTTCTTGTTTAAGGTCACAACAGCTTCATTTCCAATACAGCTCCTCTACACTGGACTTTGAAGTCAAACCACCAGAAAAAAAATATGTAAATCACTGTCACCTCTGTTTGATGTTCTGCTCTGTGGGTTAAAGCCATTATGTGAAATGCGTAAACACTTTGAGTGTCATAGTGTTGAACTTTTCACTTCATTCTCCGCTGCGGTAAAGAGAAGGATTTGGACAGCGCAGAGGCAGAGTCTGAGCATGAGCCAGCTCCAAGCAATGTTTATTAAATCAGGCCTGCATAAACAGGCCTGATTTAGGCCTGGCAGGATGAGGGAGGGGAGCAAACGCTGTCAGAATCAATGGTTTGCATTTTGAGCGTACAGAATCCGAGTCGACGGTTGAAGTGGTTGTGAGAATCACACTGGCTGGCTGCTCTCTTCCTCCATCCATCTTCTCTTTTCATCTTTCTCACTTGTTTTCTATCTATCTGACAGTATCATGCACACTCACTGACCTGAAAGTGGGCCTGAACGTGAGACAAAGGACTAAATATAAAGGATGAGCTGATAGATCAGGATGGGTACACACAGCAACAGTCCAGTTCACTTAAGTTCTCTGGCCCCCACATCTCTCATTTCCCTCTAAATCTCCCTCTTCATCTTCCAACAAGGAAGGGACTTTCTTTAACTTCAGCCTTTCTCAAATGCAAATCCTCCAATTTGATGAAATGTATCTGAAATGCAGTGATACAAACCCATCCTCAGTCTTCTAATGAGATAATTTCACAACGCAACTAGATGTCATGTCTGCAGGAGACCACAATTCATACCTCATGTCAATACCGTGACCTTGTTTCATGTGTAAAATGAAACGCAGGGAGACAACCATCAAGATAATTTCCATCTTATCCTTCCTCCTGTAGGAGAGACCTTCCATCGGGTCAAGGTTCATGAACGTTATTGAGTGGCAGGAGGCTCCAGAGGGAGGGGTGGGGTTTGACCCCGCAAGCTTAAAGGGGTGCGAGATGGCCTGCGCCTCACACTGGGCCTGTGATTAAAACATAATATTGATTTTTTACACAGGGAAGATTTAGTCCTCTGGGTAGTGGCATAGCCCGACTCTGACCTTCCTTAAGCAGGCGGAAAACAATTATCCAGCCTCTCCTCCCCAGACAGTGGCAGGGTCACGGGTGGCAGTGGATTGGAGAGAATTATTACTTTCATAGTGGGATTTTAGTTCAAACAGGCTCCAGGGGGGAGGATGGAGCTGACGGGCCGAGGTACAGGAGAGAGAGCAGAGGAGGCAGACTCCTCTTCATTTTCCTGTCTTATCTTTGACTTGGTTTCTGTTCTTCCTCTTTTCTTTTTTCCGCCTCATGTCTTTTAGTCTTTTATCCCCCCCCTTCCTTCTGTGTGTGTGTGTGTGTGATTTCCCGTCATGTGTGAGACTGAGGTTGCCTGTGGAGGTATAATTGGAGAGTTAGCAGTAAAGTGAATTAGAGCTGACTTGACTTGATCCCACTGCTCCAGTACAGTCCTCCATACAATTAACCATGTGTGTGTGTAATGGTGTGTGTATATGTGTGTGTGTGTGTGTGTGTGTGTGTGTGTGTGTGTGTGTGTGTGTGTGTGTGTGTGTGTGTGTGTGTGTGTGTGTATGTGTGTGTGTAATTAAACCATAACAACATTTGTTACAAGCAGTGTCACAGTGTTGATCTTTGACTATAGCTGCTTGAGTGGTTAGGTATGAATGGGCATCCCTCCTGTGCGTCAGTGTGAGTCTTTATGTGTTTGTGTGTGTGTGTGTGTGTGTGTGTGTGTGTGTGTGTGTGTGTGTGTGTGTGTGTGTGTGTGTGTGTGTGTGTGTGTGTGTGTGTGTGTGTGTGTGTGTGTGTGTGTGTGAGCCTTCTGGGTACTGACCATGTGCATGGCTTCCTGGCGCTGGGGCAGCGAGGACAGCTGGGACTCTGAGTGGTAGAGGGTCATTCCCTTCCTCAGGGCACGAAGGTCACCTGGGTTACACTGCTGCGTACAAACACAAAATACAACATTGTATGTTTGTGAAACATATAAACAGAAAAAAATACACAGAGACCAGGCATCAGAGCCATGACAACTAAAAATATCTACTGTATACATATCTACAACTAAGTGTTTCTCTGAATGCGTGTTTTCAACCACCTTTGGAGTTTGGCACTGACTTGACTTCTAAATAACTCGCATCACATTTTTCCAACTTACTTTGACTTAGAAATTAACAAATTAATCTCAAATGTTAATATTTAACATATGTGTCACATGTATTTTGCTTCACTGTAACTGGTACCGTTGTACAGAACCTACTGTACCTACTTTACCCTCATACTGTATACCGTAAACATTAGTAGAGCCCAACTTATACACTGCCTGTCCCCAAAAACAGTCACCATTCTAAGCTAATAGGTAAGAGCCTCCCATTGGATAATTACTGCATGGATAATTATGTTTCAGCTGGCAACAACTTATTTAACCCTAACTGATGCAGTCTCATTTCTTAAACAACCATGTTGGAAGAAGATGTTCATCTGTTTCAGAAGGGTCAAATTATTGGCATACCAAGCAAATAAAACATCGAAGGAGATTGCTGAGACTAAAATAGGGTTAAGAACTGTCCAACGCATTATTAAAAACTGGAAGGAGAGTGGGGAACCATCATCTTCAAGGAAGAAATGTGGTCCAACGTGACCACAGAGTCCAGACCTTCACCCCATTGAGAATTTTTGAAAAATTAATGCAACAATGAAACAATGCCACAGCAAATGCATTCTGTAATCAAAGCTAAAGGCAGCCCAACGAAATATTAGAGTGTGCAACTTTTTTTTGGACAGGCAGTGTATATATTTTTACCACGTGTGTGACATTTCTGGACTACTACCTATTATATGTGCTGATATGTAAAACAGCACACAGGCTATTGACATCAACTAATAATACCTGGCTGGTTTATTTATCGGCCTAGATTTTCATTTGAGAAAAGATATTGCATAGCTGAACCAAAAGCTCTATCACCTTCATTTACAGTCACAGGAATTGTATTATTTGGATTATTCAAGTAATTAAATTAAATTCAACTCAATCGGTCTTTATTATCCCCAAAGTGGCAATTGTCTGTGCAACAGTGGTCAACACTTACACAACACCCAAGTCAACGCACATCAATGGAATAGCTGCACTTCTGAGAAAAAGTTAGAAATGCCATTAAAATATGTTTTACTGCACTTTACTCTACAACTTCTTTTTGTGTTTTTGCCTATATTCATGTCTACAATAACCAGTACTGTCAGATGATATCAGCCTGCTAATGTTTCCGCCTGGTCCACTGTGTATATTTAGATCCTCATTTAGGACTCTGTGGGTCTGCCCCCCCCACCCCACCACCCCACCCTCCTACGCAGGCACCTGCCTGCACTCTCGTCGTCACTCTGACGCCACATTGCTTCAAGCGCTTCCTTTGCAAAGCTGATTTGTAGTTGTTGTGAGGGTTTTTTTTTTTTCGAGAAGAAAAAAAAAAGGCCCTTCAGAGCACCGGGGCTGTATCGCATCGTGCTTCATCAAGGGACATTACGCAGGGACACTGTTCCTCAGATTTGTCCTCATTAGCAGCCAAAGACCACTGGTTCCTGGGGGCAGTAACCAGCCTCGCTTCCCTCCGTGGGCAGAGAACACGGCAACACCACTGTTCCTTATGACATTTCTCATGTCACGCACTAATGTTCCCTCTGTGCGCGGCGCGGTGTGTAAACACACGTGATGCCTGGGAGCGCTGGGCTATAAATAACCCCAATGAGCTGTGGGTGCGCGTCTATAGATGCATGGACATTGTGCAGTGTTGTCTGCCTCCGTATTATCTCTCTCTGTGTCACATAACTCAGGTGCACACTCGCATGCGGTTTTGCACACAATCAGCATTCACCTCGTCTCCTCTGTCCTTTGATGTCCCCTTCCCCTCTTTCTCCTCCAGCTCAGTATCCCGCTAGTGTTCCTCTAACCTTTCCCAATCCCTCCCTTGGCACTTCTTGATCCACCCTTTGGCTTTCCATATTCATGCCCTCGATTCTGCACCTTTGCTAACATCTCTTTGTCATTTCTCCGGGCTTTTTGCGTCTGTCAGTAGTCTATGCTCTGTATGCCGTAAAAACACAATGAGAATAAGCAGACCTGCTAAGATCATCATCTTCTAAGGGAGTTTCCATTATCCAGTTATGATTCATATTATGCCGAATCCAGTCTTGCAAACAAACCAACACGTCTCCAACTTTACTTCCTTCCCTGACCTGACCTTGACCACTGAGACCAACAAAGCTATTTGTTTGCCAGACAGCGGGGGGACAGTTGGCCCTCTGCACAGCCTTCTTGGCTAAAGCCCGGGCTCCTTCCGTCTATCCATCCATCACTATGTTCTTGGAGCTGACAGGGAGAAGCTGTGGACGCCACGCATCATTTCCTGCTTGAGTTATGAGGTGTGGGGGGTGACGCCGCCTTGACACAAGGGTACAGAGGATGGCAGCACGCTCCCCCAACAACCACAGGTTCATACAGGACACAAGCAGTTTAGGACTAATCCCTGCTAGACACTGTAGTCTGAAATAATCATTTTTCCTGACTGCAAGGGCAATTCTGTTCCTAACCTATTTGAGAGTCCAGCCCCAACCCGCAATGTGTTGTCTCCAGAGGTGGGAAGCAGTTAGTATGTTTTTTCTTCTTTTTTCCCCTTGTACTGAAGCCAGCATGTTAACCAGCTAGCCCTGACCCGGCTGGCCCATCCCATTATTCTACAATACAACTTTATTGCAGCATCCAGGCAGCCCTGGAGAGCCAGTGCTGTATTATAACCTGTCTTCTTGTAAATGAAATGATGGCTGAAGCTCCTGGTGAGAAAAGCTGTTGGTGCAAATGTTGTGTAGCATTAGCGAAACATATACAATAGTTCCTTTAAAGGGATAGTTCACCATTTTGGCAAATTGGCCCATTGTTATAATCCCTATAGTCATGGGAGTAGATTTGTTACCTTTAATCCAAGCCAAATGCAGAGACTGCTTGCCGGAAAACTGCCCCCAACTGCAACGTGCATCAGTGGTTTTGCATGAATTTACCTCAAAAACAACTGTGTCTCGTAACGTTCTGTTATTATCTCATAGCGTGGTGAATGTGCAGGTCACAACTTGTCCACCAGAGCGTTTTGGAGTTGTTGGATTGTGTATTTGATGAGTTTGATGAGGGAAACCAAGAAATCCCATTAGCCTCCGTAGTGTAGCTCTGAGCAGCTCACGGCTCTGCTCCGCCGTTCTAAAAACAGCTTGCACCGACAATTAAAGGTAACAAACCTACTCCTAAAACTATAGGGATTATGGCAATGGGCCAATTTGCCAAAATGTTGAACTATCCCTTTAAGGCCCCATTAAAAGTTTACTTTTTGGTGATCACTTTATTAAAGAGAAGATCCCCAAATCCTGAAGATTTTCCAGTCGTAGGTTTCCCTCCATTTTCACTATGAGCTATATTATGGGATGGTGCAGCGGGAAGGTGACGTGGCATAACAGTTTGTTTATTGTGTCCTAAGCCCCCCACCCCTGCTTTTAGCCAATCTGAGGCAACACATTTTTTCAGTTGATAAATCAGCTATGCTAAGTGTCAGTAAATGAGCCACAAATTGTCATCATTCAGGTGTCCACTCTCACAAAATGATTTCTGTGAGCCTGCAGTTATCCGAGTGTGTCACACGTGTGCGTCTCAGACTCGTGCCGAGCTCTTACATGTTAATAATCAAGTGGCAGTGAACATGTAGGGACAGCCAGACACACTTCACTGAATTAATAGGGAAAAGTACTGGTTGGGAGAATTGGGAATCAAAGCTAAAGAACAAATCGTGTACATGCACGTGTGGTTGGTTGGGAATGTTTGAGGGTGTGGGTTCGCACACACACACGTGTGCAAATACACCTGTTTTTCTCATTGTGTTTACACCTGTGCTGTGTGGGACTTAATATCTGCGGTGGGAGCAGGTTGTTATCTCCCGCCCCTGTCCCTTCGGTGCAGTAACAACCTGTCAGCCAAGCTTGTTTGGGTCAACATTCCTGTGATAAGAGGCTATTGTTTCCTTCAGGCTTAACACAAGTTTCACTGGACCAGTTTCATAACACAGGAAGTTAGGCAACATGTCCATTGAGGCAACTAATTCACTGTAACGATGCCACCTACTAGCATTCAGACACACCATTAAGTAGGCTATTACATAAGAGTCAGATTAAATAGTAAACTGGAAAAAAACTCTTTTTTCATTATTTACTGGTGTACACTTTCAAGAAATCAAAGTTTATTAATAACACAAGCATCCAGATGTTTCTTAACTCCAGACAGACATTCCCAGGTTCCTCAGTTGCACTCACATACCAGTTGTTGGCCATGCATTATGGATGCCCAGTTCTACCTGCCTCCGTATCTTAAATTATTCACCCCCCAGACATCCCGACAAGCCAGGACAAGCGTGTGTCATTTATGCACCAAAGCACAATGTAGCATTCATTCACCTGGGGTACCTTCGTACCACCAAACACTGACTGCGCGGTGCAAAACAAGGACAGAGGAAGGCTTTCTTGCCAAGATAGGCCACATACAAGCAGCTCCACCTGTGTTCATTCATTAGCACAGCATGCCAGCAGAGCGCAGAGGGGCCAAAAAAACAGGACTGGACACAGAAGCAGGACCTTTACAAGGTAACACAGCCTAATTCCTTTGTGCCTGTGACAACAACGCTGTGTCAGAGAGCTGATTCAGTTCCATGGTAATGTGTGTAGCTTCACCTTGTCGTAAATTTGGGGTTTTTTTCACTGATAAAACTTACCACAGGCCTAAACATAGATTTAAAGAAAACTTTGACAGAGATTTCGAATTTGTTTGGATGAATGCCACAGATGTGTACAAGTCTAATGTCTTTATGATGAATATAAAGTTACAGCTTAGTTTAACAACAAGCAGAACGATGCTAGTCTGGTTAAAAGAGAAAAAAACAAAACATGAGTCTACAGAGAAATATATAATAAATCTTGGTTTTAAAAGGGATTATGAGCTAGAATATTTCTCAGCTGGGTGCAATGACTTCCTGACCACCAGATGGTTAGATACTTTACCACAGCATGTTGTATTTCCTCTTTGGTTAGAGGCCTTCAACAGGGGGTCCGTGACCCCTAGGGGGTCCACAGAGGTACTACGGGGGGTTGGGGTCGCAAAATGTTTGGTTGATTAGACTATTTTTTATATTATTTCGTTTTCACATTTGTGTTTAAAATAAAAACGTCAGTTTGAATAGCTTGTCTGCATGATTACCATGCAATTGACAGACAGTTAACAAGGTCTGTTTATAAATGGCAGTGGGACGACCCCCTACTCATTGTAGGTTCCATGTTTAAAATAAAAACATGAATATAAACCTCTGTATTAAGTGAATAGGTAAGTATCCAATGCACAAATATGTGTACAGTTTAATATAAAACACAATTTCAGACAATATAGTCGGGGGCCCTTGGCCTGAAAAACGTTGAAGACCCCTGATAGGTAGATTGATACCAAATGATTTGTATGTCTTCATGCTAACTAAGCTCACCTGCCAGCTGTGGCTATGTCTTCATATTTACTGTGTGAACAGAACTTGGGAGTGGTATCAGTTTTCTCTTCCAACATCTCAGCAATAAAGCATCCTGTGTATCCTTTAAACATTACCACAAACCTGATTCAGCACGCTTTTGTAAAGTGTCAGCGTAAGTTGAACATTTCATTATGCAACTGAGTTCACTCGGCTGTTACGCTGTTACAGGTGGTCCTTTTTAGTGTGTCCACCCTCTGTGTGAAGGGAAAGCAACAAGTTCAAAGCTGAGAAAAGTCCCACCACCAAACGGATAAAAAAAAGGGGAGGAAAAAGCGAGAAGAGGCTCGACTGGTTGACAAGCAGAGAAGCCAACGAACAGTGGCATTTCAGACAGTTACCTTTTTCGTCTGTATCTGTGATAAGCTATAGCGGCTATAAGCCTGGAGAGAGAAGAACATAATGGTGGATTGGTTTAATATTTCATTAATTTTATTACGTTGTGAATATTTTCCTCCTGTGCTCCACAAAACATATAGACACAGTAAAAAAAAAACATAAAAGAAGATGTAAAGGTTTTCATCTCAGAGAAAGAACACACACATTATCACTTCAATAGTGAACAAGGGCCATTAACTCATTTTTAGAAGCAGGTTCATATTATTTGCCTTGACAATGTGTAACATCTAATTGTAGCACTTAAAGGTTATGAGGATCATTTAGGGTTGGTATTCCAGCCTACAATCCCTAGTTGCCTATATATAAATCTGATGTGAGATAATTGGGGGAAGAAAAATCACAAAAAAAAAAAATAAAAGCTTAAAATCAAAAAGTCTTTTTAAGTGTGAAATTCCAGCTCAGCTGTCTGCAGCCTGACATTCAATTAAACTGAGTCACATCAGAAAACCTCATGATAAAAAAAGACAACAAATGATATATGAAAGACAATGCTGTAGATATTTTATGCTATTTCTATACATTTTGATTTTGAAATGACTTACACGCTTCAGTTACATTTCACCAGGAGTCTGTGGTGTGCGTGTAACACACACCTCTGCAGACTGACATGCGACCTCCTGGTGAACCAGACCAGAAATCCACCCACCCTCTTTCTCACACTCCCAACTGCACTCACTCAGGCCTCCATCCTCCAAATTTGAGAGAAGTCAGAGCAAGGTCAACTTTGGGAGAAATGCTTTACTCTGTCACTGTCACTTAATGCCTCTCTCCCCTCCTTTTACCTCCTCTCCTCTCCTCTCTCCTCCGCTCCCACAGTTCCCCTCGGGGGCTAACATCACGGCTCGCTACTGGAGCTTACTGACTCCCCATGAATTAAACATGGATAAACATATTCTCCAACTAACAGGCAGGCTGTTGTGAGGGGGTGGCTACAGAGAGGCATCAGGCTACCACTTTATCTCGCACAGCTGCCGATCACATGTCTCCGGGTGAGTTGCGAAGTTGCACAAGAGGAGTGTAGCGAGGGTATGAGTTCAAACAGCACCGGAGTGGGCAAACAGATGTCTGTGACTGAGAGGCTGACAGTGACGCAGACGCATGTGCCTCACCTGCGTGAGGAGCTTGTTGTTGTCGTCCTCCAGGATCCGTACTTTCGTCTCCAGCTGCCTGATGTAGTTGGAGGAGGAATCTGAAGAGAGAGAGAGAGAGGAAGCAGAAAAGAGAGAAGTGATTAGCATTTAAAAGACCTCAAGCGGAAAACAGGCAGGCAGGGCCACTGGAGTACACTGACCACATAGAGCTCCAAAAGGTTGCCCAGCACTTTGAGAGACCCAAACCCTCGTGGTGAAAGAGCATTCTCCAGATGAGCAGCTTCACGAGGGTTAAAGTTGAAAGTTGAAATATGTGCAGTTTTTTTTTTTGACACTCAGTTGACTTAAAAATAGTTCTAGCAGCTCAAAAAACAACAGCGTGCACAGGTCAGATGTTGTATGAATAATACTCAACCACATATTTCTACACATGGGAAATTAAAAATGTTTGACTGTCATTATTAGTGAGTCAGCGGCTTAATCCTATGAGAAAACAGTGAACAGGACGGGACTTACAATGCTAACATGCTAACGTTTAGGAGGTGGCTATAATGTTCAGTTCCTTGGTTTAACGTGTTAGCATGTGTTTAACTTTTGCAATTTAGCATGTTAGCATGTGTGTAACTTTTGCAATTAGCACAAACCACAGCTGAGGTTGAAGGAACATTAGTTTTGTAGTTGAAAATCAATTTTTTGGACTTTGGCCAAAGGGAACAAGTACCAGAAAAATGACTGGCAACAGCTGACTGATCAAAATATTGACTTAAAAAAAAAAAAAAAAACGGATTATTTTGGTCCATAGATGTTTTAAAAACCTGCCAGAGTATAGTTCAACATCATGACACAGCATTTTGTGACCAATCAATAGTGAAAAGCATGGATATCACACAAATTAACACAAAACAAAAAAAGCTACAGTACAGCTAACCGTTGAGGAAATCTTAACTGTTACTTTGTAAATCTCTCTACCATCTGCGGTGCCTGGTGAAAAGTCCCCATGTGTTAAAAAAACTAGTTGTAGCTGAGTGTCAAGGGTCAAGCGCTGAGCGTTCCCACCCAGATTAGTAGTGCTTGACCTAACTTCTGACCTCAGACTTGACTGGGGCCATTTCCCCATTTGGTCCACATTTTCCCTGCACCTCTCTCATTCACCGTGAAACAGGCATCACCGTCTTTTTTTGACATTCGTCACAGAACTATTCCTCCATCGTACACACCTGACAAACTGTGCAATTGTGGCCTAAGTGCTCCACAGAGAGGCACCATCACTGCCGATCCTGATAAAGCAGCATTCTGCGTTAACATCAATCAACCCCAGCGGGTTCAAACCAGGGACAGCAGCTGTGTGAAGAGTGGAGGTACAGTTTGACTCAGTAGGTGGCACACAGCCTGTTATCTAAAAAGGCATGTTTAATTTACAGTGAGATCAAAGCCGAGCTGCGCACAGGAACTGAACTCCAGCAGCTAAGTGAGGCGCGCACCACTGTGCACACAGCTTTATTTTATTTTGTTTTCTAAGTGGAAGCACAGAGAGGCTGAGCGCGGAAGAAAAGCCGGTGGGGAGGTTGCTGATGAAAATGATGGGTTGAGTAAGATGCAGATGAGAAGTCACTGCTGTAGGGTACCACACACACACACACACACACACACACATGAAATCACAACTTGTTGCACAACTTTAGGTGAGTTGGTGACCTTGGATTTACCCAAACAATTTCTATAACCTTGTTGATAATCACTATGCAACCAGGCTGGCACTATTCTGCAGAATCAACAATCAAGATACACACACTCAGTATACACACACTTAACTTTTTTCCGCATTTTGCACTGTAAAGGACACAGTCAGAAACAATAGCTGGAGTTTGTTATAATCAGCTTTCTGCTGTAATCTGAATTCTTAAACAATGCAAATACAAATCATATTAAAACAGTTTTCATAGACGGTAACATATTAGCAAAACCAGTTTAGTGCATATATATGTTTCTAATGCCTTTCTCGTGAGATTCAAACATTTACAATTAGCATTTACTACTGAGACTATGTTGTAGTATGACGTTTTGCATTCAAAATACTGGAGCCAAAGTTTGATTTACACTCAAAATGATGCTTAGTGCTAAATAAATCAGTAGGTTTTCCATAGCTAAACAGCTGATTACTTGTGAAAGTCAGACAGTGTTCTCTCAGTCAGTACACAGCCAGTCTTCTCTCTTCAGCGCCAGTCCAAATGCTCTGTATGTCACTGAGACACTTGAAATATGCCAGCCAAAATTAAACAATACAGTTGCAGATGAGGAGATGTATGGTGCTTGCTTCTATGGTGCATAAACGGTACATAAATACATAAACTGCATGTATTTTCCAAGAGCTGAGAGTAGACACCGAGACTGACAGTTGCCCCTTCTGGGCCTGAAGGCCTGTTCATGTCCAGCCCTTCGACTTTTAAGGCCAGCCAGTACAGACAGTGCTGTCAGCTGGCTGGTTAGCCTGTGGTTGGGTAGCTACAAGAGGAGACTGTAGTGACCAGAGCTGGTAATCCTCCCTTCCTGCCCTTTGACCCTCTAATCTGGATTCATCTGCTGGCCTAACCTGCAGCCAGATCTCAAGCCGATTAGGATGAAGGTTCCTCAGCCTTCAGTCATCAGCGGCACACTCAAACAACAAAGGAAGCAGCCTCAGAAAGACAGGAGGGACAGAAAACCAATGTTGATTGCTTATGATTTTTTTTATTTTTTTTTTATCGTGTGTGGTATGGTTTAAGTGGTCTGTACTTTACTCAGTGATGGAGAGCTCTCAGTCTATAATCCAATAAACTCAAAAGTCATCCAAGTCTGTCAGGGCTTATTTTTTTAATCTCCTTATATCTAATTAAATAAAATTTAAGATAAGCAATCTAAGATAAATAGCTCAGACGTACCCTATTTGATGGGAGAATCCCAGAATTGGCCTAAAGTGAGGAATCCCACTGCCATGAGCTCTGTGTCTCCATGAACACAGCGCCATCTCTCTTTCCCCTCTGCCTATCTATAAGCCTTTGATGTGTTGTAAGGGGTTACGTTAAATCTCAGAGCGCATCACACATGACATGATTAAGTGGTCCTGCTTAAATATGTGCAGATCTGCCGTGGGAACATTCACAGGAACACCAAACATGCACAACCACCTCCCACACACACACACATACACACACACACACACACTGAGCCGCAAGGATCTGCAGGGAGAAGCCCGTCACCCTCTCTTTAACACCCGGCTCCGGCTCTGTCATCATCCTGGTGGGAGAGAGGTCAGGCAATAGAACTGTTCCTTGGCTCCCCTGCCACTCCTGCATCCTTTTATCTCCTCCAACCCCTCCGGCTTCACAATCCTCTCTCTCGCTGCTCCACCATGAAGCTGGAGGAAAAAGCTACAGATCACACAGAGATGGCAGAACCGAGCCAAAATAATTACCCTGCAAAACACAGCCCAGTATCTTCTCCTTTATACACAACAAGCACAGAGGGGAGAGGCTGCCATTACTTATGCATAACCTGAGCATGATCTTAAGGGCTGATAAAGTAAAAGGCCCAGTGAAGAAGCAGAGAAGTATAAAATGTCCAGCTAAGCAGTGCACAACAGAGAGATAGAGAGATAAAGAGAGAAGAGAAAACCTTGCCCTTATAACACCTATGTAAGCTATTTTAAAATCTTAACAAGTGTTGTTTACCCAGTGAATTGAGCTGATGCATGTTTAAGTGTGAGAATGTGTGTATTTGTGTGTGCACCGGACAAAAGGTGACGCAGACAGTGGTGTGAGTCCACCCCCCCACACACACGTCACTTTTCATCACGTCAGTGCCACTGTGACCCACTTCCAGCAGCCACTCCCTCCTTAACTCTGCCCCACTCCCTGCTTCCCTCTCTTTCTGTTTTATTGCATCCCTCCTACTTTAACTGCTCTGCCCATTGTCTTTCTATTCTGCTTTAAAAAACAATGAAGACATTTGAGAGACTGACCCACCGGTCAACTTTGTAGGTTGGTGATGAGGAAAAGGAAATATGTTTGTGTCTTATGTTCTTGTCACTGTTAATCGATATATAAGTTCAGCAGCTTCCAAAAAAACTTGTGTGTTAGTGACCTCTTTTTTTGTTTAGTTTTTTTTGCTGGGCTTCAATTATCCTAAATCCATCTGTCCATCACAGCTTAACATCACGGCCTCTTCTGCACAATGTCAGTCACTCAACACAACATTCCCTTTGGCTGCAAGTTTTGTTTTTTTTCCTGCAGACAGTTTTATAGCTTTTTGGATTGAGGCACGTTTCCCTATCCAAACTGAATGCCAATGAAAACAACTGCAGTGTTAAAACTGAGTGAAAGGGTTGATGTGGTGATGTGTGTGGGGAAAAAGTGACCGCAGTATGTTTAAAGACTTGTTTCATGAGCAGGTAAAAAACATTTTTTATTTCAAAATCCATCCTAAATCAAGGCGCACTTACTGTAATACCACACTGTTACATGGTCTTCACCAGTAGGTGGAGTTTGTAATAAGCAGGATAAAGTTGATATTCTTTGCTTTTAGTAATGTCAATAAATCCCACAAAAACTGATTCTACCAACACAAACCAAGTGTTGCCTGATAAAACACATTCCTAACATGCATTAAAGGTTTCAAAATCCATATAAATAAAATATATAATATAGTATAATTGAGTGGGAATCAATGGCTTAACAGATCAACGCTGGGGAGGTTTTGGTTTTTCTTCTTGGCGGGGGTGGGGGGGGGTTTGGTCTTTTTATTGGACAAAAATCATATCTTACAGCATATGGCAGCATTATATTGTGCTCACTGTTTTAAAGGACATAATGATTTGTGATCATACAATGGCAATGGTGTAGTCTTTCTGTTAATATACAATACCATTCCCTTCTTTACATTTCTACTGCTTTTCCATCTCCACATGTGTTCCTTTCGTCACGCCCTTCCTTTATATGTTTCAACCCCGAGTGTAAGGCAGTAGGTGGGACTGAGTTTATTGGAGGTCAAAGCAGGTCGCTCTTTAAGGAGGCAAAGTACAGGCAGACAGCACAGAGTAAGACATGCTGGTGATTAGGGCGGTGTGTGATAAAATTAGACCATGTGTGCACACATTTACACTGGGCACTGAGCTGATATTGCCAGGAATCTACAGTAATGGCAAAAAAAACTACCTGCACACTGTGGATTCCATTTCCCTGATACATCAAAATAAGATAATAAGAAGTTAAGAAGGACTGGGTTTTGGAAGGACTGGGTTTTGGAATCCCCTCATGTTTTGAAGTCAGATCCTTTGGCTGTTTAGGAGCCTGCAGTGCATTGAAATCACTCTGTTTTTATTATTCCTGGCTCGGCTCTAGCTTTCATCTCCTATTCACAGCTGTGGCACTGTGTTTTAGCACAGAGACATGGATATTCTCTCAGCTCTGTGTGTAAGTGTGTGCTGAGTATGAATGAGTGCAGCATTTGTACGATAGGGAGTGAGCGTGGGTTGCATGGGCGTCTAAGCTGACTGTGTGTGTGTGTGTGTGTGTGTGTGTGTGTGTGTGTGTGTGTGTGTGTGTGTGTGTGTGTGTGTGTGTGTGTGTGCGTGGGAGGGAGGGGGTACGAGCAAGCGTTTGTGCGAAAGAGGGGATTTTTTCAACCCATCTGTTTATATATGTGTGTGTGTGAGTGGATATGTGTGTTCAAGGCAGGAGGTTGGGTCAATTACCTCAAGATGTTGAAGAAAGAGCAGAAACAGTCTAAACAGTCTCTCCCTCTCCTTCCCCTGCACCAACACTAAGTAAAAGTACAGTGAATTCCATGAAATCTGACCTCACTGTCTACACAAAGTCCAATTTATCATACAATAACATCTCCATTAACCAGCAACTTTCAGAAAGTCTGGAGAGAACATACTGAGTCATTGCTGGGAAGAGGGATCTGAATGAGGCCCACCTAAGAAACTGGAAAAAATTAGGGAAAAAGAGGGGAAACGAAACCTCATCAAGAAGAGGCACCACTGCTTCTAGTCAGAACTTCTAGCCCGAACCAGTCGGGTGATCAACTTTTAAAATAAAAAAATAAAAAAGTGTGTTCATTGTTAGGACTTCCACTTCATTCAATCTTTCAATAATTGATGAGGAGAAGGAAAGGCAGTTGTCTTTTATCAATTATTTTTCATCGATAAATGACTTAGACAATAAAGTGATAATGATTTATTGCTGCTGATCCAATTTGTGTCCACAGATCTTTTGCTATAAGATAAGCCCCGCTACCGTTTGTTACTGTTGCAACTGTCAATATACTGTCAGTTCTTGCACCACATACTGTGACAGATTCAAAATTCATTGTCATTTCTGAAACATGTCTTTGTTGATATGTAAACTTAAATAAAAGGAAAGGCAAGTCATTCCAAACCAAAGAGAGTCATCTTGTCCACTAAAATGACAGCCATTGTCTAGTTGACTTTGTAAGATTGTTGGAAATACTGACTACAGCTGACTTGTGTGTTGCCAGCTGATTTATTTAAAGGGGAACTATGCACATTCGGTCACTTTTTCGCTGTTTTGCTACAGTAACCCTCCTCCCGGCCATGTGCATTTATTTTCAACAAAGCTGAGGAGAAAGCAATCCATGGAGCGGTGGATAATGTTGAATATCATATGTCACGATGTGTATATTTGTGTAGTCTAATCAGTCATAAACCAAGAGATTACAGGTTATGTGTCATGGTGCCGCCGAGACAAGAGCTGGGACACCAGGGCGGAGGCGTGGATTGGTTGGTTTTCGGCCAAGAGATGCTAGGTGGAAGGCAGAGAGCCTCCATTCTCCCTGTAACAAGTCATTTAACCATTACAATTACTCTGAAGCTGTTTAATAAATTAATAATTTCAATGTTGCTGTAAAGAACTTGCATAGTTATTCTTTAACATGAGACGTGTAAAAGTGTCTTCAACATGCACATGGCTACATTAGCCTACATAATATTGTGCCAAAGGGCAAAGTCTTCTGTCACAGGCTATACAAATTTCTAAACAGGTCTCTAACCTGTTTAGCTACATGTCCTACGGTAAAACATTCTATAGCAGTGTCCTGCATGGGCACACGCCCTTTAAGTTATGTCTGAAATGAACATGTTCTGTATTTTTCTTAAGTAGGCTGGCTATCCCTACTTCACAACAGAGCACACAAAAAGAATCTAATTATATGCCCCTTAGATTTAAGTTTACTGTAGCTAGTAAGATGGTTAGCTGGACATGCTAATGTTCACAGCGTCCAGGCAAGCAAAGAGGCTGATTTTTTTTTTAGTTTTGCTCTTATTTGGGGGGTTTGTGAGGGCAATAATAAAGAGCCCCCATTCTCCAAACTTTATATAACAGATATTACTCGTATTACAGCCCAGTTATGTTGTTTTTGGCATGCGTAATTTAACAGGCCCCCCTGTGCCAAGTTAGACTTGCTACATGCTAACTGGCCAGATGCTTTTGGGGGGAGGCACAGAGTTCAGTTAGCAGACTGATGATAAGTAATTGCATCATCTCCATAATTTCTTCTTCCTGGGTAGGCAACACATACACAGCAGAGAAATAATGTATGCATACAAAAATATGAACATACACTTTACTCTGTATGCGTATGTGTATGCATGTAGTGCGTGCTTCCTCTGCTCACTCGGTCATAGCCAGGGCAAGCTGACCAAAGGAACAGAGAGGAACAAGTTAAGTGGGCACCCATGCTGCATTAATGAGGGGGATGGCAGAACCTGGCAACCCAAGCACGTAAACCACGGGGCCCTGGAAGGGCTTCAAAGGCTCGACTGTGCTCATCAGCTGGCGGGGAGCTAACCCCATCTGACAAGACATGGCACTCACTCTGAAGGAGAGAGAGTGCCTCACCTCCCCACACACTCTCTGGTATGTGTGCAGATTTACATGGGTGAGAGTGTAGTATGTTCTAGAGACATGTTTTTTCATAAGTGTGTGCGCATATCTGTGTGGAAGACGAGAGAAACCCCATACTAAGTGACTGGTGTGAAAGTTAAAGTGCCAAATGGATTACACCTAAAAAAGGGCAGGCTGTGTATATCAGCAACTCTGACAGGTCGACTAGGTGGAATCAGCTTTTTAATCATTTGCTGCTGCTGTTCACAGGAACGCCAGGCAGGACTCACTTATAACCAGATACACCTCAGTGTGCTTTTCCATGTGAATTACCACACTGCATGAGAAATCATCTGTGTCAAATACAAAACTACTACAAGTGATTTTACCTTGGCATAAATATTTAGCACACTTCGGTTTGAATATTATATGAATATATAGCCCTGTGAAGCCATGTTTGGTCTTCCTGTGGAAACACCACTGCTGATAAGCTGTGATGGGACCTTGGACCTTGACCACACAAAGATGACTAAATAAGCTGTGTGTTAACTGTTGAAAACACTACTGCTTGAGTTGTGACCAGGGTTTTACTACCTCTTTGTGAATAATATCACAATATCAAATTAATCAATAATGAAATGGAAAACTTCTTAAGACTACTTGAAGAGATTTTTTACTAGTACTACCCTCGGACCAGAGCCCTAATTACTATACAGGAATTCACTTTTGTGTTTTCCTCTGATTAAATGGTACATAAAATTCCTGAGCTCCTTAGTCCAATCGAAGAGTTTCTGCGGTGGAAAGGCCCTTTAAGTGCTTTGTTTTGGATTTACCCCTGAAAACTCACTCCCTTACAGGCAACACCCATGTAAGAGAAGCATTTACCTCCTTGACTCCCGAGTCCCGACTGACGTCTCCTGAAAGGACCAAGCACTTCTAAACTTCATGAGATAGAATAGAGAGACTATGCATTCCTTGAAACTCAAGACAATGAAACAGAAAGTCTCCTGGAACATTTGGACCCTCCTTTTAGAGAACTACGAGAGCTAACAAGTGCCATTGCGTAAGGGGTCCTAAAATAACCGTGTTACGATGAGGCTGTAACTGAAATCACCCTGTTACATTCCTTTCCAATATATGCTGCTAGTGAGCATGGTGGCTTTAATGAAAAAATCATTAAGCTTCACCAAAGGACAAAAAGAGAGCTTAGGTCAAACAGTATAGATCTAATAATGTTCAGTGTCAACATACTGCGGGTCCTCGCTTGTTTCCCACCCCACGCATCCAGGCTGAACCTCATTTCCTCTCAACATAAATCAATCAGGCAATCTGGATAAAACAAGAGTTGACAGGGAATCATTATTGACTTCATCTAATGAGCCACAACATGCTATGTGTGTAATTATACTGGCAGTCATTTGAAACTATGCGGAGGTCAGTTGGGACTCTTTAATGTAACAAAGGCGGTTAATGTCTATCGAGTGGAAATTGAAGACCTGTTTAAATCTCTCATGTCTTGATATTGATCGTTGTGTCAACATCCTCAGTGGGCGAGAGAAAAGAAAGAGGAAGAAGGGCAGAAAGAGAGAGAGAGATAGTTTATTTATAGGTATTTCCAGCAGACAGTAACACAGACGTGTCTTGTTGCTATCACACATCCTGTCCGGCAAAGTGATGCGGCCCTCCCCTGTCTCCTCCGCTCGCCGTCACCACCCTTGCAGGGTCAGCGGACGCCTTCGCGCGCCTGAAGCTGTGCACAGCTGGCTGGAAATGTGTCTACGTGTGAGGAGACGTGTTAATGTGTGGATTTATAAATAACGAGTCCTTATATGTGATCGGGATGTGTATTGGTGTCACTGAAAAATCCGACAACGGTACAGTACGCTCCACTGCAGCCTAACAATCAAACGGCAACAAGGCCCAGATGATCAGGCCACTTGCAGGGACGGTGCCCTATGACCTTAATCTTTTGATTAGGTTAGAAGAATGGCAATCTGGCAGCCAGTTGGATTTAATCCCATGAAATCAAAGCTGTGGCCTTATAGTTGGTCCACACCCTTAATTACTGTCCATGTGTGCATGTGTTGGCCATTCAGTGAGATACAACAGAAAAGATTATTTTTAGATGGATTGGCAAATGGATATTGTTTGTCCACAGAACACTACACTGCAACTCATATATCTATCCTTGCGTGTTCTGTTTATTCATTATCCACATTGATTTTCCTTATAGGGGTCATGGGGGGGGGGGGGCTGGAGCCCATCCCAGCAGACACTGGGTGAGGGTGGGGTACACCCTGGACAGGCTGCCAGTCACTCAGAGAGCTGACATAAACAGACAAACAACCATTCACCCTAGTTTAACAATTAGCCTATAAGCCTGTAGCTATTTGGACTTGGGGGGGAGGGATCCAAAGAGGCCAGAACTTTCTTGCCGTTAAATGACAGTACTAACCACCACCACCACCATGTTCACTGTAGTGTTTTCCAATTCCAAGAATACAAGCTTACAAGCTTCTCGCTATGTCACACCCGGTGACACCTCTGGCCCCTTGACACCGAAGGTCAAGGGGCGTAAATCTTGATCCAGGGATGGGACGGCGCATTCCTCTGGATCAGTCAACCAGTAAATAGTGGTGTTCAAAAACCCACACAATCCCATTTGTTAAAAACACATTTCAGTATCATACAGATAGTTAGACGTGTTGTGGAGATTACCTAGATTTTGCAAGCAGGAGTTATGAATATTTACTTGTCGGTTAAACTGACGTCAATCAAGGCGCTTTTTTCCAACAGAAACATTTAGAAAACGAATGTGAAACCAGCAATTTGACTCCCAGCGTGTGACAGCAGACGCTGATATGTTGACTGTGAACGTCTGCATGTCATCAACATGATGCCCCACAGTGCCCATGGAAGGCTTTGCAGAAGAGGCTTAAGAGACGGCTGGCTTTTACCTCGCGCAACCCACAACCCACTGCAGTGTGTAAACAAACACCAGAGGGCATTGTGGGTAGAGAGTGTCCTCCCAGAGCCCATGGCCCTCTTTAACCTCATTCCTCTCCCCGTTACCACGGTTTCGCCACCACAAACCCCATGGCAACCCAATTTGCATAAATCTGCATACCTCCCCGTTCCTTTAAAAGCCTGTCTGGCTGACTGCTGAGCTGGCAAAGGCTGTGCTTATGTAAGCAGAGTACAACAGCTAGCAGTTAGATGGTAAATACAGAGGACATTCCTTCAATAAGTATAACCCTGAAACCCCTCTATTATCGGCCTCTGAAAATCCCATCGGCCGTGCGGGTTCTGATGCAATCTGAAAACGGGGGCTTCGCTCAATAATGTGGAAATAAGCCTTTTCTTTCCAGTGACATCACCCAGTGGTTTCATTAATGTTTGTATGAATAATAACCACATCGGATTTCATTCAAATGCAAATCAGAGGGGAAAGGCAGAGTAGGCAAGATTCAACCTGTGGCTCATATAATCCAAATGTTGACAGAGTCAGTATCGCTTCGGTGCTTTATCTGTGATTGACTAGACCTCAAAACAAAGCATTACCTGCGACAACATGTAGGAAATCCTAAAAACTAGTCTGGCAAAAGTCGACTTGCGAGAACGGCCCCGTTAACGCCCCGTGGCCCTGTGGAAAACGCCGGGAGAGATTTACAACAGCACGAGGCCAAAGCTCTCACGAAACAAATCATTCACTGCTCATTCTGAAGCTTTACCAACTATTAACGGAGCACTGACAGATAAAAGGAATCTCTGAGGGGCTATTAGCACGGTAATTGCCACAAAGAGAAAGATATCTTACGTAAGAGCTGCCCAGATAGACAGTTATCTCATCCTAACCACGGCTGAAATTGAATTGATGTTGGACCGGAGTTCCATAGCCTCTGACTCGACCTGACAGCAGCATTTTGAGATGTGGTGAGACTAAGCGAAGGCGACAGCACTTATACTCTGCAGTTGTCAGGAAAAGAGGCCATTAGAAAGGAAACAGGAGAGTTGAGAGGGAGCTGTACAGTAGGGAGACAAGAGATACTGTGCAGACAGGACAGAAACAGCCATAATAACCAAGGGAATTCTATTTCATCCCATTATGAATGGTTTGCGTCGGCTCCATCCAGGTCTCCACTACAGAAGACAGCAAGGCTCGGACTCATTATCCACTTGATCCGTGGATGTTTCCCCTCTGACTTATTTCTCAACTCACTTCAACGTACTGGAGAGAAGTGACCAATGTTCCTGACTCTGAGACATCCTCATCCTCTTCTACAAGACAGAACTCTCTGAAACGCATCCAAACAGGAACATGGTGCTGACAAACACACATGCACAGAAACAGGCTATTTTTAACCCCACCAACATAAAATCTCCTTGTAAGAAGCAGCGGCAGCAGCAAAATAACATTTTAATCTACCAAGTGTCTGCACACACAGATACACACATACACACACACACACAGATACACAAGCTTACCCCTGCCGATGGCAAGACACCTAGCAGCTGTAGACACAGGAAGAGAAAAAAGCACATGTGCATCAATGTATGTTTATGTGTGTGTGTACGATCGAGAAAGAAAGAAAGATGGAGTCAGGGTGTGAAACATCACAGAGAGAAAGAGTCAAGTGAGCATAAATGCCAGCAACCTTTTTTTGGGGAGGAAAACCTTACAAGCCCTGACAAGCAAACATTAGGCTTCGCTTGTGTTTATTTTTGTCGCCGTTATGCCTGCTGGGCTGTGAGACGGGGCCGCCAACACAACATGTTTTCTTCGCATGTCTTCTGTTTGATCACAGCTGCCAAGCATTCCCAAGGTGTCTGATCTTGTCTAATGACTTCCAGTTTAAATGGACTGGCCTGATCATCTCCTCAGCTCTGGATCTGTACCACCTTCAGTCTAATGCTTGTTGACAATATAATGATTTTCATGTTTTACTAATTATCAGTCATTATAAATTACCTTTTTTTTTCAGGAAATCATATGCCGCCATAAAACTCTTCAATGTGCAATAGCTCAGTTTAATGTGCAATACTCCAGCACTTTACTTTCCTTTTAAAATAGAACTTCTTGTTTTAAATAATAATTAACTACTTTTAGTCTTTTACCTCTGATGTATTTATTTATATGTATTGCATTTGAATTTCTACTTGTAGGTTTATTAGTTTATTGGGAATTAGATTAATTTTCTATTCAGGTCTGCAATTCTCTAGATAGTGCTGTATATTTATCTTTTTTTATTGAATGACATGTGAATGCTGCTGCTGTAACTACCATAATTTCCTGTGAAGGATTTTTAAACTATCTATCTATCTATCTATCTATCTATCTATCTATCTATCTATCTATCTATCTATCTAAAGTAATTTAGAAAAGTGAAAAAAAAATGACATAGTTGACTATATCATGATGGATTTAGAATTGAGTTTGCATACTTCTATGAAGGGACCCCCTCAGACTGGGTCTGGATGACCTGGGGGTTAACTTGGGAGACAGGACAGCTTGGAGTCAGACAACTTGATCCCCTTTCCAAATAAAAAGTTCCTCAGACCCAGTTGGTCCCAGGCCCCCTGCTGTGGGGGTGGGGGGCTGTTCTAAAGGAGGTCTCATATGCAACAGGTCAGTCAACTCTTACTGGCCTGGTGGAGACATAAAGCAAGCAATAACTGGGAGGAGAGTGGGGGATGAGAAGGGAAATTAAATAAAAATAAAGGCATTAAAATGATTTAGGTGGATTGTTGTCTTTTTTTAATTATTTGCTCTTTTGCATCTTTTTCTTGTCTCTATTGGTTTGAGTCGAGTTTTCCCTCTTGTCTGCTGAAAAGAAAGTAGAGTGAATGGGATTTTTTTTTTTAAACATTCTCTTGCAGTTATTCTGTTACTCTTATTTCATATTAACAGTCAATAAACTGAAAAATACAGCTTAGTTGTTAAGTGTTCTCTTGACAAATGCTGTCCCAGAATGCAATGCTGGCAAGCCAAAAATAAAAGTAAAATTGGCACAGGATATCAAGACAGCTCTAGACAGATATGAGAACAGAAAAAGGAAATGTTCAGTCTTTAGGGAGGCCTTTCAGGTTATTTTGTGACTTTTATTTGGCAGTGGAATTAGTCACTGTTTGATTGATGTCCGACATGTATCGTATTCATTTGCATAAAACAGTACAGTACAGAGTGTTGTACAGTCTACACCAACTCCAAGAATAGTCTGATGTGATGTGAGTATGTAGAGCAGATGATATCCAGTGTGCATGTAGCATGGAAGTGGGGCAAAGAGTCTGGATGTGGGGAGTACTACAAGGTGAAGAAACATGGACCTACACTGCTGACCTACACACTCTATGGCACTGTGTGTGTATGTGGACACTGTGCAGTGTGTGTGTGAGTATACAAATCAATAAAACAAGCAGCGGCTCAACCAAACGCATCTCCAATCACAACTACAGTGATTTATCACACCAGTTAACATGTAATTGCAGCTAATGAGTGGCTTCATCAAACAGCGCTGCTACCAGCACCAGCCCCATCCCCACCCTTAAGGCAGTAATGACATTTACAACTGCTGCAGCTGCCTATGTTAAATACATTTACAATTTAGGGCAGTGCATCTGATTGGATGATGTAGTGGATTAGGGCTATGGCTATATATAAATATATATATACAGTATATCCCTATGTACTGTAGTCGAGTACATAGGGAGGGCTTTAAATGTCATTATACACTGTGCTGTGGTATATCATAACTGTCCCAATGCCATAACTGCCACTGCAGCATTGAAGTGCTCCTTCCTTTTAAGAGGCCCAAACCACCTCTGACTCTGTAGCCATTAGGTTTATTAGTGTAGCCTGTACAGGGGGCACACACACACACTAACACAGACACACACTCACATAAACAAACACACACACACACACACACACACACACACACACACACACACACACACACACACACACAGGGGAGAATCACAGGAACAAATTCCATTAGTGAGTGAGACTAGAGGTTTATAGCCAGATGGTTAACCTGACCTGAATCAATCTGATGAAGACTTCATCTTACACACATACACATACACATACACATGAATATAAATACCTCATAAAGCCTAATGGAAACTCATCAACTGGTAATTTTATTATATCAGACCTCCCTGACACCCCATCGTTTGGTCGTCAAGTCACACGTTCTCACTTTATGATGCATGGCTATCATTTACACAGCAGGGTGGCCACAGAGGCAGTCGGTCTGATACAGCCTCTGACGGGGCAGAATCACGTCAGCCTCATCAATCTAACAGTCACAGGCTTTGAAGATCTTTTTGGGAGGGGGAGTCTGGGTCCAATAAGTGAACAAACAGCAAAATTTGTTCCCCAACTATAAAATTAAACTGTTTTTGACTGGAAAATTATAAGTGTGGCTGAGGCTGATGTGCTGCCACTGGATTCCAAAGCCACTGAGCTGTAGGAGGTGGTTGAATAAAATCCTGGGGCTACTGGGCGCATTTTATGTGATGAATCTCTCAGTCTTCTTTTAAAATAAACACGATGTAATGCTCGTCAGCTTAGCTGTATCAGTCCTCTTGCCTAAGTTTCCACGGGAAGGAAAAGACGCACATTTCCCAAAATGTCAAACTATGTCATCTTTCAATATCCTAAAAAAAAAAAAAGGATATTAACTCCTAAATTCAAAACATAGCACCAACATTCAGAAGCAAAAAATCATCTGAAAGTATTTCCATTTCATTTTTATGACATTTTTATTGTAAAGTGTGAACTGTGACCAGCTGCACCAACATAGAGTATATAATGCAATACAGCAGGTCCTAACAGGTCCTAACAGGGCCGTAGACCTTTAATGATGTGTGATATTACAGTTTAAATGTGTCAACATTATACGTGACTAATGCTCAACATCAGACCATTTATAACTGCCAAAAAAAACGATGAACACCCAATTATTTGCTGTCAGATTGAGCTGTGTTCGACTGTCTGACTCCCCTTAGCTTCAGAATAAAGACACCAGGGATGAGACAACAGCAAGACTAACTTTATCTTGGACAGCACAGTTGGGTCAGACACACTGTGTGCGACCAGCTGGTCCCTCTGACTCAGTGGATCTTACCGACAGAGGGAGGTCAGCAGGAAATCACGAGCAGAAACCGGTAGAGGAAACAGTTGTTGGCGGACGGGACAACACAGCGAGGATGAGGCCGTCAATATCCGATCGCTGCAGATTCCAATATAGCTTACTAAATCAGAGGGTTAGAGGTTTAAGAGAGGCAGACTGATAATAAAAATAAATGCTAACTTGCTCCAAATGAGCCTTCAGCTGTTTTATGCCTTTTTTATATAGGGAGGGGTTATCAGACCTTTAATCATCTTACTGTAAAAGCTCCAGATTAGCAAACAGGAACATATGCTGGCTCTTTGTCCTCGACAACATTCTCTTGCCTCTCTGTCTCGTTTTAAAGAACGCAATGAGTTCAGTGTTTTCAGCTGGTGGGAAATTTTAAAAACTGCTTAGTGTTTTCCTGTTCCCCCTCCGTGTCTGTGGATTTCCTGCACTTGTTCTATTTTTTTCCTTCCACTTTCCAAAGAAACGCGGGTCGGGCAGGCTGGTGACTGGAAATTGCCTGAAGGTGTGAATGTATGTGTGTGAATTAGTCTGCCAGGCCGTCCACCCTGCAGACAGAGCGCTGGCCGGGTCAGGGTGGACAGCCTGTCCAAGTGTTTGGGTACCTTCCAGTTTCCCACAACCCTGCACAGCACTGAATCGGAACAAGGGATGTATTATTGATTTTGTTGCATCTGTGTGGCGTCAGCACAATGTCCACATACAAAGATGTACGCCCGACTTTTTAATTGCACAGCCCTGATTTATTAAAACTTAAAAGGCCGCAGGCTGAAAACCAGTGTCAGCATATTTATCTGCATCACAAGCTAAATTATTAGCTTTAACATACAGTGTATTCTTCGGGACTGCTACACAGCAGCAAACTATGTACCGTAAATAATTGAAAAACAACAATGTCCCACTTCTCTCTCTCTTCAAACTTGTGAAATTTGAACTTTAATTCGACCCTTCTCTCGCATTTCTCTTTCCGCATGTGAAATCCCATGAGGCAGTTCAGCAACAGGGCATGTTCACAGACTCCGACGCCTGACTTACGTAACCAATTCTCTGTTTTTATTATGACATAATGACAATGTGCTGTGCTCTCTCTTTACCTTAGATCCAAGTTCCTGTCAGCAGGCTCCCCTTATTGACATTTCTCTGGAATTTGAAGTCAGGGTAGGGCCCCACCCAAGAGCTATTAACATCTGCAGCTATGCAATAAATTTTACAGTTGATATCTCAGACTGAAAACCATTACTCATCGCAAAACTGTGAGTAAGTCAACTTCAGACCACCGACGAGATGTTTGGTGGTTGTAAAACATTTTAGCAGATGGAAATAATCCAAGTTAAATCAGTTATGAAACACACTGGAGGTTATGTGTAAGTCTATAAAAGCAAAGTCATAATTGAGATTTGTACGGTGTTGCATTTGTTGGATTATAGTGTCGCATTTGTTGGCTTAAGCGACCGACTGTAATGTGGAATAGAAGTGTACAATACGTGTGCCTATGTGCATCTGCACTCATTATTCCTTGAATGCTTTGAACTTTAACTTTTTTTACTTTCAGAATTTGCTGAATGAAAAGAATTACGAATAAATTATTCAACTTTCCTGCATATATTATAATTGTAGGTTTGGAGGCCAAAAAACACACTTTGCACTCCCAGTTAAAAAGACATAGAGATGCATAGAGTGACAGCAGCTGTGTAGATGGAGATGAAATGGATTCCTCTGCTGAAATATTTACTTCTCTGAAAATAAAAGTATAGGAGGTCGACAGGAAGCTCTTCAGTGCTGCTGCAGTGATATTTCAAGCCTTTTTCTGTGTTTTTAAGGCCCCCCACCCCCCCCAAACCCAAACCCTCTCAGCGGCAGCAGCTGAGGTTTCAGGCCATTTCCCAGCTGCGCCTCCTAGCAGTGCCATCTTCCTCTCTTTCATCCTCTTGTTTTGTTATGTCCTCCGTTTGCCTCTTTTTTCCCCTCTCCCCTCTCACCTGATCCTCCTCTACCTTATCCGTCGCTCTTTGCCCCATCTGTGCTCATTTCACCTCCATTTCTACTTCTTGTTTCTCTCCTTTTCCCTCCTCATGTCCCCTTCCCTCACTCTCCACAACCCCCCCCCCCCCCCCCCCCCCCCCCCCCCGTCCACTTTTCCTAATCCTACTTCTTGCCTCTTCCATATTTTTCTCAATTTCCCTCAATTCTGAGATTCCCCTTCTCCTCAGCCACTGATGTGGGCTCCCCCGCCAAAAAAACCTCCTCCGTCAGCCTTTCCACCCATTGGGTGAACCGCACCGCCATGACTGTGGTAAATACAGCATTAACACAATGGGAATCAATTGTATCCCTCTGCTTTCATTTGACTTGGCAAGCTTTTGTGATGCCATTATCTCATCCAGCATTTTCCAAACGGCCAGTTATTAACTTCTGCATGGAAACGGCTCATGTTGTACCTTTCATCTTGTGCCACGCTGTATAAATACTGCACCATATGCAGCCTGGGTCTGGAGAATTACTAACTGGTAGCACATGACACGGCCTTCCTCTTCATCCTTTTCCATTTCATGCCTACCGCTTTTGTTTGTTGTACATGCGCCGGCTACAAGGAGGCCCTCGAGGTATACACTGGTACACATTCCTTCTTGATGGAGCAGATTTAAAGTCACTGGTTGGACATGGCATTCCTCCGCAACAAGAGTCAACTTGTTTAAAAGTTTCCCAATCAAAAAGGAAAAGTCCGACAGCAGTAATTTGTCAAGCATGGGGAGAGAGATGTACAGTTGAAAGGCACAGAGCTAAAGGAGGTGCCACTCTATAGAGAAAGCACAGTTAAGCACACCCCATAATACTGAATAAGAGGGCATGGTATCCTAGCAACAGGCATAGAGGAGAAGCTGCTTGCTCTGCAGTGTCCTCTGTTGCTCCTGGATCTTCAACCTTGCATCTCTCTTTCAGAGGTTTCTCCACAACAGCCCTCTAGGAGACACTTTGATCCTTCCCCCCATCCTTTCTCCCTCTACTTCCTGTTACGACACCCTGTTGCACCCTAACAAGGGCACTTTCATCAAGTGTGCATGCCGTTTAACAATGCTACGTCTCCTGAAGGGTTGAAGAGAGAGTGCCTCGGTTCATACAGTGCATATCATATGCAGGGCTACGTGCCATGTATTTAAAAGAGTGGTGGGCAGAGAGATATAGCGCTGGATCCCGCTCTTCAAATCCTTTTAACGGAGAAGCCCTCCCCTCCAAACCCTCTGCCATGTTTCAGAGAGCCTCGGCACAGCTCAAACATCAATGGTTTAATCCCCTTCCATCTTTTGTTGACTGAGAGGAGAGCGAGCAAGGCACAGAGGATGTATAGGAGATAACACACTGTAATACATCTCCAGAAATCCCTCTTGGCGCGGTTTGTTACTCAATTAATCTAATTCAGATTGAGATCACATAAAATGGGTAACTAGACTATACTTCATCTGAATTCTTAACCTGTACTGAAAATTTCTGTTGACGTCCGTAACTCGATGTGGGAGCGGTTTGTAGCAGGACTTTGACAGTAACGTCAGTCAAGCGTTTGATAAACACCACAGACATCAGGGAAGACATCCAATCAGCTGATTTGAATCAGCTGTTTGCCCGCACCCGCACTCAGAGGTTGCCACGGTGATTTTAATTGTTTAGCTTCACCGAGTGGGACATTGAGAGACACCTGTCAAATTCACATCATAACTGCTTTCACATAGATTTATATTTTCAGAGAGAGGAGACTCTGCTAAACGCCGTGATACACAATTTTTATAGAGTGAAAAATGAAGCACATTTTAAAAAATGTCCCAGCTTCCTGTTGTCTGCTCTCAGTTTACATTTGACTGCCTGGGACAACTGGATGGTATTCCTGCCACTTTGAGGCACATAGTCCATGTTCTGTACATCTTTGTGTTTTAATGGACATGAAAGAAAAGAGGACAGAGGACAAATTATCCTATGTTCTGCAAAAAGGATGGAGGAAATTCATGCCCATGAGAACGAGCCATACATAATTCTTCAGACCAGTTAAAGAGCTTTTCCCCATTTGGTGTGATATAACATCTGCACCAACATCAGTCCACTCAACAAAAATGCAGACAAAATTAGTAATATTTTGGAAAATATGAGATATTTGGCTGTAGAATTTCACAAAAGTCTTTTTAAAAACATAAAGATAGGGATAAGGATAAGATGCAACAAAATCAATAATCCTACTAGTTATGGAGACAGTCACACACTGATGCCCTCCAAGCCTTCAAAAAAAGTATGAGTTTCATCACTTTTATATTAAAGCAGTCAAATTTTCAAATCACAAAGTAATTAAATAGCATTTTAACATGCTGTAGCAAACTTTTTAGTTCACTGAACATAATAAAACCTGTCATATTTACTCTGCCACAGCGAGTCAACTTGTTGATGAAAGCAAAAAACTAATTTAGAGCTGGTAGCTTGGTAGACGTTGAACACAAATGAGACACAGCAGGCGAATCAAGTTGTCGCAATTAAAGTTTAAAGTACAGCATTAAACTGTTTTAAGCTCAAAAGCTCTAGTTTGAGACCTCCAGGATTCGGGGGGGTTATGAGGCAGCTTGGTGCTGGTAAAGTATTAACCAAGCTTTGTTTCATTGCAAGCTGACGACGCCCGATTCCAAATGTGCTGATGCCGAACTCTTCCAAAAAACAGCAGCAGCAGAGGAGTGAAGCAGTGTGAGATCAGAACTAAAAGAGGCCACAGCGCTGAGAGAAAGAGAGGAGAAACAGGCTGGCTATAATTGGCTGTCAGAAGTGTCATCTCCTCTCAGTGTGTGAGTGAGCCGAGTTTGAAATATGCTGCGTGATGCCCCACTGAAGATGAATTACTGGCTGCAATTGGCTCATCGGACACCGAACCAACTCTATATAAGAAGCCATAATGGCCATCCCGACAGAAACAGGAGAGGGTATACCATCTCTTCCTCTAACCTCCGTCAAAACACGAAAAACCAAACTCTCTCCATCCCTACTTTCAATCCACTTTCCATCTACCAACCTCGGCTACATCCTCTTTTAAAGATCCGGCGCTGCGGCCAACCAGAGCCGAGCGGCCCGTGTGTAATCTGACATTATCTGCACATCTGCTGAACCCAGAGCTAACGCTGATGGAGTTAAAGAGGATCGGAGGGGAGACCCAGGAACATCTCCAGAGTTTTAGATAATCATGTGGACATCCCTGATGGTTGTTCCACGAACATTAATACCGGGCACAAATATCCTCCAATACCATGAATATCAAATACATGCAAAACAGATGAAGAGATAAAATGCTTTCGTACGTGCACCCCTCTCCCTCTGGTCTGCCGAGGCTGCCAGTCGTTGATTTAGTCCGACAAACTGCGTTCTCATATGATTATCAGCCTCCACCTAAGCGCTTTATGATTGTCACAGCCGCATCGCCCCGACCGAACACACTTGCACTCGGCAGAGTTCAATAAATAATGACTTTGATCGGCCTTTATAATCTGAGATCAGGTCTAGTTAAGTGGGGCGGTCTTAATAGATTTGTGATGGCATTTTATCATTGCTGGGCATTTGTCATGAGCAGCACAACTGGGGCACAGGGAGAGAGATAGATGAATCATTTTTTAAATAAATATTTAATGTTGAGGGAACATTGATGATGTATTCATAGCATTCAGAGTTCAAAACTGGCCCCTGACCTTCCCCATGTGACTCACCTGCTTTTTATTCTTTATGTTTTATTGAAGAAAGCACAAGGCGGAAAGCTTTTTGGACCCGATGGGAAACATCAGACGAAGGTTTTAACATGTCTAACTATGTTCAGAATTATTCATGTGACTGTTCTTGGCCGCTCTTGGTGTTTCGCTTCATTATCTCTCTTTTTTTGGATCACCTTCACAGCTCTGATAAAAGCATTATCAGCCATCAAGAATATTAAAACACATTTTTGAAGTTTTTCCATTTACCGCTTAAGGCCATTAATTCAGTGTGGTTCAGTTTTGCTCATTTCTGATTTCAGAACAGTGGGAGAAATCCAAGTATGAGAAAACAAAGAGGTTAAAGAGTCTACAACTATGCTGCAGTGTGAGTCTGTACATAGGGGAAGCGGTGCTTTAAAGGAGTCCCTTTATTTGTTAGCCCCCCCACCAACTCTTCTGATATTTCAGAGACAGAGAGGAAACTACTCTCCACCGTCTTTGTAACACTGTGTGGATAACAATAGGCCACACTGACAGATGGGCACAGTTGCATTAGTGTGAGGCATTAATGGAGAAGAAGGAGGAGCAGCGCTGGAATGCCTGAAAGTCTGTAACCTCATCCACTGTGAGAAGAATTCAAAATACAACTCGCATGTTCCCCACTTGGCTAATTCTTTACATATTTAGCAAACTAAGAAAAGTGTCCCATTTCTCCATTCATAGACTTCATGCAAAAGTTCCAACTACTGCTCCTTTCCAGGCCTGAAGTAACAAAAAATGAGTTGAGGTAAATGTCCGTGTCGGGGCCCATCCCAAACCAAAACAGAAACATGTTTTCCCAATGTACAAAGCTCCGTCTTGGCACTTAAAACCCAGGCTGCAAGAGGAAATTAGCCTGCAGAACAGTGGAGCAAGGTTACCTGAAACCATCCCAAAAAACTTCCTGAGAATGGAGCAACAGCATCGAGACTGTACAATTCATTCCAGATGCTTCGGTCGACCGTCAAAGCTTCACATAATCTCATCCATCTCGAGGGCCTGCTGCCAGATTCTGGGTTTTTTTTTTCAGGCGTTCCAGTTACGTAAAAGTTACAATTACGCCTGTGAAGCCGTTAATCAAGTGTTTCGATATTTGTTTATTGTAACAGCGCAGCAGATTTTCTGTCAGTCAGCTAAATCGTTTGCACAAATTCCTTAGACATGGACAAGGGACATGTCGTCCAACTTGAAAACTAATGAGTCGTTCCATTTGGGATCTACCAAAAAAAAAAGTGGCCCCACGGACACATCTGGAGCACCCAAGCGAGAGCAAAGACAATCTGTAACTGTTAGGCTACTCCACAAGTTGGGAGTTCGGTGACAGCATTATTTAAATGCAAGAAAGGTGAAGACATCTGCTGACTCCAGTCTCCAATGTCACAGCAACTAAAAGCAAAGAGCTGACAGGCAGAAAACCCAGATGAACACCTTGTTCCTCCCAGGCCTCGAAAGGAGCTGATGAAGAGGTGTTCTGTTGAGGAGTTGCTGACTTTTGGCAACCTGGGACCATTCCACTGTCGAAGGTCACAAGGTGTGATGCATAGACAAAACCGAAGTGCTGATAGTGAATTTATGGAGCGGCCCCAGATGGGTTTTTGTAACTGGACCCAGTTACTCTTTTGAATCCCCCTCCTGTGTCTGTCCTTTGCATCTTATTCAGCTGTTTAGATCTCATCCCATCTGATATACTGCACAGATCAATAAAGGTCTTGCCAGAGGTGCAGTACCTCTCAATAAGATTAACTTTAGTCAGTTAAGGACTCGCTGACGATGGGGAAGAGAACAAGAATGGGGTGTGCCTTTGCCAGAACCTTACATGCTGCAGGCAAGCTACATTACAGAATTCTATGTCTACTGTATGTATCTATGTATCTATGTATCTATGTATCTATCTATCTCAAGGTATATTAGAATCCGTAACATCATCTGTCAGTCTACTCTGTCAGATTAAGAAGAGCCAGGAAACACAATACCAAGGTTCTTATCTTTTGAAAGTTGTTACAGTTAATCAAATGATTAAAGTGACTACAAGGACTTTTCGGAAAGCGAAGTGGCGAGCCGACCACTAAATAATAACATCAAAATAACTATAAAGACAAAGCGATATATTTATCGAAAATGGACCCATTAACAAATGTGGTAGATTCATCCACATTAATATGATACTCTTTTATAGTCAAAAGCAAACTTCTCGGGGTATTTTTAAGTGTAATGTGAAAGTGGCTACAGGGTAGTGATGAAACAACAGAGTGTAATCACTGAATTACCTGTGATTCTCACCTTTATGGATGAGTTTGTGGCTTTTGTGTATTCGTTTTGGATAAATGGCACACCGTTACTCTCAGCAGCTCTTATTTGCATACAGTTACAGCAAGCAAATGGTTTTTAGGAATAAATAAAATGCTACTTGAGCAGCAGCAAATAGCTAATGGACAAAGTTAGGACCTAACTTGTGAACAGAGAAGAACAAGAAACACTGTGATCACAAACAGACCTATAGCTATGGGAAAATACAATTTTCTTTAAAAATAAAGAAAAAGTTAATATTTTGTTTTTAAAACAAATCCTGCCTACCCCAGCTGTAAGGGGCAGATATTTTTCTTTAGGAGCTGATGGAATACAAAATAAGGCTGAAAAAAAGTACTAGCTATATTTGTTAAGTAGACAAAAACACAGTTCCAAATGAATGCTGATGTTGCTTTGTATCTGCTGGATGTGTAAATAGCCACTGCTTACACAACAACAACAACTTTGTAACAGGTTTATGCCTTTGTTTAACTGCCCCAAGTGGAAGTTAACAATTAGTATACACTGCTAATCAAGCAAATCAAGAGGTTAACCACAAAAACAAGAAGCTAGTGACAACTTGTTGACAAAGGTGCCAGGCCTTAAAAATGTCCAGTATGATGATCTGCTTCTTAAAATAACCCATTGTCTTGTCAACTTTTCAAATCTGAAAGTAAAGCTGATTACAAGAAGATAAGTAAAAATCTGTATGTAACTCCGGCCACACCCTGTTTGTTTCTAATGAGTGAGTTACTTTTCAACAGCAAACACACACACACAATGCACACACGCACACACACAGAAGTGACCTCGCTGTAGCCAGCATCATTCTGTACGGGTCAACCAGCATGGAGGCCGGCCATGCCCAAACCTATCCCCATCCCCCTATCCTTTACTTCCCTCCGCTTCAGTAACTCTGAGGCCAAGCATGGGCGCCGTCCACTCGCCCCACTGATCATTGCTGTTGCCTAGGCAACTGAGCAACCCAGCCCCTCCAGCAGCCCACTGCCCATTGAAGAGAAAAGAAGGACATCCACTTCTATCAGTACAGACGAGGAGAGACACAGGAAGCGCAAAAGGCCTACATGTGTGTAAAAGGACGTACATTATTTTCTACATGTGATACAGTAACCCTGGTGACCACACAGATGTAACAGCAGGTGCAACTTGTTGAGAAACTGATCTTTAAAAAAAAAAAAAAAAGACACTGTGTTTGTTCTTACACCGAGTCTGTCTGTGCACACAAGACCAGCGCTGGCTCAATAACCCCATTCTGTCTGCTGAGTGTTGTGCTGATGGGAACGAAAGGACAGCGGATCAGAACGCAGGTTCACAGGAATCAAGAGAGAGATGGATGCAGATGGATGGTGAGGGGGAGACTGAAGAAGTGGAGCCTGTCAAGTGAGGAAAGACCGGAAAGGTGGAAGTTCAAAAAAGGGACCTATAGAGACACACTTTTTTAGGTTTGGACCATATGTTTAAAGGGATAGTATACATGATTATTACATAGCGTGGTGAATGTGCGGGTCACAACTTCTCCACAAGAGAGTTTTGGCGGATTGTGAATTTAATGAGGGACGGGGAACCTGTACCACTCACCTCCATTGTGTTCGCTGAGCAGCTCACATCTCTGCCCCGCAGATCTCAAAACAACATGCACCGATAATTAAAGGTAATGAACCTACTCCTATGACTATAGGGAATATGGCAATAGGCAAATTTGCCAAAATGTTGAACTATCCCTTTAAGTTTTCACACAAACACCTGGCAACACATACGTGCAGGTGAGTAAACGTGCAATTTTCAGCAAATACAATTGTGGAGGAGCTTCTTGCAAAGAAGACGGTCTATTTGGGTATATATTGGTTTGGTGAAGCACCACAAACAACAATTTTCGGACATTTACAAATACACCATCCTACCACTGGTACCACTGAGACCAGAGAACCTCTCACCTGGATGATGGATCACCATCCCCCTAAAAAACCAACCGGTGACGGAACCAGCCAACCATCAGTATAGCTGATACATTACATTCATGCAATCACCCGACCCTGACATACTTTCATTTTCCATCTTCCTGTTTCTCTTTGCCGACTCAATCCTGCTGTGTCACTAAGAGCACAGAGACCCACTTCCTCTTTTGTTTATCCAGGAATGTGGGACATCCTGACAGGCTGGCTTTTCATCGACAGCACACAGCTGAGAGTCCCCTTCCCGTGACTATTTCTCTTCTATATACGTACGCGTTTGTTTCCATTCCATTATCAGCGCTATAAGCCCACGCCCCGGCCCAACTCCAGCAGGGTGCTGGGAGATGCAATTCAAACAAACACCACTCTCAAAGTGCACCTGATGCAACTCAGTCACTGTGGAAAATTAATTTCAGAACATTAAAATTTCAACACCACCAGAGGAGGTTCATGAAAGAGCATTTATAGTGACTAGTTTGGCGCCTTTGGGAGTAATTTGCAAACTACAAAACATAAAAAGAAATGACATGTCAGCAATTCTTTTCAGAACAGTAGTTTTTAAATAGAGCAACCACTTCTACATGTTTTAACATGACCTAATACGATCCTAATAATGTCGCGTGTTAGTGTTAGAGCTGTACTTTCAGTTGCGTCGCCAAGAGCAGTTGTTATTCTTTGTTGAGAAGTTTTGATTACAGGAACACACCATGGAGGAGCCGCCCTTTCCAAGGAAGGTACAAATGCCACAAGGTCTAAGAGGTTCAAGGAATCGAGTCAGCATCTTGGAGCACAGAGTGTGGACAAACAGGATATCAGCGACAGAAAACATCCTATTCCTGCTAAGACTGCCTTTCATAGCCTCGCAGACATGCCACACAATGACTTGAAACCACAGCCGAGAGGAAAACACCATTGTGTTGTTGATCCTCCAGTTTCCTTTGAAACTAGAAAGGGGCTCACACAGAGAACCACTGAGGCTGACTTTGACTAGCTGGCGGTGATTGATTGATATTTATTTAAGAGAAAAACAAAAGGAGATACTGAAACCCTGACTCTTTCTTTGAAAAAAATAAAAGCACGGATAAAGATTTTTGCAATAAACAAAGTAAAAGAGGAACTTTGATTCTTCCTCATAGAAAGTGACCTCAAGAGGTCTTTGAATTCAAAACTGTACTCTAGAGAGAGAGCTACACGTATGATCTGTGCTTTTTACACCTGCTGACAATCCACCTGAGAGGAAGACGACCAAGCGCTTCTGTTGCACATGAATGCAGAATATTAGGGCGCTGACTAATTTGTGTAACTATGATGAAATGCACACAGGCTGGCTGCAAACTGGGAGGGCTGGTTCTTCAGTTTCATTGTGAGATTTCAGGTCATGTCACTCCCCAAGGGGAAAAGAAAAAGAAACTTAAGAGAGACACAGTAGTGAGACAGAGAGTAGAGTTTCTAAACCAGAGAGAGGAAGAGTTCACACTCACTGTTCCACCTCATATATTAAGACTCACACACACATAAAGGCCAGGTGATAAAGACCCTAGTTTAACCATGCAATTTCAACACCTCGCAGCGAGTTAATTAGGACTAATTTGAACATAATTTGAGGCAAAGCGGGAAGGTTTACAAGGTGACTCAGCACTGACTACACAGGGACGCTTACTTAACAGATGTAGGAGGCCAGTGCGAGCCAGTCTCCATTAATCTGAGACAACATCGAAAACAAGATTCACATTGATGCATTGTAATGAAATTCATAATCTCTGGTGAATCACTAACCGAGCTGACCGGTTTCTGAGAGCCACAGGCATCTCTAGACTGAGTCAATGAAGTCTTAACACTATCACCTCCGCGTCTCTAATCTAACAGTTGATGCTTAGCTTGGCCACATTTTAACAACCTGTACACTATACCTGCCGGGACCTGCTGGTGCTTTGTTACGTACCCCGCCCTGCCATCGTTCTGTTCATTTATGAAAATGAGAAAAAACTGCCCCTGGCCAACAAGCATTGGAGCTGCCAGTCCCCATCGGGCAAACTGTTGGTAAAAAAGATGTACTGAGCAAACTGGTCCTCTTTTATGGAGCAGTTCATATTCCACGTGAGTAACACAGCTACTTTTCTGCAACAGATTCCTTCATTTTGGCTTTCTCATTGGATAGCACTGTCCAGCTGGCTTGCTACTTGGTCAGAGTTTATGGGAAATAAAACACCACTGCACTGTGAAAGGTGCTAAAACACTATCCCACCCTGTCTAATGCTATGTGGTTCCCAACCTTTTTTGGCTTGTGATCCCATTTTGACATCACAAATTTCTGGCGACCTCGCGTCCATCATTCAAGATGCGCCAGCTGCATTTGCATGTTGAACTCAATTTATATTCAAGAAAGTAAAAGTATAGAATACAGTTGTTTAAGATTATGTGTCGTGTTTTAATCACAATTTTAAAAGAACGATAATTGGTTAAAATAATATTTTTATCAGTAATTTCTTTTAATCAATTACTAGACATTTCAGGCGACCCCATTTGAATTTCAGGTGACTCCACGTGGGGTCCCGACCCCAAGGTTGAAAAACACTGCTATAGGGTGTCAAATTGAAAAAAAATAGTAGCAAAATACACTGATGTCAGCCTCGGTCTTTTTCTCCGCCCAAGACTGAGAAACCTTGCCCTCTGTGATTTAGAGTCATTTCATCTGCCGAGTTAACAATATTGTCCCTTTAAAGCTCTTTGCCAGCTAAGAGGCCTGAGGGAGTGTTGAAAGGTTTGTTAAAAGTCAACAAGCATTATTGCAGAGAGGCTCTTTATCAGTTCATCTGGACAATGTCAGAGCAGCACTTTTCTGTCTCGCTTGGCCACTTTGTCTTAATCTCATAAAGCTACACTCAGTCTGTGTGGCATTATGTGTGTGTGTGTGTGTGTGGGGGGTGGGGGGGGGGGGTTAATGCAGGTTCTCTATGACAGCATCATATTTCAGTTAGTCTTTGACTGGAATTGGGTTGCAGACCACCTATAGTGAATGCAGTCGCTGAGAGGTCTGGAAATAGAAGTCACTATAATAGGTCACAGCATCACAGTGGTAGTCTGCTCAGCGTAGAGCCCCCGCTCCACTGTCTTTTTATTTCTTCAGGGTAAAAGCCTTCAACCTCCTCACACATAACGGTACACTCCTAGTCCAAGTAAACATGCATACACACACACACACACACACACACACACACACACACACACGTACACACACACACACACACACACACAGCTTGGATCCCCAAAGGAATTGGAGGGGTTGGGGGCGGGGGTTTGTCAGGCGTGTCAACGCACAAGAAATTCAATTAAGCAGACAGCAGGATGCCTCCGAAACGCAGCCTCCTTTGAGCTCAATGTGCCTTCCAACAGACCCCCGCCACTCCTCCACCCCCCCAAGCTTCCCAGCCAACCCCTTTCAGCCATTCAGCCACTCCCCCAACATCGCCAGGATCCATTGAGGGCCCTTTGCTGGGCTCCCTTTCATACACTTCCCTCACAGTGCCTCACTCGCTTCTAAAGAAATGGAGATGCATCGGCCAAACAGATTTAAATAAATAAAAAAATAAGTAAAAATTGACTAAAGTGGTAAGAAACTCGAGCCTCTAGCTCAAACAGGTTGGTTTTACTCTCGGGACACTAAAGTTTGTTTCATCCTGCTCCTTCTATTCCATCTGTGTGTGTCTGGCACCCAGACAGATGCTGTTCATTTAGCACTTGAGCGGCAATCCTCGAGCTTGTCTCCTAAATGCCCGGGGGAGCCACTGGCATTTGGACAGCATTAAATAAAGCCACTCTGCAAGACCTCACACCGCGACCGGACCTGACCCCGCAACATGGTCGCTTCACTCAGATTTCAAGAAGGCAAAGGAGGAAATCTGTGCTGGACAGTGGGGCCGTGGTCTTATAGCTGGCCCTGTGGAAGCTATAGCTTCACAGCTTGGAAAATGATTTATTAATAGAAGTGATGAAACACTTGTTTGATCTCACTGCTCCTGGGTTCAGACATCCAACTTGTGAAACAGTAGATTTCAGATTGTTTTGTTGTTTTTATCAACCGGCATCTTAGGCAATGTTAATAATAGTTATGTTCTCTTTCTGCATGGAGTTGTTAGTAATTGTCTCAGCTTTATTTAGGACAAGATAGCATCAATCTCATTACCAATGCGTTTGGTTTGAACAATAAAATAATGAAAACCACCTCCCAAGTGAGGGGGGGGCTTTCCCATGCTAGTGTGTTATTGTGTATCTCTGCATCATTGTCAGTGATGAACACACTCAGCCAGAGCCTCAGGGGCACCCAATGTCACACACACACATCTCATGAAACAACACAGCAGCTTATAGAGGTGCTAGGCCACCACAGACACAATATTGATGTTACATAATAAGAGCCAAATGCCGCCAAAAAATGTGAGTGTTATCATGAGTGTGCACATGTGTGTGTGTGTGTGTGTGTTTCTGGATTAAGGGCTCCCTTGACTCTCTCTCTCATGCATGCCTCCATCCTTTTGTATTTGTTACCTTCACAGCGCACAATTCCAGGAATGACCGATGGATAACATGTGACCCTACGTGATCTGATTTGAAGCAGCTTGTTGTGAGCTCCTGCATGCTGCTGCCTCCCTGTCCTTATAAATCAGGGTACTTCTTTTTTTTTTTTTTTTTTGGTCCATGAAACCGTTCATTTCCCACGCCAAACAGATCATGGCGAGTTATCGGTCCATGTGCTAGCTAAACGAGGCTTAGTGTCCTCCTGTTCCATCACGGGCGTTTTCATCCCAGCTTGCAGCTCTCAGCCGTGTATTTAGGCCTCATAACAGGGACACTGATTTCTGGTCCCACGCCATGCATTTTCAAACGGGCCATGAGCAGACACAAGTGCTCTTCCACATCCAAGGACAACAATGATAATCAGCAAACGAGCCACACAAAAAACGAGCCACACAAAAAATCTATTTCCCCCCCCCCTTAAAAGCTATTAAGATAAGTCCTCTTCCTTGAGGACCACGAGTGCACTGACCTAAATCAGTGCAAAATTCAAATGATAGGGTAGCGTGGGACTGAAAAGGCCACTTAAGGATGATGTGTCAGCATGTGTGTGTGTGTGTCCAATCAAGACTTTACAGTAAGGTTAAGCCAAGACCCCCGCCCCCCCTCCCCTTAGCACCATGTTAATCCTTCATGGAGATTTTGATCAGCATATGTTGTCAATGCCATCACACTCATATGGTCACCATGCACCACAGCCTGACTGTATTACTGTACCTATGAGCAATGAAACCAAGGAGATGAATATTGATGTTGGTCATACAACCAGGGTTCCTACACATTTACTTTTTCCAGACCCTAATTTCCAGACTTCGCGGTAATTACTCATCTAATTAGGCTACTCAAATGTGACATTTGAGTAATTATATGTGTATAATCTAAGTAAATTATGCAATGCATCATTTGTTTTCATTATTCTGAATTTTTATGCCATTATGTCACCAAATAATTTCCAGGGGTTTGTAGCAAAATAACTGAGCCAATGTGAAGTTCACCTGAGTATTATATTATTTCCATATAGCCTAATAGTTTCCATTTTCCATAGCCTACTTTTCCAGATCTGGAAATGTATAAAATCAAATTCCATACTGTCCCATACTTTCCATACTTGTGTAGGAACCCTGTACAACAGGTTCAATCAGCCTACACAGAAATGTTTAGAAAAAGTAAATAGTTTAATGTGACTTAGGAGGCAGCAACTAAATCAGGGGTGGCATGAAATCACCCACATTGGCCCACGTGATTTATTAAAGACACACAAAGTTGAAAATATAAAAGAAATAGGGTGCAATGATCCATGCTTTTATAACAGACCCAGCCTAATTGGATTGGATTGGATATGTGTCTTGTGGTGCCCTTAAGTCTATGTGCTGTTTATGACAGCAGGTGTGTGTGTGTGTGTGTGTGTGTGTGTGTGTGTGTGTGTGTGTGTGTGTGTGTGTGTGTGTGTGTGTGTGTGTGTGTGTGTGTGTGTGTGTGTGTGTGTGTGTGTTCACAGGTGGAGGCTATACTCACCATTAAGTCCATTTGGGATGCTCCTGTGATGGTGCGGTGCTGACAGGTCGTCCATGGACCTCCTCATGGTGGGGCCCAGTTTACTGTTCTCTGAGCTCTTGTGTATGTGGTTGTGGTTGTGGTGGTCGGGGCTCCCAGCGCTCCCCGTGCTGGACGTGCTACTCCCGTCCCCGACATCCCTGACGGTGCCGGTGCCCCCGTTCAGGTTGGTCAAACTGGACTGACTGTCTATGGAGCTCCTGGAGCCGGCTCCGTTCCTCTCCTCGTCCAGCATGAGGATGATCTCCTTCAGCTCAGAGTTCTCCCTCAGCACGGTCTCCTGGTTGGCCTCCAGCTCCTTCAGCTTCATCATGTAGGCGCCCACCTCCTTCCACATGGCGCTGGCGGTGTGGCGGCCGAAGCGCTGCCACTCCCGGGACAGCTTCTTGCCCTTCTGTCGGTCGTCGTCCAGGAAGCAGCAGAGCTCCCGCAGCTCGTGGTTGTCGTCCTGCAGCTTCTGGTTGATCTCCTTCAGGTTCCGGATCTCGTGCAGGTGCACCTGCAGCCTCCGGTTGATGTCTTTCATCATGTTCCCATGCTCGATCATCAAGTTCATCTTCTCACCGTCAACCTTTCTTAATCTCCTGACCAGCTCCTCTTTGCTGCTCCTCAGCATCTCCTCGTCCGTCAGCTGGCTCAGGTCATCCTTCTGTCCCTCGGACGGATTTTTAGCCATGATCTGTCTTTTAGGCTGCGAGTCTCAGTTCGTTCAAAAAGAAAGACGTGCTTCAGATCAACTATCAAAACTCATCTAACCAACCCTCAGTTGTGGAATCGTGTTAAAAAATGAACACATGGTCCAAAATAGCTATCACCGTGCGCTCTGGTTGTTTCAACAGGCCGATAATGAAAAAGGGAAAATATTAATATGATGCTATGGCAACCCCGAGCACGAACTGAATGCCCTCACTAATCTTTAAAGGAAAATCCTTTGTGAATCAGAGGGAACAACAGATGCCATTCACATTCCGTCAGCAACCAAAACAAAAAACAAAAAAAAACACAAGATTTAACAATGATTACCAGTGATTTTCAATCAATCAATCAGGTCCTAGTCCTGGTCCCGTCAGCACAACAACACGCCGTGTCCCGTCGCACCGTGCACCGTCTCCGCTGGACATCGCTCCATTCAAACGATCGACGGGGGGGGAAACGGAAAAACGCAACAAATTGAAATCTTGGTCGTGATTTAACGTGAATATCGCGATCGGTCGAGTACACGCGACTCCTCTGCTCTTGCAAAAAAAAAAAGAAAAAGAAAAAAAACAAACACTTTTTTTCTGTTTACCGGAGGTGTCCCTCTTGAACGCGTTTCACCGTCAGCACTAGCGCTCCTCGGATATTAAGCCTCTTTCACCGAGGTGGGTCGGCGGTGGACGGAAGGATTCAAGCCCTTTCCAACCTCAGTCTGCTCGGAATTAGCTGCGGACCCCCCTCCCTCTCCTCCTCCTCCTCCTTGTCCAAACACTCGGGTTTGAAATCATTCAAGAGGATTTGGGCCAAGACGGCCAATCAAGACGTGGGAGAGGAGTGGGCAGCAGGTAGATGAAAAGTGCGCTGGAGCCTCATAAGGCTCAGGCTCAGCCCTCTTAAAGGAACAGTGAGACGAGTTCAGCTCCGAGAAAACCAATAATATTCCTTCAGATGGGCTAAATCACAACAGAGCAGGAGGACTCACAATATTAGAAAATGAATTAAACATTATTTTACTTAACTTAGAGTTTAGATGTCAGGCTTTAGTTTGTAAATGTTGGTCACAGGTTTTTCTTTGGAAATCTGTGAGCATAAAAAGCTGCGTTGTGTAACTGCCCTAACAACAGTTTCAAAAATCTAAAAAGCTTTAAATCCCCATATATTAATATCATCATCCTATTACAACCCCCGATTCGCCATTTAAGACTCTTATGCTATTACATGAAATGATAACAATCTCCTGAAACGAGCGGTGATTCTGCCACAACTAACAGGTGCTTTGAGGTTTCTTTGCAAGCTCACAGCGCCCTCTTGTGTACAAAGTGGGCAACGCCCCCAAAACACACAAGGCTGAGTGGGTACAAAAACTAAGCATAAAATAATATCAGTGTTTCAAGCACTTAATGTGATCGACATTATATACATTAGTAAAAAAAAAAAAAAAAAAAAAGGAGCGAAACAACTGTTTAATTTTTCAGTGGTCTCTTTATTTGAGTAAGCATGATTCAGTATTTTATGTTAAGAGCAGTTACTGAACTATAATGTCAGCTCATGCAGATTTAAGTGCTTATGATACTGTTACCCAAAAAGGGACAATTGCTTAGATATAACAACATTCATGATATTTCCAAGTATTAATATAATCATTCATTGTACATATAAACAACATTGTATTTGTAAATGATTTTTAAAAATTAGCCTAACCGTAAAAGTAATAAACCAAGCTGGCAGCAATCAAGACTGTTATTCAGTGGATAGTCCGGTTCATCTACAGACCCAGTCGCTCCACAAGGACTATTACGTTTCTTCTCATATTGTGACGCTGTGGCTATTTATTTCTTCTAATTCCTATGTCTGACAGTGCATATCACTCCACTCTTTGGCCTGAGTGTGGCATTATCCAGGATGTCAAAGGTCTGTCCGGGGACAAGTGTGAAATCAAACCTCTGGAGCAGCTTGGCCATCACCACTTTAGCCTCCATCTGAAAACACATGCAGTGTGTTTATGTGTGCCGTAAGCGTTTGTGTTGATAATCTGTGACCGACTTTCTTGCCATCACTCACCTGAGCGAAGTTCTGTCCCAGGCACGAGCGTGGGCCGAGGGCAAAGGGGTAGTAGCAGTAATAAGGCCTTGTTACACAGATAAGATAAAACTTTGATTAATGTAGAGCACTTGTTGCTTTGATCTGCTCCAAGTGACCGACACAGAAAAATAAAACGTGTCTCTGGATGCAACTTACTTGGTAACGTCAGGGTGAAATCTGTCTGGATCAAATGTCAGCGGGTCCTTGAAGAATCTGTCCATCCTCCCAGTCACATAAGAGCTGAACTGAAGTTTTGAACATTTTAACAGGAAGATGTTTTTTGTGTGATAGTTTTGTTGCGTTTTATGTATATAATGCAGAAATACTGGACACACACTTTCAGCTTCAGAGGTACAAAAATGTGAACACTCACAATACAGTTGAATCCTGCAGGTATGTGGATACCGTTTATGACCATGTCTTCAAATATATCACGAGATGTGCCTGGAGCTGTCGGGTAAATCCTCAGAGTCTCTTTCAACACCTGGGGTGAGGTTAGAGAATGACAGGCACATCTTAGGTCAACTGCTTGAAAAATAATGGATACCCACTGCACATTTTAGAGAGGTGGAAGGCTAAACTCCTCATTAAAAGGACTTATGAGGTGAACTAAGAGAGCACGAATAAATTAACTACTAATGAAACGCTAAAACATTCCTCCCAACTTCATGGCATATACCTGGGACAGGTAGGTCAGTTGGCCCAGGTTGTCATAGCTTATTTCCTGTTTCATCCCAATGACATCATCCACCTCTTTCTTCACCCTAACAAACAAAATACAGTTAAACATCGACATCATTCAGCAGATATATTATCAAGCTGTCTTCCCCTGCATTGTTAGCTCTTACTTCGCCAGTATATCAGGATGTCTTCCCAGTTCCATGATGCAAAATGCAAGCTGATTGGCTGTTGTTTCTTGACCTAGAGTGTTAAAAACTGTGTCAAAAAACAACTATGCTGCCAGGACAAGTTGTATGGGTTCTGCACCAATGTCAATACACTTGAATTACATTTATACTATTGAAATCTGGGTTCAACTTTTTGGGGTGTCTTTTATGTTATTAGCCATATTTATTTTATAAAATTGTATTTTACAAAGCAGAAATAACACAGACTCACCTGCAATGAAGAATGTCACAAAATTGTCCAACATGAACTCTTCATCTTCTTTAGTCATGCTTTCCTCTGAAGTAACAAGAAAGTAGAGTGAGCATGTAAACCAAAACTTGACTGATCTCCTTTAATGACAGATGCAGAGCACACCACATGTGCATACATACACTCTAAAAGATACAGGTGTCTACATTTCTTATCTATGCATACATATACTGTATAAAGTTGAAAATGTGTGTATTGAAATGATAACGCTTGTATACTGTATACAAGATAAAGCGTTATCATTTCAATACATATATTGATAGAATAGCATACTAAAGACATTAAAAAATACATATGCATTTTTTAATGTCTTTAGTATGCTATTCTCAAAACTCAATACATGTCAAATCTATGCTAGCTTTTACCCTGTTGTTTTTAATTATCATAACCCTGTTCCAGAACAGAAATATAAAAAAAAATGTAAAAAAATTAATCAAAGTTAACTTTGGGGATGTTAACCTTTGTTCGCAGTTTTAATGATCTGCGTGAGAATATCCTTGGGAACGTCATCTCCGTTCTGCATGGCAGTCTTCCGTTCATGGATCCACTGTGCTCCAGTTGTGCGCAGCAGGCGGCACGCTTCCCTCACTTCATTAACAAACTGTTTGTTTTTTGGCTTGAACTGCAAATACAAGATATTAAGATGTCTGGCAGTATTAGAGATTTACATTATGTGAACTCCACACAAACTAGCAGTAAAGTCATACCTGAAAAAAGATGTCTCGGATGTAATACACCATTCCCTTGAGACATGTCTCAATGGCTTTAGGGAAAGGTGAGGTATTTCCCAGCACGTCTACATCCACACCAAAGGCAACCTGAGGGGGAAGAAACAAACAAACATACATTCAGTTACAACATGGTTTGATGAATCTTTGTGCTAAGCTTGCACTTTCTTTACATTCGAGAAAAACTTGAGTTTGGGATACTGTACTGGATCAGACGCAGACACACTACCTTGGCAATAACATCAAGGGTAAGACAGTTGAATAGGTGGAGCATGCTGGCTTCTGCTTTGCTATCAGCAAGATCTGAAAGTTTACTCATCAGGTTCTCTGCTCTCTCATTGAATGTGCCCATTAGACCTCTCAAATACCTGAAAGCAATGATAGTTTTAGGCAGTGGAATAGTATAAGACATAGGCTACCTGCAAAGCTCCCCAGACATTTACTAACCAGGCAATGTTGCGCAAAAGAAACAAAGAAACAGTTAGCCGCTGTTAACAGGACCTACAATTATTGTAAAAAAAAAAACACATATTGGGCAAATTCCCCATTCTGCGATAGGTAAATAACTCACAAGCTGCTGAACGCAGGGTCCATGATCCGGCGCTGTTTGTACCACAGCTCATGGTCCTGTGCTGTTACTAAGCCATTACCAAGGAACCTTGCAGAGAGGCATGAACACAACACTTTCAAAATGGTAGAAACATATTGTAAAAGATTTGACATCACACCAGTGATCCATATAGATGCTGTATCTTACTCGATAATGTCAGTTCAGGAGTTCAAGATATTGAGAGTATCACAAAATACACTGTATCTGTATCCCTTAGATAGGCTACTTATCTGACAAATTACCTTTGACCAAATAGGTTGAAGAGTTTCTTGTATACCATTCTATCTTTGGGGTACTTTGGGGACATCAGGATTTCCTGTACGTGTTATTAGGGGGGACATCGGAAGACAAAGATTTATTATCAGGAAATATGGTTTTACAAGGAAAAAAAAAAAAAGACAAGTTGTTGGTTTTTTTGAGTGGGTGGCTGCCATTTCTGTGAAATCTGTGCACTTTCACACTGTTTATTGCGCAAACTTATGTAACTCATAGTTACACAAGTGTATAGGCTAGGTGTAACGTTTACCTTGGTCGCTTCTGGACAGGTGACACAGACTGTAACGTAATTGAGAATATTTAACCTGTAAACAGGCCCATAGGTCTCTGCCCTGTAATGACAATTTAGTGAGATTTGCACGTAAATACATCCACATTTGTGCAGACAGACTACAGAAACAGTAGCCTATATGGGTAAAACTCGTTCTTACCATTCCAGAAGCTTGTCTTGTATAAGCTGGTCATTTTTCATTACCCTCAAAAAAGTCGGTGAATGTCCGAGGAGGAAACTGCGAGGACAAAATCAGAGGTCAGGTGGTCTCGGTGTATTTAACGTTAGCTAAGGCTAAGCGACAAGAAAAGAAGTATTGTTAGCATTAGCATAACCCGAACAGTGTCCCACTTATCTTACCTGTCTCTTGGTGGCCCAGGTATGTGGTCATATTTCATATGCATGTGTTTCACATACACGCAATAGCCAAGAAATGCAATGAACATCAGAAAGAGCAGAAACATCAGCCCCTGAGCGGTCCAGCTCAAGAGGAGATGAAAAACTGCCATTTCGTTACGACTGATCCGCGAGCTAGTGGACCGGGTAGGCTACTGGTCAACGGTGAAGTGTTGTACAACAACGTGTGTCGGACGTTTAATGGTCGTTAACCTGTATCAGGAACATTTCCGCATTTTTATCAGATTTCTTCCTTCTTAGAGCCACTTGTTAAAGTGTGCGTGCGTGTCTGGCTCCATAGCTCAGTGGTTAGAGCACTGGTCTTGTAAACCAGGGGTCGCGAGTTCGATCCTCGCTGGGGCCTGCGTTGTGATAGCTTTTCTCTTTCTGTAACTGCTGTTCAGTTTCAGTTTCATTCTTTACTGTGAATGGAATCTTACACACTCTCTCACACATACACTATAGCTATAGTCCCCCGAAATGTCTGTGTGTAGTGTACTGACCCTACAGAGAATGTATGAGCATCACTGTCACGTCAGCTCATCAGGCTGGCCCCCAAACTGGCTAACATGTGGTTGTAGGCAGGAAACCCTCCAAAACGTCTCAACCAAAAAATTGCAACACCTTGAGGACACATTATAACACCTGCAGAATGGAACATTTTCTATTGCAGTGTCACATCATTGGCAAAACAAAGTATGCTACGAGGGGAAAACACCATAAAATGTATTAAAGGTTACTGTTTTAATCATTATAACCAGAAATTATATTTTTATGTTTGAAATGTAGGCGTAACCAGATTTTTGCCAGTAATACCCCTTTTTTAAGAAAAAAAAAAAAGAATGTGTGTCTGTTGAAATATAGGTGGCCTAATGTGCACTGGCCCTAACTCACATCTGTGAGTTTTACATAAAATCTGTGATGTCTGTATGTCCTAAACCTGGGTCTGAATCATTCAGCTTTGCATTGAAATCCATATAGTTACACAAACATCAAGACCTCTGTCTATTGTCTCAGCTAGGCCTATAAGGTCCCCAAAAACCAAGCTACTTTTTTAAAAGCAGAATAAAGCCTGTGTCATCTGTCCGCTGTAAGACCTAGTAAACGTTGGCTCATGATAACCGTGGCACAGAGGTGAGTTAGAGTTTTCACAACTTTAGAAAGTTTGAACCAAAGTCTACTGGCCTCAACTCCGAGTTCATCCCTCACCAATCAGTTTCAGCCCAGAGAGGCAAGGGAATTCCTCCATGACTGAAAATAGGATCAATATTGGCAAACGGAGCGTGGAACTACGTAGTTAGATGCACTTCACACATCATATCACAGCTGCTTTCACCCTCTCATGGTTGATTCAATTACACTCATCTCCAGGAGCACTGGGATAACAGGGTAATTGTCTGAGTCAACACAGAATAGGTTTGATAAGGAGATGCATTCAGGAGTGATAGGCTAACTGATGCAGATGGACATTGTGAATCAAACACGCACTTTATGCTTGCTCGTGTAAATATATCGGCCGATCATTAAACGCATCCTGCGTTGCCAAAAAGGGCTAAAAGGCTGTGTGACAAAGCGAGCGTGAAAGGCACAAAATCTGATTTAGACTCCATGTTGTTGCTTTAGCTCTCATTAACCAATCGCTCCTGATGCACCCTCTCCTCAATTCCAGATGCATTGGTCTGTAGCATCCTATTTGTGGGGAGAAATATGGTGATCTATATGATTAAAAGATATTTCAGGATATCTGATCTGACTGCTTTTTTTTTAGCTGATTTAGGTCTGCAAATGTGAGCACAGCTTTTATAGCAATGACGCAACACTGCTGTCATTTTAACGGATGAAAAAGGAGGCTCTTGTTAAACATGCACATACTTAACATCCTTTAGTCTGACATGACATGAGGCAATGAACAGCATACCAATCTGAGCAGCAGTGGTGATATACACACACTTTAGGATTATTGTTATATGGTAAACCAAGCTTCTAATGAGTCCAAGTGTGTATGGTGAGAATTGGTGTTCATGTTGCTGTATTTCTGGTTTCATCTTTATTCATCCCTGCAGATCATCGGATGACAAACTTAGCAAATAATAAATGGGTAAAAACATTTCATTGATGAATTACTTTAGTTTCAGTAATTTAGTTTCTTTGAGTTACTGAGGCAAAGAAAGAAAAACTGAATTTATACATTTCATTTTCTATTTGCTATATTGAATATATTTGATTCAATTAGACGAAATGTTTGCTGTGAAAGGTGATAATTCATTCCTCCTTTCTTCATAGAACAAGCAATAAATACATTAATAATCAATATAATGGTAGGATCAGCCCATAGTGAGAGTTGTAGCCCTCAGCATCCCTGGGCTCTTTTATTTATGGTCTTAATTTAAGATTTTAAATGCAACAACTTGAAAACTGCAGATAACTTTTTCAAACATATTAAGGGATAATAAATTCTACCACGTTTCTGGAGTATGGCCTAATGTTATTCTGAATAAGTTGTTAAAGTTTCAGGCTGAGTAGCAGGAGTTGTATTTTTTTATGTGCAATGACCTTTTTTATACAGTCTATGACAAATAGAGAGGGTTGCGTTAAAGCCTGTGTATTTAGTCATATTGACCAGCAGGGGGCGGTCTTTATCAGCATCCTCTAATTTCCACAACTCTCCCATCTCTCTCTTCTCCTGCAGAACATGCACTGGAGGCTCATTAGGCAAAAGTGGTCGATTGTGATGTTTCCCGGTGTGAAAGCGTGCCTGTAGCACAATTCACTGAGACTGTGTTTGTTTTCCACCATACCTGCAGAAACAAGATCTCACATTCTGATCTGAGGCATGCAGGGCAGCTCACCTGACCTGCAATACCACTTTCCTCCTACTTGTTTACTATGATCCAGCCATTTCTATCACTAGGGCCACTTCATACCTGTACATATTGTTCGCAATAACCTCCAAGCTTGTCTGCATTCTTATCTTAAAAAGAACGTGCAATCATATTTTTGGTCCAGGGTCTTGGCTCTGTGTAAACGCTGGAGGCTAGGGGCTGTTTGATGTTGTTATGGCTGGCTGTCTGCCGCCTCAGTACTACTGGATCTGCAGGGCCCTCTCATGTCCAAAGGTATTGTGTTGGCTGCTCTTTTGATTATATTATCAACAGAGAGAGAGAGGGAGAGGGAGAAAATTAAGACTCCCACTGGACATGAGTAAACAAACAAAAGTTTGTAGAGTCTGGTTCATCCAAAGAATGTGAGTTATTCAGACTTCTCTGAGGATATTGATGTCCAGTGTTGGGATTATCATGCGGAATATTGTTCTTGCTTGATAAAACAATTTGCCTGTCCTTGGTTTGCAAGATTGAGAACCATGAAAAATATAAAGGAGGAAAGGACAGCTTGACACTAGACATTGTAAAAAAAAATGAGGTTGATGTTGGATGGACATGGATTATATTTCTGTTGGAACTGAGAAATCAATGCACCTCTTAGATTGATTACAACAACTGACCTTTCCATTTGCAGTTTTTGCCCAGCAGCCTACTTTGGTTCATTAACAAGTAATATGAACCTTCACAAAGAAGCCAGTCTTACTTTCTCACCACTTTTCACATGCAGATGGTGAAATTAGGGCAACAACAAAAAACAAAAGTTTTATTCCTGCTCTAACTCCTGGGTTTTCTAACAATCTCATGGGTGGAGGCTCCATTTTGAGATTAGTCTTGTTGATCATCTCAGAACAAGGCCTTCCTCTGTGTCAGGCTGGTCAAGGAATGGGATAAGTCAAACTCCAGATAATCCATTAGATCCTAAGATCCACTGGCATTCATATAAGTCCTGTAGGTAGAGCAGCTGAAGCACGTACGTTTTTGTGAGCATTAATACTGTGCTTGTTTCAGTGACGGCTGGTTTTCATGCACTGCTATGGGCCCTTTGTGTGAACGTGGGGTTGCCCCCATCGCAAGTCGTCCACAGGGAGAGGGAGGATGGGGGACGAGACAGCGTGTAACGGGAGCAGCGAGGGACTTGAAGGGCCATGCTGTTTGCAGGTTGACCAGCCGCAGTACACCCAGAGGAAATCTCATGTTCCTGCCAGCCTACAAAAGTAAACAGATCTGTAACCACCGAGCACTGGCATGAGGCCTGGGCCACCAGCGCTATAACTAAAGGAATGAATCACATCACACACACGTTCACTGGCTAACGTGTAGGTGCATGGTGAAGCAGGGGCTCAGGGCCGTGCATGGCAAATCAAATCTTTTCACATTTTGAGTGTGTAATGATTGACGCAAGTTCGAAAACACCACATTGACTTTTGGCGAGTTTGAGCTTCTGTATAACCACAGCGCACTCCCTAAGTGACGTTGATGAACATGCCCTCCGCGAGCTGTGAAGTGTATTCACCCAGGTTTTTCAAAACGCATCCGCCTGGAAACTCTTGCTTCATTCAATATTTCAGATAACATCTTTTAGCCACAGAGTTTTGAAACCTCCTCTCTCTTTTATGTTCCTTTTTTCCTCCCTCTTCTGTTTTCCCTCTCTCGGCTTTCTCCTCTGTCTACACATCTGCGGTTATTTATCTGTTATTCTGCGGCAGCAATGTGGTCAACATGTGTCTGGCTACCCTCCACCCAGCACTCATCTGTAGTCAACATAGGAAATCACTGAAGGACCATAGTAAACCTACCAAGCTCCTTATCGTTCATAACACAGTGTATACATAACGAAGGGATGGATTTCTATCTCCATAACATTAGTACATCCTCTGCTAATTGTGTCCCATTTCTGACCTAATGTTCAATCAGAAAAGGCATATAGCCATTGTTTTTCCTCTCTCTCTCTTCTCATGGGTCAACAAGAGCAGAAGTGAAGGATAGACACCATGACCTACTGGAATTAGAGTATCTCAGAGGAGTATTTGGATTGCCTAAGCCTATGGATTTGCATTACCCTGACCTTTGAACTTTTAATCTCAGTGTTATTTAATCCTCTAGAAAGAGTATAGCCTTAGACAAAATGATTGTAGAAATAGATCAACCTAGAAACCCCGGCGGTGTAGATGGATGACAGTGATGGTGGTTGTTAAAGCATACAGGAGCTTAAAAGGTTAAAGTTGTGGTACAGCATGGCTATTTTTTCTAACGGGTCAAGTGGGAAATCTTGATTTTGATTTGGCCTTTTCTAGAACTTGAATTGAAAGGCCGCTCCATCCATCCTGCTCTTTGGACAGACTTAAAACTTTGAGCCCAAAACCACTACTGAAAATTATATTCATGAAAACCGTGACTCACCACCAGAGGACTTCCCACAAGCACATTTGTAAATCCCGAAGCACACATGGCTTAAAAAGGCTGCGGTCGATTGTTTAGAGGCCGGACACAAAATGTTAGTATGACTTTTGACTTGTAGATGTGAATTGAACTTATAAAGAAAACCAAAGCTAGACTGAGAACACACAGACGATAAAATAGAGTAAACTGAGGAAACGTTTGATGCCTTTGGTTCAAACAGCAAATGCACCCACTGCTAACGAACAGGCTAAACAACTCATTCGTGAGAGCTAATTGAACCCTGTAACGACACAAGGAAAAAGGTAACACGGAAGAATAATTAGGGTCTTGTGCCCATTACTTCTCATCAAGGCAAACACTAACACACAAAACCACAACCTATTATGCACAGGTTATGAAACAGTTCAGCATTTAGGCTGAAGCTACCACAAGCACCTTGATGGACAAGTCACTCAGCACTTAATAAAGGGACTTTTGATGGTCGTGGAAGTAATTAAAGGAATAATTTGACCAATTAGAATATATTTGTTTGCTTTTACTCAAAGTTGAATTTAGTAAGACTGATTGCACTTTTTTGTCCACGCAAATATAAATCTGTTCCCAGCAGCCAGTTAGCTTAGCCTAGCACAAAGACTGGAAATGAGGAAATGGCGTGTCTCGCTTCATTTGATGGTAACAGTATCCAGAGAGTCCTCCCCACATTATGACTGATTAAACAAACGTGTTAATTAGTGAGCTTTAAAGGTGCTGGTCGGCAGATTCTGATACCTTTGGACCGAGTCGGGCTAGCTGTTTACCTGCTGAGTCTTAGTTGATTGTAGTTAAAAAGACATGGTGATCCAAATATTATGAACTGCAGAAAAGGCTCAACTATCCCTTTAATATAAAACTCTTCTGTGCTGATGTCCTGACATGGGGAAGTCTCAGCCATTTGGTGTCTATGAAAGAGGAAACTGTATGGCCTGTATCTATTGGCTGCCTTAATGCTGCGAACACTGTACCTGCCTTGTTGGAAAAGAAAGGTGCAGAAAAGTTTGGTCAGTCAATAACGAGTACAACTACTCGGTTGTTTTTGAGGAATTTCGCTCAACAGTACTATGCTATGCTTGGCTCTGCTACACGATATCTAGCCTACAGCGCGCAGGGGGGGGAAAAAACGACACATATAAAAAGTCAGATGATGAATGCAAGTCTTTATATATATATTTCATCAGCATAATTGCAACAACATTTTCATAGAGCACTGCAGTACAACATAAAATGAAACACACACTTAATGTTGCTGTATGAAGTGATATGAGGCAAGTGGTTTCCCTTTTGATAATGGGTGCCTTCATTTTTCAGTCCGATTAGTGCACCATGTTGAGTATAGTCATTTCAAAGCTTCAACAAACTTAAAAAAAGAGAACAGACAAATAAATACTGTACAACACCATATATGTAATACTAGATTCAGAAATCACAAAAAGATCATGCTTTTCTCAACAGAACAATTGATATACGCACTTTCATAGAACAATGCAGCATCTCTGGCGAGTTTCCCTTCACAATTACACTATCATCAACAAATGGCAAACATGAGTATTTGATATATCATTTGTGTGTGTATGCGTGTGTGTGTATACATATATATCGCATATATATACACACATATACATACTTTAAATAAAGTGCCTTCCTTTAAAATCGGTGATTCCAAAATGTAAATGCACGTCTGCATATACATATGTGGAAGCAGAATTCCTGAAAAAAAGGTTTGGAGCGAACATCCATAAAATCAGACTGGATAGAAAGGGCCATTCCTGGTAGGTCTAAGATTACTACCACTACACAACTACTGCTAAAATGCTAAGACATTAGCCTCATCAATCCTTTGTAGTATAGGCTACCTAATGGTGGCTAAAAGACTGACTGCCTCTCAGGGATGTTTATTTGAGCAGGAATATCCTTTCTATCCAATCAAGTTCTGTACATAAACCCAAAGACCCTAAGCCAACAGCTTAAACAGCAATGACATCTCTGCATCGATTCGATTGTAAGGGTTCCCAATACTTTCAGAAACTGCTCAAAGCATTATCTCTTCACCACTTCCAATCTGGATTACACACACGATACCCCATGCTAATCTTTTACCCAAATACACTTTGTACAAGGTCCAATAGTGCTCCATTATCGAGGTAAATGAAATTTGTTTATCATTGTCAGTTAGTCCCCCTGAGAACATTGTAGAGACACATCTATGAGCACAATCTACTCACTGTAGAACTGAATGTTTTTCCTACATTTGCACCAAAGAGACTTAGGAGGCTGGAGTTACACAGGCACCAACAGTCTGATTTTTTAACTCTTTGGCACCCGGATCATATATTTTCCTGGCTGTGAAGATGGTGTGAGGAAACGCATGTGTGTGTCAATCTGTGTGACAAAACATTTGAAATCAAATGTGCTGTTACTGTAGCATTACTGCCTAAAGGCTAGTCTCATAATTCTCGCTAGCAAGCTCCATAATGACAACAGAAAGTTTGAAATTATTTTTAGCTTACCTCACTGGTTCACAACCCAGATTATTTTATTATTACCAATTTTTTTGTCCCAAAAGATTGGCTAAAATGTACATTACTCTGAATGCATGTGGCATCTTTTGGGTTTAGTAATGTCCTGTCCCCTTCATACCTTTTGAACCTGAAGAATCTTATATTGTAGCAGCATAGTTGGGATATTCATCTGTCGGACTCTGCCCATGTATGTGTTTCTTTCAATCAATGCAGCCCATATTCATACATTTCCAAATGTAAAAACCTACAAGAAGCATGATCAGGATGTTTACCATATGTTGCTATTGTCAATCACAAGCACTCCAGGACACCATCAAAAAAGCCTGTTAGCAGGCATCATGCTTACACGCACCCAGGAGAGTGTACTGAATATAAAGAGAGAGCTTGATGTCATGCCAGATGTATAACAGGTTGGCAAGCATTGGGAGAACACTGCATTTTTTTCCATTCATGTAATTCAGTTCAGTTCAGTTGAGCCTGTTGTCAGGACACTGTGCCAAATCCTAACTTGAGACAGCCACACATCACCATCATTTCTAAACCCCACAAATTGACCAATCGCAAATGTGCATTTCCTCCGAGTCGTCGATGCATGATAAATGGCTGATGCACGGTTTAGATGTAATATTTCTTGATTTTTAAGGTCGTCTGTCTCCTCTCAAATTAGGATTGGGCCCTCTGACTCTCTGAGTGAAGTGGTACTTTTGGCTGTGGTCGCTCAGTACTCCCTGGCCTCTTCCAGTTCATTCATGAACACGTCTTCATGGGGGTTCTCTGGGCAGCTCAGCCCGTTATTGGGAGGCCGCACCGCATGGAAGCGGCTCCAGTCTCCCTTGCACAGGATCCAAGGCAGCACATCCACTTTGAAGTGTAGCTCAGGTGAGAACTCAGTGCTGATGAGGTTAGGCGTACCTGCGCCTTTCCCCCGCGTGATCAGCCGCCCGCGATCGTCATAACAACAGTGCTGCGCTGCAAGAGTAGACGAGTCACCAGAAAGCGCTGAGCGGATGCAGCTGTGAGCCGAAGGCTTGTAGATGTCCAGGCGTTCTTTAGAGCCACTGGCGTCGCGCCAACGGAACTGGCGGGCATGGTGCTCGTCGTAGACGCTGACCACGGTGTACGCCACTTCAGAGGGGTAGGAGCAGGGGCAGCTGGGCAGCTCAGCCAACACCTGGTGGAGGTACCTCTGCAGGAACTCACTCTTACAGTTGAGCCACTTCTCACAGCTGTCCACATCTGTGTGAAAAGGTGACACCACATTAAACTGTGAGTTATAGTTGTTATTGGCATCATGAAACATCTCCATTACAATGAAAGCCAGAGGTTCTATTGACTAGTTATGTAAATGCTGTAAATCAAAATAAATGCTTAGTAACATTGTGGACTGTATAAAGAGCCTACAGTTAATGGTTTAAAATATGATCCTGTTCATTAATGAGAGATGTCATAGAGCAGTCATCATCAGATAAACTCACCTGTTCCAAATGGCTCTGTGCCATTCTCCATGTCGAAAGGGAAAGGTTCAACTACGGTGTTGACATCTCCTACAGAAAAAGAAGAGAGAAAAAGCTCAAGATTAACAAGCAGCAGAGACATCAGCGTGACAAAAGAGTAGAGTAACCTGGCCTTGTTTCTTATAGTGAAAAGTATAATCTCACCAGGACAAGGCTCCAAGTCGCACTTAGAGGCTTCTGTCAGAGTGCAGGAGTAGCCACAAGACTTTGTCCTCTTCCTCTCACCGTGTCCGCAGGTCACTGAACAGGGAGACCAGGGAGTCCACTCGTCTGTCTCCTTCTCTGTGGAAAAGGAAAATTCAAACATGGTCACTATCATTCTGTTACATATGGGTCAAAATGTAGTCTGTTCTACTACGAATAAGCATCAAATCAATTCAACAAGGTAAGAGGACGTCAGGGATTATGAACACAAGGGAAATATGAAGGGAAAAAAAGGAAAAGAAAAATCTTACAGCTTTTGGTTGAAGTGAGCCCTGCTCCTTCTAAACCGTCTCAGTCCATATAAATGACAGTTTTCTCCTGGTCTAACCTTTCCCATGCAAACCCATATTCTTTTTAAGAAGGCTTTAGTAAAATTAGAGAGAGAGAAGCTGTGCTGTGGCTGTCCGCCTCCGCACCATGTTTCCTTGTGGTGTTAATAACACTGAAAACAAGTTATTCTTGATTAAAGGCGAGGTGGGTGCAGAAATACCAGTCTGGGTGTAGCGAGCACCCAATTTTACTTTGTGGGCGCTGCCAGCTCGCCATGTGGCCATACGAGAATGAGGTCTCAGGAGAGTCTTAATTACAAGAAGAAGCTGAGGCAGACATCCTTGATTTATGTTCAGCGAGTCTTTAGATGTGACCACTTAATAGGCATTGTTGCCCTTTTCTGGCTGCACAACACTTGAATAGATAAAGTCTATATGGTGGCAGATGGATAGAGGAAGGGTTATAGAGGGAAAACTTCAAACACCTACTACCACATTTTGATATGACACTGCAACAGCAGAGGTCTGTACACAACAACAACCTTCAAAAGGCAGCCCCGTCGTACCCACCTTTCTATCTGGCATATTTCTATGACAAGTGAAAGCTTGAGGCTGTGGTGAGCCCATGACTGCACTCTGATATACAGGAGAACTCACACAAATTCGCCTACCCACTGTGCTGTCCATCAAGTTTTATCTTTTTCTCCGTCTTTGCACCCTTTCTTTTACAATATGCACACCTACACTACCTCTTTCTCTCTCATTATTTACTGTTTTTACTACTGAATTAGTGGTCTGTGCAAGCTGAGACACAACATTTTTTCCCACCAGAAGAAGGCAGAATTAAGAGGGGGAAGAGAGCTGTAAAAGTTATGCAGGGCCCTGAAAGCCCCTGAAATTCTTGAACTGGCTCAAAAGGCCGTGCCGCAGAGGGCAGTGAGGGCCGCCAGGGTCTGGGGGGGCCCATGGGGTCCCGGAGGAAGGATGAAAGGGCTGGCCGAATGGCCCCTGTCATTCTGAGTTCCCAATCTGCCCTCTAATTGTCCACAAGCAGAGGGCTGTTTTGTCCCAGGGAACAGTGCCGGCCTCACGCTGCCATTAGCAAGCGCATCTGACCCATCTTCAAAAGGCAGGCCTCCGCGACCAGCACGACCAGTGTCGACTTCAAAGTGCCCATAACCCACAATGTCCTGATGGTCGAGTGCTCATGCTGCCTCGCCTGCTGGCATGCTAGCTCTCTCTGACTGTGAAGGCAGTTATCATGCAGCTTTCCTGAGCCACTCTGTTGTTCCCCCTCTCTCCATTGTTCCCTCTCACTCTGCCCCTCTCTCTCTCTCTGTCTCTCTGTCTCTCCCTCCAGACATCCACGTTATCTCCTTCTCTTTTTTTCATATGATAAATTGAGTGACTGTATTGACATACTTTCCCTCTTTTTTTGCAGTTTTGTCTTCTGCAGGATACACTATTAAAAGCCACGATGGGGTGATATTTAAAGAGCTGTGTTCATGTGGCAGTTCTAGCAGACAGCGAGTTGTACCACTTGGCAAAACTTACCATAGTAGCTCTGCATTGGATCCCAGCCTTCGTTCCAACGAGTATCCCAGTCCCCGCCCACTCCGCTGGGTAAGGGCTCCTCGCTGCCATAATCCAGGGAGTAATCTTCCTCCTCCTCTTCCTCGCCAGTTTCCTCCACGCCTGACCGGCTGTTGCTGTCCTCACTGGAGTCGGCGTCGGTGTAACTCCAGAAAAGGGGCCAGAAAAGCTTCTTGCCTCCGAGCCAATCCACCGTGGAAGAGGGGGAGGAGGACGAGGAGGGCAGCCAGTCTTTTTCCTTGGCAAGGTCCATCTCTACCTCCATCTGAGGGTCGTCCACCACCTCAATGGTAACCTACACAGCAGGAGAGAAGGGGTCACAAATGAGCACATCAAGTCCGCAAAAAGTGGTATCACAGACAAACAACACAAGAGTTTGTCCAATCTTTCACTTATTTTGTCTGCTTTACGTGTCATCATGAAACTGCAGAGCAAATAATACTTTCATGAAGCTTTAGGGCTTAACTTACAAGCTCTTCTCAAAAAATCAACCATCTCAAATCGGACTATTTTAGCAGGCGTACCTTCTCCCCAGATCTAAGTCAGCCAGCCAGACGTGAGCATGAGCATTCAGCCAACCAAACAGTCCTCTCAGGGAGAGAATCTGAGCATTTATTCTGGATAACTACCTCTCATTACCTCAACATGACTCATCCTAGATGCTACAGTACTTCCAAGGGAACCGGTTCGGATGATGTGAAGACCAGGCAAGCAGGGAGACTACAGGGGAAATCTTTTCGTAACCATTGTGAAATTAATTTCATAGTTAGGAAAGAAATATGATAAATTTATATGCTTCCATTTGTCTTAGTTGAGCATATCCTTGGCCGTTGGTGTAGCAGAGTCTTTCAATGAGAGAACAGTACATCTGGTCTGTATGCTACATGAAAAGTCATCAGAAATTTCATCAGTCTCCGTATTTGATATAGAAATAGGCTGGCATCATTATGTCCCTCCAACCACATCCTGATTACACTGACCAGAGTTGCATAACTGCCCTGAGATAAGTTAAACAGAACAACTTTTTGAACTTTTTTTTTAACAATTTAGACGGAGATGATGAGGACTTAATGAACACTTATGATTACAGATCCCCCTTGCCTTTAATTAAATCGTAGCGAAGAAAAAAACCCAAAGAACAGTGCTGGCTGGGTCTCTGAAATTAGACTAGGAGATTGTTGATTGTTTTACATTAAGGAAATAAATCACTTTCTACAAGAAATTACAAAACTACCCAAACTTCGTTGCATCAAAAGTTTATTTAACCCATAATCCCCCAATCTTGGTTCCTGACTTAAGCAGACAAACGACACTATCCTATGTTTTTGTTACGGGTTTAGATTGTGCAGTGTTACCAGCTCAGCTTTTAAATTTTAATTATAAGAAGAGTGCCCATTTTTGTCACCAAATACACCTCTCCTCCCACTCACCTGTATGTTGGGGTTCTGTTGTGAGTTGATATCAGCATTGGCCAGGTCTGGAAAGTTCTTTAGATCCAGGATGAAGGGTTTGGTCTCCTCCTCAGGCTCCGGCTGTGGAAGGACGCCGATGGAGCGGTGCTGTGGGTGCGACCACCTCCTCTGGTGGCTGTGTGGTTCAGGCAGCAAACTCTGTACCTGGTTCTGCTGCTCCAACGTCTCAGGGACATACTGGACTCCACCGCTGTGGGCAGCGTGGCCATGACCCTAGTGGACAATGCACATTCAGACATTGTATAAATTATGGAGTTTTTATATGAAGCAGACACAATAACTCTGTTGGAGCAAAATGAATGCGTTTTGCAGCCTTGTTGACTGTGCAGGCACAACCCTCAATAACGCAAAGAACAAGGGCGGATGAGACAGGCCTAAAGTAGCCACTGGCACATATTCAAAAGCCAGTGGCTATTTTAATACAAACAACAAAACAGGTCCATCTTTTATAGTGGCCCATTGATGAGTATAGAAACAATTAGTGCTCTGTTTCCAGGAAGAAACCTTGAAACCATCTACCACTTCACAGCTTGGTCAGCAATTCCTAAAAGCCCCTGAGGCATCTAACTAACCAGCCAAGTGACCAACCAGCCTTCGTTCATTTCATTTTTTTTTTTTCCCACAACAGTCATGGCATCCAGGCGGTGGACAAAGAGGGGCCTGTGCCAGAGAGATCCTCTTTTAGCTTTAATGAGAGGGCCTGGGAGGCGTGGGACCCCTGGGCTGGTGCAAGTGTCTGAACCTGCTCTGCTGCCGCCACCACTTAATTTGACCTTTCAGGTTTTACAGTTACTAAGAAGGAGGGCCAGCAGGAGGAAACATTGATCTCCGAGGTTGATGGTGATTGCCGATGGCATTATAATAGTGGGGGGAACTGTAGATATGTGGAGTGGATCCGGAGCACAGTCATTGAAAATTGATTTTTGGTTGGTCTGATCCTCTAGTGTGCATTTGTCTGTTTCACTTCTAACAGGACACACATTCACTTCATTCCTGACACTGGTCAAAACCAAACCTAACCAGACTCTAATGAACCCTTGTCTGCTATTCACTCTATATTATCCTGAATACGCTAAAGTGGCATAAACATATGATTGGGCAGTCTGGAGCTGAGCCAGCTTGTGGTCTGCTCAGAACAAACCAGTGGCAGTTAGAGGGCTAAAGAGGAGAAGAAATGTCTGAATTAATGACCGGTCGGTTGATGATTTATACTTATGGCCTCTAGAACAGGGCGTACTTTTCACTGACTGCTTGTGATTGTCCCATAAAGAAGTTATGTGGTCAGTCAAATCCAAGCATGTGAACACATAATGCCTGTTTAGAGGAGAAGCCCCGTCAAGCATGATAAATGATGGATGAAGAGTTGGCCCCCTCCCCAGATATCTGTAAACTGGTGGTGACAAGTAGATAACCTTGTGAGGATGTTTAGCCTTTCTCTCTGTAACTTCATACACTGTTTGTTGCAACATGTGTGCAAATATTACAGATATTTCGATAAATCCGAAACCCGCTATTTACAACATTTTTTTGCCACGACCACTCAGCATCAAACACACTGAACACATTTGACAGGCATTTCTAACACATGCTAAGACAAAATATTGAAAGTAGTGTAACAAGATAAAAGAGAGGTATGTACATGTTAACACCTTGAAGTCAGTGTACACAGATTGCATAGATTTAAGGTTGTTTGAGTCCAGTTTTAAGCTGAAACAGCAGGGAAATCAATTATTAGTAGTAACTATTCTATTCTGGTAATTAATAAGTCGTTCATATGCATTTACCGAGGAATAAATAAAGCTTTGAACTAGAGAGTATTTGCTGTTTTCTCTGTCTCCTTTGGATTTTGGACAAGACATTTGAAGATGTCAAACCCAATACTGCCTGACAATTTATATACTGAAAGATTAATTGACTGCATCAACAGTGAAATAGTCAGTCAGCTAATTAGCTAGTGCTTATTTCTCAATTGATTGAAAGTCAGAAAGTCAACACTTTGAGCATCTCCCATATTTAAAACGTCAGTTTCTTTTCTTTTGAACTCACCAACAACAACTCTTACTGCTCCGAAGTCCAATAATGACTTTTGAAATCCAAGACCAACCAACATTATTCTCTGAGTCTGTGAGGCAAGAAACACAAGCCTCTTACTTTAGCTTCTCATCTAACACCTGATTTATGGTGTTGCTGTCTGGTATGAACCTTTATTGGCACAATCCTCCAGCATGATGCTCCATTTTACCCTGTTACCGGCCTGTTACGAGCCTGAATACATGACATGACATATCTGATCACCAGCAGAGACCATACACACCTAACTCTCTCACACACACATGCACCTCACGACGTAAGGACTTACGTAAACACAAAAGGGCTAAGTCCAGAGTCATGAGAGAGGCCACATACTTTCACACCCTCCTCATCTCGTCTTGTTACACATCTGGATCCTGTATTCTTTCGCCCTGTATATCACTCTCCTCCTCCTTCCCCCCCCCCCCCCCCCCAGTTTTCTCTGATCCTGCTCTCCTCCTCTCGGTAGTGAGCCTGTTCTGATCAAAGGGCCCGACGGCTGATGGCATGCAGTGTGTTTAACAGGGGAGACTGTATGGATGCAGCGGGGGACCTCGGCCCGGCTCTCCACAAACATCAATGACAAATCCGACCCTTTGGCAAAACACTGTGTCCTCCTTTCAAGTGACTGCAAATAATGATCCATTTTTGGGTTGCTGTCATTGCTGCTGCTGCTGCTGCTGATGATGATGATGACACACATTCAGGTTGGGGAGAGGAGACCGGTGGGATAGGTGGGGGCAGGATGGGCTGAAGAGGTGATGGGATCCAGTAGACTTTGGAGGTGGGGGTCGGGGGGGGGGGCAGGCTGGGAAGGCAGGCGATGTGGCAGCCCTGATTTATGTGCCCGCAGATATCAAAGGCCCCTGCACTTGGCTGTTTCCAAACCATTACAGAAGAACAATAAACTATGGGCGCTCTTTGATCGCCATCTTTCGCAAATGGAAACGGGACAACAAATGCATGCCTTGGTGGAAATCGGGGTGAGGTTGTGGAGGTGGGGGGGGGACACAAAACAGACAGGGCAAACAGGGCAAACAGGTCCCAACATTTGGGAAAGAGGCCACTTCGACACAAACTCCTCCTCCTCCTCCTTTACTGAGAGATGGGGGTAAAACCACAAACAGGAAATTCCACATTAACACAATAAAGAACCAATGTAAACAATCAGATGAATGACACTTGACCCCGGCTCCAGTGTGAGAGATGCCGAGGGTTCGCCTTATTCTGGTTACATAAGCATCTCGTTACCGGGCACCCGCTTTACTGAGCCTCCCCTCCTCTTTCTAGCTCTTCCTCCACTAATCTCCCCTCTCCATCCACCACTTAGACATGCATCCAGCAGGTCACAGGCGAAGGTACACAGTCATCAACTTGCAGCCCTTTGGGTGAATGAAAAGCACAATCTCATAAGCAGCAGCGTGTATTTTTTCTCTCCTCACTAATCATTCCCTTCTCTTCTTCCCGCCCTCTTTTTCATCTCTGTCTCTCTCTCTCTGTTTTTTTTTTTTTTTTTTTTGCTTTGACATCAGTCAGAGAGATGATGAGAGAGAATCCCAATAGGGCATCCATGGGAGGCCACACAAGAAGGAGAGAGTTCAAAGGAGAAAAAACTGAACCCTGACACAAACACACACAAACAGACTTTGATATCCAAATACGTCATGTGTAACACAAACATTCCCGTAAGACGCACACCACACACAGCACAGCACAGCACAGCACAGCATGTGTGTGTGTGTGTGCATGTGTGCCTGTGTGTATAGGGAATTTAGATTTATTATAGCAGGGTGTTTGCCCAGTGATGGCAGACCTTACTATACATGGAGAGAGAAGTGGAACAAAAGAGAGCAACATGCTGTTTCAGCTAAATTTACTGATTGAACCAGTGATAGAGGAAAGTGGCTGACTGCAGCAGTTTCAACTTTTTCTTCAATATCCAGATAGTAAACAAAATAAGTGCACAATGAATGGTAGAAGATGCATTGTAAATGATATCAAATTATAGCCTAGATTACAATGTTAATCTAATATAAGTATTATGTAAGTACTTTATAGCAGTGTGTTTTGTACTTCATAACATTTATGCTATTAATAGATTTTAGTACATATTTGAACTTTATTAACACTTTTCGGTAGCGTTTGTATTGATATTAATACATTGTAAAATGAACTATATTGATAAATGGAGCAGTGATATGAAAATAAAGTTTCATTTAGTTTCATTTTCCAAAACATAACGGTTTCTCAGCTGCAGGTGTGACTTCAACACGTCGCTGCTTTTTCAAAACCTATCTGCTTAACTTTCTATGCACCGAGAAAAAGAAAGAGAGAGAAAAAAAGCTAACACATAAGAAAGTGAGAGGTAAACTCACCTTGTGGGCCACGTTCCTGTGTCTGGTAGGAAAGCCCGTACCTAAACTCAGGAGAAGCACCGACCAGAGCACGAGCAGCATCTGAAATCTCCCCGCCACCTCTTGACGCATCTTGTCTACTTCAAAGCTTCCTGTGAACGTTTGTAGAAAAAAAAAAAAAAAGTACTTTGGATGCTTCTCTCTAACTACTCTCGCTAAACTGCTGCGTCGGCTCCGGAGCAGCTCTTGTGTGTCCCCCCCTCTCTCTCGTCCTTTCTTTCGTTTGTCAGCAACTTTGATTCGGGACAAATGAAGTTTTTTTTTTCTTTTTTAGGCCTCGTCGGTCTCCAAGTGTCGCACTTTATGAAGATGCGCACCGGCGTCCTGAGGTATCCCGCGCGCTATCCATATCTGGCACCGGCGCCTCGCGCAGCAACGGTCACTCCGTACGGCGGCTCGAGCTCAGCGCGTCTCTTCCCCATAAAAAGCGACGGGTCGGGAGAGCCTTAAGTAGCAGAAAAAACAAAGTCAGATACCCCACGCAGAATATCTCCCCGTCCGCACCGGCGCTCGGCTTATTCAACTACTTTAAACTGTGAGTCACTCCGTCGTGGGTGGGTGGGTGTTTTCTTCCAATACATTGACATCTGGAGCTCATAGTATGCTGCGCGTTTTTTTTTTTTTTTTAGTTTTTTCTTTTCTTGCTGGCTATCTGTCTGATGCGTTAATCCATTATCCAGCTGAAGTTCATCCACCGGTTCGGATGCATGTGTGAGTGTGAGTGTGTGTTGGTGTGTGTGTGTGTGTGTACCGCCCAGCCAACCGGTTTTGGTAAACTTGCCTTTTACGCACGCATTCAGCGGGTTGATGCTGAGGGAGTTGGGGGTGGGATGCTCATTGCTCACAGCTGTGTGTGGAGGGGGTTTGCGCTGGGCCACGGAGTTTCTTGATAAGGTAGCCTTAAAGGTTTAGTTGGCTTGTTACCTACAAAAGGCTGCAGAGGAGTGTGGACATTTGGCTACTCACTTCACAAGAGAAAGGTCCATTTATCAGACTCTGATATGAATAAATAAGTGAAATCATTCTCCTCCTTCCTACAGTCTACTCTGTCACGTTTTTTCTCCTCTTTAGACTTGTTTTGCCTCTGAACTCAAACAAGTTATTATCTCATCCTGCTGGCATACTGTTTTAGAAAATTACCATTTTAAGACTGTAGTGAATGAGTGGCCAATGTGGAATGCTGTATAATGGCAGGATGTCAGTGACTTATCAGTCAAAAAGGCTCTACAACATGTTTGTCAAGAGCTTTTAAGCGGTGACTAAAGCCTGTGTGTGCTGTAAATAAACACAAACCCATTCCAGAACTTGATACTAAGAAAGTGATTTAATCTTTGCAGCACTGTTTCCACCAGCATGGTCAACAAACATCATGGCTTTACAAACTCCTCTAAGTGGTTTATCTTCAACCCCAAACACAACTCCAAGGGCAAAAGCAAATGATAAGTAACTTTTCCAATGGTCACTGCAGGTCAGATCGCAGGTATTTGCGGTAGATAGGCTGGAAACATGTCACATCACATCAAAGAGCTGTGAGCAAGTTCGCCTTTGTATAATCTCTCTGGACTTTAATTCCTCAGTTTCAGTGAGGGAAAACTGGCTGAGAGAAACCGTCACGTTGCTGTTTGCAATTACATTTTTGCCTCCATAGACAGAAATGTAGAGGCCGAACATACTGCATGGTGCTGCAGACAGCTAGAGAGGAAACTCTGACAAGAAGAAATTCTTTATGTCAGAGCACATTTCTGAAGAGTGCAAATCCAGATCATAGTCATGTGTTCCACCTTTTATATTACATTTATTAAAAGCAAATGCATCTCTGAGTTGTTATTCAAGCCATTTTCTGTGAAAGAAAAGAAAAAAAAACACAATATTGGAATGACTCACACAAAATTAAGACTAATGTCTAAAGGATGTACAGTTAACAAGAGACCCCAAAAAACCTTGGCGTGCTGTGCTAAAAAATGCCATAAATATCAACAAAAGCATCTCTGAACTTGTGTTGAGTTGAATCACTTTGGTGAACATGTGTAGGATTGGTCACATAGCCAGACAATTGCCAGCTTTTAGACTGGCTGCACCGAAGCACCCTCCAATTCACATCAGTAAAGTGACAGAACGTAAACACACACGTGAACACAATGTTTGACGGAGACATGTCATGTACGCCGTGTTTGGGGTGATCTCACACAGAAAAAAAAAAAAAAAAATCAGACAAAACACTAAAATAAAACAAAAACTGAACAATGAAAGCAAGTTGATATGGAATGTCACTCCAGAAGATGATCACAGCTGATAAATTATACGAAAACAAGTACATTTAAAGCATATTTATACAAATGTATGAAGGTTTCAGTGACTACGTCATCTGTGCATTTACAATGCCTGTCAGTAGTGCTGCACTGAATTTAAGACGTGTAAGTAGTCAGTTAAAACACATACCTTCCACTGGGACACATTTGGAGCTGCCTTTCAGGTAATAGTTAAGATTTTCTGACAAACGTAAGATAGCAGAAAACTGACAAATAAATAAAGCCGTCTGTACATCGGATAAACGTGGGCACAGCATCGTCATACATACAGATCCTAGTTACAGCGTGTCATCGTGCTCAGAGATGGGTGTCGACGCTGAAACACATGAAAGCACTTGAGTGAAAATGGCTGAACCAAAATAGAAAAAAAAAAAAAAAAATCACACATGTAGCTCATTAGCTTATAGAAATGTTAAAGACACTGGGCTCAAGTTTTTGAGTGCAGGTGTAAACAGTAAATAAGAATGAAAAATATTTCTAGAAAATAAGCAGTAAAAAATATTCCTTAGTCTTGCTCCCTGGGATTCTTTCCCTGTTAAATTTTATTCGTTTGGAACATCTGCTTTGCATTTTAAGAGAAAAGGTAGAAAATATATCTATACATATATATATCCTTTGGTGAGGGAAAGAACCCAATATTCTATACTCTCTATTCAAGTAAAAGTGATTAGGAAAAAGCCATCAGATAAATACATAAGGAGAACACATGCTTATGTTACTCCTGTGAAATAATGTATCTCACTTTGAGGTTTGGGAGGCTACCCTAAGGCAGTTTTACCAACTTCGGGATAAATAATATTTACATATATAATTTTTTCCTTTGAGTGCATCATAGCAATAGCTATGATCAGATTTCGTTTTCTCCAAGTGCATGAGTATGAACTCATGACAAAAAAACAAACAAAACAAAAAAAAAGTCGGTCTACTTTGCTCCAGGCTGGTTGACAAAGAAACTCCACGTTGTTATTATTGCACAAATAAGATACACATTTAATGTGCACACAGGGATAAGACTTGACGTTAGACTGGTGTAGTCACAATAAGCTAGGACAAACTGAAAGGCTGTCAATGCGCTCTGTAACAAACGGACACAGGATGATGAGGGTGATTTTGGTCCTCCCCTGTTAGGGGTGAAGAAGCTGGACAGGTCACTGACTGCACACAGGCTAATGAGCGATGCTAGTGTGCAGGTCTTAGAACGGGGTGGACCGGGTTGAAGGCTTAGGTTCTGGTGGGTCCTCGAGAGTCCGATGCCAAGAGAAATTAAGACGTGGGGTGGAGAGACTGGCTCAGAGGGATGAGGGATATCAAACAAGAAAAGGTAAAGTGAGGGAGGGAAAGTGATTTGGTAGGAGGGGGCGATGTGGCTCAGTCCTGCAGCAGGCTCTCCTCTGACATCCATCCCAGAGAGGGAAGCGGCTGTTCACGTCTCGAGTACTTCAGCTGCAGCAGGTCACCCACTTCACCGATGGCTGCCAATGCCTGGAATAGGAAGAGGAAGAATGCTATTAATCTGACTCCAAAGAGACATGATTTACACCAGCTAGGATGAGTGTAGATAGTGAGACAGACAATAAAACACTCACAGCTTGAAAAGAGATTTCTTTCAGAGGTGATAAATGAAGTGATAAACCGTAATCACACTTGGATTTTAACCACTGAATATGTCAGAGAAGTAAAGGAAAGGGGGCTTCGAAAAAGAAAAGGTGAACAGAAGGCCTGCCTGCATAAACCACAACTGAACAGAGACTCCTCCACTTCTTCCACAAGAGACTGTATCAGCATTGCAACGCTGCAGGACACCTGGAAACAATTTACCTTCCTCCTGACCTTTTTTCTGATTCAGTGGTTTGAGAAATAGCGAGAGCTGGCTTTTCCAAAGACGGAAAAAGCGGCTCCTCGAAGTGCTCTACAAAGACAGGCTGATGCCCTTTAAATGGACTATTACAAACGGTGTTGACATGCTCCTCAGTAAGATGAATGAAGTGTCTTTGGAGAGACAGAGCAGCTCAAATAAAAGTCTCTGTCTGAGCCACACCATAATACTCAGAGACAACTTGGCCATCCAAGTTTCTTCATAATAAAGGACATATTGGGAGCCTTTATTATTCAACAGACACACACACTCACACAAAGCTGTCAGTCAGCAGCCAGACAGACAGATCTGGTTGATTAACAGCTGAGAAAGCCTTATTGAGTGTTTGGATCCACGATCATCCATGAATCCAAATAAACTCTTATTCCATGTTGAGGATAAATAAAGTCTTCAGCTATAAACATCTGTAACGACATCCTCTCGACTGGATCCAGGGCTTAAGAAGACAGACTCTGAGGAGAGATCAAATGTGCCTTTCTCTTACATCTTGAGTGATAAATGTGGCTGCGGTAGCCTGGAAGTGGCAGGATTCAATAATTGGAGTGTTTTTGTTTGCATGTTGTTATTGTTTAATCAAAAACATAAATTTTAAAATAACAGTAATAAACAAGTTAAATTAGATTTTCAAGATGATTTAGTTTCCGCCCCAATAAAAGTTTTTCTGTTGCTCCTGCAAGTGGAAATTATAGACACGCCAGTTCACAAGGATCTGTTTTGCCAGTACTTCTGAGGAAAACTTTTGGTAATAATAAATGAAAGGAAAAATAACAAGAAAAGACAAAGGAGCTGCCACTGATGTCTCCTGTCATCAGTCTCAGACCATTTTTTGTATTAAAAAATCATTTCCGAATTGATTTTAACATGGAGTTTTGCAGCATTAACGTCTACTAACATTCACCTTTATGCACTGTTTGAAAATAAACATACACTATGCAGACCACCTGCATTGTCAGTTATTTTTCTGTTTCAGGAAGTAACTGGACCGACTGGGAGACTTACTGTGTCTAGCATATCTCTGGTATGCGCGGCCGAAACGCAGAAACGAGCCCTCGATTCGATGATGGGTGTCGCTGGGAAGCCGACCACCACTGTGCCGATGTTCCTCTTCAACATCTCCCGACCAAAAGCCCTGTAAAGCAACGCCACCATTAGACACAGGGCAACACTGGGCAAACCATTAACACACCATGACATCCTGAAGATGTTCTCTTCAATGCATTAAACTGAAGTAATTCACAGCTTTCCACACATCAACATAAATTCTATTCTACCCATCACCCACCATTCTTATCTCTGATGTTAAAATGCATTGATTTAATAGTAAATATAAATAACATGAGGACGTAGTAGGCATACCCAATTTTGGCGGGCATGTAGAGCATCATTGGTACCACAGGCGAGTCGTCATTGCCGTAGATGATGAAGCCCATTTCGCGCAGTTTCCTGCGGAAGTAGGTGGTGTTCTCTGATAGCTGCCTGAGGCGATCAGCACCTGGAGTACACAGAGAAAAAGTGCTGTTTTAGAACTACATTTAACAACACAGGCATATACTTGTTGTTGGTAAGAGATGGGTGACGGACAAATTAAAAAAGTTAAATTATTATGGCAACTTCGACCATCTTGTCACCCTGCATGGTTAAAGGTCTTGCTGAGGGGCTGTGAATTAACACTGTAGAGACTGTTCACTGATGAGGAAAATCCTATTAAGAGATTCAATCATAATACTAACAACATTTTACTTATTAACAAAGCTTGTGCGTGTTTTTTTTTAACTGCTTTTCTGCTGCAATTAGAAAACTCAGAGTCTCTCGGCTCTGATTGAAGCCCCTCGTCACCGTGGTGCACCCACACAGGTGTTTTCACTTCATTTGCCTGATTAGCTCTCTCCTCATCAGCTCAGTGCCCACACACACTGTCCTTGACTGACACTCTGTACTGTATTAGCTCCACGGCACCTGTTGGGACAGGACTCTATTGTGATTACTGTAAGTGACCTCACAGTTTCAGGCAACCTGTGCAGGTCTAATCAGCCAGAACACCTGTGGGGGTGAGCGGAGCAGCTCTTCTACACATCGTTTCTCTGCCTTTTCCTTCACTGATAATTTTTGTACTCTAAAGAGTCTGCTTTTAATCTGCAATTTTAAGTCTAACATGATACAGGGTGGAGTAACGAGTTAGAGTTGATGAGCTGATAAGTTCAGGAACAAAACCATGTCAGCAAATGTAAAACGACCTTGTCTTCTTACATGTTACACAAATTTGGAGACCAGTGACGGGAATAACTGCGTTATAAAATAACAGCGCTACTTTTTTCAGTAACAAGTAATCAAAAACAGTTGCTGTTTCTCCCGTTATAACGCTGTTATCATTACTGGCAATAAAATGCTCCGTTACTTGACTCAAGAAGACCTGTCACAAAATAATTCATATGTTAAAGTGTACATTATACACACTTTTCAGTCCATCAACTAAGTCGGAAAAAAGCTGTTTATCTGGAACTAACCAGCTCACTCAGTATTCCTACGCACAGGCAGCAACGCAGAGGAACCTGCCTGTGTGGAGGAATATTGGGTGAGTCGGTTAGTTCCAGATAAACGGGAGGTCAGGGTTATGGTGAGGGGGTTAGGGGGCGAGTCCAAGTAATTTGACATATTTGAGCATTTTATAAAAAAAAGTAACACAATAGTTACTTTTCCTGGTGATTAGTTACTTTTATAATGTAGTAATACAGTTACTAACTTAGTTAGAAAGTAACAAGTAACTATAACTAATCACTTTACACTGTTGGAGACAGCACTTCACCGCTGGCCTTTGAAGATAACCAGGGTTCTTGAAGTCTGAGGTCAAGGGGCTGAAGCCACACAGGCATCAATCCTCATGTGTCAGTCTGACGCACAGTGTGGAGCCATTCACTGAATCCTCGGGCCGAGCCTCCATGGACAGCATCTTAACAAAGCAAATAACCGGACGGCACAAAGCACCGACAGCTACACACATCTGCCTGGCTTTGCTGAATAACAGAGCAAAATCATCACGGCTTCAAAGCACCCTGAGACACAACAAAGTCTGACATTATATTTATCCAGACTTTTTTTTTCCCAGACAAGGAATCCAAAGCTATTCTCAGCATCAGTTGGCAGCAAAAAATAAGTAATGTATGATATTCAGATTTGCTTCTTAGCATTCTCTTCAAATTGAAAAAAGCTTTGCCCCCTTTTGTACCCCTATGTATCATCCACATATCTGATTGATGTAAGCTTCAAACAACAAATGTCCATTTTGATGCAGGCCGCTGCCGGGAACCATGAGCAGCCGCCCTTAGCAACTCGAACGCACCAACAAACCGTTAGCAGGCAGCTCAGCTGTCACTTCAACTTCATGTCAGTGTCTGGGTCTTCAAAGGCTTGAATTTCAAACAGTGACGGGGCTGCAACCAATCAGACTGTCATTGTTAGTCTTCTACAAGGAAAACATGTCAGGCTGGGATATGTTGCAAGGTCAGCCAGTTTGGCCTTCTCTTCTCAGAAACAGTTTGAAGACAGAGCTGATGACATTGTGGAAAGGCCACACTACACAGGATACACTAGGTGTTTATTCCTGCTCCTAATGGTTGAATGGCTGGGGAGTAAGGTAATCTGATCTTATATCAGCATTTTAAGGGAGGCTGCATCAATCAAGCTCCGTAAAGACTAAAGAGGTGCCGCCCGGTAAGAAAAACAAGCCTTGGTGATCTGTTTGTGTGTGCAGGCTACGAGTCCAACAGGGTTTGATCTGCACAGATCTCTGGCCCTGTGCGCCATGCTGTGCTGCACCCAGCGTGAGGGCAAAGAAGCACATAAATGTAATGAAACACACATCTGAAAGCCATAAAGGGAAACGGTAGAGGAGACGGCATACCACCGATTCAAGACCTTGTTCTAGACCGGCGTGACTCAGAGAGAGGGCAAGGGACTGTCCACCTACCGGTTTCAAAGAAAAAAAAAGAAATCACATCCTGAAAGATAAAGACAGGAGGAAACTGCTGTGGCGGACTACAGGGAGACCTTCAAATATGCAAAACCGCATGAAACATGAAACCCAGCCATACTGCAGGCTTTATCTCACCGTCATCAGACTGGTGAGTGAAAGAAAACACCTGCAACATTTAAGAGCAACTTTTCAGCCAAGGAAAGACACGCTCAAAGAGCCCATTTCAAAATAATAGAAAATAAACAACATTTTCCAAAGCAATGTTGTGCAACTTGGTATGACAACTATCTCTACAGGAACAACAAAAGAAGACTAGCTGTCACTGTATAACAGGAAGTGACTATTTATGGCCTTCCTATCCCACTTTACAATCTAAAGGGCGTGTGTGCACGTCGATGTAGGAAGGGCACGCACCCACGTGGCATTACAATCATACTTAGAATGCGTTTACACATGACATATAATATGATAAGACTGTGTAACACACCTTTATTTACTGGTAAGTCATTGCCAGCGATAGCAGCCTTTATCACTCGGCTGTGAATAAAACATGTGGAGCATAAACAGGCGCACACAGTATAAAGAAGTCAAAGTACAAAAGCTGGCAAAGGTGAAGGGAGTTGAAAGACAACAAATGCCTCAGCTTAAGACCTCAGGCCTGCTGGAATGAAAGTCTGAGTAAAAAGGCCCATACTGCCATCTTGTGGTCATGTGTGATACCAGCAGACCAGAAAAAGTAAAATCTCCAATCGGACAAAGGCAAAAAAGGACATCGCCACAGTTGCTTCTATTTGATCGGTATCGTTTCAGGCACCTACCAAGTGTGGTCCCGTCCTCTCCCATGATGATCTTCATAGAAGTGATTATCTGCTGGGCCACAGGAGGGGACATGGAGGTAGCGTACACAGCGCTGTGAGAGTGGCGTCGCAAATAGTCAATCAGCTCCTGCAGAGAAATGACATTAACGTTACCTCTTCTGTTGGCCAATTACAACAGAAACGTGAAACATTAAAATGAAGGAGACACTGTAGTTTGATACATAAGCAGCTTCACAATAGAAATGCTGTTAATTCACTAAGTTGAATGCTTAGGACATGGGCTTCCTCACAAACAATATTTCAGTCAATATACAGTGTGATCTGAGCAGGACTCATCTGGAAACTGTGGAAAGTGTCACAGATAGTTACTTCTGTATTTGAAGTGTTGCTTAAGATGTAGTTCCATCTTGTATTTGAATATTTTTCTCTCCCAAGTCCAACTTAAGTGGTACGAAATTACCACTGAACCGAGTTGTTCAGTTGCACTGACTGAAAATGAAAGTTTATCATGAATCAGATCATTTTCAGACAAATGGGAAGCTAAGTTTCCCATTGCTGGTAAACAGTATTGTGTAACACTAAAACTGAATGACACACAACGTGCTGGGTTTCAGTCTAGGAACTTGCTATGGCCTCTAAAGAGGACTAGGTGCTCTAGCTACTATTCCCTTCAAGCAGAGGACGCTTCATATGTGTCATCTGAGATCTCCTTAATTTAAACACTTCACCAACCTTTTTGCCTCCAATGTATCCCCCGGCAGCACCAAAGCTCTTGGTGAACGTCCCCATCATGATATCCACGTCTTTGGGATCCAGGCCAAAGTAGTCCACCACCCCCCTCCCGTTAGGCCCCAGGGCTCCGATACTGTGGGCCTCATCCAGGTACAGATAGGCCTTGTAGCGCTTCTTCAGGGCAATGACCTCTGGTAGTCGCACAATGGATCCCTCCATACTTGAGAAGAAAAAAAAACAATTTGGTAAGAAACACATTTTTAATGTGTTATTATGCCAGCAGATTGGTGGGCGAAAATGACAGGTATATTTGTTTATAATTTATTATTCAATATAAAACACAATAAAGTGTACAAAAAGTGACGAGGTCTGAATATGCTTTGAAGGCACTGCACTTAAATAATACAAGTAGTTCATTTAAATGACATCATCTTTCCAGCTGATATACATGTTTGCGTTTACTGACTGACAATCACAACCTCAATGAAGTCAGAAAGCTGCGGTGTAGCTGAGGGGCCATGTGGAGCAGTTGACCCTATAGACAACTTCTGACACTGGCGTGGGTGTTAATATGTGTGTGTGCAAGCACTGTCTATTTTAGCAGTTGAAGCATTTGCTTTGAGATCCCAGAGGACATGAAACTCCATTAACATTGCATTAGTAAAGGGCATTGATTATGTCAGGCAGCTTCACTGAGATCTATATTGATCAACACGATCAATTACCTTTATAGTAAGTACACTTCAAAGAACAAGGAATAGATTATCCTAAAAGGAGAGTGGGCACACTTCCAAATTGCCATTATTTTCTATATTTAAACAAAGTGAAATCGGGGAATGCTGCCACCATGAAGGGACTGTGAGTAGGAGATGTGTGTCCTACAGTAGAAACCCTTAGGTATTAGTATTGACATTTTGTAAAAATGTCTCTGTCCAGTTGTTGTTTGTTTGAGTCAGCAGAGACTTCTTACACTGAAGTCTCATCTGCTGAAATACTGCTTAGCCATCCTATAAAATGTTGGTACTATGCCCGTATCATAAAAGGAAACCCAAGAGCTTTGCAGTGTGACATGTCTTTAACAAGTTACAGATCTGTTACAGATGCATTATGGGTAAATACAACACACAAGTATTTTGAAAGGTGTTGTCTTTTGTCAGCCTTTTGTTCAAATGTACAAATAAAATGACAAATTAACTGCTAGTCAAGCTAAATAAAGATTAATGAGTTCTCACCCAGACAGCTGTGGGTGTCAAGTAATTGGCAGTAAACACAGTGCAGTGTGATACAGCTGTGGCATAAAAATACTTGGTGGAATCGCAATATAGCAGAAATAAAACTTAATTAGCTAAGTTAGCTTAAGGTTAATGGCAGCGTGTTATTTGGCTCAGGCAATTTTCTGGCCTGTATGTTTGTGTGTGTAAGGGCTAGAGTTAGATCTACTGTAAGAGAAATTAAAAAATGATGGTGTGTACCTGTATATGCCCTCCACCACAATGAGGATTTTCTTCCATGGTCGATGTGTTCTCGGCTGCCCGTGTACAATGGCGTCTCTCAGCAGCTTCTCCAGGCTTTGCATGTCTGCAATACAAAAAGGAGTTTCCGAATTAAACACTTTCCCACACTAGTTTCAAGTTACTTATTAAACAACCGATAGTGAGAAAAGGACATCTCTGAGCCAGAGAAAAGGGTTTGTCGGCCAGGGATAGATCTTATTCCTCTAAAGTAATCGGAGAGCTTTTGTGGAGTAATGGATGAGCGTCAATATTTTATGGCTGCAACCCTTTGAAGCACCAAGTGTTTCCTTAGCACTAAGCCTGCCTAGTTCCTGGTGGCTGATCGTTGGCCTGGATGAGTCAGGATCTCTGGTGACTGTGTGTATACATGTACCTGTGTGTGTTTGTCCTTAAAATGAATAGATAAATCACACCACACCCACAGTCAGTGACTACTGTGTGATTCAACAAAGTGAATTAATGCAGAGCTGTAAAAGTCAAGTAAGTAAGCCTGTCCTTTGTAGTAAAGACAAACTGCATTCAATGAAGCAACTGTAAGTAAAAGCAGATTACAGCAAATGATGGTCTCTATAATAATAAAAGGTCCATTACAGCCTCTTTCATCCTGTGACTTTAGTGAATGTGCAGGATGTGCGCACAAGTCACAATCCTATCTGACTGATCTCATGAAAGGTGCTTGGCATTGGAGGTCACCTACTGTTGTGTTTGAAGACCCGAATTGTGGAGGCAGACAGGCGGGCTCCCAGCACCAGCGATGCATGATTCAGCTCATCACTCAGGATAAGACAACCCTGAAACAAAAAGAGAGAAAGACATTTTTCTTTTTGAACTTATGTTGCAGAGTTGTGTTTTTTAAAATCTGATTTCTATGTTGCAAGGGAGGCAACACCTAATTAGCCAAAGTCAAACACCAGTACTTCTTTAGAGCCCCGCTTGCAAAATGTTCAATGTTGAGCAATGACTTGCCCAGATTAGTCTCTGTAACATATAAAGAGTATTGCCAATACTGTTATCTACTTGATTTTACTTTTGATACGTTAGAAATGAATAGTCACAAATGATGTTTGTCTAATTTTCTATTAGAATTGAGACCGTGGGAGCAACTGCAGCATTTAAGAAAACTGTAGCTGCCTGTTTTAGTGGCATGTGATGTTGTGACATCTTGCAGCTCCAACATGCATTGTTAAAAGTTCAGGATGCATCACATGAAGTCAGTGCTATACACACACCACATTAAGTTGAATAAGCCTGTTGCCCGTACTTAACCTGTGGGTGTGACAACTGTGACATAGTTCATCTGGTGTTGTGCAATGTAAATCAATGTAATGTGTGATAAACCCAAAGTGTGTGTGTGTGTGTGTGTATCATGGTAATCACATTATTGCAAAATCCATTTCATGACAGAATGTGACACCAGTGACAAAACCAGTATGCCTCGTAAAAAAAAACAAAAAAAACAGACAATGACATAAGTGAAAGATATGATAGCCTGTTGAAGTAAATATGATTTTGCATTAAACAGAGCACAAGCTCACTTATAAACAAGAGCAAGTGTTTTCACAGGTCTAAAGCTGGAGTAACGTAAATCCAGGATGGGAATTGTTGTTCATTTGATGATTAATATGAAGTCAGCACATCCAGAAATTCACACACGTCACACAGTTTCCTCTGGTCATTGAATGAATGAGCTTGTTACATAACACACAATTCCACCATGACATAAGGATGTGAGTTAGCAGAAGGATCACGAGTATAGTTAACAATTTATGAACCCTTGTGACAGGGGCAGTGCGTCAGATGTGTACTGTCTCGTCGTATGTTTCTTTTGACCATCTGCATTTTTGTTTTCCCCTCATTTCATCAGGAAATGTGTTCTTTGACTCAAGGTACACACGGCTGTCAGCTACTTCCTGATCGAGCACTGGCTATAGAAGAAAAGAGTACATAAGGACACACGTAAGGAGCACTGGTGTGTGTGTGTGTGTGATTTGTTGGGGTTAGAACAACAGCGACTGGGACAGGCCAAATATCACTCTCTGACCTGCAGCTCTGTTTTGAAAGCTCCGGCCCGGAAACTAGTGTGTTGTGGAACAGTCTGAACTTTTCGAGCTTGGCCGTACATCTGAAAATATTTTTCACTTACCACAGGAAACAGTGTTTTTCCTGAACAGTAAAGCACTAAAAACTGTTGCTTGCTTACAATTACAGTGTGGGACCAAGGAAGGGCCACTGTGGCCATGAAGAAACAAAAGAATATCCAAAAGCAATCAAATCAAGAGGAACAGGCTGTTGTGTGGAGAGCAAGAAAAGGAAAACAAAGGAAGTGAATGAAATTCCATACCTTCCCAGTAAGAGCAGGAATGTTCATAGAGTTGGTTGCGAAACCCATCCCGAAAGTCATGGATGACTCAACACCAAGGAACCTGGCAACCAACTGCTCCATCTCTTCGTGGATGTCCAGGTTACCTGGAAATGACACATTCTCAGTTTAATGACAACTCCCCATTCGTGTACTGTAACTTGTCTCCTGAGAGACATGTTCAAGTGACTCTTTGTGCCTTTTTATAATGAAAAGAAACACTCCTTTATTACTTGATCATAAGGGCTAGAAGTTTTTTTTTTTTTTTTCCACTCTTACCCATTTCACAGCGAGTGCTGGCCACTCCGACGCCGTACTTTTGCGTGGCTTCGATAGCAGCGTCGGCACACGCCCCGACGTTCTCAGCAAAGCCCAGGTAGTTGTATGAGCCCATGTTGATGACGTCTTTCACCACTTTCCCTGTGTGACTGAAAGCGACAGAGACCCAGAGAGTCAGACACAGAACAGGTACCCTGACTCTAGGTTAATAGAAATAATTAGGTTCAACAGGGTGACTTTGTCTGCACTGGTTGCTTGGCAACAGGTTCCTACTCAATGTTGTCCTAACCGCCACGGTTATCAAGCGTGGTGATAATATACAATAGTTTATTGTCCAAAGGGAACTGACCTAGCAGAGGCAAACAGAGAACAAAATACAACAAAGCTGTGTACATTACACACATACCAGTCAGAATCACAAAAATATGACACAACCTTGACTTCTCAGAACGGTTTATCTGCAGAGTCTGAGATATTAATGCAATTTCCAAAATGTGTTTTAACTGTTTCACAAAGCACTATATATATTAGTCCTGCTAACAATGAGTGATAACACTGATTGGGTATACTACTGTGTGTTTGTGTCTGGAATACCAAAGGACTCGGTTCTTGTGTGTACTGAGTTAAGGCGTTCTCAATTCTCTTGCCCTTATCAATTAGAAATAAAGTAAATAAACAAAATTAAATCAAATACACACCAGTCATTTAAATATTGCGCCATCCTAAGTTCATACTTGTACCATTGCTGTGTCGAGGTATGCATTTCAGACTGCTTTGTAGCAGTAGTTTCTGTTCAGTGCCATGTGACAGATACTGGTGCTTTCAACATAACCATCTGAATCATGGCTTGCATCACTCTTATAGAAATACAAGGTCAATGGCTTAAAGTGCTCATTGGTGAGCTTCCCGACGAACTAAGGATCAGAGGCGCAGAGTCCCACCTGTGGGGAAGGAATAACCACCATGGACAACGCCTCGATTCTAAATTAAGCCTGTGTGCACACTCCCCACCACAACACAGCAACTTACTCAAAGGTCCAATTGTAGTCATGGGAAACCCTCTCCACCAGGTCCATCTTGGCACCGGGGACGCTACAGATTGGTCGGTTCCAGTTGTCTCGGATCCTCATGTATAAGTTCCTGGTGTAAAAGTTCTCAAAGTCCTGATACAGTGGGACAAAATCCTACAGAAGAAATGGGAACAGAAGCACTGATTGTTAATTTACTATTGATGTAGGCAAAAACACTCTACCAGGTGATAATCAGCCAAAAGTAGTGTAGTCTAAGTCTACTGAGACAATGGTTTTAATGTTCAGACTTGAATGGCTGGACCTACGGTTTGTTTTTAATTAGCTTCTGCATTCAAAAATCCCCAATTGTAAATATTAATGTACCTTCTGCTCCTCCCTCTCCCGGGCCACGTGACACTTCTCGATGTTCCAGTGGCGGAGGAAGTCTCGGAGGTAGCCAAAGACGGTGAGGATGCCGTAGCCCATGTAGGTGAGCACAGCCACCAGTAGAGGGGTCTCCTCAAACGACTCCACAAAGGGCTTCTTGTACAGGCTGGAGTTGTGTGTGACATTGTGGTTCTGGGGGCGAATAAAGTACAAAGAACTTGCAATAACATGTCTCTAAAAGTTACAATTCAAATTTAAAAACACAGATTTGATGCTAGTATAAACACAAATACATCTGGAGTCCAAGGAACAGATTTAGGAGTTCAGAAGAGAAGCAACTCATACCACTTTTTGTTCAAATAAGCGGACCCTAAACAGCTGCTGGTTACTCCTATAAAAGGTAATGGTTTATCTATACTACAAGTCTGTTTACTTATTAAATCTGCCACATTAGGCAGCCCAATAAACTGTGATGGAGAGCAGACCAGACCAATCCAGTAAAAGTTGGGCACACACTAAATGACAGCAGGGCTGATTTGTTAAAACTGTGTTTTTCTTGGAAAGAGTTAGAAAGCCAATAAAGGTTCCATAAGCACATTTATTCACAGAGACTTCACCACGCCCGGGCCCCCACAGACCAGTGAGCTGTAAAATGGACATCAACCAGGGTTCTAATTCATTGGCTTTTATGAATAGCAATATTGATCTTGAATTATGGGCCCGTACAAAAGGTGGTCACATGCTGGAGGAGCGCCACACACTCCAGAAAAGAAAAATACTAGCATTATAATTCCCAGCTGGACTGTGGACCGGCTGTCTACAAACCCAACACTAAACAAATGAGGGCGGTCACTCATTATAGGCTCTACCCTGCAGCTTAGCAACCATACCTCATGTGACCAGTCATGCTTCTCCAAGAAATACCTCTGAGCCGGGGAAAAGGAGAGAACTGCAGTGTGTGTATCCAGTCAAACAGGTCCCACTCTCTCTAAAAGTGCCAAAAAATGCTTTGAGAGGCTGGTAATCCAGTAGCTATGGTTTGCAAACCGCCCCCGAAAACACATCCACGTCCATCCAGTACACCACTCAAAGTCACTGTTGCATACCGGCGCCGACCACAGCAGCTAAATCCAATTTTCCTGACGTCACGTTTGCTTAATATTTTATACCTGTGTGCACAAACAGAGACTGAGCAGATGTAGGGGGCCTGTGTCGTTCCTTTATACCTGGACACAGCAAGGCCACCCTCCTGAGAAGAGTACACCTTGGGGATCTGTACTTTCACATGCTTGCTCTGCAGCTAAACTGATGATGATCACATTTCACTGTTTACACAAAAATAAAAAACTTGCACAAGGTGAATGTTTCACAATAAGCCTAAAAAAAGAGTGAATGAGTCAATGAGCTGCTAATTGTCAATTCAGTGCACGGTTCTTTGCCACTAAGTGATTACTGGCACTGTTATCTCAGCTGAAAGCTGTTGGTGAGATCACTTTCCTGGTTGTTCATAAAATTCCTGCCTCTAATCACTTCCTTTATTGTTCCCTATTGGGATCATGATTCCTGTATGGAGGGATCTCTAATAAAGAAAGATCAATTTTTTTTCAGCTGACCCAGACCCTTAGGGAAATTCATTACCAGACAGTGACTGAGGTCAGGGTTTAAATGGACTTAATACTGCACTTGTCCTTCGTGGAGTTGACGAATATCATCATGATCCCAGTTTTACTAGCTGTTTAAAGGGATAGTTCACCCAAAATTCAGAAGAGAGAAGTTTCAGAGTCCTCCGTGCCTTCTCTGAGTTACAGGGGGGCTTGGCGCAGCACTGCATGTCCATATGACGGTTGCGAACGGAGCTCACTTTTCTTAGTCCAAAAAGACACACCAAAAAACATCCAAATACCTCCATAGTGCTCATCTGTAATGTCCCTCTTGTATTGAAGCCCCAACATGAGAAATTGTTCTGAAAGAAATTAAATAAGTCTATGTTTTAAGGTTGTTTGTAGCGGAAGCTCCCAGTGTTGCTCTGCCGGAATCTCGCGCGATTTGCGGAGCCGTGAACTGGGTGTCAATGCAAATGGCGCAAGATTTGCACAGACACAGGCAAAGCAGTGAACTGAGATACTGGGAGCTTCCGCTACAAACAAGCTTAAAATATAGACTTAATTTTTTCCGGAACAATTTCTCATGTCGGGGCTTCAATACAAGAGGGACATTACAAACGAGCACTATGGAGGTATTTGGATGTTTTTTGGTGTGTCTTTTTGGACGAAGAAAAGTGAGCTCCGTTCGCAACCGTCATATAGCAGTGCAGTTCTGCGCCGAGCCCCGCTGTAACTCAGAGAAGGCACGGAGGACTCTGAAACTTCTCCCAGCCCTTAGTCAACATGAGGGTGAGTAGATAATGAGTGAAATTTGAATTTTGGGTGAACTATCCCCTTAATGGCATGATGCTACTTTTCAATATCAGTAGTGTTTCTAAGTATCTCTAGTGTTTGTCATCAGTAAACACTGTGCATAGTATCATTAATGTTCACCCAGTCACTCCTTTTGACGCCACTAAATAAAGGATTGTCAACACACTGAGGTGTTTACTGAGAGTTGCATAGTTATCTTAAGTTAAACAATAACTTATCTTGTAGCTTTGAATAATTAACAGCATATATCCCTCACCAGCCAAAATCTGACAGCACAAACAGCCATGGTATCAACTGTGGCTATTGTTTTGGTATGGTATGACAGCCACAGCATCTGGACCTGATTGAATAAATCTGCTGTATGTTAAAATCAGCAGCCCTTCAGTCAGGAATGTGACATTCTGCAATGCAAGCACCGGGGTATTACTTTGAGTTTGCTTGGTTCTGTATGGTTTGCAGATCTCTCCTCTGTTTTGAACCTAAACAACTAAAGAAAAAAAACAAAAGCATGTGTGTACCCCACCTCCACACACACACATACACTCTGTTGTGGTGCCTTTTTTCATTTCACCCCAGGAGGGACCACACCCTTCGTGGCCTGGAGACATTCCTCTCCCGCTGAAGGGTCATGTGGAAGCATGCCTGCCCTCCTCTCCCAGGAGACACACACACAGACACACACACACACAGATAGACAACCTATGTGGTAACAGCACAACAGGACCCTGGTCCTCCTCATCAGTGTAAACAGAAACCAGTCTAACTTCACTCACACACCTACATACACACTCATTCAGGGGCACAGCAACAACAGGGTGTAGGGTTACAATAGCAGTCATCACTACAACCCTCCCTATCAGGTGGCATACACCACCAAACAATGGCTTTAAAACGCAACACAGGTGGTTGTGCATTATGTACACTTTAAACCTTACTGATAGAATAACTATTTATATTTTAATACTATGTGAGGAGCTTTTTTCCCAGTATTTCAAAGGAAATCCAGTGTTAGATTTGACAACAGCTCCTGAAACATGTCGCATTGGGACAAACCACTAGGTTGGGACGTGAGGCCAGGTAGACCGGTATATGATTTGAATAAGACAAACTAATTGGATTAAAGTTGTTGAGTTTACTTGAGAGATGACGTCAAGCTGCCGTCACATGGCCTCAGCTCTCACTTTTCGTCTTTATTAACGTCAACTCACAGACAAGAATGTATAGCCGCAACACGCACACGGAAAAAAATAATGAATAACATAAAAGCTAACTTTGTTTCCTTAATTCAAATGAGGCTCGTAAACACACCACTAAAACACAGCACTGCTTGTTTATGGCCCTCCCCCGCCGAGCAGTTGACGGTTGGGCCTTACCTTCTCCCTGGGGCGGCGATACTTGTGTGGCTGTTGAAACAAGCAGTGGTTCTTCACGAAGCCATTTTTGCTCGGTTTTCTGCCGTTTGAGGTCCGGTGGCAGGCGTCTCCGTTCAGCAGCTTGTTCGCGGAGCTTTCCGTCATCTTCGCGGGGCCGGCGGCGACTGGAAATTCTACAACTTGTGTAACGTAAATGGTGAAGTCATGTATGAGATGGGGAAGAAGACGGTTCAGACGCCCACTCCTGCACTGTGGCCGCACGAGCCTGCCGGAAGTCCCCGCCCCCTGGGTAGTTTCATTGACCAATGGCGTTACCCCGCCACAAAGATCGTCTATGTGAAAACAATTCTTAACTCCAACCACTCTTGTAGGTATTGAGATCTTGTCAGAAAAACAAAAGCAGTAATATAAATAATGATAAACAATAAATAAACAAAATGAATACATAATAAATAAAACAATTAATAAACAAAAGTCTATATATATTATTATAAAAAAAATAAGGATCTATGTGTTTTTGCAACTAGATCCACATTACAGTATCCAAGAAAACACTTGGATAGGCTAGCAGATTCTTTATGCAATTTGACACACACAAAAAGAAGAAAAACTATTCAGTAAAACTCCCTCACCAAATGACAATAATAACAAAACAAAAAAATAATAATTAAAACGTCTATTGAATAATATCTAAGTTGATATATTCTGCAAGCTCTGTTAAACATAATTAAAAGATAATCAATTGTGAAGAATCTAAATTATTTTTGGTAGCATATTGCAATTTTCTTGGGTGGCAAACTTCGATAATCATGTGAAGCTGTGCACATTACACAACTCCACCCAACAGGAACTGTAGGCTACGTGCATGACTGTATGTCGCCCGTGAATAGTGGAACAGTGTGAGAGCTCTTTACTACTTCTGCTTCTCTGCTAGGCGTCACCCTCTCTTCAGTGTGGGACGTCCTAACGCCCAGCCCATGGAAATAACCCATAATAACCTTTGCTCAGGCGTCAACTGAATACCCGTTTCCACTGACGCTGTTTTCTCACCTGTGGGGGGATGCAAAACAAGGGTCAAGGCGATTGCTTCAAGGAAAAAGGGAATGGCAATCAGCGGTGAACTGACTCATATGACTTCAGATGGGTAAAAGTCCACTTTAGGTCTCAGAAAAGTCCTCTCCTCCCTAAAGCCCTTGTGTTTGGCTGTGAAATATTTGGGTGGCCTCTGCTGTTGTTTTAACTGCCCATTCACCTCAAACACACACAGCTTGTGGCTGGTGATATGGCCCCAGTGACACCACACTGATCCCTATCAGCCTATGTAAACAAAAAAAAAGTCAATCTTCAATCTTCTGGCATTGTTGTTAAAACCCATGTCTCATATAAAACAAATTTAATTAATTACACACATACTGTATTGCAATGTCTGCCCTATAGGCAAAGTGCAGTATTTTTTTGACCAATCAAAAGTGTGGCATACTGTATTCTCTTCAATCTGGCAGAATTTGATAATGGTACTGCTAAAATTTCCAGAGTTATTGGGCTTTTTATTTTGCTGTCCATCCAAAAAAGCACAGTGAAACCAAGCCAACAGTATCTGCACCAAAACCAAGGCAAAAGTGCAGTATCTGCCATAAAACTGTCCAAATTGGTCACAAAATATGCCATAAAATGGTCACAATTGGTCAGAAAGACAGAAAGATAAATTTAATTCAGTCCACCTTTATCTAATCAATTATAGACTTGGTAGTTATTCATAATTTGATGCTTAAACCTGACAATGAAAAACACAAAAAGCTGTTTTTCTCAGTTCTGCATTTTTACAGCACTTTGCCTTTGTAGGGCAGTTGTGTGTTCCCTTTTCCTTCACACAGGGCATGGCTACGGAGATAAGAAGTTAAGAAGAAGAAGAAGAAGAAGAAGAAGAAGAAGAAGAAGAAGAAGAAGAAGAAGAAGAAGAAGAAGAAGAAAGGCCTCTGTGGTGAGGTAATCCAGAAACAATGGGAGAATTTCCTGGAGTCACAGCTGGGATTTTGCAGTGGATCTCCAGGTTGTACTTCCTGCTCTCTTCCTGTTTGATAAATGTGGTATGGTGAAACGTGCCAGTCTGCACAGACCATGCTATGTTTGCATGTTTCTCAGATAAGGTGCCATTGTTTGGATAACCCTCCATCTGTGAGGTGAGCAGAGCCATGCCCCCTCCCTTCCTTCGCTGTCGGCATGAGTTTGTTTGTTGTGCGGGGGATTATTTTCATGTGGAAATAATGCAAATGTTATGCAGACTCTTTATAACACCACAGTTCAACAAACCTAATCCTTCTTTCATCCTCCTAGATGGCACTGTTGGGCTACACAAAAGGTTGAGCCCTGTGTGTTGAAAGACCTATACGATCGCATGTTATGCAGACACCGTGGGTTAGAGTTCAGTGTTCAGGTTGTATTGGTGTGCTGCCTGTTGTTTTAGGGGAGGGACGTCCATGATTAAGACACTGCTGATAACATCTGATGATTTGATTCTCTAATCGGTTTTCAAGGCTTTCCCTTTTGTTTCTTCTCAAGGTTGTAACCTTGATCGGGGAATAATGAAACATCAGTCTGGTCAGTTTGAGCCAATGTGCACAAAAGCAGTTAAGCTCCCATCCATTGCAAACCCGATGAAGGCGATAAGCATCCAGCTTTAATAGGATCAGAGGCAGGGTTAAAAAGAAGGAGGATCTGCTTTCATTGATACAGAACCTGGAAGGAGCTTTAATCGTGACTGCAACTCATTCTGATGAGACAGTGGAAATCACACAGAATTAAAAGGAATAAGACATTTTGAATTATCTCTTCTTGATGTGCTCTCTGAAACCTGCTGGCAGTGATTATGTTTTCGCACTCAACGGGGCCATATGCAATAACACTCCAAAGCAGGAGCAGCTGGACTTAATAGGTACAGTCTAGAGGACGTCTGAGTAATAACCAGCAAGGTTTTGTTGATGTAATTTCTCAGATAATCTTAACAGTATAATGTCCTTGTTTTACAGCTGCTACATACAGAGCAGGCCATGAGTATTTAGACACTTAGGCATGTTTTGTCCTCCAGGCTCAGTGCCACATTCAATTTGAAATCCACATTTAAGTTCCAAGTTTCAGCTTTAATCTGAATAACAGAAAAAAAAATTGTATGAGAAAGAGAATCCTTCAAACTCATTGTGTCCAAAAGTTCAAAAATGTTGGAGAGATACACATGACCTCATCACATTTAAAGGGATAGTTCAACATTTTTGGCATATTGGCCCATTGCCATAATCCCTATAGTTTTAGGAGTAGGTTCATTACCTTTAATTGTCAGTGCAAGCTATTTTTAGAACGGCGGAGCAGAGCCGCGAGCTGCTCAGAGCTATGCTACGGAGGCTAATGGGATTTCTTGGTTTCCCTCATCAAACTGATCAAATACACAATCCAACAACTCCAAAACGCTCTCGTGGTGAATGTGCAGGTAACAACTTGTCCTCGAGAGCGTTTTGGAGTTGTTGGATTGTGTATTTGATGAGTTTGATGAGGGAAACCAAGAAATCCCATTAGCCTCCATAGCGTAGCTCTGAGCAGCTCGCGGCTCTGCTCTGCATCACCTCTTCCCCTCGAAAAAGCTCTTTGGTTGCTTTGATCACATGTTTGGTCAGGTCGGATGAAATGTCGTCCAGTGAGTTTTGATTAATTTGGCTGATTCTGAGCACAGGATGCTCCTTCAGACCTCTGCATCCACCCTGCTGCTCCCATTAGTGGCGAAATCATCAATAAATCCCAGTCTGTCAGTTCCAGTGGAGCCATAACAGCTCTGCTGCCATGTTTAAGAGATGAGGTTTGCTACGGTGCATGAACTATTTTATCTGTGTTTTTTGCAGCCTGCCCTTCCTGGTTTTGAGATTTGAGAGTTTGCATCTTGTTGTGAATCCTCCGGTCATGTCTCCTCTGAAATGAGAAAACATTAAGTTTATTCTTGACTTGCTGTGCAGGGTTTTTTTTTATTCACCATGTAAATAATTATCCACTCATCCACACAAATTGCACTCCTCCATCTGCCAGGTCTTTGTTATGTTCTAGCTTTCCTGCATGCACCTGCCTCTGTAGAAGGAATGTCTGTATTGACTGACAGAGTCCCAGCCTCATGTGTGAGCTCCTTTTGTGCCTTAACTTACATTAAAACAAAACACAGCTGCCCAAGAAACATTCGGTAGCCGAGTTTCCAATTACTTTTGAACCACTGCAATTTGGGCCCTTTGTGTTAAAAGTGCTATCTCTCCCACACAGCTTTTTCTATATTGATGCAAACTCACCTAAATGAAAGCTGAGACTTGGTACTTCAGTGTTTCCATTATTTTATTTCACACTGAATATGCTGAAGGACAGCACCCGAAGACCAAATCATAAGGGACAGAGGATGAGGACAGGCGAAGCGTTACATCTTTTTATATTTTCATTTTCTGTCAGACACGTTGCTTTTAGAGAATGATAGCCACACAGGATTCTGTCAGACTGCACGGTCTCTGGTGAGGAAATGATGGTCATGATCATGAATATGATTGTTTATCAGTGAGGATCCCCATTAGATGTGCTCTAAAGCACAGCTAGTCTTATTGGGGTCCTGATTTAAAACATACATTTACAATCATGACATGACTAAGACAAGTCAACAAAAACTTACATTAAATCTTTACAATACATATGAATCATCATCCTAAATAAAAAACATACATAAGACACCCCAGTGTACAGTGGTTATAGAATAAAAAGGCAAAACAAAACAAAGTGACAATAAAACAAAAAAAACTACATAAGCCTAAAATGTAACAGTACAGCTAAGTCACCAACCTAAAGTGGAAACATACATGAGGTATTGTTATTGTAATAACAGGATCTTCTAGGCCATGAAATCAGATTGAAATACCTTACCCTGTCTAGTGTGTATGTGTGTGTGCAGTTGTGCACATACGGTATCTTACAGATACGACATTCCACTATGTTTTTTTTATTTGCTTTTTAAATATTGATTTGTGTGTGAGCTTAGTCATTCTATTGTATGTTTCAGAAAGTTGGTGTTTGGTCTAGGAAGCATGAACCCGCCTTGTTGCCTGTCTGGTGGCATATGTACATAGTATATGAATCACAATGTGTTTTAGCTGATTGTATTGGTATGATGGAGTTTTGGACTGTAATACTTTCCATGTCGAAAGAAGAAGTGCAGCATTCACTTTGTCCTCAACTTTTAGCTATTGTAGACCGGAGTACATGTTGTTGATGTTATTGAGCATTGCAGAACAAGGCGGGCTGCCTTGTTCTAATCTGCACCAGCTTTTGTTTATACTATCTGACAATAGTCCAGGTGCGAGAGTATGATATTGTTTAACACTATTTTTGCCATTTGTGATGTAAGTTATTTTCTGACTTACCTATTCTATTTACAACAATGCTAATTATAGGGCATATCATCACCACTAACAACAGAGCTCTAAATATCAGAGCTGCAAAATATCAAAACTGAATAGAATTAGTGCACAAAGTTATAGCCTTTAGTGAACCATTCATAACATTGTCAACATCATCAACTAAGTCATTTACATGAAATTTGCACTTGCACATCAAGATGTCGTAGAAATGCATATTTACACAGTGTTTAATCTTGGATCAGTTCACCAACATCAGCATCATGACCCCTGCTCCTGACCCCTGAGTGTGTTGTGATGACATATAGGTGACATGACATCACTACTCCCAGGCCTTGGGAACTAAGGCGTTATACATTACTCTGCAAAAGTGCTGACATTGCCAGATTCTACTTACTGCTGTTAGTTTTGGGAGTTGAGCTCTGGTCATTTGTTACCACCACAACGTTTAAGTGTGTTGGTGCAGGTTGATGCACCGACCCTGCCCTGGGCCTCCTGGCATCTTAACATGCTTGACTTGATGACATGGTGACAGATATAACTACAAGAGCTATTCACATGTATATTGATTCTTCTGTTGTCCTGAGTAGTAAGATAAAGTGTTTTCCTGCATCTCTATTGCATTATGAACTAAATATATTAACTATCCATGAATGAATCCATCGGTCCAAATATAATGCAACAGCATAATGTCCCTTATGAGAAAAAACATCATAATTACTGTGTCTCCATGGACAACGTTACATGTCACTGTCAGTATTCATACGGTATCATTCAAATGACAGATGCTTTCCTATTCACCAAAGATGTGTTCCCACTCTCTGCTGCAATTTCCCTGCTTTGATGTCATCTAATGAAATCATCAGGAGAATCAATCTCTCATCCTATTCCCCCGACAACCTATTAAGACCCAACGCTGCTAGAGAGGAAGTCTAGGCAAGCAGGCTTTTTTCATTCTAAATGTGGTAGATGACAAATGATGAAATCACAATAGTACACAAGTAACCATATAAATGAGTATAAATGAGCCTGCCCATTGCTGGGAATTAGGCTCATGCACGAACAGAGCAAGTGCCAGTCACATCCCAATCAATCAATGATCCTTTTCAGTCCTGCTAGATAATTCAAGCCATCCTGCATTGCAAATGGCAGGTTGAAGCGGGAATAATGGAAACAAGTGCAGCATAGGGCAGGAGCAAATGATACTTTCTTTCATCATCAACATGTTAGTGGGGTTCCTGGACACTCAGTCATTTCAAATTGATGCGAAAGTTTCGTTTTCACTTCTGATTTGAAGATAAGGGACTAAAGAACTTTTTTAGTTCGAGTGTTAAGATACCAGATTTAAAAATTTAAAAATTGCCCTATTTTCAAAATGTTCACAAGCGAAATTATGAATCTTTTAAAAATGCCTTAATTTTCACATAACTGCTGTATAATATTCTTTTTTCTTCCTATGTTATGTTAAGTCAATATTGTGTGAGGAATCAACTGGAGTTGAAATATTGATACTTCTGGTATGGCTGCCAATTTCAATGATGGTTACGGTATACCTATGTTTTCATGAATGAGTGAATGAATGAAAATTAAATAAACATGATTGGAGCACATCTTGATTAACACAAATGAGACAATACAGCAAATATTTATGGAAGGAGGAGATTGTCTTGCACAGCACAGATCAGAACCTCACAATGGTGCCGATGGTGTCGGGAATAAAGTCCAAAAAAAGGAAGGAGTTCCACCGCACACAAAGGGGTCGTATAAACACTGATTTATTTAAAAAGTCAAGCAGCAACGCGTTTTTACCTGTGTGGGCTTCATCAGGCTATGGATATTTATGGAACTAGAGTTAGATATGAGAATAAGATACGACTCTCATGTTTTAATTTGTATTTACATTTTACAATGAAAATGCACTGGAGAACAGGCTAACAGAGCTGTCTTACTTAATTTTCCTGACTTGGTAGCTCGTTAGTTAATTCTCAGACTGTTAACAAGCATGTAGTGCATGAGCTGTACTGATTTCGCTCATATTTTGAAGGCAGGCGAACAAAGTTAAACATCTCAAGAAGTATCCTAACATATTTTGAATGAATACGGAAAGTGGTCAAAGTAATAAATCCCAGCAGTATGAGCAGTGTTTGCTAGCACTGGGTAAAAAAAAGGGGTCCTTACTGTGCAATACGATGCTGAGGAAGAAATTATGTCATGTTATTAAATTATATAAATTATGTTATGTAAGCAATATGGCCGACTGCCACCAGCTAGCCCTGCTCCTTCCACAGATGAAGACATTGGCTGAGGCGTCAATCAGTTTCTGTCAAAGACAAATCCCAGAGCAGTGGGTGTGCACTCCCACCACGGACGGGCAGGCCCTGCCCTGTGTAGCGCGTGTGTGTGTGTGTGTTGGCGGAGGGGGGGGGGCTGCTTTCTGACTGACACAACCATTAGACATTGTTACGCCTGTCTAAATCTTCCCTCCATAATAGATTATCCAGAGAGGGGACCACTGAGGAGAGGACGGATCCTGATCTCCAGGATTCAGGTGAGGCAGGCAGGACGGACAGATTGACAGGCGGACCATTTTCCAGTGAGCAGCAGACTCTGTCCAGCTCTAGACTGCTGCTATAATGATGAGTGAATTCCCACCTCAATATGCACAGATGAGGAACTAATGATAAGAAAGTGAATGAGTGACAGAGGAAAGACAGCTTGCGTCGATGTGCGCTTCACTGGTGAATGTCAGTTTGACAGATTCAATTTACAGACTTTGTGGCTTTGTATACTGTATTCACAATATAAATTCACAGTGCACATAGAAATGCCCACATGAATATAAATTGGCCTGACAGGAATCTGCAGATAGTAATATGCAATAATGTTAGACATTACCAAACTTGGAGTACAATGTAGGCCATATTTTTAAATCCTGAACGTTGAGCATATAAATTATTGTTATTTTTAAATGTATGAATATTTGGTAACACTTTACTTGAAGGTACCGTCATAAGAGTGACATGACAATGTCATAACAGTGTCATGACACAGTCATAAACGTGTCATAAACATTAAGTCAATGTCATTAAACATTTATGACTGTTGTCATTAAGTGTCATTCGTTTTTGTAATGACAAGTTGACATTATTTTGGTTGTCTTGATTATGACACCTTGACATTAATCAAGGTGACATAACCAGAAGTCGTCTTTGTCATGACAACTTGACATTAAATTTGTTTGGGATGTCCTTATTATGACAACTTGACATTACTCAAAGTGACATTACCAGAAAAGGGCCTTGTCATGACAACTTGACATTAATGAAATATTTTCTGTTTTGTTGACATAATGATTATTAATTAGATGTGCAAGGTTACAGAACAAATCTAGCACTTGGTCATTGTTGTTTGACAGGATGTGGACAGGATACCCAAAACTGACTGTCATGACACCATTATGACAGTGTAATGAAGAAATTCTCTGACCTCAAGTAAAGTGGTAGCATTTTTATTTGTCATTAACATATCATGAAGGATAAACTGACTGTCATGACACAATCATGACAATGTAATGAAGATATTATGTGACCTCAAGTAAAGTGGTAGCATTTGTATTTGTCATTAACATATCATGAAGGATAAACTGACTGTCACGACACAGTTATGACAACGTAATGAAGATATTCTGTGACCTCAAGTAAAGTGGTAGCATTTTTATTTGTCATTAACATATCATGAAGGATAAACTGACTGTCATGACACAATTATGACAATGTAATAATTTTTTCACATCACGTAAAAAAGAAATCAAACATTTTTGAAAGCTTGAAATTATAAAAACTATTATACTGACAATAAATAAAAAACAAATATAATAACAGTGTCTAAAAACCATAAAAAAAAACATAAATAAATCATTCAATTTCCAGGTGGAATTTTATGTCAAGGCATGCCTTGACCTCAGCTGCAGCGCTGCAGTTGTAGCCGGGACGGTCTGCAGGCCCCGGCTACACTGGTTGTGTTCTGACCCAGGGGTGGGTTCACACTCAGGTTTATTCCTGTATGATGGCGACATAAAACAAAATGGATGTGAGTGAATCTTCTCCTACCACAAAATAAATAAAATACATTTAGCAAGTAGACTAGTACATGGAGGACGCACTACCACATGCACACCGCACACACACACACACACACACACACACACACACACACACACACACACGTAGAGGGAGAAATCGCGGCAAAATAGCTTTCTCTCTCCTGCTCAAAACGGTTCTTAAAACATGCTACTCGACAGAAAACACCACAAACACATCTCCAAACAGTTTCACATTAACATTCATTGGATAAATTAGCATTAAAACTCATCAAATATAACTTTTTCGTCCTGGAGACTACTACATTACCTCAATCATTCAGGAACAGTGCAGACGGACGAGAGAAGGGAGCTACATGCGTCATATCCGCGAACTTTCAAAATAAAAGCTTGGACTTGTAAAAATGAAAGAAATACAAAAATAAATCCATGAAAATTGAATTATTGAATTATATTAACACATATCCCTATGTAAAGCAGTATAATTCAAACTTTCATGGATTTATTTTTGTATTCCTTTCATTTTTACTAGTCCAAGCTTTTATTTTGAAAGTTCGCGGATATGACGCATGTAGCTCCCTTCTCTCGTCCGTCTGCACTGTTCCTGAATGATTGAGGTAATGTAGTAGTCTCCAGGACGAAAAAGTTATATTTGATGAGTTTTAATGCTAATTTATCGAAAGAATGTTAATGTGAAACTGTTTGGAGATGTGTTTGTGGTGTTTTCTGTCGAGTAGCATGTTTTAAGAACCGTTTTGAGCAGGAGAGAGAAAGCTATTTTGCCGCGATTTCTCCCTCTACGTGTGTGTGTGTGTGTGTGTGTGTGTGTGCGTGCGTGCGTGCGTGCGTGCGTGCGTGAGTGAGTGAGTGTGTGTGGTGTGCATGTGGTAGTGCGTCCTCCATGTACTAGTCTACTTGCTAAATGTATTTTATTTATTTTGTGGTAGGAGAAGATTCACTCACATCCATTTTGTTTTATGTCGCCATCATACAGGAATAAACCTGAGTGTGAACCCACCCCTGGGTCAGAACACAACCAGTGTAGCCGGGGCCTGCAGACCGTCCCGGCTACAACTGCAGCGCTGCAGCTGAGGTCAAGGCATGCCTTGACATAAAATTCCACCTGGAAATTGAATGATTTATTTATGTTTTTTTAATGGTTTTTAGACACTGTTATTATATTTGTTTTTTATTTATTGTCAGTATAATAGTTTTTATAATTTCAAGCTTTCAAAAATGTTTGATTTCTTTTTTACGTGATGTGAAAAAATTATTACATTGTCATAATTGTGTCATGACAGTCAGTTTATCCTTCATGATATGTTAATGACAAATAAAAATGCTACCACTTTACTTGAGGTCACAGAATATCTTCATTACATTGTCATAATTGTGTAGTGACAGTCAGTTTATCCTTCATGATATGTTAATGACAAATACAAATGCTACCACTTTACTTGAGGTCACAGAATATCTTCATTACATTGTCATGATTGTGTCATGACAGTCAGTTTATCCTTCATGATATGTTAATGACAAATACAAATGCTACCACTTTACTTGAGGTCACAGAATATCTTCATTACATTGTCATGATTGTGTCATGACAGTCAGTTTATCCTTCATGATATGTTAATGACAAATAAAAATGCTACCACTTTACTTGAGGTCAGAGAATTTCTTCATTACACTGTCATAATGGTGTCATGACAGTCAGTTTTGGGTATCCTGTCCACATCCTGTCAAACAACAATGACCAAGTGCTAGATTTGTTCTGTAACCTTGCACATCTAATTAATAATCATGTCAACAAAACAGAAAAGATTTCATTAATGTCAAGTTGTCATGACAAGGCCCTTTTCTGGTAATGTCACTTTGAGTAATGTCAAGTTGTCATAATAAGGACATCCCAAACAAATTTAATGTCAAGTTGTCATGACAAAGACGACTTCTGGTTATGTCACCTTGATTAATGTCAAGGTGTCATAATCAAGACAACCAAAATAATGTCAACTTGTCATTACAAAAACGAATGACACTTAATGACAACAGTCATAAATGTTTAATGACATTGACTTAATGTTTATGACACGTTTATGACTGTGTCATGACACTGTTATGACATTGTCATGTCACTCTTATGACGGTACCTTCAAGTAAAGTGTTACCGAATATTTTATACAATGCATAGCAAAGCAGCGGTAATTCATTCATCCTGTGTGCAGGGAGAAAAACAAACAAAGGTTAATGTGATAGCAAACATCTGCTTATATCCAGTAGACACAGAGCAAAAATAGCATTTACTCTGAAATGTTCACTTTATTTTTCTATGCGAGTTATCTGGGTTTCTTTTTCTTTTTTTTTTCCTCTTCTGTGACTGGAAAATGGTTTATAAGAGCCGTGAGTCTGAAGGGAATCAATAAATCTGTGAGCCATGAAACCAAAACAACGATGTTAAAAAAAAAAAAAAAAAAAGCTAAAATGCTCCCCAGAGCTGGAACTGCATAATCGTGTAATAATGTTCTGTAAGTTTGTCACTCCAAGTGATGCTATTCACATTAGACGCAGCCAACTGATGCATTGTTGGTCTAAAAATTCAGGTTAGTGCATCTTTAAGGGAAGGTTGCATTACTTTCAGAACAAAGATGTGGATATGAGCCTCCTGCTAAAAGTTTTGAGAGTAAATAAATGGTCAATGTATATCTAGTGTTGCACATCTGGCCACATGTCAATCAGTGACGTCAGAGTAGAAACTTAATTACAGATAGTTCATTGAGGAACAGCGTTTCAGGGAGTAAGAAATGTTTGGCACTTGTGATTCAATCCTAAAAGTGACTCATCTCTTCGTGTGGGAGAAGAACAGTGTCACTGGCACAGGGGAAATGGGACCATTGTTTTCTGTGGATGTGGGTGTGTTTCTTCAACAAAACAAAAAGACTGCCTTTGTTACAGCGGCAGCTTTCAATACTGGAAGAGAAGAACAAATCTCACAGTGTGAGATAAGATCTCTCGGTGGCCGCCGTCTTCGACAGGTCAACGGTGGCATTGGGGACATTTATCACCAAACTTATTGCTTCGCTGCCACTGAGGAGTGGGAGGAGGGAGACATATCACGAAAGGCATCGCAAAACAAACTAAGCTATCCTCCGTCAAGTCCAACCAGTGGAAAGATGCGCTGCAACAACTCAATATTGTTTATTATGTCTGTGTTTGTTTTCTTGGTGCAAAGATAAGGAGCTATCCATCATGGCCTCTGCTTGTGACCTGAGGATTCCATTATGGCCCGACACAATATGTTCACCGTTTACATCCACCAGCGCACAAAAGCAATGCCAAGGAACCAATTTCCTCGTACCTTCATGAATAAGAATCTCATTCATCTTCCTCTGTGCACATTCATAAAGGCAGACAAGAGCTGAGTGGGTAGCCATTATCAACCTGTCTTTAACACTTCAGCGTTGGTCTGTGCAGAAATGCAGGCTGAAGGCAGCATGTCTTTGCTGTTATGAGATTGCAGCAATGCAGGATTGAACATTTTTATTTTAATTTTGTCTGTTGCAAGGATGTTTTTTCTTTCCTGTTCATGCATGTGCCTCCAAAAACCTGGCAACAATCAAGCCACCCATGATTCAGTTACCCTAAGCCGCCACATGTCAGATTGATTTCTTCACGCTGACACTCAGACCAATAAAACCCCTGCTGTCCTTACATCACCTCACACTGGCAGCAGGGTGACTTTCCATTCATTCAACATTTATTCACACATGGGGCTGCTTGGCCACATTCCCCGTCTACATCATTGCTCCAAAGCGGATAATTTGTATTAGTATAATATGGAAACGATTTTAAAAAAGAGTCAGGTCTGGACAGATAAAAGAACAAAAACAAAATCAGATACATCCAGACTCAGAGGAGGGTTGGGCAAATAGATATGCTGCCCGACCTGAAAAAGGTCAGTCTTAAATTACATCAGAGTCTCTCACCCACCCTGGAGTCATGGGTTTGTGTTGTTCAACCTGTTTTCCCCCAGGTGCAGAGGGGAGACGGGGACACACCACTGCTTCCACCCCACACTGATAAGGAATCAGATGACTTCTGGGCATGTTAGCTTCTCTCCATGTGAGTATAGGTCAATGTTAAATCACATCAGAGGCACTTAATGTAATTGAGTGAGGGATTAATGTGTTCTAGTTTGGTTCCTCACTTGCAGATGGGCAGTAAATGGGAGCCACAGTGCCTCAATGTTCCTTCTCTGAACCAATAGGTGATGAGAGCTGTGTGGAGTCTGACCTCAGACAGTGAGAATTGAATTTAAAGTTGTGAGATGTTCATTACACCAAACCAAACATTTGACAATATCCATGTCTGGTATTTTTTTTGTGTGTCTCAATTGCCATTAAGCTTTACACATAGTAGTCTCTATATAGGCATGGGCAAACTAAAACCTGCATATGCAGTCTGTTGGTATTTTTCATCCGGCCTCTCAAATATTGGTACAAAATTGTCCAAATTATACCACAAACTATGATGCACCAACAAAAAGCAGTGACCAACAACACTGCTTCCATTGAAACTGAATGTAATTTGAATGTAAGATTTATTTTACTTTGAGCCAATAATGGCTTTCACATGTAATTTAGTTAGTTAGTTCACACAAACACTCTCCATCCATCTGATACTGGGCTGGCCGTCAAATTGAGCCAAAAAGTTTGCCCACCCCTGCTCTATATTGTAGTATATTGCCAACAGTGGAGTCCACCATAACCACACATGATGATTGACAATCCCAAGTATATCTGTAATTATCAAGATCTTTGTACGAGTTGTTTTCCTGTTGTTATAACATTAGCATTAGCAGCTGTTCAGTGTTAAGACGTTTAAATGTGCGGTGCGACTTCTTCAGGGAAGACTGGACGCTACAGTGACTCGGTATCGGGAAATAACAATAAGGGCTAGCTGGATAGCATGCTAACTTTAGTAAAGACAAAAATAAGTGATGGAAATAGAAGCAAATTGAGAGTTGCTTTCCGCTAATGTTAATGCTAATGGTGGCAACAACAAAACTTTAAAATAGCAATAGAGAAACAAAGCTATGCAACAGACCAGCAGGGTTTTTATGATAGCATTGTCAAAGTGAAGTGAGGTCATTATAATTTGATCTCCTCTATTCATATAAAATGTTTAGTTGGATATAAACATTGCCACAGTTGTAGGCTCATGCAGAAAACTTTGCAGGTACAGTGATCCCTGTGAATATCCCAATACAATACACCTCTTTTGGTTTGAACTCTGATTTCAAGCTCCTCGTTGTGTTTTTTCACAGTTCTGAGGCTATAACTTTTCTTATGGCTGAAAAGGACCAGCAATAAAACATGGCATGTACATCCAGAACATTGCACCAGTACAGGAAGCCATAACTACAAACACTGCACATTGAAAAAACATAAATCATGTGCATATAACAACTGTCTGAGCCCTATTCAGCCATGAGTGAAAGATGGCACAGTGCAGAGATTTGTGGGTCTGCTGGGCTGTGTAATGCCACGTTGATTATTTTCCAAAGGCTGGGAAAATAAAACTGTCAGACTGCATAAATCATAATTAATTGTAATTAATGGAACCAGTTTTGCTCTAATCATCGCATAAATCGTGCAGCCCATTTCTGGAAGGAAAAAAAAACGTCACCGCTCAAACTTAGTAATTGATGGCTTCTCTGAATACATCTGGGGCTTTCAATCATATGTGTTAATGGGATGCATTACTCTGGAAGAGATTAAAATAGGGAAACTCTACTACGAGCAAACTATAACAATTACACAACCAATCAACTTCCCACTATGTTGTGAAAGTTGGAATTAAGCAGCTCTAAATTTGACAGAGAAAAGTAAACGGAAAAAACACTGCATCTTACTTCTAAATATGTAGCGCCAGCAACACCGTTTACTTCATAGTAAATACAAAGACACATACCAGTTACACACTATATGAAATTTATTCCATTGGTAGTAATATACAAGAATTATAAAGCTTGTTTGCTTTATCTTACAGGTCAAGTTTATATCACTGTACATATTCTGCCGTCAAACCTGGGCTCAAACTGTGTTCACAAATACACCAGGGGCTTAAATAAAAACACAGCTGACAAAACTCAATGGGGGAAATGTGGGGGACAAATGACACGAAAGAAAATATGAACATTTCCTGCTGAGTTTCTGTTGTGTCTGTATACATGTATATATATATATAAAAAAAACTAAAAATCTACACACTCCCTTGGCCCAGCAATCACCATCCACACCTAAAATGACATTTCAGATGCAGAAGCAGATCCCACACATGGCTATTGATTTAGCTCCACTTGCCTTTTATTTAACATATTAATTCATGTTATAATTAGCAAGAATGCTCAATATGTTCTTAACAGAGCTGGGTAAACAACAACTGAGGGGAAAACGAAAGACAAAAAAGCATCTTTCACTATCTTTCTCATTGAAAGAAAACAAAAAATGGACATAATTCCTGATAGAGACTTGAGTATATTAAAACCCCTCTCGAATGCAGAGAGAGCATTGACTATTTCCTCATCCTCTATCATGCCATCGACTGTCCTGAGTGGACGCTGTGCCCGTGTGCTCTCACTCCTTCCTGCGTTTCTTGTCGTGGTAGTCGTCCTTTGAGCGGCTGCTGGTGGAGGGCCTCTTGGAGCCGCCGTGCTGCTTGGCCTCCTCCAAGAACTTGTCCAGACCGAAGGGATCCTCCTCAAACTGGACAGGTCCATCCCGCCTCTGGCCGTGGTCGGCACCTGAGAACTCTTTCCCTGGAGCAAACCTGCTGTTGGACAGAAAGAAAAAAAGTATGAACATGCTGCAAATGTTTCCTCTCATAAAATCATTACTGCGCTTGTTGTGGATTTGTTGCATTTGTTTTTGCCATCTTCAAAGCAGCAAGGAGGGAGGACGACTGAAACTACATACTAATTGCTAGCTGGTCGCTGCTGCTTCAGTGGATGTATAAACACAGACTGAAATCAAAATATCAGGGTTTTCCATGGGACATATGTTTTTATGTTGTAGGAAATACGCCTAAGTCCAAGATTTTGTCATTGATGTTTTTGCACAACGGTGTGGCACCCTGCAGCCGGCCAAACATTCCTCGAGGACAATGACAAGCTGGTGACTAAACATATGGGACAGGCTATGCTCGACTAGTAGAGTGTGGCACTGCTGCCCCAAGGACAAGGTCTCCTGCTGGGACATCATGTGCGCGCTCGTCCCGTGCCTCAAAATAAAGCTTGAATGACCTCGAAATGTTTCAGGCTTTTTATCGTTATTTTCGAAAAAATCATATTTCATAAAGTCGTAAGCTCGACAGTCCTGCTCACAGCCGGACATGTACAAAATAACCGTTTTCGAAACACGGGGGCTGTGATCCATTATGAGTTATGAACAATTTCAGGAAATACTTACTCCATAATAATACTCTAGAAAAAAAATCAACTCCCCTCAGTTTTTGAAATGAACTTTTCCCCCTGAGAGAAGAGCCACGTTGTTAAGCTAATGTCCTGTGATTATCACCATTAAAAACATAGCCAGCTAAGCTAACACGTTGATTAATGCCATTAAGTTTAAGTGGTTTCTGAACAATGTTTTCCCTCATTAATATTTATATCAATGCAACAAGGTGCTTCAACTCTATTATGTAGGGACAGCTTTTTCTGGCATCTTTATTATACATCATTACACTTAACTGATTAAATTAGTATGTTGTCTATACTTATGAATTAATAAACAGGGTTTATTTTGCGCTAGCACTAGATGCTGAAGCACACTTCTTAAGGTTCACATCATGTTTAACACATGGATGTGTAAGTAAGCAGCTCAATGCTCATTTATTTGATATTCAGATATCCCAGAGTTATCATGTTTGTGATTTAGAGGTATCTATGGCACACGTGATTTTATCTTTACCAAACAAAAATGATAAATGAGCCTCCTCCTTTCTGTTTTGTGTTGCTTCCTTGTCTGTCTCCCTACCGACCGAGAAATTGCGATTTTTTTTTCCAATGGTACACATGTAATGGTAATAGGATATATAGCAAAATCAAAGTACTTGTTGTGCATGAGTGAATCCAGGTCGTCTGAGTAGGCGTCCTTGTCTATGGTCTTGCTGGGTCTGTAGATGTTTGAAGCCATGTCTCTGCCGCTGCGGAACGGCTGGTCGTACACGTTGTATGTCTCATCTTCACCACCAGCGAAACCGCTGTCCATACCCTGGAAAGACAGAGAAATGAGGAGAATGGGAGAACAAATTATACAAGAGCACAACAGTGGAAGTACTTTCCCTTAGTGTCCAAGAAAAAAAGCTGACGGGTGGATTATGAGGCGTCCAAACTAGGGAACCATTTTTTTTTTAAAGTTTCCTTGTGCTGTGGAGCTGGGAATTGAGCCTTGTACACATTTGTATTTTTACCCCAATCAACACAGATCATCTGAGCTGATGTAAGGGACCGTGTCCACCAAACACACTTATTGCGCTCACAGTACTTTCTATACAGAAAAAAAACGCTCTCAGCGGTGACCGTTTGTCGCCATGCTCAGAGCACTGAGAGTTGAAATCTTTTCAACTTTTAGAACAGCGCAGCACTCGTCAATGTCACTTTGTCACACTGACCAATCAAAATCAAGATGGTGTGGGATATACTGTATGTATACCGACAACACAACCGGAGACACAGCTCGGTTTTTATATTGCACCCACACTCGTTTTGAAGGTAGGCCGATCTCAGGGTCCATGTTGAAAGCTGCGGCTAATGCTAATATACTATATATTACGCTTCGTTGTAGTGTTTACATAAGGCAAGAACACAGAAGTGTCCGAGGACTCGTTATGTAACCTAGCAACAGAAGCATTCTGACGAGAGAGAGAGAGCTCTACAAGTAAGCAAGAGCATTGTCAGTGGTGTAGGTGTGTGTTCTCACCTTGCTCTGATTAAAGAGTCTCTGGTCGTACTGGGCCTCACTGGAGGATCGAGGGTTGGGCATGCCCAGAGCGATGAGCTCGCTGATGTCCCTCTCCTGGTCTCTCTGCAGCTTGGACCTGGAATAAAGGAAAGTCTGAGTTTAAGCAACGATTCATTGAACAATTAACAGGAAAATCAATTAGATGAAAATGGAAAAATGAACTGTTATGAACTTTTTTTTACAAACTTGTTCTATTATATATGTGTTTTTCAAAGTGTCAGGAAAAATAACAATACTAGTCTAAAAGTTCTGAGTATGCCTGCAGGTTGTTGCTGAAGTTTTTATTCAGTTCTTGGTGACTTTTACATCTCAACTGTCCCTCAGCAAACAGCCTCAACATCTCAAAGTTAAGTGAAGGGTAATTCTACAATAACAAGGTTTCTGCCTTCTGACAGCTGGAACTGTGATTGTAATGAGCTCTCCTCTGAATTTCACTTCCTCCTCTCCTCCAGGGAACCACGACTCCATCTATCGCCAAGCCGAGACGGTGTGCACACAGACTTGACACGCCAACACACACACACACACACACACACACACACACTGATCACGCAGCTCACATGCACATGTCTTTGGATCATTGGAGACAAGGACTGCTGCCTGAGTACTCTGCTGGAACCTGCAGCATTTGTTCAGTATTACTGCTGGCCCCATGAATGATTCAGCAGTGAGGAGTACATCTGTACCTGCGTGCATGTGTGTGTGTGTGTGTGTGTGTGTAAAGGAGGGGTGGGTGAGTTCACATGCGGTATGTTTAAAGTGCGTGTCCAGCACCTCTTATCAGGAGCAGCCCTGGAAATGTTCCTGTCGTGCTGTCTCTCTTTCCTTCTGTCATGGCGGATCTCGTCACGCTCCCTGGCCTCGCCGTCCTCGCCACCTGCCGCGTGAAGCACAAAAAGGAAATTTTTTTAAAAAAGAAAAGAAAGAAAACCACACGAGGACCGGAGTGGGAGATAGATGATGTAAAATGGTGCAGTGGAAGTGCAGAGGTGACAGGAAACACGGGATGTAAAGGGAGAAAGTCAGGGAGAGAAATGAGAAAACGGGGTGAGAGGAAGTGGAGGCTGGTTGTAGATAAAGTTACAATAGATGGTGTAGAAATGGAAGATAGTGAGGAGGCGGTGGATACACAGCAGGAGGGAGAGAATAAAGTAAACTCTCAAGACAAAACAATGGCAATGTGATAGAAAATGTTAGAATCTCACACAAAAATGTCTGTTCAGGTTTTGTTTGTTTGTTTTGAGTCAATGTGATGTTACCACAGTAAAATACTGGACCCTCCAACAGCTTGTAGGAAAACAGGACATGCAACACTGAGTTTTCTCCTCCTAAAATATGTGTGAATTATCAGTGGGGAAGCGGAGACATCATTTCACAGCTTACTGGTGCTGTCAACACTAACAGGGTGAAAAATGTTGTCATCACTTATGCCACTCATGTTCCAGATTTGGAACTGGCAACAGACTCTCTTGCTTGCTCAGAGGACCACACACCCACAGATGCCAGACAACCTGACAACATAGTCATATATGATGGAAAACTTCTGACAAACTAACTTTTTTTTCCTTTAAAGGGGAACTATGTAAGTCCGGTGGCTTTTCTTCTGTTTTGTTTATGCTCCTCTCACCCATGTGCATTTGTTTAAAACAAAGCAGGCGAAAAATCAATAAATGGAGCGGTGGATAACGTTGCGGCGTGTACGTTTGTGCAGTTTTAATCGTCATAAGCAAAAGATAGAGAAATCCTGCTTAGTTCCTCTTTAACCTCAGGACTCACCTTTGTCCCCATGACTCTTGATCCCTGCTCTGCGGTCTCGAGCCATCTGGGCCAGCTCCCTCAGTTTCTCCTCCTTCTTCTCTTTTTCCTTCTGCGCCATCTTCTTCTCTACCTGAGCTCTCATCTCCACAGCCTCTCTGGCCTAAAAACACAACAAGCATTTCAATGTGTTATCTACATATTGGTAAAAGCGGTGATTTTTTTTCTTTTAGGATAACACTGAAATTATAAACTGCTGTTCAAGATCAGTCACACTGATGGTGTGGTACCTTTCTATCAGCGATGTACAGCGCCTCGGCCAGCTTGGCAAAGTTTTCATTGATGTGAACTGTTTGCAGCCCCCTGCCATCGGCAGCCAGACGCTTGTCAAGAGGAATGGTGTAGCCCTGAACAAAATCAAACACACACACAACAGAAAAGCATTAGTAGAGAAGTGAAAGACTAGCACAACTGAAATGACAATGACAAAAAATGACACATCCAAAACAAAAAGAATGGATGTGTCCATATGAACCACTCACAAAAACCACTTTGACATTTAGAGATTGAAAGTGTTCCAGATCTTTCTGTGTCATGTTACCTTTGCGTTTTTCCAGTTGGAGATACATGGAGGAATCTTCCACTCCTGCTGCTCCTTGACTGTCATCTACAAAATAAAGGATGTGACAAACATGTCTTTTAGACAGTGCAAGCAACTTCAATTTTAAAGTATCAATATAGCATGAGAAACAGAACTGTGTGTTACGTAAGTGTACCTTTCTGCTTGGAGAATGCATGACGGGGGCAGGGGGAGAGGGGGGGCCGCGAGGAATCTTCTTGTTGATCCTAAAACACACAATAATACATCCAGTTGCATACAAAACGTGTTTTCTTTTTACAGAACAGTCTTTGTACAGCAGTTAACTTCAGACATTAAGATATATCCAACTAAATGTGTGGAATTCTGAAACAGAGATTTCTTTTGGCCATCACTTGATGCTTAGGCCCCGTCCAGACGAATACGCGGCTTCGGCTTCACCGAATCTTTTTCTTAATCGTTTTGAAAAAAATCTCCGTAAACACGGCATCGTTTTCAGAAATATCTGCGTCCACACGATCACCTGAAAACGACCCAAAACGCTGTAGTACCTACATACTGCAGGCGTGTGTGTGGAGTGTGTGTGGCGCTGCAAGCGCTGCTTGCCACACATAAACACTTAAAGGTGTACAGAAAAGAAAATTGAATTTGAGCCCACTTTGGGTGATAAAATTAATGTGATAACTCATCTTTCAGACGTTGTAGGCCAAACTTTGTGCAAAATTCTATTTTTGAGTAAATCCGGGATGAAAGTGTGTATTTTTTTTTTCGCATTGGATAATGCAGGCGCACGGATTATACGTCAGCCTGTACACGATTCACCAGCCACTGATATTGGATCCGTAATCCGTCATTCAACGTCTGAGACACGCACACACACACGGAGCTCGGGCTCGCCCCAAGCTTTGAATATCCCGCCCGCTCGATAACGACCAATCAAATTCGTTTTCCTCACTCGGGTAAACTCGTGTTGCAGCTCGTGACAACTCGGCGCGACAAACAGGACAAACGGCCATTTCTGTACACCTTTAAAACAGCTGAAGACGGGAAGTCCCCGCTGTAATTCAATAGAAGAAGTCCCCCGCTGTATTCAAACTCAAACATGGGATTAAATGTTGACAGGGAGTCATGTCAGAGTAAATATTACGTGATGATTAAACAGACGTGATTCAGCCGCAGCGTCTGAGCGACGCGACGTTAGTCGGCCGTTGTTGTTGTTACGTGCATAGACTGTCACTGTGCAGCTGCTGCTGCAGCGGTGTGTGTGTGTGTGTGTGTGTGTGTGTGTGTGTGTGTGTGTGTGTGTGTGTCTCAGGTTACAGGTAGAGCGGCGGGGGGCATGACATCATCGTTTATGAAAAAGTCCGTATTGGCCGTCCAGACGAAAACGCTGGGGCGGCGTTTTCAAATTTTCCCACTCTGGGACCCGTTTTCAAAAAATACCGTTTTCACTGTTTTGGCTGTTGTTGTTGTTGTGGTTTTTGCGTCTAAAGATGAATTAGTAGCTTATTTCTGTTGTACCATATGAAACAGCATACAGGTTTTTTTTATTTTTTTTTTTTTTATCATTGTTTATTTTGTTGTTGTTTTTTCTTGGGTTTGTTTGTTTTTAGCTTTGTTTGTTTGTGTGTGTAATTTGTAATTTTATTTATTAAAAAAAAAGAAAAAAAAAAAAATACCGTTTTCACCCCCTGAAAACGCCGGATTCGTGTGGACGCGAGGCCAATCCGATAAAGTATTTATCCGGATTCGAAAAAAACGGATTCGTCTGGACGGGGCCTTAGTTCAGATGGGCAAGTTACAACAAAGCATTATCACAAATGGACACTATTCACATGGCAAAAAATACAATGGTGTTATCTGCTCAACATAGTGAAATTTAGATTAATTCTACTAATCTATCAGACTGGTCTTTGAACATGATGACATGAGCAGAGATAGGTCCTATCCACACGAAAATGTTTTATTGATAAACGTAGATTTTTCCATCCGGTTTGGGGGGGTCCGTACACACGCAAACATATTGAAAACGGCTTAAAACTGAGATTTTTTAAAACTCCGGCCACAGTGAATATTTTTGACACATTGACATGTGGACAAGATGAAACGGATATTTACACATTTGTCACGTTGCGCACCGCAGCTATTTGTTACGTTATTATAGTAACCTAATTTACTAAGACACACACTGCTACAGAAGCTACAGTCTATGGACGTAACAACAACAACACCAACAGCTCAGACACTGCGGCTGAATCGCGTCTGTTTAATCATCACCGATTGTCATATTTACTCTGAGATGACTCAAATACAGCGGGGGATTTCTTCTTTTATTGAATTTCAGATGGGGGACTTTCCGTCTTCTACTCTGTTTTAAGTGTTTAAGTGAGGCAGCGATACAGCACCACACGCTCTACACGTGCCTGGAGGATGTACTACAGCGTTTTGGGTCGTTTTCTGTGGATCTGTGTGGACGCATATATTTCTTGAAATGATGCCGTGTTTACGGAGATTTTTTTCAAAACAAACAAGAAAAAGATTGTTTTTGGGGAAGCTGTGTTTTCGTGTGGATAGGGCCATAGAGATGTTTACTTACTTGAAACGTGGGGGTTCCATGGGGTCTTTCTGCATCTCCACCATACGGATGACCCTCTGTTTGGCCCCTGAGTTAAAAGCTACTCCCTGCTGGGATGGGGTGTATCTTAAAGAGAGAGAAAGAAAAAAGTGTCACCACATATAAACCTTTACATCATCAACATTAACAAATGAAGGTGATTTAGACAATTATCTAAATTTATAAATGACGGTCAATATGTAAACTCATAGACTTGCAACATTCCTGCTCCATTACACTTTCTGCTCTAAAATTGTGCTCAAATTGTTGTTATTCTCACACATACCTGATGTACTGTGCAGGAGCCTGTTTGTCCGCAGCTCTTACAGGCATAGCAGCAGCAATCTTCTGAGACACCTGCTTGTCCAAAGCAGCCCGCGTCTTCTCTGTAAGCTACAACAGACACACAACAAGGTAACAGTGTTTAATGTAAAATAATAGTCCAATACATTTTTAAGTTAAGTTTTCAGAAATTACTCATATATCTACAGATTAGAGTCATGGTCAAGACAACTTTGCAGAGGATAAGAACATCGCAGAGTAAATGATCTTGAGAGAAATCTACATCTACCTTGGACTTACAGCATCAGCACAGAAAAGCACAGTTTTTCCCACACAATACAACATACAATTTAAAATGTCTTACGTCTTTTACAGACTCCTCGTCTGGCTTCTGTAGTTCCGGTGTATCTTGATTTAGAACTTCCTTTGGAAGAAGGTCTGTGTACTTGCTGAAGACCACCTGCAACAATGGAACATAAGAAATGCTTAGAACTGCATGCCCAATAACAGGCTTTTTCTGTGATTAAATAAAAACATAATATAATATAATATAATATACATAATACCAACCATGGCAACATATAACAGTGTAGATTATGTTACTGTGAATGTAGAATGTGAAACAAGCTGTGTTTTGTCAGAACAAGAAGATGGAAGATGTTACATGGTACTTTGCAAGTGTGTGTTGATTGGGCAGATCAGTCAGTCATTGTATACCTTATCTTTGCCCTGTCCTTGTCTGGCGATGGCATCGTATTTGATTTTTCCCTCTGCATCCACCTGCACTGCCAATGCATTGGACGTCTTCTTCTTCCTGCCCATCTCCAGAGGAAACTGGGCCACGTGGATCTCTGGGAAAGCTCCTCCATCTCCAAAGTCCTGCAGAAACACAGAGTATGCAGCCAACATGAAAAGATGTACTTGGTGTTGACAAATCTAGTTATCGTTTGGCAATGACTCCTCTAGCCACCCATAGAACATCACAAACAAAATTTCCCCTAAATATCACCAACAAGTTACAAACATAGTCTCATACCCTCTCTCTTTGTTTTATACTGTTATATATTTAACTATTTGCATATGTTTCTACTTTTTTCACTTTGTATGCTACAATGCTACTGTAACAATCAAACTTCCCATGTGTTGATCAATAAACAGTCTTGTGTCTTACCGCAAGTGAGCGCGGCACCCAGCCTTTTCTGTGTCCGTATGGAGGGGGCTCTCTGTGAGACGCGACCAGAGCGGTGGAGTAAGTCTTCTGGGCCCGGAGCCTCTCCTCTGCCTCCAGCTGGTCCTGAGACAGCTGGGTCGGCGCCGGTAAGAAGCTGCAAACAGAGTAAAGAAGTGAATAAGCGGCATTGTTACGTGTAGTTAGCGCTGCTGCTACAGGGGCCTAGCTAGCGTTAGCCGTGAGTGACGTCCACAGAGAGGAGCTTTGAGGATTACTCTGAGATGTTGAGACCCGTGGCTTCACAGTAATAACACTCTGAAGAGTCCATACGAAGCTCGGGAAAGGCATCGCGATTATAAAGTTGATAAAGTGGTGTTATGGGAACGGCTGTTCGTTGCTAAGCTAACTAGCTAAAGTTAATCGTTCATCTTACGACACACACTTCCAGCTAGCGAGCTAACTAGCATTAGCCGATGCCATGAGCTTTATTCAGAACAGACAAACAAACGACGGAGAATAAATATTAAACGTCGGAGATTAATATGAAACCTGAACTGAACGACACAAACCTCCCAACGAAAGCAACATACGATCACAATTTTATGAATTAAAAACTCAAAAAGCCTTGTCGCCGGACTCACCTCGTTAGAGACATTTTCCCCTTTCTTCCTTAGCGAAAAACTGCGCATGCGCAATGCATGGGACTGAATAGAACGGAACAGAATAGAAAGGAATAGAATGTGCTTTAATGTTTTTGTTGTAGGCTACATTATTGTGCTGTTTACGATAGGCTATGTGTTACTCTTTTTTGTTATTTTCTTTAATCAAACAATTGGCAGTGTAACACCACACTGAGAATAGTATAGAAAAGAATGTGCTTTTAATGTTTTTGTTTTCTAAATGTGCTATGATATTAGGTTTTAGCTATGTTATTTTCTTTAATCAAAAAATTGGCAGTGTAACACCATTGAGAATAGAATAGAATGTACTTTTAATGTTTATGTAGCCTACGCTATTGTGCTGTTTATGAGATTTGTTGTTCTGTATATTATTTTCTTTAATCAAACAATTGACAGTGTAACACCATATAGAACAGAATAGAATAGAATTTTCTTAAGCATAAATAAAGACCCATAAAAATGCTACCTACTTGAATGAAAACTGCAGCAATCATCAGGGGGAGTAGAGATATGGCTTTAAAGTTTGACTGAACAAAGCAGGTTTGGATTTCTCTGCAAAGTGGTTTCATCCAAAAGGATAAATCTCATTGAAGACTCTGAAATTGCCTCTGAGTAGTCATGGAGTGTCGTAATATATAACAAATAGAGCAACAGAGCGCAGTCAGAGAGTAACTCACAGCTACAAATCTTTGCTTAGACATTCACTCTCTGTAAATATTATTGCTTAAATCCATTCACAAGTAAATTTAAGTTGACTTGCAGATCTCTTACACACATATCCATTTGAACAAACTGGCCTTTTTCCACAGCATTTTGGCGTGTTATAGTAGCAGAAGCACAGATGTTACTAATGATATTAACAATAGCTCAGTTTTATTGGAGTGCCCCAATTAACTATGACAGTGTGACAGTGAGGCAGCATTTGCTATAACAGGACCTTGAAACTGTTGCAGCAAAATGCAATCAGTCATCATTCATTTATACTTACGCATGCTTTTCCTGCTATGACACGTCAAAATGTCTGCTGGGAAGGAAATAAAATGGGCCATTTAAAACATTGTATTAAATGATAATTGTATCTTTGGAAAACTTAATGAGCTTAATAGTTTAATGGTCCAACTTTTAGGCCTTGGATAAAGGCATAAATATAGACAGGTCTGAGTGAGAGCTTAATAGCATGATAAACATAGGGACGTGTTTAAGTGCCATAAACCTAACAAATTGCAAAACAAACCAGTTGGAATGTTCAATATCCCAATAAATATTGCTGAAGTCTGCAAGGCTCCACAGTACAATCGATGCATTTGAAATCAGTTGGATGTCCATTTCGAGTTTCACAGCAGGACTTACTGCTGACAGCTGATGGAGGTGCGTGGAAATTGTCACAATTGTTATGCTTACAGTTTCTCACAGCCAAGAAAATAAGCAGTGCTGTGTCCATGATTCCCTGCAGCTGACAAACAACACTTGTATTGTCTACATACATGATCACAGGCACCTACAACGCATCTGATTTAACATTAGTAGCTGGTATCCTATTAAAATGGAGAACTGGAAGAATTTCATGCATGTTGATGTTTTATAATATCAACAGTGATGGGGTTTCACAGCTCTTATTTGTAGGGATTTCATATATGCTAATGATATTTTTCTAAAATGCTAATGTTAAATGTGTGAGAGGAGTATGTGTGCTGATGGGCTGGGGCTCATTTGAGCACTTTGTCGATTCCATTCCTCCTCACCGGAGCTACTGCAGACACTCTACCAGGGCGACATTATCCTGTGGAAAATAGCCAGAAGGAAAGCCTCAAGCTGCTCCACTCTCAGCTGCCATTAAGGCATATATGTTTCACTTGAGACTACTAAACAGACGGAGAGCATAAAAGTTTGCAAAATGCGTCTTGCCATGGAATAGGAGAATTATGTAACATAGCCATAATAGACTCTGCTGTTATGATGAGTGTGATGAATATCTTGACTCAGGCTCTCTTGCCATAATGATCAGCAATAAAAGTGACATTGTGGCTGTGAATGACAACTTGTTGGTGTTTTTCCTCTTTCTTTCTTTCTTTCTTTCTTTCTTTCTTCTTTTGCCTGGCTGTCTGCATCGTTTCCATCTCTCTATCTCCTCTGTCTCCGCTCCCTTCCCATCTTTCTTCCTTCCTCTCTGTCCCTGTTTGTTGGAGGAGGAGGCAGTCTGTCAGTCTCTCAGCAGAGACGTAGTTTATTAATGTGACACAGGGTAAAAGGACACGTCAGAGGAGATCAATCACCAGGCGGTGGCACGGGACAACAAAGCTTTTAATAAACCCAATCATCTGGGTGCTTCTCTCTTCAACCGTGTCTGGCATTTGGCATTGAGAAGCTCTATACCATTCTGTCTACCCTCCCTGTTCTCGCTGCTGGATGACTGATGGAGTGGGCATCGTCTCACCACTCAACTGGAATCACCCTCCAGGGAGTGTGTAAGTGGTGCTTTAGATTTTTGAGTGTTTTCTTGAGGACGGTGGGAGGTGTTTGAATTCAGTTCTTGGGAAAAATAAACAATGACTATGTCAAAATTCCTCAAACACCAGCTTTATTGATTGATTGATTTTCCAATGGGATCCCTCTGAATCAAATATACTATAACCTGTCCCTTGAGTGGTATTTACAAATCAGATACAATGGCTAAGGCCAACACAGCGGACCTCTCTACTGAGAGGCGGCATTTAGTGGAATAAACTCAGCGTTTTAAATGTCAGATCATGACAGCTCCAGAAACTGTTTTCGCTGTCTTCATTATGAGGCCAGACTCACAATAGGAGGGGGGTCATCCACATGCTGCCAGCTGTGTTGCTGAAGCTGAGGTTGTGGCAGTGGGCTTTGATGTGAGCCAACATGCTGGCAAGGCTACTGGCTATGTCAGAGCTCAGAGAAGCAGCAGCATGATGTGTGATATCTCAGCGTGCTCCATCTCAGGTGTCCCTGCAGGTCACAGATGGACCAGAGCAAAGGGAGGTAAAACTGAAGGAGGGGCAAGTAATAAGAAAGAAACGTTTTATGGTCAAACCGTAAAACAGACCCAGACCAATCAAATAAACAAATCTTTTTTTCTTCTTCTTTTTTTTTTTTGAGAGAGAGTGTATGTGACTCTTCACTGGGGAGTATACACACACACACACACACACACACACACACACACACAAACAAATACATAGTGCACACTTCCAGTAACATCTACACACTAGCCTACTCTTTTTATTGAGCCATTTGTGACACCAAGTCTTCCCCCTCCTCTTAACCCGAAGTAGACGGATCCTCTTGGCCCTTTGATGGTAGAAATCTAAACCAGTGAGCCGAGGGCAGAGTCAGAGTCGACTGGAGCCTCATGAATCTTTGGCCTTTAAAGGGATAGTTCAACATTTTGGCAAATTTGCCCATTGCCATAATCCCTATAGTTTTAGGAGTAGGTTTGTAATTGTCGGAGCAAGCTATTTTTAGAACGGTGGAGCAGAGCTGCTCAGAGCTACACTACGGAGGCTCATGGGATTTCTTGGTTTCCCTCATCAAACTAATCAAATACACAATCCAACAACTCCAAAACGCTCTCGTGTTACGAGATAGAGTTGTTTTCGAGGTAAATTCATGCAAAAGCGCTGATGCGCGTTTCTGTTGGGGGGCAGTTTTTCGGCAAGCAGACTCTGCATTTACCTCGAAAACAACTCTGTCTCGTAATGTTCCGTTATTATCTCATAGCGTGGTGAATGTGCAGGTCACAACTTGTCCACGAGAGCGTTTTGGAATTGTTGTATTGTGTATTTGATGAGTTTTATGAGGGAAACCAAGAAATCCCATCAGCCTTATAGTGTAGCTCTGAGCAGCTAGCGGCTCTGCTCTGCCGTTCTAAAAATAGCTTGCACGGACAATTAAAGGTAACGAACCTACTCCTAAAACTATAGGGATTATGGCAATGGGCCAAGTTGCCAAAATGTGAAGGATGGTGGCATCAAGAGTCTCAGTCACACAACATGTCCAGAGAGACAGTCCACTGCAGCAGTGCAGGATGGTCATGCCTTGAATGTGCTGAAGGTGAACTGTACCATCGCTGCTAACATTGTTTCAATATGATGGTAAAAATATTTTTCTGTTATCACCTATCTATTCTATTTTCTTGAGGTGTTTTCATGACATGTGTAAGCCTCATTAATGTCAGAAGTACTAAAAATGTTTATATTTGACCTATTATATTTTTGGTTCCTTTACTAAAAGATGGTATAGTCATATCACCAAGATGCATTTGTTTCTGAGTGTACCTAGAATTGTTCAAGTGCTGCCAGAAAAAGAATGCTTTTAATATGTGTGTTTATTTGTATTTTTATTGTGATTGAGTGTGTCGTGAGTTTTATATGATCTGTTTATTGTGTTTTTATTGCAAAGCCAAAGACAAATTTCCACATTATGGACGATAAAGACCAGTATTACAATAGCTAGACTCTAGACTTCTCTTGCATGTATTTTTATATTAAAATTCCTCATTTGTATCAAAGAAAGTATGAGAGATGTGAATACAAATGTATTGTCTTTTCCCCACATACCTCTAATGTTCTCAGTAAACACCCTGCATACCTCAGACATTTATGTTGTTCAACTACAATCAGTGAAACGGTAAACAAGGAGATACAGGGAGCACTTGTAAATTCACCAGCTTCCTGAGCTGCGGGAATCAAAAGAAAGTTTCTCTTCCTCTCACTGGCTTTTGTAGTGGGAGTTTGCTCTCAAAAGCTGAGCTCCTCCCTGTCGGAAATGATTCATGTCACAATTATTACCTGGTAAATACTGGGAGGAGAACGGGAGAAAGAAAAAAAATAGAGAGAGATGTGGAAAGAAAGCAAGAGCCTTGTGGCTGCTCATGGGGAGTGAATGAAAAATGAAAATAACTCAAAGTGGGTCAGCAGCCTGCCAGTTCCCAGTCTGGTGAATGCACATGCACAGACAGCCACACACATACACACACACTACATGCATGCATAATGTGCATGTGCACACACAAATTGAGATACTCGAGAGGACGTTTAGTGCATGAGGCGCAGTGAGTTTGACAAAGTGAAACACTGCTTTAGTGGCACTTTGCTTATTCACTGTTACACTGCCGTCCCCCACTTGATATAACAACCTCATAGCTTCTTTACCATGCGTCAGTTTCGATTATAGATGGCAGGAAGATCTTCTTAGATTAGTTTAAGTCTATTTCCATTCACTCCTTACCTGTCAAATGTGGTTACACAGTGAATTTTGTTACTGTTTCCTGTTGCAGCTATTTTGATGAAGGGAATCTGTTTGAATTACATGGATGTGTGTTCTCCGATATTGAGCTAAGTATCATCTGTAAATCCAAAAGACAGGTATGCAGAGATTCTTCATGTGCCGGCTGGTTATCCCTGACCGGTCATTGATGCATAATAATTCACAGACTGTCTTCCTCTACTGTCTGTGAATTTCTTGAAAACGATTTTTTAAGTGGGCCTGTATATGATTGAAAATACATCATGCTGTGAAACAAGAAGGGAGACAAAGGTCAATAGCGAAGGTACGAAAGGATGAACACAAGAAAGATACCACAGAAAAGGTAAGAGAGGCAGGGGAAGACTGAGAGAAAATGTAAGTTGTTTTAATGGCTGCTTAACCTTTAACACTGACCTTAGCCCGATGTTGTTGAGGCTGCAGGCAATGCTATCTCGCCTTCCCAGATTGGAGTCGCTCCTGCTCAGTACTCCTCTTTGCTAGCACCAGGATGGAGTCCAGGGAGAGAGAGACAGGGCCAAACAAGGTCAGCGGAGGGCTTGCTCAGCTTATGAGGGCTAAACAAACTGCAGGCACTGCCAGTGGAGCCTTTAATCTAAAGAAGGGGAAACAGCTATGGGGAGCCCTGAGGAGGAAGAGGAAGGGCTTGGCATGGCATGGCATGGCAGAGTGTAAGGTAAAAATGTGTCTCAATATTTTTTTTCAAATTGATTTAGTTTCCTTAAGCTCCTCTATGAAAGATATGAATACATTTCTTTTATAGAAATAATAAGGTCACAGGAAGGGATGATTCAGTCTGCAGCAGAATGGATGATCCTGTGTTTATGACTGTGCAGTTCATGCAATGATGCAAACAGCATCGTCATATTCACACATTACGTAGCAGTGGTCGCCTGCTTGAGGTTGTGAATCATGCGTTTCACTTTCATTCATCTACTACATACTAGAGAAGAACTGTAACGGAAGAATTGTATATAGTAAAGGTATTCTGTACATGCTGTAATATGAATAATCCCTTCATAACATGACTGTTAGTTAGCACGCTCTCAGTTTTCCAACAATAAAGACGCATGTGATATACTAATGTGTTTATTCACCCATCAGCTTATTATAAGATGAATGGCCCATGTCATATAAATTAGATGCACCATGCTCTCCAGTTCATATATTCACCACTAGATGGCAGCACTACTCAAAGCTGGGTTGTCAGGCTTACACTCACACACGCACACACACACATCCAAGCACATGCACTTTCACAAGTGACAAAAAAAGATGCCTGCAGGTGTTTCCACGACTCTGAGCTCTACTACACTGCATCTGTTTTGCATGAGAAAGAGACAGACATTGAAATGGAGAGATGATGCTGTATCTTTGTAGGTTTTTTTTCCCCCCCTGTGCGAGCGTGCTTGTGCGCAGTTCTGTGCAAGTGCCAGAGAAAGCATTAGCAGAGAGAGAGTGAGAGAAAGGGAGCCAGCAGCGGCCAGTCAGGGCCTCTTTACATCAGCAGGCGGCTTGTCTGAGATACTGTTCTCGCTTCTGTATTTGGACTTCCTCCAACTTGCACAGCGCTCATCCCATTCAGGGTGCTTGGACGGAGGTGGACTCCCATCACCACCAGCAGTCCCATCAATGGCCTCCCGATTTGAAGAGGAAGTCATTAATTTCCTAATCGAGGCAAAATTGCTTTGTCATTCAGATGGAGCTTGTTGTTGAGAGGGGCGAACGAGAGCTAATTAAAATGCTCTCAGCACACACTGACAGCCTTTTGATGCAATTACTCAGCCTGCTGCGTGTGTTCAAATAAACAAGTAAGCGGAGTTGGTTTCCGATAAACCCCGTTTCATGCTGCGCTCATGCCTTTCACACACGTGGCTCTGGTTGCTCGGCGCCTCGACGCTGACCTTGAGAAGGGGAAGGGGAGATGCAGGCGGTGCTAGCAGGAGCAGCAGCAGCACATGAGGCTAATCTCCGGAGCATGTCGCTCGATGAAGGGTGCTGATAGTGAGCAACAGCAGCGTCTCCAGCAGTGGAGATATGTATCGCTCCAGATTTGAGACAGAGCCCTCGAAGTGAGGCAAAGGATTTGAAAGGCAAGTTTAAGCTGCCCGCAGTTCAGCCTCATTTTCTGCTCTGTTTAATGTTCAGCGACGGCAACGCAAGTCAGTGCAAGAAGAAGGAACTGAAAATCAGGTGATATTCCACATAGAGCAGGAAAGGAACTTATAGATGCTTCCTGAATACAATAGGACAGGAAGCAGCTCGATCACTAAGATCACTCTCTTTTCAGCCGTAACGACTTGAACTTCCTCTGTGTGTGCCTGTAGGTTTCGAAGGTGTGGTATATTGACGTGTTGATGAAAAGAAGGGATCACCGCTGACACGTCTTTGCTTGTATTCAAAAAAGAAGTTTATTAACAAGAAGAAGATCAGTGTACAAAAATGCCGAATCCTGGAGCATCTCTGGTCCAAAATGAGATCTCTCTCTCTCTCAACTCAAAAACCTTCCTTTTTATATGTTGGCTTATCTCCAACACTCCACCTTCTCGGGACAGAGAGAAACCTCCCGTCCAGATGGCCAATGACCTTTGACTTGACCTTTTAACTTTTAGGCTAGCAAAAAACCCATATCCTGAATCCCATGTCTCTTACCCATTAGAGAAGACAACAGGGTCATTCAGTCATCTTGGACCATGCATATCCCATTAGGTCAGATGACTTCTAAGCAAATTGTGGAACCCATGAAGTACAACATCTGTCCAGACACTCCTTCAGTTCCAAACAAGGCACACATACAAAGAAGAATACATGATGATGATAACAAGATATTAAAACTAAGAACATTAAGGAGTATAATATACTACAAAGGAATCTTGAAAATCTTCTCTAAGGCGTGAATGTGTGTGCCGGGGTGGATGATTCGTCTATGTATATCAGTGGACATAGTGGTATACAAATCTGTTCGCAGATGTCCACACATACACACAGCTGTATATGGGACATATTCCTGTCACAGTTGGGGAACTGCCAGGCCAGCTGCGCCCTCCAACCGATGTCTGATTGATTTGTTGGCGCAACGTTGGTCCCTGTGCTTTCATCTTTATGCATGGAGGTTCCACGAGGCGGTCAACAGCCCCCCCCCCCCCCCCTCGATTTTCCACACTTGCCTTCCATCTCCATTTCTTCCGTTCATCCCCTCTTCCCATGCTCCTTCAACTCTAACCTTAACTACCCCACCACGGGCTTGCAAGTGTTCTGAAATGGGCTTCATTATCATAAGTGCCAATGTGGTTCACCAGGGGACGGCGAGATCCTCGCCAGCAACCAGACATGTTTCAGTGGTGCGTTGTGCAATGTGACCACTTTGTCCTAACTGCTTTCGACAGGTGAAGGAGACGGGAGGTAGCATGTGCAGCTGTGCTCCACACATACCTGGTAGCAGATCAGCTGGCAACGTCTCCTGAGGAAGAGGGGACACAGCTTTGGTATTCTGGGTTTGTTCCACCTTGTAGAGTTTGGTATTTAATGACAAATTATTGGCACATGCAGCTAAAGCCCTCATTATAATCCTAAACTGTTATTTATCCAGCTACAGGAATAACTCAGCATATTTGGTGTTCTTTCTCACTTTCTTGCCAAGACTAAAACGAAAAGATCAATACCACTCTGATACCTCATGTCTTAGTAAATACCTAAGCTGTTTGACACTGCTGGTTAGCTTATTAGTTTAGCATAATGACTGTAAGCAGAGGTGAAGTTAGCCTGGCTCTGACCAGAGGAAGTGGGGCACTTGCACTGTTAATTAATAACAAATTACTATAATATACCGTGTCAGCAACAACTAGTGCCAGCACCATGTGAAATGAAGTAATTAGCTTACATTACCGCAGTATATTGGCTGGGAATCAATGATCAGACGATTGAGATGAACTTCAAGATGTCTTTATCTGGAGGCTTCAGGATGACTACACACAAGAAGCAGTGAGGCAGAACATGCACAGGCTTGGTTAATTGTTGGCTAACCATAAAGTAATAACCATTATCTTTGCATATTAAAGAGGAACTATGCAAGATTTTTACCTTAATTAAACAGCTTCGGAGTCATGGTTAAATAAATGACTTGTAACTTGTTACAGGCTGTCTGCCTTCAACATAGCGTCTCTCTTGGCCGAAAACCAACCATGCAAGATCAGTGCCGCTGACCCACTGTCCCAGATCTCGTCTTGGCAGCACCACAACATTAACACGCCCCGTAACACATAATCTCTTGTTTATGACAGATAAGACAGATATACACAATGAAACACCACTCCATGGATTGCTTTCTCACCGGCTTTGTTGAAAAGAAATTCACATGGCCGGGAGGAGGGTTAGCAAAACAGCTGAAAAGTGAACAGACTTCCCCCTAAAACCACAAGATGACATGGAGTAACACTCTATAACAATTACAGTTTCTAATCCAAATTACTGTTACTTTGGCAAATGTTAGCTATCTTGCGGTTTTAAGATCAGTTAGACAGGTGTAACAGCTGTGGTCTTTCTATGCTCAGTCCAATGTGTTAGATTAACGGAGGATTTGGAGGTATTGGGGGGCAGAATTATGTTGGTATGTGATAAGTGGTAAGGCTATGTTTAGGATCATCTGGTTTCAGTTGGTTGGTATTTAGGATGGTAATGTATTTAGATTTTTTTTATGATCACAGTTTTTAATTTTTCATGTTTTCAAGACATTACAATGCCACAACAAACATAATACATAAATCTAGGACAGGTATTTCGTTTTTTAATTGGTAATTTGATGACTAAATAATTACAGTTTGCAAGAACACAGCTAATATTAACACAGACATGTTTTTTTCCCCTTTAAGCAAACAGACTGCTGGTTGCGAATAATTTCTGAAATGTCAACCCATTTCTTTGAACTAGTCATTTGGTTTTATAGCATGATGAAGATGATTTTCTCAAATATTTTTTCAGCCAACAAGTGCATTCTGTCAAAGGTATTAAATTACAAATAGGGTAAGACCAGAGAAGGCAACATTGGACGGTGGGGGTGGATAGTCATTTACATCTCAGAGCCAGTCAAGGATAGCAAACCCAAATGGAACTGCCACTACTGTCTCCCCTTTGGTTTTATCAGGCTCTCTCTGAATTAGCGCCGTGTGAAAGCAAACCGCAATATGGATTTGCCAGGCCTCCCCGCATAAAGATAGCTGAGACTCCACCACTTGAGGCCCAGGCGGGGGGGGGGACTGTAGAAGATCACAGGACATGCATTTCATCGCGCTGGCCTGAACCGTGAATTAGCCATGCATGACAGAAAAATACAAGGCATGAAATTAGCTACAGCTCCCTTCCTCTGTGAGCTGTCTCCCCAGACATCAGTTGCTCCCTGCTGTATTTTTTTTTTTTTTCCTGTACTTTCCATTACAAATGAACTAGCAGGAAAATGCAGATTAGATTTATTATTAGGGGTCAGCACTGCAGAGTGGTGTGGAAAGTCACATCCGACGCATAAATCGTTACTACTGCCTGTGATAAAAAAATAGTGTAATGTCTGATGTTTTTCACGTACTGTATTTTGAAGATGTGTGGTATCCTTTCAATTATTCAAAGACATGGCTGTTTTCAACTATGAAATTGTTTTTGGGTGGAGAAAAACGGTGCAATAATACCTTGAAAAAGCTAGGGCGTAATTGATCTCCAGTCCTCATAAATACTCATAACTACTATATAAAGAACTGAACTGAACTTAGAAGGGAAAAGAGGATATAAAAAAAGAGGGCTTCTTTTTGGACTCTGCGCTGACTTCCTGGGCTGTGTCTTTTAGTTACTGGATGAGAGATGCTCACACGCCACAATACACGTAGCTATCATCTTTACGGAAGTCTTCAAGGACTTGGACTCTGTGGGACATTTCTGCGAGCGTCACTTTTGTTTGATGTTTTTATTCCCTCGGCTGGTTTTCCTGGGATCAAGGCACACAGTTACACCTACCGCTTAATGTTCCCATGTGATATACCTACACTTGTCCTTGTAACATTCTCCGACCACACACACACACTCAAACGCACACATAAAAAAAAAAAGAACCCATGTCAATTGTGGTGCCTTTGGGAGAAAAGGAGTCACTCGACATTGACTCAATTGACCCTGCTCTCCCGCTGGATTGAAGTGTTTTTGGCTGAGTGAACAGTGTTTCAAGGTTATGGAGAGAGATGCAGTCAAACGTAATGGCAGCCTGTAATGAGTGTTTTCCTGTGGGATGGACGGTGACTTTGTGGATGGCAGGTGATTCAAGGCCTGAGGGAGAAAGAATTAGAGTCTCTCCTGCCATCTTTGACTTCAGACTAATTTAAACTGATAAAGCACATCATACACCTATTATTATTATTATCTTCTTGTCTCAATCTCTGTCTGTTTGTGTGTCTTTGTCCCTTTTGCTTTGTTTCATTCAACTCTATGTCTTATTCATTCTCTCTCTGCAGTCTGTCTGCCTCTATTGCTGTCAGGACTCACCTGTCGTGTTTTTTCACTTCTGTTTTCCTCCAACATCTTCGCACCCAACGCCTCCGGAAAAACTTGACTGTGATATCTGTTATATCTTTTTTCACAGATTTTACACTCACTTATAAAGGCATGCGTGACTACATGACTACTCATTTCACATGATTTTCCATCCACAGCCTATGTCATGTAATGTGCAGATGAAACTCTGTAAATGAAGGGATTCACTGACATTAAACATTGAATAAAAACCCTCAAGTCACTGGAAGTTGGCTTACACTATGAGAAAAGCATTTGCCTGAGAAATAAAGACCAACTCAACTGGACTGTATACACATGCTTATTGCCCACAGGCACATGATCCACATGATAGATATCTGTCTTTAGAGTTGAACATGCATGTGCATGTGTTGCTTCACATATAACCATGCCATGTATTATTTTTGTGCCACATATTCAAACGGTTAAGTTTCCTCTGAGCTCAGATCCTCACATGGTTTGAGGTCACTCCACACACACGGAGCCTGCATCAATAGAAATGACACGTCTCCTCTTTGCGTGCAGGACATAAGCTATGTTGTGGCAGTAAATGGTGTAGAATAAGAGTTATCGGCCCAAGCATTGTGGCAGAAATAAGTGATAAATCACGGTGCAGCGTGATGCGGACACTTCATCAGGCTGTGCATTTGCTGAATACGCCCGCTGTAATGCTGAAGCAATGAGTGCCATCACTTGCTCCTCATTGTAATTAATGTCACCACAGAAAAAAGGCAGAGTGCGAGAGAAAGATAGAGGGAGGAAAGAGAAAAGAATGGAAAGACAGTCGTGGAAATGAGCAGCTAGCAAGCCTGAAAGGAAGATGTAATTTAGGGTTGGACCAAGTGCCTTGACAGTGAGATAATGGTGGTAATGCAAGAAATGGGGCTGTCCTTTTGAGGGAAGTTAAGAGCTAAAGAGTAAATTCCTACGATTTTTGGGTGGTTTCAGACTGTGTAGCTCCATGACAGCACACTGCTACAGTTTGCACATCAGGGAATAGCTGAAAATACAACATACTGTAGGTACATTTTCTTTAAATAAAGTTTAGCTTATGTGAGCAAACATTTGTCTTTCTCTGCATTCAGCACACACAGAGCAATGTAAGGAAATACTCTCATACCTGTCATTGTCCCCTGTTAGATTGTCTTTATAATAACCACTGTAAATGTCTCCTGGTGTTATTAACTCAATATTGTCGATTTGTATTTAGATTTTTGCCTGCTTCCTGCCTGCTATTGTTTTGCTTGCTTTAGATTGACTAAATTTGCATGACCACCAGATTTTTTTTAGAAATGAACCTAACCTACCCTTTTGAACTCTTCATTGTTTCCATTTTTTTATCAGCTCCCATGTCCTTTGGTGTCTCAACCTTTTCTCAGATTTCCACTTACTGCCATTGTGAGTTTCTAGTCTTGCACCTGTGTCCAATTGTATTTCCTCTGCAGAAAGTGCACCAGCCTTTTTTCTGTAGTGTTTCTTAGCTGACTTTACCTTTTCCATTACTCTATGGATTTGTGCGCTTTACCTACTTGACATCTTATGCACCAACCTAGTTTGAATTAAAGAACCTGCATCTCATCTCTAAGAGTTAAGTATTGTGAGTCCTCACTGTGGGGTTGTGATAGCAGAAACTCTCCTTTTATTCCATGTGCTTTTGGCCTCCATGCACCAACTCCTGTAAAATGCTATATGTTCACAAGCATGTTGCTAACAGTTGCTCTGTAATTTGGTATTTAGCAGGTAGTCTTTAGTGGTTTCACAGTTCTTTTTAAATAAAGGAGGTTGTTGCTGTTGGAAACAAGGTTGACAAAGGAGTGCGTTTCAAATGCAGGTGTTTCCACTTATCAGTTGATTAAGCCTCTTCAGGTTGTTACTGGGGGGAAGATGGCTGTGTTATAATGCTGCATTCGAGACAACTTGCAATTTAGAACCTCCCAGTTGAAAACTCAGTTCAGACTTCACAGCGTTTGAGACACACCGTGCCAGAATAACAAAAAACATGGCAGACCGGGACAGATTTTGCATTCAAAGTGCTTCATGAAGGCATAAAACATTACAAAGGGCACAAAAACAATTTATAAAAGAATGTTTTAATCCATTTTAGCATTTAAATGCATTTTAATTGATGTTTTACCGTTGACCGCGTGGTTGTGTGCAGGTGCAGATTGTTGTGTGACGTCAGACAACTGATTCTTGAAATAGTTGGGATAGATTTTTTTTTCTCCGACTTTGCCAAGTGGGAGCTCTGACATGAGGTGGCATTCGATTACACTTTCTCAAGAGGTCGAAAAGATCTGAGTTCCGAGTTTAGTTGTTTCGAATGCAGCATATGTTACCAAAGCCCATGCACAAAAAAAGGCAAAGATATTTGGTCCCAGTCAAACATGTGCAAGAGAGAGGGAGAGCACATGTGGGGTTGTACAAAAGCTATGAAGGAAGTTTTTTTTAACTTGACTTTTAAAGCTACTGTATAAAAGGTCTTTCTTTCTTCTCACAGGGTAAACAAGCTGATTAAGTAATGTTGATGTACAGCAGGGAATCTTAAGTGTAATTGTCAAGGTTTAATCATGCCTGTGCAGTGGCGGCTGGTGGTCAAATTAGTTGGGTGGGCTAATAAATAAATTATACCCATTAAATGGTTAACACAGCTAAAAGTTAGGGTTATCCCATCTCACAAAAGTATAGCAACTAACTAGGCCTACACACTGCATTAAGTAGAAGGGTCTAGTCCAAAAAAAAAAAAAAAAACTTCACCTGGTTATCTCACACATACACACACAGTCTCTCTCTCTCTCTCTTACGCACGCACGCACGCACGCACGCACACACGCACGCACGCACGCACGCACGCACGCACGCACACACACCCGACGATATTGCTCAATTTAAAAAAAAAAAGAAGAAAAAAAAAAAAGACGATAGGCTATATGCAGCTCATATCGACGGCCTTTCTGGTCTGTTATCGCCATGTCATTTAGGTCTGGTGCTCCCAGTGAGTTTAGAAACTAGATTCTCCACTTCGTTCATGTTAGCAAACACAGTTTAGAGCAGTAAAGTAATGCTACCTGTGATGCTAGCGCCTAGCGCCGCAGTTTCTAGGCTCGTTCGAGATGAGCCAGGCGTGCGCAGAATCGATCGCCGGTGACCAGCGCACAATGCATGCCGGTTAGATTTGTGTCCGACTTGATCCCGACTTGCTCTGACGTCATGCACGCGCCTGCAACGATAACCTCACGAGATCAAGGCGGCCGCAGTTTTTAGAGCCAGGCGCCGCAGTTGCTCTCCACCGACTGCTACCGCCTGCAAGCCTCAGGGCATGATGGGAAACGCGCCGGATCATGAGCTGATTGGCTCTTAGTTAGGACTGCAAACACTACGTGTTGTTGTATAATGCTAGATTATATGAATCTCATGTTGTAGGCCTATACTGCTTAAAAAAATATTCACACTGAGTCAAACTTATGTCCTGAGAAATATATTGGTTATTTATTGGACAATTGCAGTACAGCATAAGAAATATATACTTTGGTGACTTCCTATTTGTATTGACGGCGGCTGGAAACTGTCCGACTTGACTGCAGCTTTCTGTCACCGACCCCTGCTGCTGCCGCCTGCTCTCGCCGACCGTCCAGGCGAGGCGCAGTTCATCTCGAACGAGCCTATTGTCTTCTCCCTCCCACAACAACACAACTTGTCCTCCGGTTCCTGTCATTGGTCTGAAAACAGCGGTGTTGGGCTAAATGAAATTAGCCCCAATGACAAGTAAACCAAGGGGGCGGGACATGACGCCTGTCAATCATTGACCCTGCGTCAGCCCGCTGCTGATTGGTCAGAACCGATCGGCCTGTGGGCTGAATGAAATTAGCCCCAACAGTCGGTCAATGGCGAGGGCGGGACATGGCACCTGTCAATCATCAGAGGCGCAGTTTGTGAACAGGCAAGGCAGGCAACTGCTTGGGGCCCCGAGCCATTAGGGGGCCCCCGAGGGTCGGGGCCAGAAGGCTGTTTTATCGACAGAAATCTCTCAAAATGCGCTACCCGCAGTGACCGCACCCCCTCCCCGTATCGTCGTATAGCGTCGATTTGCAATGACATGTCATTGGGAAACCCCCCTAACGGGGCCCCATGTCATTCTCCGGACCTGATCCCATCTAACGTCAACCTGTAAGATGCACCTTATCACCGGGAGTTTCTAATGAAGCCGAGGGAAAAAGAAGAGTCCACCTGGGAGCAAGACGAGAAGAAAAAAGAGGCTGAAGTAAAAAATAATGCAAGACAGTGGTGGTAAGTGGAGCAGAGTGTAACGTGAACAGTAAATAACTGTTGAACTTATGCTAATAGTCTAACTGGGAGACACTTGAATAGCAGCTAATGTTAGCTTCAGCGAGTGGGACTGCACTGGAGTCAGTCCGACCGACCACCGGACTGAGGGACTCGGTGCGTGCGGTTCTGGTCCTCCACTCGGTTACGGTCGTTAAGTGACAAAAAAAAAAAGCAAGGTAACTTAACGTTATCTGCTGGCCACCTTGGCAGCAAGTAACAACACTATTAACTTGCTAGCTAGCAGGGTGACATAGTAAAGTTATGTTACAGTATTGACGTGAGTAGCCTATTATTATTATTATAATAATAGCCTATGAAAGTGTAAAAGTTAACAAGCTATTGCTGCTATGAAAGCTATGCCCAAGGAAAACATTAAAAATCACTCTCTTATCTCTCCTCAGGATTATTATTTAGGTTTCTGACAACAGCAAAACAGATGGACAAAGTGCCTCCTCCCAGTGCTGTCAGTGAAAACTGTAAGTGTATTGTCATAAAGAATCTTTAGAGGGCATGGCATATTATCAATTAAAGTAAAACTGTATTTTGTTTTTTTGTCATATCAGTTGAACGTCCACCTCCAGTGAGACAACAACAACTGCCCATCATGAAGACGACATGTCACCAGCTTACACCATAACTGGACATTTGTAATAAAAAAAGTTTAAATTTCATAAATTTTTTGTTGGTGTTTTTATTATTTTCATTTATAAAATGATGGTGATAAACACTGGTTGGAGGGCCCCCTGGGGATTTTTGCTTAGGGCCCCACCAGACTCTAAAATCGCCTCTGTCAATCATCCACAGTCGGAAAATGAATGAGAGCAGACTCGGTGAGCTGGGGCTGATTAAAATTAGCCCATTTAGAGATATCCTGTGTTTTTCTTGAAACTATTTAATATTGTTGCCAGTTCCGATTTTACTAAGACTTAAAACAATCTTTTGTATGTTATTTAGAGAATATAATATAGGCTATAATATTTTTTCCTCATCTTTTGTTGTGTAATGCAGGGAGGGCTTAGCCCCACTAGCCCATTGATACCAGCCGTCACTGTGCCTGTGTACGATGGGGTCATATCATATATTTCCTATGACAAAGTTGAGTATCTGGCAGCACGTTGGTGCAGTGGTTAGCACTGTTGCCCTTGGGGCCCTTCTGTGTGTGGAGTTTACATGTTCTCCCTGTGTATGCGTGGGTTCACACCAGGTACTCTGGCTTCCTCCCACAGACCAAAGACATACAGGTTAGGTTTATTGGCGACTCTAAATTGTCAGTAGGTAAGAATGGGAGAGTGATAGCCCCCTACTATATGATGGGTGACCTGTCCAGGGTGTACCCAGCCTCTCGACCTAAATCAGCCCCCATGACCCCAGTGAGGATAAGTGGTACAGAAGGTAAATGAATGAATGACTGAATGAGTATCATGATTATATTGCTTAAAAGACATGTAGTTGTGCAGAATTAAATGATAATGAGATTATATGCCATGATAGAAGATACAGAATATCTAAATGAAGACACTAAAAGTCTATTCTGCAAGTAAAATATTCACAGATGTAGTCCTGACATCCCCTTGACACTATTTCTGACTACTCCATCATGTTTTGCTCTCATTTCTTCATTTTCTAGGTGCATTTGCTCTGGTCAGCCTCGGAAATGGAGAGGAAGCTGAGTGGCTGTTACATGCCTCCAGGTGAAAAACACAGAATATGAAAGCAGGGAGAGGGAAGAAAGACAGGGGGCAGATGAAGAGCAACAGGACCAGCTCTTGCCATTTTGGTGCACACCACCATCTTATTAGTCCACAGGTGCTGCCTCATCAGCACCCAGTCCGGCTACAGTGCTGGCCATTATCACTGATAGGTCAGTGGAATTTCAGCAGTCGGATGGCCAACTACTAGTGGAAAGTAACTGAGGTACTGCACTTGTACTTGTCATATTTAATACTGTCCCTTACATCAAATACTCAGCTGTGTGTGTTTGATGGCTTTTCTGGACATGTGGTTCTCATAGGGAACATGATGCTTATTGGAATAAACCATCAAACTGTATTTAAAGAAGTTAGAAACAGCAGTAGGAGATTAATGGAGTATAGTTTCTAATGCAAAAAATATACATGAATACAACAGTAAAACACTGACTTGGACCATCTTTCTGCTTGTGGAATATTTTCACAGTCTACTTGACAGCTTTAGTTACTTGATGAATATTTTAAGGATGTTTATTTTACACAGCAATATCACAGGCTGTTAGGATTGAACCAGTTGTTTTTCAGTGTTTTCGGCTTCTGACTGTGTGTAGTCAGGCTTACATTTCAGATGTGTATTTGTTAACAGCACCAACAAATAGTAATTTATTCCCCATCTAGGCTTCTCACATGATTTAAGTTCAAAGATAAGAGAAAAACTGAAAGTGAAAACATTATTAGGACTTTGTTTTTTCTTCTTTCCTCTGCAATTAATCATCTCACAATCCTACAGATTCATCTGGTGACTCTGTGAAGTTGTGCACACTAGCTCTAATAATACATCAGCCTGTGAGAACAAATCAGTACTGTTACTGTAATACCTAAACAACATTTCTCTTCCAATACTTTTTCATGCAGTATTCTTACTTATTCTTGTGTTGGAGGGAACACATCAGCTTGGCCCATATTTGGACATTTATTAACTTATTTTTTGATTATTGTCATCATAATCACCACAACATACAGTAGCCTATAACTTGTGTTACTAGAAGGAGGAGTCCTTATTGATTTTTGTTCTGTTTAATTTGTTAAGTATAATAAAAATGTTGTTTTGTATTTGTCCCCCTTTCCATTTTTCCAGTGTTTATTTTGTTTGGTTCATCCACTACTGCTGGCGTAACATTCACAACCATATCCTTCAATCTGCAGCTGCAGCTCTTGTGCCATCATTATCTAGCATTAGCTTTATAATTACATTTTATTGTTGACGTGAGGCTTTCTTTTCACCTCCTCTTATCTGTTGGCCTTGCGTACCTTAAGGCTTGGACCTTTTCATTATAAAATTATTTGAGCTAATGGTAATTGAAGTAGCCTTGGCTGATTCAGGAATTGACCATCAGTCTCTCCGTGTTATGGTCTGGCCTCGAGCTGAGTGATGTACATTTCAAATACAATCATGTATTTATCTATTCAGACCTGGATTTCCGGTGATGAATATCGACTCATGGGAGTTATTGCTCTATCAAACATTTTATACTTTCTAGTTAGGCAACTGAAAACCATGTGTTTACTGCTTATATTCCCATTGTGACAGGCAACTCATAATGTTTTCTTATCATCATCATCATCATGATCTGTTATTTGATTTGTGATAATAGTTTCAGAACAAAAACCTAATTTTGTCCCTGCACACTACTTTTAGTGATGAAACAATAAAGACTTTAGTGATCACATCTCATTGTTGCTCAAGGGCATGAAAAACCAAAAGCAAAGCGCGCCTGCACAGGTCAGAGCTGTTATGTTGATCTGTAGTAGCCTACCTGTGCGTCCAAATCTCTCCATGAACATACAAGAAAAACGAGATGCACGTTGATGCTCAAACAGGCTTACCGCTGCAATATTGTTTTATTCGAAAAGCACCTGGAGCAATTTCTTCACTCTGCGCCCCAAAAGCTCAGTGGTATTTAAAATCCAACACACTTTTGATCGACACACATGATCCATTTTCTCACCTCCTCCAAACCGATTGCAACAATGCATACTTAAAAACCTCAGGGAAAGACTACAAATTAAAGATCGAGTCTAAAAAAGAAACACACACACAAACACGCACAAACACATTTGGTCCCCGGGCTTCTCTCATGTCACCCTCTCTCGCTCTCTCTCTCCCTCTCTGAGTTTGTGTTTGCTTTCAACAGAAATTTCCCTCCAGTCCCTCACGCAGCTCCACACTGTAACAACCCAAGGCCGGTTGATCAATGCAACCTTAATTTGAGAGCATGGATTATAATAGAGGCATTAGCGTCCATTGATTACAGCTCAGAGGGCCAGTTGCAGTATGAATGGAGAGTCAATATAGAAACAGTGCTTGCAATGACAAAGACCTGCAGAACCCCTCTAAGCCACAGGGGGATTTAAATGTCAAGAACAAACTTGATGTGAGGGGGAGTTGACTGTGCTTTATACTTTAGTTTGTGCCAGGTCTTATTTTTTTCTGTTTATTTAACAGAACCATTTATTTTTATTTCAAATTACACACCACTACATCCTCTTGTATTCCTTTCCTTTGACAGGCAGTCGGTAATCAAAGTCATTTACATTAAGTTTTACTTAACTGACAAACAGGTCCATAAAACTACACAAAAACCGCCTTCCCGGGTCTCCAGATACACTTTGAGGAATAAAAAACTACTCCTGAGTATTCATCAGCATGAGCGTGAGTCACTAATGACTGAATTTCATTGTTTGTGAACTATTCCTTTAAGTGTTTTCTGTCATAATAAAATCTGTGCCACACGTGTAGAGCTCCGCCCACAAGTGTGACATCACAGCGCTTGCACAAAACCCAGATAAGGGATTAAGCCTGGATATGTTGGTTATCCTGGCTGAATTTAGCCTCAAGTCGGTTGGTTGAAATCTGGATACCTTTATCCTGGTCAAGTTACTATGGTGATTTATTCTCTGCAGCTAGCCTGCTCCAGACCAGGCTAACAGCCAGGCTTAGTTGATTCTGTTGTCTTTATCTGTCATGTCAGCAGTCACTCTGATCAGAAATCAATGTGTTTCATACAGTTATTCCATGTTCTTATGTGCATATTGGCCTGATTTCTAAACAAACAAAATGCATTACAAATCTGTGTCCATCTATGATATTTTCCATGCAGAGGCGATTTTAGAGTCTGGTGGGGCCCTAAGCAAAAATCCCCAGGGGGCCCTCCAACCAGTGTTTATCACCATCATTTTATAAATGAAAATAATAAAAACACCAACAAAAAATTTATGAAATTTAAACTTTTTTTATTACAAATGTCCAGTTATGGTGTAAGCTGGTGACATGTCGTCTTCATGATGGGCAGTTGTTGTTGTCTCACTGGAGGTGGACGTTCAACTGATATGACAAAAAAACAAAATACAGTTTTACTTTAATTGATAATATGCCATGCCCTCTAAAGATTCTTTATGACAATACACTTACAGTTTTCACTGACAGCACTGGGAGGAGGCACTTTGTCCATCTGTTTTGCTGTTGTCAGAAACCTAAATAATAATCCTGAGGAGAGATAAGAGAGTGATTTTTAATGTTTTCCTTGGGCATAGCTTTCATAGCAGCAATAGCTTGTTAACTTTTACACTTTCATAGGCTATTATTATAATAATAATAATAGGCTACTCACGTCAATACTGTAACATAACTTTACTATGTCACCCTGCTAGCTAGCAAGTTAATAGTGTTGTTACTTGCTGCCAAGGTGGCCAGCAGATAACGTTAAGTTACCTTGCTTTTTTTTTTTGTCACTTAACGACCGTAACCGAGTGGAGGACCAGAACCGCACGCACCGAGTCCCTCAGTCCGGTGGTCGGTCGGACTGACTCCAGTGCAGTCCCACTCGCTGAAGCTAACATTAGCTGCTATTCAAGTGTCTCCCAGTTAGACTATTAGCATAAGTTCAACAGTTATTTACTGTTCACGTTACACTCTGCTCCACTTACCACCACTGTCTTGCATTATTTTTTACTTCAGCCTCTTTTTTCTTCTCGTCTTGCTCCCAGGTGGACTCTTCTTTTTCCCTCGGCTTCATTAGAAACTCCCGGTGATAAGGTGCATCTTACAGGTTGACGTTAGATGGGATCAGGTCCGGAGAATGACATGGGGCCCCGTTAGGGGGGTTTCCCAATGACATGTCATTGCAAATCGACGCTATACGACGATACGGGGACAGAGGCGATTTTAGAGTCTGGTGGGGCCCTAAGCAAAAATCCCCAGGGGGCCCTCCAACCAGTGTTTATCACCATCATTTTATAAATGAAAATAATAAAAACACCAACAAAAAATTTATGAAATTTAAACTTTTTTTATTACAAATGTCCAGTTATGGTGTAAGCTGGTGACATGTCGTCTTCATGATGGGCAGTTGTTGTTGTCTCACTGGAGGTGGACGTTCAACTGATATGACAAAAAAACAAAATACAGTTTTACTTTAATTGATAATATGCCATGCCCTCTAAAGATTCTTTATGACAATACACTTACAGTTTTCACTGACAGCACTGGGAGGAGGCACTTTGTCCATCTGTTTTGCTGTTGTCAGAAACCTAAATAATAATCCTGAGGAGAGATAAGAGAGTGATTTTTAATGTTTTCCTTGGGCATAGCTTTCATAGCAGCAATAGCTTGTTAACTTTTACACTTTCATAGGCTATTATTATAATAATAATAATAGGCTACTCACGTCAATACTGTAACATAACTTTACTATGTCACCCTGCTAGCTAGCAAGTTAATAGTGTTGTTACTTGCTGCCAAGGTGGCCAGCAGATAACGTTAAGTTACCTTGCTTTTTTTTTTTGTCACTTAACGACCGTAACCGAGTGGAGGACCAGAACCGCACGCACCGAGTCCCTCAGTCCGGTGGTCGGTCGGACTGACTCCAGTGCAGTCCCACTCGCTGAAGCTAACATTAGCTGCTATTCAAGTGTCTCCCAGTTAGACTATTAGCATAAGTTCAACAGTTATTTACTGTTCACGTTACACTCTGCTCCACTTACCACCACTGTCTTGCATTATTTTTTACTTCAGCCTCTTTTTTCTTCTCGTCTTGCTCCCAGGTGGACTCTTCTTTTTCCCTCGGCTTCATTAGAAACTCCCGGTGATAAGGTGCATCTTACAGGTTGACGTTAGATGGGATCAGGTCCGGAGAATGACATGGGGCCCCGTTAGGGGGGTTTCCCAATGACATGTCATTGCAAATCGACGCTATACGACGATACGGGGAGGGGGTGCGGTCACTGCGGGTAGCGCATTTTGAGAGATTTCTGTCGATAAAACAGCCTTCTGGCCCCGACCCTCGGGGGCCCCCTAATGGCTCGGGGCCCCAAGCAGTTGCCTGCCTTGCCTGTTCACAAACTGCGCCTCTGTACGGGGAGGGGGTGCGGTCACTGCGGGTAGCGCATTTTGAGAGATTTCTGTCGATAAAACAGCCTTCTGGCCCCGACCCTCGGGGGCCCCCTAATGGCTCGGGGCCCCAAGCAGTTGCCTGCCTTGCCTGTTCACAAACTGCGCCTCTGTTTCCATGGCCACTAGTAGCTACATCACTGGCTTCTCATAGCATATAGATTTATTTCTTATAAAAAATATTACAAAATATATTGGCCTAAATATTGGTTGAGGTAAGAAAATAAGAATACAATTGAGTGAGTGTGAGCAACCACCTTCCAAATAATACACCTCATGTGAACATTGTTATGAGCAATTTACTGAAGCAGCAGACTGCATAATGTTCTTATATTTCATTCATTTTAACCTGTCGCACTTTTGGCCACTTTTGCTGTATGAACTTGTATTAGGCTACTTGTTATGTAGGCTACTTCAGATTATAAGAAATTTGTGCAAGGAATCAGCTTCCACTGCTCATCATTAAGGCAAGTGCACAACTGTTAATTTGTGAAAGGAACTTTCATCAGATGATCATAGTTTTCAGTCTGCCGTCTGCTCTCTCTGAGGTTATGACAGCAGCAGTGCTTTTTTTTTTTTTTTTTAATATAAGAGGTGAGTCACCTGACGTCAGCATTAAGTTCCTGTTGATTGGAGGAAAGTAGCCACACCTGTCCTCTCATCGGTGAATCTGTAATCAATCTCTGTGGTCTACCAACGAGATAATTAGTTACACCTGGCTTGACCAAGCCGCTGCTCCTCAGCCTGGCTCGGCATTCATGCAACCAATTAAGCCAGGATGCGCCGATCAGACTAGGTCAAGCCACGCTTGCTCAGTTATCCTGGATTTCTTTCTTCTACTTTTGTGCAATACCTGAAAAAAAACCTTCCAAAATATTGTCCGACGAGCACTTCACTTTCAAATCCTCCAACAACTGAGAAATGAGAGACGAAGTAGCAGCAGAGACTCCGGTCGAAGCTTCCACAAAGTTTGTAAAGTTTTTTTACCGGCTCCTCCATGTTTTCCTGGAAATTCCTGCCAACGCTGAAGTTTCCCAGTCGGACCGTGGTGGCGCCAACACTGGTCTGTCCTCACAGAAGGGAAGAGACCTGGGAGCTGCTGAAGGACTCAAGCTGGACTCAGAACTGGATTTATTTCTCCTCACTGAGTGAGTAACTTGATGTGAACATAATGCTACAAGTGTGTTTTCATTCAGTGAGTAGCTATGGGCATGCTAACGTTAGCTAACTCGCTATTAGCAGTGTATTCGTCTGTTACAGCCAGCTAACTGCCAGTGTAACTACTTTACCTGCTAGCTAAAGAGCTAATAGTTGTGGCTGGATTACTCAGTTGTGCTTTTTGTGTGTTAAGTGGACACTTTCACTGGGCTTCTTCATGACTTACCGATTTACAATTGTTTGTATTTATATAGCCTACATGTGTATCTGGAGGTTTTCCAACAGTGAACACTGAGTGTGCATGAACATGTAGGCCTAAATGGCTCTAAGTTATCAGTAAGTTAATCACTGATTAATTTCTGGAGTGGTGTTTCAGACATGTTTGTTGGTGTGTGCTGTAGCTGTACACAGTCATGAGCTTTGGTCTGCAGGGAGAGCCTTCAGACAAGTGGATAGAAGAATTTTAAAAATATAAAGGAAATATATAAAGAAAATAATAAGGCTCTGTTGTGTTTTACAGTAACAAAATCAGGAGTGTAACTCAAAGTATCTTTCATGTTGCTTTTTAGTTTAGGCTCTCCTAAAGCAGAATATGATCACCTTTTGATCTTGGCTGTCTATAAAGCACTTAGCTTTGCATATCAGCTGTTGTTCAAATGACAGGTGAGCGCACTCGGTCTCATCCAGGTCATAGTTCTCTGAGAAAGTTGAATCTAGGTCAAATGGACTTGGTTGGTTATGGATTCCTCTTTCCACAGTAGTGGAAGCGCTGTCTTTGCACTTATGAAATATCGTCACAATTCATTCATATGTCTTTGGGTGGCCTTATGCTTTGTGATACTACTTTTACGTCGACTCATCAACCACTGCTTACAGCTGTCAACCTCTGATTGTAGTTTGTCCAATCTGGCTTAATCTACAAAGCTGAACACCTTGTAAAAATCTTCTACTGTTGTCTCATTATTGTTATTATTTTGTTTTTATCGGTAAAATCCTGTTTTTCAAACACATTTCCAACACATGCATGTGATGCATGTAATGACCATTGCTCCCGCAAGATAACATGCATCTTTCCCCTGTAATGTCCCGTATCCAAACAGATATAACCGACTGTTTGGTCAGTAACCGGATTAATGAAACAATCAGCAATCATTAACTGCCTGAGGAAAAAAATGGGGACGAAAAAGACTCTGGAAACAACAATAAAAAGAGCCAATCGCCTTTATCGGTGAGCAGCACATTGCTCATCCACACCCTCTGCAGCCAGTCAACCAAACCCTAATTAACTCTCTGGAATTGACTGTTTTTTATTTTTGTTTTGTTGGGGTTTTTTTTCCCTCCATTTTTTTTTGGCCTCGATGTTCCTTCCCAGTATTCACAGTGCAGGAGATTATCTTCATGGTTTTTGTGTCGGGTCATGATAATCTGGATGTGCTGCAGGACTAGGAAAAGCTTGCCTGGGGCTATAATATTTCCACTGCTTGCACTTTAGTTGACTATGCTGTGGCAGACAGCACCTGTCTGACAGCCAGTCACAGAGAGGCATGATCCTGTACTGCTCTTCAGGGAGGGAGAAAGAGAGAGAGAGAAGATCAACCTATGTCTTCTGAAATCTACTTTTTAAATTTCATGGGATAAATAACTGAAAGATGTCCAGGGTGCTGAGTGACACGTTAAATGACAATTCCAGGCATATTCAACCTGGGGCTGTAGTTTCCTAATGTTTTAGGTCTAAAAGAAAAAATCTGAAAAATGTATTTTAATGTCTCCTGTTCTGTCCCTGCATCGCCACAGCAATGTATACTGTTTACATCCCACAAAACTGCATTTTATTTCACAGACAACATCAGATGGCTATTCAAACATTACTTCAAGAAAGCGGACTTGTTTGTAAACAAAGTCCTGTGCGAGAGTCAAATTGACACGCTGAGTATGTAGGTAGAATAAACAACAGCCAGATTTACTCTTACTGCTACAAAAACATTGTGCCTCCGAGTTGATATTCCTTTGTTGATAAAACAAACGGGGGGCCCTTCAAACCGTTCGGTATATGTTTGAATAGCCATTGACATTGTCTGTGAAAAAAATTCTGGTTTTAACAGCCTCAACAGCCTAAGATCCGCCTGCTCCCATTATATGCTGCTGTTGCTATGTGGGTGCTATGTGTAAAATTATACAATAAATAGGCTAAGACTAAAAATAAATACAAATAAAATAAAATAAATTGATAAATAAAAGAATAGGTAAACTAATAAAATAGTAAAACCTATAAGTAAAATCTAATCAAAAGCCAAGCTAAAAAGGTGTGTCTTGAGTTTGCTCTTAAAAATGTCCACATTCGCAGCTGCTCTCAGGTCTTCAGGAAGGCTGTTCCACAGTTGTGGGCCCTGAGTTTTGGTTCTGACTTTAGGTATTAATAAAAGGCCTCTATCTCTGAAGACCTGAGAGTTCTGGATGGCTCATAAGTTAAAAGCAAATCTGACAGATAAGAAGGACTAAGACCATTAAGAGCTTTAAAAACCAATAAAAGAATCTTAAAATTGATCCTGAAGCACACAGGTAGCCAATGCAGGGACTTTAAAATCTGTGTAATGTGAGCTCTCTTTCTGGTCTTTGTTAGCACACGTGCAGCTGAGTTTTGGAGTAGTTCGTAGTGGTGCAATATTATTTTTAGGAAGACCAGAAAGAAGAGCATTGCAATAATCATTCCTACAGGTAATAAAAGCATGAATTAGTGTCTCTGTGTTGGCTGGGGAGAGAAATGGATTTTGGCAATATTTTTAAGATGATAAAAAGCGTTCAGTTTGCCTGATGTGGTGTTCAAAGGTTAAGTTTGAGTTGAAGACCACAACTAGGTTCTTAACTACTGCAGAACAGGAGCAATTAAACAGATTCATTCTTTTAGACCTAAAATATTAGGTAACTACAGCCCCAGGTTGAATTGTCCTTTAAGACGTATGATCACAGAGAACCCACTCTTTGTCTAATTCTCTGCACTTGAGCCCTGCTGATCTACTGCATTGTTGTCGTTTTCCATTTCTTTACGGGAACTAGTTCTCCTTTCTCCTCCCTCTTCATCCTCCTCTCATGAAGCGTGAAGTAATGGCAGTGCTGTGAAACTGCTATGCTCGCTCTTTCATCCCCCTGTGGAGCATCTGGTCGTTTTGAGCCGCGTAGCTGTGCGAACACACACCCTGGGCCCCAGTGTGAAACTTCACCCGCTAACACACAGCGATGGCATCGTCCAACAGAGCGCTTTCATTTTCCACAGCTTATGCTAAATATGGCTCCCTCATGCAGCTGGAGGTAGCTGCTGGAGACAAGACAGAGTGAGACAGAGTGATGGGAGAGGTGGAGGGGCAGGGTTGTGAAAGGTGACACAGGGACACATGGGGCTGATGGGACTGAGGAGATGACAGGGAGATGGGCTCGTGTGGGTGAAGGGGTGAACTGTGTTGTCATGTTTCGCAGCAGCTCGGGGGGGAAAGGCTAATTTGACGCCCAGAGGGGAATGGGAGGGAGAGGAAATGCAACGAGAGTAATGTGGAGCGATATGGAGGGGGAATGGACTGAACAGTAGACTCACTCAAACAGTCAGATTCACTCATTCAGTGTATTCCCACAGAGCACTAATGTATGAGAAAGGCAGACTGGGACAGAGCAGGTGGAATCAAGAGGGATAGAAAGAAGAGGGTTGAAAAAAAGAAGAAAAATAAGAGCTTAGGGCACAAGTAGGAGTGTTACATCATAGAACTGTAAAAGACTGGGTCAGGTGGGAGTTTGTCTCCTCCAGGACTGAATTTAAAGCCTCTTTGCTGGCTTTACAGTCGACAAAAACATTATGTCTGATAACTCGGAGAACTTATTATCCCACAGTCCTCCACTGGCATCCTCAGGTCAAGCAACACTCTGCACCTATATGAGCCTACATGATGGAGCTCTGCACCAGCAGGGATTCTGCTGCTGCTCTCCCCCCTGCTGGTGCAACAAATTACACACTCACCCAGGGGCCTCACAGACCATAGGTGCTTTAAAAAAAGCAGACCTCGTGGGCTCTTCTTTCCTTTAAGCAGGCATTTGTATGTTCATTACTTAATTAGCCTGCCACTACTCGGCTTTACTTTTATCTTTTGTTTCCATTGTCGTTCAATCGTGCAGAGAGATGGTAGAAGTATTCTGATCCTTAACCTGAAAAGTAAGAGGAAGTAAGAAGTGAAAACACCAAGACATCTAATAATATCCTGTTACACGTAAAAACAACAACAACAAAAAAACTTTGGATGTAATAGTATCCAAATAACAGATTTCTTTTTGGCCTCTTGGGGGCAGCAAAAACAAGTTGTAAATACAGTGCAGACATATCATCACCTTAAGTGTATACACCTTAAGTTTTGGAAACTTAAGGTGTATACACCCCAGCAATTATGGAGCACCATTTATTTAGAGTTGTCTTTCTGGCCATCTGGTGAATGTAAGTTTGGTATTCAGCCTCTTTTAGCTCTGGTTTTGCTCATGCCTAGCTGCTGAGTGCTACATTATGTAACCGACTTTGTCTGCTCCCAGAGTCCAACTGGTCATAATATTTACATGACTGGACAGAGCTCTGAGGTCTGCCTGACTTCCATGATGCGCTGCAGTACTCTGGATGATGGCCTCTGTTGATTGCGGGTTGCCGGCAGTCCCAGTAACAGCTGCTTTTGTTGTTGGTGTCCCCATCTCTTGTCTGTGTCCTCTCTCCACCGTCTGCTGCGCCACCACGATGTCATTCTGACCATGCTACGGCCTGTTACTGTATTCCCCAGTAGTGTCTCCATTTGTGTTTCCTTCTTCATCTTCATGTCTGCATTGTGGGTGTCTGGTCCTTCCTTCTAGCCCCCCCCCCCCCCCCACTGGCTCCTTCACGTATCTGTCTAATTGCTTAAAGCAATGTCTGCCGAAATGTAATAGCTCAACCAGATGCAGGTATTTGTTGAAAATATAGGTTTGTTCAAATGAATATAGTTCCAACCCTTTTTCCAGGAGAGTATGGCAAACGTCTTAAGGATAAAAAATACAGTCTAGAGCTGTTTTAAACGATTGTTTTAGGACAGATTATCGATTAGTCGATTAGTCAACGATTAATTTTTTGACTAATCTAGCTATTATTTTTTAGTTGACGATTATTCATTTACAAAAACTCTGTGGTAAGCCATCTCCATTTTGTAAAGGATAAGGATAGGGATGCATGATTAACCCTTTAACCTTTAACAGATAACAATAACCTTGACCGATTAATACTATTGGTTTACTTTATTAGCTCCAGGGCTCCAGACTAACTTCATTTACAAGGAGCATAGTGGCCCCCTAATTTAAGATTTTAGGGGCTCAAGCAGATGTAGGGACGCACACTGTAAACTGATGTAAATCAAAGCAAATATTCACATTTTTCTTTTCATTCATGATCCTCGCACACATTGGCTTGCCACCTGTAATGGCAGATTCCAGATTCTTTGAGTTGTCCCTTTCATGTTTCACCAGCCAAAGCCAAAACAGCCAATCTACTGGTTGCACATTTGCAAGTAGATACAATATTTACTTGCGCTGTCTCAAATTTTAGGGGCAAAATGCCTCCATTTAGGGTCAGTCTGGAGTGTACAGACTTCCACTCGTGCCTTCAGTCATATTTCACAGCAAACAGTTACACTGGAGGACTGATAGACTGTGCCAGTTATGCAGCGCAGTCCCCATGACGGAAATCTGCCTGTCCATCACCTGTAAGGACGGTGCCACAAAAAAAAAGGACGGTGCTGTGCTCTCCAGCCGGTTCACTTGTAACTCACCTGCAGCTGACTGAGCTGTGCGTAAATTGCGTAATCGACGGTATGTTTTACGTGTCGACATATTTTTCGTCATCGACGTATACGATTAGGTCGATTAATCGGGACAGCCCTAATACAATCTACGAATAACAGTAACAAACTCCTGAAACTCAACAATTTTTTATAAGTATCTTGGTGATGATGCTCATATATGTAAAAATGTGCTGCCTGAAGTAGGTGATCAAATAAATTGCATCCCCACTGGGAAACATAACCATAAAAGAGATCTTTATAGTTACTATTGAAAATGTACCACATGTCATGTGTGTGAGTGAGGCCTCAATAGCCAATCAAAAGTATGATAATAAAACCAAGCTCAGCTATTTAAAATGCTTTAAAATGCAGAATTCATGCAATAGAAAAGTAGCTAGAGCATAATATAAAGTATAGTAAGGAAACAACCAAAACTCAGGGTGCGATACTCTAACACAGACAAACTGTAAAGTTCTCCTTTAAACATTCACCATCACAGTAGGTCATTGATGGAATTACATCATTTGTTTTGGTCATATCCACAAACTTCTCTCTTGTAACGTAATTGTTCCAGCTCTTTAGCTGTAATATCTGCTGTCAAAAGACTGTTTTTATTACATGTCTGAACTTGCCACAGCCCAAGGGCCCCCCTCTTTAGTTGTACCACAGCCTTTAACCTGCAATTGTCCAGGACTCATGGGAAATAGTACAAGCCTGTTGTCAGCATTGTTACAAATCTCAGTGTAAACTTGAAGAACAGATGCTTCTCTCTGCTCCCCTTGCATCCTCTCCTGCTTCCTCCCTTCCTTCCTCTGCCTCCTTGCTGCTATCTTGCTTCTCTTTTCTGTTTCACCTGCACCTTCGGTAATTTTCTTTATTAGCACTGACATGTAGCCTAATCATTGTTTTTTATTGACTTCATTTTGTTGGCATTTGTACCTTTAAATCCAAAAGAAATTTCTCATTAGTTTAGGTGACTTGTTTGCACTACCCTATTCCCTAAAAGAGCTACAACATTACCTAACATCATGTAGCTTTTTGAGGAGAGGGGTCTTTGAGGATGTGATGCACAGCTGGTGACTCAGAACAATAATTCCAAGTTAGCACTGGGTGTCGTCACGCTCACACAGTGTGCGAGTGAAAAGCATTAGTTATCCATTGATATCAATTATTGTTTTTAACTCATTGGCTGCCAGCCATTTTCAGAGCAGAGAGCCCCATACTGCCAGCCGTTTTAGAGCATTTTGAACGATCTTATAAGACCCACAGAATATTGTGTTATTGTATGTATGTAAACACCGAAACTACCAAGAGAAAGAGTAGACTCTCTTCGTTCAATAGGAAAAAAAAGTTTGTTTCTACCTTTTTCCGTTCTTTTGTAAACAGCAGTAGAACATAGGCTGGTTTCGCCAAAAACACCATTTTTTGACCAAAACACTGAGAAAATAAGCTTTTTGTGGAAAGAAACGTGTCAAGCAGAACAGTGACTTTGACGTTGATATTTTTTGCTTTAGTGACACCTCACACATCTGAACAGTGTTCTCCTTCTATAAAACAACAAAAACAACACAGAGAAAGGACTTTTGATGGCAAAATAATTTATTTACAAATATCAGTAAAAATATTATAAAAAATATATAAAAACTTTTTTGTACGTTTGTAGCTGTCACATGACCTCTGCCCCATGGTCGACCACTGCTTGATCCACGACCTGTAAATTATAGAAATATATATAATTACCATAAAAATACATCTCTTATAGTTGTAGTCAAGTGTGATGTGGAGTTTTTTTTTCAAGCTTTCCGCCGGCGATCAAAGCGATCCGCCCTTCTAGCAGTAAAAGTTAGCTCGCTAGCAAGTTAGTTTATTTTATTTTTTTTACCATTGATGTATTATATTATTACCTTCATGTCTTTCTGGAGTGTGGGGACGAGTCTCTGCTGCTCCTGGTTGATCCGGACGGAACCGCTCATCTGACGAATCCGGGTCACCGAGCCGTCAGCTGCTGACTCTCTCACCGGCCGCTCGGCCCGGCTTGATCGCCGGTGTCTTTTTCAATGATCTCCGTCGTTTTCTCACGATCGCGACCCTCTTCCTCTCCGAACTACCGCGACACATACGGTACATAATGTGCCAACGTGCGGAACACATAGGCTCCGATAAGTTTCTTATATCTCTTGTCATCTCGCTTCTTCTCATAATCAATGCTGATCTCTCATCCAAAGAGGGCACTGCTGCCACCTACAGGACAGCTACACGTCTTTACACTAGTTTACAAGCCTGATATTGATGGACAAGCTCCACCAGACCATCCTCCAGCCCCTCCCGTTGAAAAACGCAATTGACGTCTATCAACGTCAATGGCAGTGAACGGTTGTAATTAGATTGACGTCTATAGACGTCAATGGCAGCCAATGAGTTAATAACAGTGCTCACAATATAGCAGCAATGGTGTGCTGCTGAGTAACTATAGGGGAAACGCTGTTACATACAGTATAGAAGAAAATTAATAGAAGAAATTAGAAGAACCAAGACCTGTCTTGGGGTTTGCATTATAGAATTGCATTGTGAAATAAATTATTATAAATTAAGCCTGCTTGTTCTACAACAATTCATGTTATTCATACATGTATTTTTTCCCCTGCCTGGAGCAGTGCCACTTACATTCTGCCTCATGCCCGACACGCAAAGTCAAATCCTTTATTCACGTCACAGCAGACAAAAGGTTACTGTGATTCTCCCTCTTTCATTGTCTTTGTTCGGCTCTTTTCTCTCGCCCTCCCTCCATCCGTCTTCACCCTTCTTTCTTTCTGTCTTTTCTGCTTCTCAGGAGAGCTCATTCTTCTCAGCTTATTTCCCATGAGCCTCTGCTGATTGTGTGATTGCAATCATCCTACGCAGCTGCCATGGTGACAGGTAGAGCGTATTCTTACTCTGAGCGCAAATTTAACACCACATTTGATGACATAAGCAAAATATGGGGTATGAGGATGTCTCCCTGTGTGTCTGTGTGTGTGAGAGTGTGTGCGTGTGCGCTCACATGCACATGTGCCTAATTTATCCAAGTGACTTACACCCATCACAAAAGGCCACGGGTGTCAGAAACACAGTGTTATCTTTTCTGTCTGGCAGAGTATACTGTATGAGGGTTATTGCATCAGAAAATGAGAAATACTGACAGATACAGTAAAGTTATACGTCAATTTGTCAGCATCCTCTCCTATGGGGCATCAGGTTTTGTCAGTGAATGGGGGCTTTATGAGCACTGTCTGTCTCTATGTCTCTGTATCTTCTACCAAACCTCTCTGTGGAGTGGAGGATGCCCTTGCTAGTGTCAAACCAGTGTGTCAAAGCAATCTGTTTTGACAGGCTCAGAGAGATGTTTGATAGTGAGGTGCCTTTTCCCGTCGCATAAAGGAAATTGGATGGCATTTTTGCTCTGTGTCATACATGCCCGACTAACTGGTACAGTCAGTGTAACCAGGAAAAAAAAAAAAGGTATATATGCATACCGGAGTATATTATACCATCCTTTGCTGAATGTTCCCAATTACCAATTATGAGACTGGCAGCTGGTTTGCAGTGTGTGACAGTCCTTGAGTAAATTATGGTGAATACAGGGAGAAATAACACCTGAAAAACCCAATTTCACACCACATAAAACTGTACATCAAGCAGTTAATTGCCATTCTGAGTATCTTCTCTTGCATTTGGCATCAGAGGCAGTCAAGCCTAGGCAATATCACAGACACCTTTTCACAAGCTTAACGTCTGTTGTCACCCAGTCAATGTCAAGCTTTTCTGTCCGGCCCGAGTGTCGACTTCGATTTACAGTATGCAGCTTTTTTAGAACCTGTCCAAACACCACTGACCGTGGACTGAAGTAGCAAACGAGGGCCTTCATGTGTCTCCATTTCACTTATCTGTCTTCACACATTCCTCATTTTTCTTGGCCTGCCTCTCTCACTGATGCTTCCTTCTTTTACATTCACACTCCATCTCCCTCTTACTCTCACCACACCATTTTAATTTCCTTCCTTCTTCATCTTCATCCTTTTTCTCTCTCGCCTGATGATGCTTTCACTCCTCGGGTTCATACTTCATCTGCCTCTTTCTTTGACTCTATCCTGCTTTAATTTCCTTCTCTTTTTCTCATCTTGCGATCCTTTTTTCCCTGTATTTAATACCACTCTAGATCACGTCATGGAGCTGCAGTCAGGCAGTACAGTGAGATGTGCAAATGTCTTTCACAATGTGATAAATGCAGTAAATCTACTCAGACACAAAAATAGGAAGAGTTATTGAAGATTTATTCAGAAAATAATTTTAGTTTGACTGTTTTTTTTCGTATGCTTGCTAATGCATGCTTATTGCTTAATGTTATAGGGCAGGGGTCTCCAATGCATTGCTCACAAGCTACCAGTAGCTCGCAGTCCCTTTCCACGTAGTTTCCCACAGAAATATGAAAACTTGAGTGGTCACTCGACAAACCTGCAACTTGTGTCCAGGACTTTCCCTTCCTATGGCTGCGTGAGTGATTTTGGCCGCTGCCTTGGTTGAAGCATATGTGCGCACATCAGGGATGTTCAGTTGTAGCATCTTTCGGTGCACAGATCCATCACTTTCGATGTAGATGCGCTCGCACAGCCCAAAGCAACGTTGTAGCTGCGTGCAGTCTGTGCGACGCACCTGTTTTTCCATGCATGTCCGTGGCACACAGAGGAAACCTTATTCTCAACTTCTGTTGTGTCAAATCCTGGTTCCCCGTTGGACTGTGTCTCCACTACTGTTTCCCATATAGCTCTGCCCCGAGGTATAGAAAGTGTATTACAGAACACAAACAAATATTTCAGGACCACTGACTTGTATCATCAGAACAGACTGTGATTTCCAGCCTCCTTTCATATTTAATAGAACACTTTTTAAATCAGCCCTCAAGACACAACTTTTTTCCATGGCATTTCCTAATTATTTTTTTTTAGTTTTTTCCCCCTTTGTTTGTTTTTGTTCACTGTAAAGTGACCTTGGGTATTTTGAAAGGGACGATGTAATTTTTATCATTGCAGAAGGAGGAACAGGACATGGTTCTAAAATGCAGGAAGCCAGCATGATAGAGACTAGATGGAGTTTCAAATCACTACACTACATTAACGTTCTTGCCTGGTGTTTTCGTCTTCTCTGATATTTTCTGCTGCTTTCGTTTTTTTCTTTTCACTTAAATCCATGCACTAACCCTATGCCTTCTAATCAGAAAAGCAGTGCATGTATCAGGGAGTAAACCCAACAAACAGGCTACTTCGACCAAATGATTCCAGATATTTCTGCACAGGACTGACATTCACAGATTTTGATGCCTTCAGCTCTGGGCCTGGAAAGACACTGAGCTTGAGTACTGGGCATGAAAGCAGCATTTACTTTGGCAAGCAGCAACACTTCTTGATCCTCTCTGTCTTTTTCTTTTCTATGGGACACACACAGATAGGGCTGGGCGATAAAATGATCTCGATATGGGATCGCGATAAATTTTTGATCGATTTCGATAATAAGCTATGGTCCTATTCCTCGATATCACATGGAAGTAAAAAGTGCGACAGCAGCCGGTCACACTTCCGTCTGATACTCCGCCTCCTGTCGTGAGCATGCAGAGTTTGTTTGAGCAGCAGCAGCTGCAGCTAAAGGGAGGTAGGATAAAGTGAAAGTTGTAAAAGAGGGAGGAAACGAGTGGAGGTGGAACCGATGGCAACTGAAGCGATGGTGAACGTGTAGAGCGTCAGTGCGTCTATCCCGGTCGTCATGAAAAGAAGCCTGGCAGTGTGGAGTCAGAGCTACCTGATGATACCACGGTCAGAAAGTGGAGGAAACACGGAGCTGCTCGTGACGTTTATTCTGCGGTAACATGTCTCATGTTTGCTCATGTACGGTGTGAAGAACATGCGCTAGGCTCAGGGCCCCACATACTCTGGCGTACTGGACTCCGTGGACATCCGCGCGTAGGCTACTCGAGGCAGACTCAATGTGGACCCAAAGCAGGCGGCCACCGGACCCGTCCGCGGGTAAAAACACGCGTGGACTCAACCTGTTTTCTCGACTCGACACCATACGCTTGACTATGTAAACATAAATGTCCGGACAGTGCGCGACTGCGCGTGGAGTCTCTCTCTCTCTGCCACGCTGCAGATCACCTGAGTAGACGTGAACTCTGCTCGTGGTTACCAAGTCAGATCAATAAATTGTCAGAGTAAATAGCTAAATATTTGTCTACAACCTGTTCAAATAAATAGAAAGACTAAAGCCTCGTGATTGACACATTTTAGAGCTCTAATGTATGGTAGAAAAAAAATTTCTTCAGGATTCAGTCAGGATGCAGCTTGAACTGGCAGCATCAGCAAAACACTTATCGAGACGATATCGAAAATCGATCAATATGAAAAAATATATCGTGATAAAGTTTTTTGCCATATCGGCCAGCCCTACACACAGACCAGTCATCACTGACTCTCTGTTGACATGTCTGTACCCCTAGTTCGCCTGGAAAGTAAACCTACAGCACTACATCTTCAGGATTAGAATATGACACAGACATGGCCAATTAGATGGATGACTTTTATTTATGGAAATATGACTTTGTTCTAAATTGTATAATTTTGGTCCAGTAGGGAAATATATGGTTGCCAAATGTACTTACTGAGATTTTTGTTGGTCAGTTGTCGGAAAACATTTCATAGTTCCTACCTGAAAAACATAACTGTGATGACTGAAATTTGCCATTCATTCATTCTTCATTTTATGTGTGGTGTGAGTGAATTCCTTCAGAGCTGACCAGGTATAGAAAGAAATGCAAGTTGTTTCTTTGAAGACCTGCAGAGATGTGCAGAGAAAATGACGATGAACAAGTGATGTAGCAATCTGACAGGAAGTTTAGTGTTTTCCTGCAGTTCGTGAACGCCTGCAGCTCAAAAGATCATTATCCTGCTTTCAGGGCTGCCTCTTTTGTACTTCCCTTGTCTTGCAGATTACAAGTGGCATCAAAAATAAAATACCATTTGGCACAAAGCCACATAGATGTAGAATGCTGTTGGCTGCTTGTTTGTTAAGTTGCAAGGTACTTGTTAGCATCCAAAGTGGCATAGGTGGTTTGATTTGTTCTCCATGAGACTTGTTCACGCATCTGTGCAACACTGAAAAGTTTATTGGTGGTGACCTTATCTAACCTCAATGTCTCCAAAGCCTATAGAAGATTAGAAAGTTGGAGACAGCGTCTCCCTTTTTTTCAAGGGCTTGAGCCACACAATATTTCCAAAATTGGAAGGAAATCTTGGTATGGCCTCTCTGTCAAGTCAGTCTGTGTCAACACAGCCAGAAAAGACTATGAGATTAAGTGGCAGAGTCACCTCAGCCTCCAAGGGAGTGATCTGCTGTATGAAGTTCTCATATAAAGTCTGCTGTGCACAGAAATGTGATGTGGGGACATGGGGCTTCTTCACTACTGCTTTTAAGTCACATTTCAGCCAATAAGCTAAATCCACCCATTTTACTTAAAGGGATAGTTCACCCAAAATTCAAATTTCACTCATTATCTCCTCACCCACATGTCGACTAAGGGCTGGGAGAAGTTTCCTCCGTGCCTTCTCGGAGTTACAGCGCGGCTCTGTGCAGCACTGCATGTTGTCCATATGACGGTTGCGAACGGAGCTCACTTTTCTTCGTCCAAAAAGACATACCAAAAAACATCCAAATATCTCCACACAGCTCGTCTGTAATGTCCCTCTTGTATTGAAGCCCCAACATGAGAAATTGTTCCGAAAAAAATTAAATAAGTCTATGTTTTAAGGTTGTTTGTAGCGGAAGCTCCCAGTGTTGATCTGCCGGAATCTCGCACGATTTGCGGAGCCGTGAACTGGGTGTCAATGCAAATCGCGCGAGATTTGCACAGGCCACAGACACAGGCAAAGCAGTGAACTGAGACACTGGGAGCTTCCTCTACAAACAAGCTACCGCAACCGTCATATGGCAGTGCAGTGCTGCGCCGAGCCCCCCTGTAACTCAGAGAAGGCACGGAGGACTCTGAAACTTCTCCCAGCCCTTAGTCGACATGAAGGTGAGTAGATAATGAGTGAAATTTGAATTTTGGGTGAACTATCCCTTTAACCATTACATTTGGTGCAGTTACTAACAACCCCTTTCTGTGCTCCCTCTGTGGCAGGCTGTGGTTTTTGTTTAATCTCTGTTTTTGTTTTTTCAGTTCCTTAGTCCTGAGGGAGCAATTTCTTCCTAACTCAAGCAAAACTGCTTATCGACACCACATACAAGGCTGAGCAAGGGGGGAGCTGTTTGTGACCTTTTGACTTTCTTGAAAACTTAAAAGAACTGTGGGTCCCAGGTAGGGCTGGGCGATATGAGAAAAAATCCTATCACGATAATTTTTTTCATATCAGTCGATATCGATATATATCACGATAGGACTCAAGTCACTGTTTTTGTCAAGCCTAAATGTTCTATCATACTCACGAGTGAGATTTGAAGATATCAGAAGGTTATTTCTGATTTAAATATTTATTTTTCGTCAAAAATTGAACATTTCAGATGTAATTATTAACATATAGAAGCAATGAGTAGCCTAATAACAGTTTCAGATAAATAAAACTGGTATTATATAAGTTAGTTTCAACCAAATAATTTGATTGGACAAGAGACATACATGAGTGCTGATATACAGGTATATACAGGTCTTTTTACAGACATTATCACTCCGCTTTCTTTAACATTACATCAGACAGGAGTTAAATCAGAGCCACACTCCCCATACAGGAGCTGCCCCATCTCTCTGCTGCTGCTACAGTTATAAACGGACGTGAAAATTAAAACCCGGACCTGACGTGGCCTGTCTAATTAGCGATCATTCTCAGTCTAAACCTGACTGAAAAAGAAAAAGGAAGAGAAATCGCCGCGGTTAGCGCTTGCTTCGCCAGTGGTCAGTGTATAGGTCGGCACAGCTGAACAGTGTCGCTCTGGTGTGAGCAGCAGCGGCGGCAGCAGCAGCAGCAGCAGCAGAGCGGCCACGCCGTGACTGCGCTCCCTTTGATGTGTGACGGCGAGCCGCTCCGACTGCCTGGTGTCTCCGTGGTTAAAGTTTAGGGTTGTTTACACCTACTGTATTAGAGTTCCATCAATCGGGGTTAATGTAAACATAACGTACCACGTCTTTTCGCGGTCACTCGTCCTAGTTCTCCTCCATTTTTTCTTTCGAGGCAACACTCATTCTCTCTCTCTTTTTTACTGGCGATGCCCCGCTGCTGACGCCAGGCTGCAGCAGCCCAAACACTACCGCACTTGTTGTGCTGTGTACAGTCTTACTGTGCTGTGTCAACCTAACCTGGTTGGCTCAGCCATTGGTTCAGCGCGGCGCAACTCTCGTTTTCATTGGCTGTTTCAAAACATGAATGAATGAAACCTATCGACTTTCTATCGACCACGTTTCATATTGCTATTGAGTAAAGTTATATCGCGATATATATCGTTATCGTTTTATCGCCCAGCCCTAGTCCCAGGAGTTTTATTTATGGGCAAATACACAATACTACAGTGTTTTTAATACTCTGATTTGTGATACTTTTTTCTCTGTGGACCACATGTTTTGTCGAGATCTCCTGCTGTGCCTCATGAACTTTAAATTACTTGATAAAGACATTTTAAATGTCAAATGTCCCATTTTCTTATTTTCTCTTGCTTCTGCCATTGTTCCTCCTCTTCACTCTCAAACCCTGCTTGTCTCCGTCTTCTCCATTCTTCGCTAGTGTGCTCCCTCTCCCATCCTGTCCTGTCTTTCTCTCCCTTTTCTAATTGTACCGGTAGCTGGGGGCACAGAGGCAGACGGTGGAGATGATTGCACAGAAGTTGTTGTTATGTAATTCATTATCCCACTCCATCTTGATTGGTTCTCTTGGTTGGAGTAGGGGGAGGAGAGAGGCGTGTTGGGGTGGGAGGAGGAATAAAAGACACTTTTCATACGGTACACAGAGTAAAAGGACAGCCAAGTAGTTTGGTGGCTATCATACTCCACTCAGGCCACCGGGCCTTCCTCGCTTCCTCATCTTTTACTCTTGGTTCAAAAGGTCCCCCATTTTCTCTGCCTAAATGGAGAATATGTGGCTCAAAGTGCACTCTCTGACACAATGCACACAAACTAGGGGTGTGACGAGATTTCGTCCCACGAGATCTTGCGAGATTAAACTCAACGATATTTCTCGCTGCGTTAAAAATCTGTCTCGCAGGATTTAAATTATTTATTTTTTTTATGTTAAAACAATGTATAGCGGGGTTTCCACTACCAGTTAGCATTACAGTAACTCTACTCGGTTTAGGTGCTTTTCTTTTCAATCACAGCTGAGTTCTTCATAGTTCCTCCTCAGTAAAAAACGAAACTTATCAACCAGCGCATCCAGCGTTTACCATTAATTAACGACTCTGTGGCGGCCGCGTCTCTCTCTCGCGCACGCACACGCACACGCACTTACACACGCACGGGCACATGGACAGGTCAGGTGTTGTGACGGCAATAAACATATGGGCTAAATCGCGCTAAATTGCTATCCGCCCCCCATTAGACTGTCTGTCTGTCTTATATTTTAGTTTTAGTTTCAATTTGTGGAAGAAGAAGTTTATTAAAAGCTCATGCTTACATCATGCATGTAAAGAGTTTAGGGCTGCCCCCGACCAAAGATTTTGTTGGTCGACCAGTAGTCGTCACTTATGGCGATTAGTCGACTAATCGACCCCCCACCTTGAGGGAAAAAAATAAATACATTTTTTTTTTTTTTTTTGCCCGCGGTCAGGTTGAGAATTAATTAATTAATGCTCGTGACTCCGGCCGTGTTGGGTCCAAGATTCAACAACAAGCCGGTCGGGTTTCACCGTTATTACCGGCAGAATGCCCGTTTATCACCAATAAACACAGTAGATGAGGAGGGTAAAAAGTTACTGAGCTCAGGCTGTGTGACGGGGGTGCGGGGGTGGGGGTCCGCGGCGTGGAGCGGTGCGGGCATTGACATATGTCTATGGGTGCGGGGGGTGGGGGTCCGCGGCGTGGAGCGGTGCGGGCATAGACATGTGTCTGTGGGTGCGGGTCTCTGACTGCAGCAGGGACTATCATGGATCCGCTCCGTGACACTGAGACTGACCGCCGGTGAGCGCTGTGGGACGGGACCGGGGCTCAGACAGCACCGCTAATGGTGACAGGGGTGATACGAGTGAGACTGCCGTGCCTTGTAAAAAAAAAAAAAAAAAAAAAAAGTGTCACGTCACGACTTCCTGTATCTGGCCCTTCAAAATAAAAGCCCCATAACCTTTCCTATACAGTTCAGTCATTGATGTTGGCTTAATTTTGACAAGACCCGGCTCCAAATTTTTTTTTTTTTTTCCTGCGACCAATCGACCAATGAAATTTTGGTCGGCTAATGATTTTTTGGTCGACCAGTGCTTGGTCGACTATTTGGGGGCAGCCCTAAAAGAGTTATAGTAAAACATTTCAAAATGCATGTGCAACTCGGTTAAATAAAAGTCTGTTGGTCCAGTCATATATTTTGTGATAGTTTTATTAAAATCTCGTCTTGTCTCGTTCTTGTGAACCCCAAATCATGTCTCGTCTCGTCTCGTGAGATGAGTGTATCGTCACACCCCTAACACAAACCTTAAAGCAGAAGTAAGTGGTCCGGTCGTTTTCGCTAATGCTGCGTTCCAGGCAGGCTTTTGAAATCGTAAATTACAGCTTCAAGTCACAACTTACGACTTTGTAGCGTTCCAGGCAACCCACTCGTGTTTTTCCGACCTGTTTTACCGGTGAAAGTCACTATAACGGCCACTCGTAACTTCCGACCGGTGAACTCGTACCAGATCGAACTGGTACGACTTCACGGTCGGAAAAATACGAGTTTCCTTGAACGCACCATAACAGTCCTCGTCCCTACGTCGCCACATTCACGGCGTCCCTTGGCTGCACACACAGCCCTGCATGCCGTTCTCTCTCCTCATTGGATAAAAACTGTAGGATACGATAAATGTTTTCTCCTCGACTCAGAGCAGAGCAGAGTGACTGACAGACCCGTGTTTCAGACCAAACACTCTATGTAAGTGATTGCTGTCGGAAGATATAACTATTTAAGACTTATATTAACACAAATATATCACTTACTTCTGCTTTAAAGGGATACTTGAACATTTTGGCAAATTGGCGCATTGATAACCCCTATAGTCTTAGGAGAATTACCTTTAATTGTCGATGCAAGCTATTTTTAGAATGGCGGAGCGGAGCCGCAAGCTGCTCAGATACGCTACGGAGGCTCATGGGATTTCTTGGTTTCAGAACGTTAACGGAACATTATGAGACAGAGTTGTTTTCGAGGTAAATTCATGCAAAACCACTGATGCGTGTTCTCGTCAGGGGCAGTTTTTCAGCAAGCAGTCTCTGCAATTTGCCTCGAAAATCTCAGGTGAATGTGCAGGTCACAACCTGTCCACGAGAGAGTTTTGGAGTTGTTGGATTGTGTATTTGATGAGTTTGATGAGGGAAACCAAGAAATCCCATTAGCCTCCGTAGCGTAGCTCTGAGCAGCTCGCGGCTCTGCTCCGCCGTTCTAAAAATAGTTTGCACCGACAATTAAAGGTAACAAAACTATAGGGATTATGACAATGGGCCAGTTTGCCAAAATGTTGAAGTATCGCTTTAACTCTTGAGGACAGTGCTTCCCATATCTCATTACTGTTCCCAGACAGCAGACCAGAATCATTGCATCACAATGTACAAAGTAGTGTATAAAGTTGAGATATTTTGTTGTATAAAAAGTCAGTGGGGAGTGAGTTTAAAATGCAGCTTGGCACTGTCAGGAACAGCAGTCTAGCACCCTCCCCACTGCTGATGTGATGCCAGACATAATGAAAGTGCACCTGTTCAAATTAACCAAAATTTGCAAGGTCAAACTGATCACTATAGATACCAAGTGATGCATTTAAAGAGATGCAATACACGAGAAATGGAGCCCAATGAGGGAGAAGGGCAGAGGAAGTGACAGAGGAAAAGGACAGGGAGAATAAGAATAAAAAGAACTAAGTATTGAAAGGGGAGACACAACGTGGGAGGAAGAGCAGATGAGAGTGAGGGAGGAACAGTTTCAAAGAGAAGGAGTTGCAGCTTGTAGAGGGACCACTGTCCCCAGCATTGTGTTTGTCATCATCTCCCTGATTCACTGCTGTGTTACATAATGCCAGGCAGAAGGCCTTTTTATATAATAACCACACACTGCAGGAAATGTCCATCTCAGTGATGTCGTCTTATACTCAGACTTTTGTAGGGACAAGGCCTTAGTATGAAAGCAGAACATGTACTGTGTTGAATAACCCTTTCGATCGTGGTCTGCAGGAAAAAATAAATAAATAAAACGTCTTCTCTTGATTTGTTCCCAAAACGCTAAAACAGGATGTCTAAGCATCTAGCCATCGTCACCAAACTCAATTACCAACTGCTTGGGTAGTTAGAAGTAAGTTCTAAAATCAACCAACTAATGTTTGTTATCCTGGTTTGGCAGCCTCAGCTCATCTGAGCTAAACGGACTGGTTCATCATACAGCCATATGCACCTGCTGCTGTTTCATAGTCCTCATTTATTTGAAGTCATTTCTCACATAGGCTTCTTTGTGTTTTATGCGCATCTTCTCACCTAAATAGGTTTCTGCTGTCCTGGCTGATAACATTTTAACATTACTGTAACACCCACAGGATATGTGTGTGAGGTTTTTTCCAAGGCAAATGAATGAGAATGAACTGTTAGTGGGTTTTGCCAAATTTAGTCTCCTGACACCAAATGTTTATCTCCTTCAGTGAATAACATCTTGTTACAGCAGATAATGAAATTTTGAATGTGAAGTGGTGATTAGGCAAAGCACATTTTGATTTTTCATCTTAATGCATACTGCATACACAAAGGCAGCCACTGCCCACAAATGCACACATCCATACTTGACCTTCTGAACTGCACCATCATCATGCCAGCGGTTTACATCCATCTTGTCCACTGTTTTCTCTAAACAGCCATATTTAAATCTAATGAGCTTCCCTGAGACTGAGCTCCTGGCTTCACCGAGGTTGTGCAAGATGTGTGGAACCTAATCCTCCCTCACACAGATCACTGACTTACAGCGATCAGCTAATAACTCTGCCAACTCTCTCATTAACTGCTCTCAGTAACTCTGGTCTGGTGCCCATGAACTCACACACACACTTACACACCCAAGTGCATTTACTAGACGAAAGCCCAGAGTTGTACTCTCAAATGCAAGCATGCATGCTCTTGCATGCACAGACCAAAGTTTTAATGACTACATGACGTACCCAACCCCCAGTTTTAACCCCCACCAATTCATAATGATCCAAAATATGAACTACTAACAATGACCGCTTTCTTGAATACTATTTTTAAACAAAAACATTACTACTTAAAGGTCTTATGATTTTACTTTGTTTTTTTCTTCAACATCAACTAAATAAGCAGCACTCAAAGATAAAATCAAATATTTCGATGAGTCTACATCAGTGGTTCCCAAACTTTTCTTTCTTTCTTGTGTACCCCCAGAGCCTTTTTTACCCCCTCCCTCATACGTGTTGATGATTCTCCAAAAGTGATCATATAGAACATAACACAACTGATCATGAAATGAAAATCATTTCAATTTCTTTTCTCTCTTCAATTTGTACAAAGACATTTTACACATATTCTCCTGCATTTGAGTTGTTTCTGGCTGTTGGTCTTTGTTGTGGCCAAATGTGTCTTCACAGAGGTGTAGGATTGTCACAATACTAAAATTTCTAACCAATACCCAAGAAAATATTCAATATGACATCGTATTCAATACAGCAGCAGTGCCCCCCAGCGTATTTTTTTTTCCATTATTGTTTCCATTGTTCCAAAAGGACTTATAACAGATGTTTTTTTTTTGTTTTTGTTTTTTTATTAACTCATTGAGTGCCACGCTCCTTTCCAAAGTTTTAGTCAAGTGTACCGGCAATTTAGACCATTTTTGACTTTTTATGTAGAGCCATAGTGTATTCTATATTATTGCCACCAACACATACTGTAGCTCAATTGAAAGGTTTAACTTTATGCTTCAAATGACCACAAACCGTTTGTTTCTACGTGCCTCTGTTCCTGAGAAAACTCAAGCTAAACATGGCTGGGTTTCACCAAAATCCCTCCTTTTTTTCTAGAAAAGGAGCTAGAGCGTCTTTTATGAAAGGTGCTCTGTTTGTGTCTGTCGCTCTTCTGACACTCGCATTTCTGGATCAAAGGGCTCGTGTAAGATAAATATATACAACAATTGTTGTTCTATTCACAAAACCACCATCGGGGGCGGGGGGGGCGCCACTAAACAACAATAACACAGACGCGCCGTGCCGTGTCACAGCCTCTCGCCGCGGAACGTGAGGGTCAGTCGGCCACAGCGGCTCGGGAACACCGGTTCCGCCGGTGGTCGCGGTCCTTCTGTGGTTCGGGTCGGTGATGCCGGTCTGCTTTGGCCCAGAGACCATCAGATTTTACCGCGGGAGGACTTTGGGGAGGACACGGTGTTGCTCCAGATGAAGACCGGGCGGGACAGTCGGCTGAGAGCTTCCTGTTTCTGCTCCGAGCAGCTCGAGCAGCTGGAGCAGCAGCGCAGGTGAGAGCAGAGCAGCTGCGCTGCATCTGCATGCAGAACTCCGTTTGCAGAAGCTGAGTTATGATAAAAAACTTCCAGATCATGAGCTGTCATGTGACTTTGATCGTCATCTATTTCAGTTCTCCTCGTCGTAGAGTCCCCAAATTTACATATAATGTGTATTAAAGTGTCTATTTTCATAATTAAAAAAAAAAGCAAAAAACGAAAAATCTCGTTTTTGGCACTCAACGCATGGGAACGAAAAACGAGAAATTACGTGGTTGACACTCAATGAGTTAAATGAAAAGCTAACTCAGAGTTGTGCAATTTCAGTGTCTAACGTGTTGCTATTGTTTCATTACATGCTCTGTTCTGCCGGTCGAGTGCACGCGCGGGCGCTGTGGCGGCCCGCTGTTAATATCGATACTTTTAGAAACCAGTAATGTATCCAGATGCGCCGTTTTGCATCAATGCTTTCTGGGGGGAACTAGTTGTGGCGCATGTACCATTAAGTAATGAACTTATGAAGTGACTCCTAATATCTACTTATCATCTTGGTAATAAATTAATTAATGATTCTACGTACCCCCTGCAATGTGCTCACGTACCGCTAGGGGTACGCGTACCACATCCATAAAGTTATAGGTGCATTGAGCTAAATGCTAACAGAGATAGTGCTAACATGATGATGTTTACAGCTTTCATCATCTTGGATTAGCCTGTTAGTATACTTGCTAATAAACACTAGACAGAAAACACAGCTGATGAAGGCATTAGATGAAGAATGAAGTGATCACCAAGTAATTACAGTTCATCCTCCTGTGGGGGGAACATGAATGTACCAGGTATCATAGTTGTACCTCCATTAGTTCTTAATACTGATACAAGTGTCAACTGAACAGTGATGCAAAAGGAAAAGTCATGGTTCACCAGCGTCACTAAAATACTTTACAAATTGTAAATATCTGCAGCAATTATTGTGCTAATTAGTTGAAAAATTAAACATATTTAGTGCTTTTTTGCTCTGCTGGTGGCACTATAAAGATGCCAGAGTTGGCAGGATTAATTGAATCAAGCTCCACCACTCAACCTTGTTCCAGATTGTTCCAGTATTTTTGGGTGGAGGCCAGTGGAGGAAATGCTAACAGAAACTGAAAACACCTTTTGATAACCTGCTCCAAGAGCAGAGTTCATTCATGATCTTTGAGGAGTTGATGTGTAGGTGTATTTTCAACAGATCTGATCGAGAAGCAGTTCCACAACATATTTATATTATACACAATAGCTACTTGGTTATTTATATACTTATTTATATTCAACTGTGGTGTGACATCAGCCCGTTCCACACTGAGCTCCATCAACTTCAAACTAGTAAGAAAAGAAAAAGAAAACTCAAAACTCTTATGAATTTGGCAGAAAGTTGTGTTACTGCAAGGTCCTAAAACCCATTTTTCTCATTTTGTCATTTGCTCTGTAACTGTTTACATCCAGGGCACAGTTGCAGCACCTTCTCCAAATATGCCAGTGACCACTAACTGGACACAAAGCTGAGTTGTGCAAGCATTTTAACCAGACCAGACCCGAGACATTAACTGAGTCCATATCAGAACTGTCTTGTCCAACCTCCATACACATACACACACGTGTGCACATGGTGCCTCTAGATGGCACATTGAGCCAGAAGACTGACAGCTGGAGAATGTGGGTTTGAGACCTTGTGCTAGGAAACAGAGAAGTAGAAGTGTCCTTCAGAATCTGTTCCAGATACTTGTAACCAGTCCCTCCTCTGATAATATACTGTAAATCATTGAATTAGCATACATTTATAATAAACAGTTGAATTTTCCTGTCAAGGGTATGTGGAACCAATCAGAGGATTAGTCTTTCTCATGGTGTTGCTGTTCTGGTAAAACTTGGCTAACCTCTACAAAAAGTTGCCCTAAAAAGCTTTTAAGATGAAGAGCAGTTTTGAAAGTGATACGGCCTGTGTGGGTTTAAAGTCTGAGGTTAGCAGTGATGTTGCCAGGTACGCGCCCTGCGTCCCTGGCGCATTCAAATCTGAAAGGATGCAGTAAACTCACTATCCATGTGTCCTGGGGACGCATCTAATTTTTCCCATGAAAAACAAAACATTGTGAACAACAACTCGTGTTTAAAATCACAGTAACTAGCAAAAGAAACCTTGTTGTCATCACACCAGACATGCGCTGTTTCAACCCTCTGTGCATCTACTCAGTGCAGACGTGATCCTCTGTACACAGTATCGCGACATGCTAGTTTAGCCGCTACCAAAACAACTAACCAGTCACCGCGGATTTCATTTCAACAATTATAATCATAATCATGTCAATGATGTTTTAATGTTTAGGGGAAGTACTGTAATGAAATAAATAAAACACTCCGCTTCCGACGAGATCCGTTTTTTTTATTTTTTAATTGGGGACCCATTGAATTTCCCAGGGACCCACTCAAATCACCACTTGTGGGTTCACGGGGACTCACTACATTGAAAACCTATCAACATCACTGAGGTTAGGTTATTGGAGAATCTAAATTGCCTGTATGACTAATGAATTTGATAGAGTTACAGTGATGGCAGCCCAGTGTATGTTTTTACACTGTAACAATGACTGCACTACAGTGGTTGTCTAAATGGAATTGAATTCATACAAGTTTTGACAAAGTCATTTATATTTAAATGAAGACAAATCTGCTTCTTTACTGTAAGTCTGTGGTGCACTCACCTCTGCGGGTGTGAGCCTGCAGAACATAACCTTGTTAATACTCTAATGATATCATGTATAAGCATAATGAACTAATGTGTCAAGCAGATGTCTCTCCTATCTGCCAATCTCCTTTCATCAACTTTAGTGTTTGGTAGGTGGGCATGTTGGTAATCTTTATAGCAATTTTAATAGCTTCCATTATTCCCCTGTTCCACTGCTTTTCACAGTGATTCAAAACCTGCTGACAGCAGCAGCCGGCTGCCAGGCAGCAACTGGCGTACTCATTATTTCACAATCAGGAGTCTTTTATTTACCTCCATCACCACTCAGTCTTTATTGGGCTAATGGAGACGTTTTTTCTTATTCAAATGAGACAAGAGTAGTATGAGCTGGCCAGCAGTGAAGTACCTGAGCGCCTTCAATGTTTTCTGCACATTGGCACATGGAAATAACTTATCCTGCATTGGGTTGCATTGTAAATAGCTGCAGCCATGTCCGACTGTGGTGGTCGAAGGTCATTGGAGATGAAGCAGGATTGTAAATGTTTTCACTCACTGAAAAGTTGCAAGGGACTCATGAAACACTGCGAATTTTGGTGTTAAGCTGGTGAAGTTCAAGCACTGCTCAAACACAGTCTCACAGTAACAGTAGTTATTGTGATTATTGCTGTGGACCCCACAAATGGTCACTTTCACAAATAGACACACACACTCAAACTCACAATTGCTAGACCAGGAAGTGAAGAGTGTTCCAGGCAGTTGGATGTGATTTGGGAACTATTGAGAGTATTGGACAGACCTGGTCTGGTTTTTGGTCTTTTCTATTGTGCTCTCCCTACAGCACTAAGGATTCCACCCTGTATCTCTTTCTTATAAAATGTTTTTACTATTTTTTGGTTTTTGTCTTAATTAATTCATAAAGTAAATCCTTTCATTTCATTGATATCTCAAGCATTCCTATAATTGCTATTGCCTACAGACTTTCCGGATGAAGTTGTGTGAAACACATTTCTTGTTTCTGTCTCATAATACGGGTAAATTCTGGTAGCTAGTGGCCTGTTGTTTTATCTCTTGGCATAATTATGATTATTGCTTCACTTAATGTCACTGTATGAGGAATTATTTTGTGATTAGAGCATATTGCAAATGAGTCTGATGTCATAAATTATCGTTTTTAGAGAAACGAGACAACTGTGGTTGGAACTGTTCCAGTGTAAGTGTTGCTCTCATTCTCGTGTGCTTTTTCAAGTTGCGCGGACTGTCACTGAATAATAACCACCTCACATATGTGTTTATTAGTCAAATGCTTTCTATAATGTCAGAGCAACACCACTCACTATTCAGTGTAGTCTAGATGTGTTACACCTCACCTCACAGTTGTTATGCGAATAATTTGCAGCCCTCTTTCCACAAACCAGTCTTAGAAGAATAAAAGATGTCATCTCTGCCAAATTATGCGCAGTCTAAAAAGAAATCCATACAATCCTGGCAAGAAAAATGGGTCCTTGTAGCATTTAATTATTAGAAATTGCTGAGTAGAAAAGTTTTGTAATAATAGCCCTTCAGAGAAATACATAAGCATTTATCCTGTAAGGAAGAAGGCCTGTGGTTGTTTGCTTTGTAATTAAGGACGCTACACATCTCCCTCCTCCTCCTCTCTTCCTTTCCTCTTGTCGGCAGCAGTGCTCAGTGTAATCTCTGGCCCTAATAAACACATGCTCACATGCAGATACATGCGTGCATACACACTCCCTGACACACACACACATTTTCTCTGTGAAATCCCTTTAGCTGGAAGAGCATGCCGTCTTAGCGGTGCAGGCCTTCACCACGCGCTGCAGTGGCTATATATAGAAGTCATCATAGTCGGCTTTCAGGCCCCCTCATCTATTTTCCCTCTCTTCTTCTTTTCTGTATTAACCGCACCAGTGGTTTTCTTTTCCTAAAGTGCTTTCTAGCCGGACAGCCCATCCTCACTCCTGTCCTTGAAAAGGTTACGCACATGTTTCATTCTTCTCCATTTTGTCTGTCTCCTGCAGAGAGAAAGGGGCAGAGAAACAGTGAAAGAGATGGAGAGAGAGGGAGAGAGAGAGACAGTCCCTTCTGATTGGGAATGATTAAAAGCAGCGGGTTGTCACACCCTGCTGGTACTGATGACACGACAAAATTACAGCGTGTTAAAGACAGTAGGAGGAGGAGGAGAGGAGCAGGAGGGACAAAACGCAGGGAAAAAAATTGCAATACAAAACCTGTTTTGACAAATTGATGTTGAGTAGAGCCTGAAATCCCATGTGTCTTGCTGCCCCCAAGCCACCCCCCTCCCCACATCACTTGCCTCATTATACACTGAATGACCTCATTATTTCCTGGAGAAACAGGCGTTTCCCTGTACGACCCCCAGCCTTGATATGTAGCGCCCAGAGGATCCCATTAAAGCGACGTTCTGTTCGAAGACCACTCAGAGATCGGCACTGCGCCATGTGATTCGTGGCTGTTAATGTACCAACTGGTGTTGATGCGCTTGTGATGGTGCTGTTAAAGTTAATGTTTTATTTTGGGGTCTGTGATTTACCATCTGGATTGGATTAGAGTTGTGCCACTCTTTATCAACAGCTTTGGCAGTAGAAATTAATTTGATGCTTCTTTTTTCTCTCCTTTTTTTTCCTTAACAGGTGAGAAAAGATCTGAGACAACTCAAGTCACTTTGCAATTTAAATGACGAGACAAGAACATTCTCACTGCAGAGCTTTTACAGTTCAAAACACGGTGAAACAAATTAGGTCGGATTTAGATGTGTTTGAGGTGTAAACGAGAAGTTTCTGAAAATAGTTGCTGAAAATGACAGCTAGGAGCCTGACTAATTTTATTTGCAAAAGTTGTTTGTACCTGGTAGGATTAAGATATTTCATTCAATAATGATAATGTTCAATTTAGTTTGGTTTTCATAATGAAACAACAAAATGCCTACTTTGTAGCTGGAACCCCCGCAGCCTGACATCTGACATTTTAACAAGTCAACCTCTTTGCTGTCGTAACAGGAGTTGGTGGTTTCTTTTTTCAGGGGGGAAGCTCATCCAGTATGCATGGTGATGGACGTGTTTGGAACTAAGTGTCCATTTAATAAGGAGAACTGCTGCTCCTGTTAACGAGATTGCACCTCCTCCTCATTAAGAATGGTTATTGAGAACTGGTTGAAAACCACCTTCAAATTGGCCAAACCATGACAATGACTTGAAACAAGAAGGAATCATGGCAGAGAGAAAGGAGTGGTCCAAAGAGTGGCTTTATTTTAGAAAGATGACAGCAGCTGCATCAATAAAAGTTCTGTTCAATGGTAATTTCAAGTCGGGTTGGAAACACCAGTGATTTATTGAAACTTCTTTCTAAACCACATGAGCTTAAATTCAAGGAAGTCTTGTATTTGAAACTCTCAAATGCCACTGCTTCTCCAGCGAGCAGCTTCCCACCTTTCCCTCGTTACAACAGCATCAGTGCCATGCAGGCAGGTTAAACACATTTTTCCTCTGAAAACCTGAAAACAACTATAGCAGTTAAGCAGCAGAGCTTGTGCACACCTAACTCACACGTACGCCTCTACTGTGCTCAGACTCAGACATGATAAAACAGTCATGTTGAGGCTGAAAACCTGTTTTCTTAGTTATCACACAGAAAACTGACATGTGTTGCTAAACAGAATCCATAATGACATTGTTAGTAGGGATGCATATTGTGATAAAAGTGCAATGGACTACTTTCACCTAAAGAACTATAAAATCGACAAACATGCCCCAGTACGTCTTGAGAATATGATTTGTTGACCAGCGTGACTCACTTATGGTGCCAACCACAATACACAACAATGTTGTGGCACATTATCTCTTGTTAAAAAAAATGCTTTTAGTTAATCAATATCAATACTTTCAATTTCAATTTCTATCCATACTCTTAGAACCTCACATGTTACTTACATGAGACTCAGCCAGTCTGACAACAGACATCCAAGAATGAGGTTTGAGTTGGAGGGTGTGTGAGAGTTGTGTATCTGTGTGTGAAGTCACTGTGGGAGAAAATTATGCTCTTTGTGTTGATGAAATGCATTTCAGAGAAATCAGTCACCTCCAGGATTTCTGTTGTTATTTAGAATTTGTTTCACAGCTATGCTACAGGTCAGAACACTGACTTGAGTCCATCTGTTGCCAATTTGGCTACAGAATGTTTTATTGTTGGTGCAGGAGTTGGAACATCAACTTCTTAACACTATTGACATGAAACTGTCTGTGAAGCATATGGACAAATCATCTCAGTTAATTTGATTTTGAGCCTGCAAACTGCAAATTAGCTGAAGCTAGACGTCTTGTATGCATTGCATTTTCCATTTCTTGTGGCAATGTAGTATGTATTGTTGTAAGATATTGATCTATTATTATCATGTTGCTGCTCTTTTCCGCTGAGGCTGCTTGTTAAAGCAGAAGTAAGCGATCCGGTCATTTTTCTGACTTCTTGTCAGCCGATGGAGTTAGCAGCCCCCGCCCTCGTCATGGATCTATTGGTCCTCGTCCCTACGTCACCATATTCACGCGCATCCCTTGACTGCACACACAGCCCTTCATGCCGTTCTCTCTCCTCATTGGATAAAGGTTGTAGGATACAAGGAAATAAAATAAAAGTTTTCTCCTCGGCTTACAGCAGAGCAGAGTGACTGAGAGACCCGTGTTTTGGACCAAATACTCTATGTATGTGATTGCTGTCGGAAGATATAACTATTTAAGACTTATATTAACACAAATATTTAGCTTACTTATGCTTTAACTGATTGAATTACTAAGTGTTCAATTGAATTAAGCACTTGATGCCGCTGCTGCCTGTGTTCTCTATCTGTTGGGGTTTGTCTGCCTACACCACATGTTGGATTGGGACTTACCTGTTTGGCTCAGCTTTGGCTGTTTTTTGGATCCTGCTCAGATCAGGACATCAGTTTTTTTTTTATTAAAAAAAAAAAAAAAAAGTAAATGCTCAAGCTGTGTGTCAGCCCAAACTTCATATGAATTTTACACTATAGTGCTGCAATCTAGATGTTTTGATCTCTGCTCCTCCGTTCTGATCCATCTGGATTCAGTATCTTCAACAATACTGTAAATTCCTGTCAATAGAATAGCACCTGGCCTCGGTATCATATGAGTTCAGACCAGTCAGTAGTAACTAAGGCTAACACATGCCTCAGACTCCTCAACATTTTTTCTGTGTGCCCTGGCAAACACAGTAGGTCTGAACTGTCACTGACATATTTTGTGGCATAAAATGCGTTATGCTGTTTCAACAATTCCAACATCATTCATAGTAGACAGTCAAACATTTTTCACTCTGGGATTTATCCTAAGATTTTCTGTGAGAGATGTATAAGAATATATTGTCATATTATTTTTATGAACCATATGCTCACCTGTCATATTATAATCAAAAGAAGCACGTGCGATTTTTTCCCCATAGAATTCACCAGCCTCAGAGCTAACGCAGGATAAATTATGCTGTGATTTTTATTATGATTACTGAAACAATTTTCCAGGATGGAAACTCTCCAAATCTCTATTAGCGATTGCGGTAATTCCTGCCTGATGGATCGGAGTCTTATACAAAGCCCATGGGGAGAAATGGGTCTTTCTGTCTAAAAGATGCCATGTCTACTTTTGTATCCTGCAAGTGCTACCCGTTCCATGTTAACATTTAAATTGCTACCTTGCTGCAGGCCCAGAGATGAGCAGAAATGTCACTGTGTGATGACAAACAAACAATGCCTCTACCCTATCTTGATTCCTCTCTTTATTGGACAAAAAAGCTGAAAGGTCCATTTGCATTTTAGAGAAAAGTGGGCTAGAAAACCCCGGGCGCACACAAAGAACTGCCGGTGTGACGCTCGGAAATGTGACATTGTGCCACAAATAAAAGTCAGTCCCTCAAAGGCTACACGCTTTCGCTGTGAACAGTCTTTTGCACACACGAGGACGCACACACACAAGCCCAGCGGCCATTCGTTGTTTGAGCAGCATGTACCCATCAAATCCTACCTCCCCTCCTATCCCCGCAACCTCTCTCTCCAAGCGTATATCATAGGGCTGACAGACAGCACTGGGGCCGAATCGCTCCCTCAGCTGTGGAGGTCTGCTCCAGTGAGTAATACTGATCTGTGTGCCATCAGCCATCGTTGGCTTCACTTACACACCGCCTCATAGAAACCAGTTTCACTTCAAATGTCGAGAAACAATTTATTTTCTACCGTTTGTAACACCAAAGGTAGCACATTATTAAACCGGCTGACCCAGCGGTACACATCTCTGAAACACTTTCACATAACACCACAAGATTTGTTTTTCTAGGTTCAAATCTTAAAGCAGACAGCAAACATGGAAGCTGCGTCGGGTGAACGCTGTAGCTCAAATTGCCTTCTCAAAGCCTCATGGCTACCTGTACACAAATCAAGCAGACTCACAATTACAGTGCGGTTTAATGTAAACAATGTCTCATATAACTCCATTTGAGGTAACTACCATTTTAAGGCTGTAATACCTGCAAGCCTCTAAATCTGTGATTCGATTTGTTCCACAGAGAAACAGCAATCAGAAGTGTAACTGCAAGGCATATGGAAGAAAGCTAATCCAGGAGTGTTTATTAGCTTAGCAATTCTGCCTTTATGAGCTTTCAACAGCACACATAACTAGACTCTCGCAGCGGCTGTGTTCTACAGGGGACTTATCCTAAATGAATGCTGTCTGAATTGCAAGCAATTCATTTGGCGTGTAGGGGGAGATAATGTTTAATCTGTAAAAGAAAAGATGTTAATCTGTTATTTATGTTGATGACTGGCAGTCCCAGCTGGATCTGCTTTTCTATTCATAGAGTTGAAGCTCATCTCCTCGCCTCAGCCTGTTCCACGGGCCGTTAAGGGCGTGATTTACATGCACAGTCCATTGCCATGCTCAGATTCGCTGTGTGTGTGTGTGTGTGTGTGTGGGTGCGAGCTTGCACACAGGTCATATGCGGTTGGTTATTGTACATAACAATGATGCAATCTTTTTCATGCTTTACCTGGTTGTCCTCTTCCCACTGGGCCATGATGGAAGATTTCACCAGACCCTGAGTCGCAATGTTTCCACAATGTCTTAGGTGGAGGGAGGGAGGGGAGGGGAGGGGGGGCAGAACATGTACAGGCTACATTTTAGTGAAATGGTGAGCTTATGGTTCCCTGCTGAGATGTTAACTTTGTATGGATTCCAACCTGACTCTTGCTGATCCTTCAACATGACAAGCAAAGCAGTAGGTGAAAACTGAATTTTTGATTATTTATCCCTGCAGCAAACCTCAGGAACACAGTAATCAATACACACATTTCATTTTTCACTTTTATTTTGACTGAAATGTCTGTCAGATTCTCTTTAACTGTCTGTAGAAGCTCAAACTCTTCTCCTAGTCGTAAGGAGGGCTGGATATTGCCACAGATTTGCCAGATTTGATTCCTGATTCTTTATCATTTCAGTGAGAGATATTTCCGTCACATAATCAACTTTGCTTAGATGTGAATGAGATCATTCTGCACTATGGTTGCAAAGGGTCGGAAAATTTCCAGTAAATTTCCGGTAAATTTCCAGAAACTTTCCATGGGAAGTTAAGCTGGGGAATATTGGAAATATTCCAAATTGGAAACTTTCCATGGGAATTATGGGAATTTATGGGAATTTATTGGAATTATTAGGAATTTATGGGAATTAACTGGAAATTGGGGGTAATTTAAACAAGCTGTATCATATCCAAACATAAATGTAATTTTTTTGTCATAAGCAGACATCCATGCAAAATAATCCAATTAAAAAAACATGACATTTCAACAGATTTATTTGTGAGTAGAACTTTATCAAGTTTTAATTCTTGTATGAACAATCAATTATTTTACTGAACAACAAAAACATGAATGTTGACTAAAATATTAATATATATATTACTACGATGGTATCTGATCATCTGCGAACCTCCGACTTTCATTCTTGATCAATGAAAACATTCTTGCCAAGTGTTTTTGCTTTTGTCCGCCTTGCCCCGGTCCAAGAATTTCACAGTGCGCGCGGAGGCTCACGGGAAATGTAGTGAAAACACTTCGCTTTCCATAGATATTCAAGTGTACTTGCATTAAATCTGGTTGTTTTAGTATGCTACAATATATTTTTCACAACTATATTTAAAGGAGCATTATCGCAAATCCAAATTCTTAATTCGGCCACTAGATGGAGCCAGGCGGAGCTTAACAGATATAAACAAGTGGGCAGCTGTCAGAGAGAGAGAGCAGCCTCGTTTAGTCCCCCCCCTCCTCCTCCTCCCTCCTCCCCCCTCCTCCTCCCTCACCAGGCTGAATGAACGTGCAATCGCGGGAAAAAGAAAACTCGCTAGTCGCGCACAACAACGACAACAACAGCAACTGCAACTTCCTCCTCCTTAATAACGCTGAGAGGACAGCTGAAGAAAGACACAGGGACGTGGAGACAAAGTGTTCTACCGAGCGATTCAGTGACTGTAAGCAGCCTGACACTGCTACATTACTATTTACTGTTGCATTTTTCCGGTTCGGAGGTCGGATTTGCGAGTTCCGAGTGCAATTGAACGCAGCAAGCGCCGGGCCGGCTTGGATCATAACAAAGACAAATGCTGCATTTGCCCCACGGACACTACACTGTTGGCAATTTTTTTTGTAAATTTAGTTATGGCTCCCCCCGACCTATCTTTTGCATATTTCAGCTTATTTTATGCTATTACTGCTGTATTTGCGATAATGCTCCTTTAAGTTCCCTATTAAGGGCCAACCTTAAATTTTGTAAATTTCTGATTTATTCCCTTTTATTCCCGTTAATTCTCATGGAAAGTTTCCAACTTTGAAAATTCCTGGAATTTTACAACCCTATTCTGCACTAATGTTGTAATTTATTCCTCTGACCAACTGTTTGACAGACATCTAAAGAGTAACCATGCAAGTCCAGTCGCTTTTCCTGTGTTTTGTTAAGCCTCCTCCTAGCCATGTGCATTTGTTTACGAAGGCTGAGAGAAATCAATCATTAGAGCAGTACATAAGGTAAAGGTTATATATCATATACAATGTTACAATGTGTATATTTGTGTAGTTTAATCTGTCATAAACGAGGGCACGTTTGTGTTGTGGTGCGCAGAGATGAGAGCTGCAACACCCCCGATCGCGCAATGTTCGTTTTCAGCCAAGAGACGCAGTAAGTGACACGCAGGGGAAGGCGGAGAGCCTCCATTCGCCCTCGTGACAAGTTAAGCCATTTATTAAACCATCACAATTACTCCAAAACTGTTTAATTATGGTTAGGGCTGGGCGATATATCGATATAAAAAATATATCGATATATTTTTTAATGGGATATGGAATTTGACCATATCGCATATATCGATATAGTTAAAATTTGCGCTGTGATCCTTGCTCCATTCAGGCTGCTGATCTGGAGCTCTCTACACTGCTCGCCGCGCTCCGCTCCGCCCCTCCTCTTCCTATTTTATTCATGCTTATCAGACCGCTGCTTCACCAGCTGACCGAGAGGAACGCAGTCGCACCGAGTCCACGTCGACCTCGTTGCCGTTAACGAGCCGAGCCGCGGCTCTAGAGGCTCAGTCAGCTGCTGTAGCACGGCTGTTAGCCGTTAGCCAGGGCTCCAGACTAACTTTTTTGACTAGGAGCACAGTGGCCCCTAACTTAAAATTTTAGGAGCGCAAGCAGAACATTTAGGGGCACACACCGAAATCGATTTGCAAAGTAATTTTGCACATTTCCTCTAATTTTCACTGTATTACTGATAAATACTGCATAAATGCAGAAACTATAATGTTTTAAATTCACATTTTATTGTGCAACAGTTTAAATATTGAAAATATAAAGTTAATGTTTAGGCTGCACTGACCAATAACAGAACAAGTAGACACACCACTTGTGGTAAACTCATCCTAGAACAGACCCCCCCCCCCCCCCCCGACCCTGACTGAGCCACATGTGCACGGACTCCTTGGCATCAAACTCGTCGACACCCCCCCCCCTCCCTCCTCCGCACGGCCAAAAACAAAAAAGGATCTATCGATCAACAATCAATCAATCATTTCCGAGCCTAGTCTGTGCAGTGCGTTCTGCGGCGCGAGTCAACCTGCTTCGTTGCCTTGTGACGATTTGAGTACCGCTGCCGAGAGCGCGAGCATATTATGGGATGTTTAAGGTTTGTAGCGAGCCGTCGAAAAAAAAAAATGCAGGTGACACAGCACACACACACACGCAGGTCACCGGTCTGTGTGTCTCCTGCTGATGTCACATGGAGCTCTGCTGTGGAAAGACGACTCCTCCGCTCCGAGATGTAGAGAAGAGAAACACACGTTTCTTTTCACACATGAGCCAATCACAGTGGTCATTAAAAAAAAAAAAAATCGGCAAATTTACTGGTCGCACATGCGCGAGTAGATGAAAAATTTACTCGCATTGTATCAAATTTTAGTCGCAAAATGCGACCATTTAGTCGCAGTCTGGAGCCCTGTTAGCTGTTATTAGCCATTAGCACGTCGTCCCCTGCAGCAGCGTCAGAGCTCCAGACCTCTGTGAGCCGCGGTGCTTTCACCAGATTCAGCTCGTAAGGTTCGCGTTTACCCCATGGATCTATGATAATAAAAAACATCCATGGTTTACACACGTTTGTTTTCACTCTGGTCCAAACCGTGGGTCCGTGAGTGTCACGTGACGTTTCCATGACGACTGACCGGAAAAAGACGTGGGGCACGTCACGTGACTCCAGGTTAAAAAAAAAAATCTCTGAGAAATAACAGAGACACAAGGCAGTTGTTGTTTTTTAGTTTGTAGTGCAGACAATTGATAGTTTTTTTTATTTCAAGAGTGCCTTTCTATAAGACTCTGCTATAGCTGGTGTTTATGTTACAGAAATGTCTTATAATAAATTATACATGATAATGACAATATTTTCAAATTTCCAGCCAACTTTTAACATTGATCTTAGAAGAGGCCTTATGGAATCACGCCTTCTAAAATCCATTACTCCATTACTTTGATTTCAAAAAAGGTACTCTTGTCAGGCAGTATTTATGTTTACATTTTGTTATTTGAACTGAACATTTATTCATGAACCAGATGAAGAAACCTGTTTATTATTTATTCATTTGATTTTGCAACTGTTAAGTGAAGTAGCCGGTTTCAATAAAACTACCTGTGGCTTGTCATATTTGGCTTTAACTTTGACTGAACATTTGCTCTCACTTTGTGATTTGTAATTTTGGAGTTTCCATGTGCTTTGCGGAGCATACCGCGGTAACAACACGCTACGGCAACTCGATTGTTAAACTATTTTGAACCATTAACCATAACTTTACGTTAATAAACAAACTTTTTAACTGCCCCGAGTCCTGACCTAGGCTCTAACTTTTGCTTGAACTGTCACCTTTGACGTCATCATAAGAGTCGTGTAGTTGTTTTGATCATGTGACATAAGTCACACAGGCAGCTCGCAGCCTTGCATTGGACGGAAGGGGGAGGGCGGGGGTGATTGACAGCTGTGACAGCCAATCGCCGGGTCCTCTCGGGTACTGTAGGACCTGGCCTTTCACAATAAGAGACCTGAGCCCCGAGACAAACTCAACCGGTTCCGACCTGGCCCCGGCGTCACTTCTTGTGAATGGACCCAAGACCCGAGCCGGGTCGGGTTGGAACCTCGGGTTTTCGGGTTGGCGGGTTTTTCCGAAGAACTCTAACCCCAGTGCACCAGCTACATTGTGTTTACACAGGTAAACACAACATGTTGTATAAAGCTTTGCTTTTATCTAGCTCTTCACTGCCTTGATAGTTTCCAAATCCAAAATGCAGCCACACACATCTGCCTTGAGACCTGCTGGTGTCTTCACTGGGACTGTTGTTTGTCATTATTTTGTCTCTCTTGTACAGAGGTGTAGTGCTGTTTGTTTACGTACCACATGGTTATGCTGCATCATGTTTCAAGTCTTATGTAATCACAATTCAGTGGCAAGTTTATGTTTACTTACTTCTTACTGCTGTCACAGACAAAACACATTGGATGAAAAAAAAAACCATGAAACTATACACAAACACTTCCAGTCAGTTCGTACTGTGTCATTCAGTTGCTTTTTTATTCTCCTCCTACTCCTTCATTTTTGTCAGTCATGTAGCACATTATTAATCTGATTGGATGATGACTACTATGATTAACTAATAGGCCTAGACCAGCATTTCCTTTGTACTAACAAGAGACACACCTGAGACTGGAGATGATGTCATGAGTAGAGCCATGTCTGAGCCACCTTACATTGCTAAACTGAGGTTGAACACAATAAAATGGTATTGGTATTGTTACTAGAGTTTACGGTAATTCTATAACAGTATGAAATACAATACACCTATAGTTTAAATTAGCTCTTCAACAGTGTTGCTAGCTTTAAGGATTAGTGTTCAGTAGGGCTGTCAGAACGAACTTCGCTATTCGAATACAATTCGAATGTTAGTCAAAATGAGAACATTCGAAGGTTGAAACTGACGTTCGAATGTTAACGAGGCAAATTAACGTAGTGCGTCGCGACGTTCAGAGTAGTAGGCCTAAACACATGTTGATAAAACAAAATGCAGTTGTTGTTGTGCACAAGGTAAAGCTGCAGCTTCAAATATACGAGCAGAGTTTTTTAAATTGCCCGTTCATTCGGCCGCCACGGTGCGATGTGTCCCCACACTACACGCACATCTTTATGTGTAAAAAACTTGTGTGCTGATCACGGATCAGCTGTGATCTGTTGCACCACTACTCTGTGCCCTCCCTGCAGCCCCCGCGAGGAGGGGGGAGTGGGGGGACGCCGCCCCCGCCTGTGAAGCCGGGTTTCCACCGAATCAACTATCCTTTTTTTTTTTTTTTTTTTTTTTTAAAGGTGCTTGAGGCAAGAATAAGGAATAAAACTCACTAGCGATACAACGGCCGTAGCGGCCGTCAGGGTTACTGCAGCCATCAGCCAAGCTGGTGCGGGAGCGCGCGTCAACTCTCCACAGCAGTGCAGCTGATGCTGTGACAGTGACACTGTGTCTGAATTGGAAACGGCATAACGTTACTATACCAGTGTTTTACATTAATCAGCCGCCACAGTTTTGTTTGTGTCCGCCGCAGCAGTCTCTCACAGAAAAAAAGAACATTTTTCACTATCCCTCATCTCTGCCATCTACCTGCTGTCTCACGACACAGACACAGACAGACAGACACACACGCACGCACGCACGCACGCACACACACACGTAGGCTACACACACCGCGCCTGGCTGTTAATAAACAGTAAATGCGCCATGCCGCGCTCATTGTACAGTGCTCAATTTACCGCGACACCGGGAGGTTGACCGTCCGGGCATCAGGTCAGCCACCGGCCGCCGCCGCCGCCTCCTCTGTGAGCCGCTGGTGCCGCTCGGCTGCTCTAGTGGCTCTGCACTCCTCCCAACACGTCGGAGAATTTCCTTACAGGCGTTGTTTGGATAAACTGACCACGGATGAATCAATCGGCTCATTGTAAAACTATTTATTTATTTATTGAAGTAGCCTAAATATGGTGATTTTTGTACGTACAGAGCCCCAAGGCTGCGCTGCTCACACACACCTGAAGCTTCACTTTTCATTCAAATGAACTAATCCGACTGCCACAGTGCCACTGTTAGATTTCATCCAGCATTTATCTCCTCAAAACAATTAAACCAGCCGGCAGAAAACGTCTAAAAACCTGTGGGGAAGTTACTCGGCTGGTTTTCTTCCCTGGGAGGAGGAGGACAGAGGACAGAGGCTGCCCAGCCGATGAGCTCAGCTCCCCGGCTGCAGCCTCTGTGACGAGCCGCTGCTGCTGCTGCTGCTGCTGCGTGTGTGACTCTGCACTCCTCCGAAAAATGTCGGAGCAAATCTAGTACTTACAGACGTTATTTGGATAAACTGACAACAGATTGGGAATCTAAACCGTCACTTTCTCGCATGAAAAAATATTAAAATGTAAGAAAGTGACGTTATTTCTCTACTCGCTGCTCACGTAACTGTTCAGGCTGCAAGACATCCGCCGACCGCTGGTCGCAAGCGGAGGAAAGCCGAAGCTGTCGAGGACGCGCATGCAGCGTCATTTGACGTCACATCCGCGGACAGCGCGGGAAATTCGGACCCAGAATTGCAGCGCATTATGCAGCACACAGCCTGTTCAAGGCAACGGAGAGATACGCGAGTGGGCTCATTCTTTTTGGTTTTTAACGCTTCATCGCCCATCAGCAGTAAAACACTTAAAACGCATGTGAATTTCTTGCCTCATGAACCTTTAAATATATACCGCAACATATGGTTCACGTCAAGATAACTTATGTATTTTTGCTATTCAAACTTCCACAGTCCATAGTTCTCTTTGTTTAACACTTCAAGAGACTTTTGGTTAAGTAACCATGGACAGCTCCTATGCAGGATTGTTCTGCGTTCTGCTGTGTCGTTGTCGCCATCGTCATCGCGACAACGACAGCAACACTGAAGAGGGGAAGAGAGCCCCCCCCCCCCCCCCCCCCCTCTATAATGAGGTTAAAAAAAAAGAAAGAAACATATTAAAAATTCGAATGTTAGTCGAATATTTAACATAAGATGGGTTAGAAATTCGAACCTGATTTGGGGGGAAGATTGACAGCCCTAGTGTTCAGTAGAGTTGTGCAATTTTGACTATAGTTAAATTATCCCATCATCAATGGGAAATTGGCAATAGCAGATATCGATCAGGGATGGGGATTACGTTATGTTATGTTAAGGAAGAAAAGTGACCCAAAAAAAACAAATCCCCTTTTGTCACATGGTCATCTTCCTATAAAATCAAAGGAAATATTTCATGAGGGCAATGGTAAATGATTAAATATGACTTCTTCTTTTATCATGTCTTTAAGCCACGGAACTGGAGATTAAAAGAGAGTTCACATTACTAATTGATGTATTCAGTTTTGTTTTTGTCTGATAATCTCTAACCACATTTATCAGTTTTGGGGATCTGTAGCCAAACAAATAGTATTTAACTTAATACTTTTAAATTGCCAAAAGCTGCACTGATTAATACACTCCCTGTTAATAATGAATGGTAACAATGAACTGCGTTTTGTTTGTGCACGGTGCCGTTGTGTTCTCATTACCTCAACATTTGTGAGAACATTAATCTGCATGTGGAAAAACCCAGCTGCCCCTGTTGAGTTCAATAAACCTACTCTATGTTGATTAATCACCTTAAATTACAATGCTACAACTGTAAACTGAACCGCACAGTCATGCACACACAGACACGCACACACACACATGCACATCCATTAAGTGGTGTGTCGGATATCCAGCCGTGAAATCAACTGCTGAATATGGAGTGCTTCCGTTCGGGGAAAGAGAGATCCATTGATCGCTGTCTCCCGACATCAAAGAGAGTATTGATGGGATACACCACAAGGATTGGTGTTAGACACACAGATGGAGAGGAATTGAAGAATTGTGCACCATGGAGGAATCTGGCCCCAGTGACCCCCCACATACTGTTTCCATCCTTTGGAGTGCCTTGATTTCTCTCATGACACACCCTGGCTGCCCTGGGAAGCCTGTCACTCACTTCTTCCCTGAAGTGTATGGTACTGTTGTAGTAAATATGTATTCAACAGGGGTGAGGCTCTCTCTATACACAATACATCACAGTATCGTACTGTACCAATACTCCCAGTCACCCACATCACCTTCACCAACTCTCCCACCTCCACCATCTCTTCCCTCTGCTTTCTGTTCCTTTCTCTTTCTCCGAGGCACAAGGCCAAGAAACATGAACTGAATGAACTAAGTTAGTGATAATGAGCAGTATGATAATAGCCATGCTACACTCTGACCCTTAGCTCCTTATTCAAACTCAGTGTGATGATGGGATTGAATTTTTTCTTGCCCGGCCACTGAAAATAAGTGAATACCCATAGTCATTAACACAGCTTGATCCAGTGGAGACCCATGAGGGAAAATGACCTATTTGATTGAAAAGTAATGGCCTTAAAAGAACTGCAGTATGAATAAGTAAGCCATAAGATCAAACTAATTTATCCACAAGACATCAAACTTACAAGCTGCAGAATTTTGAGGAAAAAAAAAATCTTATTCAAACCAGTGCATCCAAATCTATATTTAATACACCTGCAATATGGGCTACCTCCCCATAAACTGAATTTATAAGTGTGGCGTCAGAAAAAAAATGACTTGCTAAATATTGTGCCCACAAGCAAAGGATGTGACTCAGTTTTCATGTTACATGTCCCCAGTGGAACATTGGCTTATAAAGTGCTCCTCTATAAAATGTCTGCTGTTATGCCGCTCTGGCAGCCTCCAGGCAAAGACTGTAGAGGTAGTTTGATCTCCTCACACATTTAATTTTTTCGGCGAGACAAGAAAACTTCCCTGTAAATGTGCTCTTAAATTAGACTAATACTCATGAATGAGGTGGATAATCTGTTGTTTTTATTATAATTTGCTGGTTTCTGCATGATATTCTTTTTCCTTGTCTTACCAGAGTTCAGTTTTCACCCTATGGAGCAATCTGACACTTGGAAGAAGACAGTCTGTGTCGTTTCACAAACTCCCTATTCATCGGCACTGTTTTGTGACAATTTGCAACACGCAGACATCTGCAGCAAAACACTTTGTGTTACTGCCCGTGGAGTGGGTGTTAGATAGCTGTCTTTCTGTCTGCCTGGCTGTGTGAACACACATCAAAGCCCCCTGTCAGAAACTTCTGATGGAGTTGGAACAGTGACATATTTCAGAGCTATAATCAGTCACAATATGACAGAGAAATTACCACCTTCCCTCAAGAGCAATCAGTCAGTTCCAATGCCAATCAGCTCATCTGACGCTCACACAAATAGACATGTCAAAAAACACATACTTTGCTGTAACGCTCTAGTTTTTCGGTGTTTGGAGCTTTGAGGAAAAGCTGAAGATTTTGCACTCAGGAGACCGAAAGTCCTTCAGCGAAACATCTGCGCTCATCTCATTAAAATACATATTTTGAAACTTAAGCGGCAAACACAATCACCAGAAGTATCATTTTACTTCTCCAATTTTGCACCCACATGATTTGTGGGCCAACTTTAAATGCACACAAATGATTGCAGCCACGACTTCCACAGTTTATCTTGCTGTGCGCAGCAGGCCGGCACTCCTAGTCAGTGTTAAATGATCATGTTCCAGTCTGATGGTCGAACCAAGCGCTGCCGTGCAACCAAGATGCCCGCAGTGACAAGGCTCCATTTGAGCAGAAAGATAAGACGGCCTCCTACCGCTCTGCCTTCACTCAGGCAGCGCAGCGGGGCCGGGGGCGGGGGAGGTTGAGGGGTGGAGGGGCAGAGGTGGTGGTGGGAGGGGGATGTTTTCTGTTGCTTCCTCTGTGATCTGACCAAAGCAAGGAGCAGGGCGGGGGGGTGTGGAGGGTGGAGGGTGAGGCGAGGTGAGTAGCTGTAAAGTGAATGTGCCACACTGGCAGGCCCCTGGGAAGACCCTGTAAACACTGCTCAGTCACAGCTCTGATTACAGAGGCAGAAAGAGGGAGGGATACAGGAGGAGGGATGGAAACAAAGGGAGGGGGGAGGGTGTGACAACAAGGAGGAAGGAGGGGTGAAAACAAGAGGACAGAGGAGGGACATGGGAAAGAAAAAAGGGAGAGCAAGATGCTAAGTGGATGGAACATGATCTAGAGATGGCTGATGAAAGAGCACAGAGAGGATGAAGAAATAGACTCACAAACAAGAAGTGGTGGGGGAAAAAAAACAGAGAGTGAAAAATCAAAAACCTTTAGCGGCTCAGACCGATTTTTTGTTTAGCCAAAACAATTCTTTTTCCCACAAGTTGAAGATCTTACTGTTATAGGAAATCGTCCAGTCAGTGAGCCCTGCGCTGCAGTGTATAACTCAATCAGAAAGTCAGGACATGAATTTGCCTTCTACAGTCAATACTGCATTTACGCTGAATTCAATTCCATTTGCACAGCGTCAGCATTGGACTCTGTGCTCCCATCTGTGCTGCCGATTTGATGTAGTCGCTGCAACATGAGAATTTCAATGGGCGGGTAAGAAATGTTCCACCCAATTTTCACTTAAGCATTCAAACCTAGTCATGTTGAATGAGCAGGAACACTTGATCGACTATACAAGTACTGGTCTGAATTCTTTGATGCAATGCCATGAAATCAACGTTACTGATTAGGTAAATGTATTTCCATCGTCAGCATGCGATATCAACGATATCAACATGCACGATAAACACATTGCAAAAGGTTCCCTGAAATGCGATGAATATGTTTTATTTACAGATGCCACTTCACACTCATACACCTCATAATCTGAGCTACACAGCTGGACGTAACGTAATGCAACGTAATGTAACACCATGGTGGACAATGGCAAATTTGTGTTTAGTCGACTTAAGCCTACCACACACATAAAGATAATCGGGCTGATTTTGCCCCGATTTCCCCCCTTCCGACCACGGACAGACATCGCCCGATTATCTTAAGCTCTTAAGATTATTCTATATAAGATTCTCTTGTAGTGTGTGGTGTGTTAAGAGTCAAAATTCCCCCGACAATCGGCTCGGAAAACGTTCGGCGCCGATAATCGTAAGTATTAAACATGTTCAATATTTACGATTATCGGGGCCGACAACCGTGGCCGTTTCAATCAAAAGTCTGAAGTGTAAAGGCTGAAGTGTCCCGCTTTCATAAAAAAAAAATTACGTTGCTCTTATTGTCCATTCCGGAAATAGACCCGAAAGAGTAGCTACAACGACACCCCTGGTATCGCTGCTGATGCCGTGGATCTCTTTCTGAGTTTTCTGACCGGAGGGTCAAGATTCTGTGGTGTGCTGTGTTTGGAATATCGCAGCACACCACATAGAATGCGATCAAAACTGTTCAATCACAGATTTTTTATCTTCATGTGTGGGGTCTCTCACAGATAAAAAATCAGTTGAGATTTATAAAATCTTTATGTGTGTGGCAGGCTTTAGAATGTTTGGAGTTAGTTTCCAGAGCGCTGTTTTTGTCCATTTGTGTGGCAGTGTTACAGCACCACTACAGGCCCGGTATTTGTACTACAGTTTATGAAGTTGTTTTCAGTAAGACACAGGAACTGTAGTTAATATGTACACCTGAATATTTGCTCATTTGTCATCGCAACATTGAACAGTGTCATCGCACATCGGACATTATGCTGATAGCGTGCAGGCCTAATACTAATCATGTTTTTTTGACATTGATTATCAAAGGCACTGATAAGCACAAATAATCTGGAACGATAATCAACCAATAAAGGGAGAAGAGTCAAACTGGGCCAATCAGAAGGCCAGACACATCCCACATGTCAGTGTAAAGTCAAAGAGACACAGTGAGAGATTGAGACTGAGTAATGAGAGTCAGTGTTCCTCTGTCTTTGGGCTCAAGGTTGTTTCTGGTCCTGATAGCCATCTGCATTCAGTGACGTGAGCCAGATGGATTAGTCTAATATTGAATTAGAGCTGTCTTTTTAGCGTGCCTCTCCATGTCCACAGTTAGCTTGTATAATGTCTCATGTCATTCATCTGGAGCAGCCTTCCTCTTGGCTTCTTGCAGGCAAGAAATATGAAAGACAAGTGTCTACTGCTGTACACCGCATTACGTTAACCAACATAATCGAATCAATCGAATTAACCACAGTGAAAGGAAATTATGAACATGACAATTAAAAAACATTTTCACTCTGGGATCTACCAAAATCTGAGACGTCCCAGCGGTGCACTTTGATATGTCATTCTTCTACTCTCTGTTTACCAGATTTTCTGACTGTCTTCAATACTATATCCATTTAAAATCTCATATCTCTCTCATATCGTTCCTTTTATTGCATTATTTATTTTACACCAAAAACAACACTTAGATTACTATGTTTATATATTATTCATAAATTGTGAGTACACACACAAAAAAAAAACATTTCAGTTTGACTAAATATTTTCATGTTAAAATTGTCTAGCTGGGATTCCACACTAACACATCTGTCTGTTTTGATTAAGTATATTCTGACTTTATTTACACATCACACCAGCTGCTGCTGTAATCCATGTATTTTCACTTTATGATCACACATGTGCTTTGACATACTGTTTTTGTTCCAAATGTCATGAAGCCCCCTTGTTTCCCTTCTCAAGCAAATAGGCTGCTACACATCTGTCAAACAAGAGTCCTAAAATAGAGTGTGCAAAAATAAACTTAAGGATTGATGAAGTTAGAGAGGGCAGCACTGCTGGGCTTCAGCACTTCCCACAACACCTTGAACAAACACTGTCTTCAAAATTTAATTCCAAACTTTGTTTTTCTGTCTTAACTTTAATGAAGTGCAGCACTGCCAAAGCAGCTGGCAACTATTCTACCACAGCAAAGACCTTGTCATGGGAAGCACCTGGCAAACTTCCAAAACTCCTTTATAAATGGGCAAAGAATAGTTAAAACCTCCATCAAAAAGCAATCGAACACCAGACACTTCAATTGGAGCTGGACTATTTCCTGTCTATATCAAATCTTCAGAACAGTAAAAGCATTAACCAAGCTGTGCTGGATATTAAGAATAGAAAATATCCGACACAGTAGCAGACTGATCAAGCTGGAGAAAAGCAGCTGCGTCATGGCCCAAATAAGTCAGCCAATGAAAAATGGTTTTGGTGCAGATGACAGATGTTTGAGAAAAACACTAAGAAATTTATTAAATCAAAACACTGACGGCCTCGCCTTCTACATCTGCAGGTACTACCCTTCATACAGTCATCACACTTCAACCCTAACCGCACGCACACACACACCTTTTCCATTTCCTCCATTCCCCTTACCCTCAACTGACTCTTCCAGACTGACAGGGTGGATGATTTCTCCTGTCAGGCTGCCTTAAGTGGGCACTGTCACACCATAGCGGCCTCTGTCTCTCCTCATTGCAGAACTCCCTCGGTCTGATCCTTCCCTCACCTTCTCAGTGGGCTGCTGCCTCCCCCTCTCTCACATCCACATTCCGTCCATCCCGCGGACTCATTTGGTCTCAAATCACTGCCCAACTTTTCCTTTATCCTCTCCTGCTTTACACGTGGGCTGAGAAGATGGAAATGGGAAAACAATAATTGGCTTTCAGTGGGAAGCGCACGCTCCGATGGGTGAACTGCAGGGGCAGCTGGTGTGCATGCACTCGTTTTGCTGAATCAGCGAGGGGCCTCAGGTCAGTGTAGGGTGCACTGAACCCCACTGACAATCATAAGGTTTAATAGTTTTAACATTAATACTGACCCATAGAAAAAACAGGAGTAGTGCCTGTCTGACCCACAGCTCTGTCGGCCTTGAAGCACATAAATTAGGTTTACACTCCCCAAATGTCAGAGAGAGACCTGGGGATAGCTGAAGTGGACAACACAGAAGAACTCTGAAAAACTGAGAGCAAACATGCACCAAGACCTTTTTCTTTATTCTTGGCATATTTCTCTTTTTGGCAACTGTCAAATTGATTTTAAACCTGCAATGTGTAGCTTTTTTATACTCATATTCATTACAGCATTCTTTTAACTCACTTAGCTTAACGTGTCAGCGGGAGCAAACATTGCAAACAGGTTGAAATGTCTGAAAGTGTTTACATGAAGCGCTTTTTGCTTTTCATTTTGATGTTAGTTTGAGGTAAAACACCAAAAGGAAGTCTGTTTTTTTCTTGTAGTTTAAGGGCCAAGAACATGTGGAATCAGCTGAAAGCATTTTTCTTTTGAAGCACATTGTAATTTGACTTCATATTAACTATACAGAGTTTTCTTGGAATCATTTTCTTGGTAGTCGGTAGATGAAATGTATAAAAAGCTACTTAACTCACTGGTTGAGTTCATTATATTTCAGTTGCTACACCACAGACCTGGAGTAAGCACTCAAGGTCTTATATTCAGTCATATATTCTTTCAAACTCAACAATCCCCAGACAGCCAAGAATGAAAACCAACCCTGTTCATGATCTGTTTGACACCTGTGAGGTAAAAATATTATAGCTTCTCATCATAGTCCACACCTTGCAGAGTTTGTGCTGCTCCTCAGTTTCATTTGTTTTTTATTTACAGAGTTTCACACAGAACTTTCTTATCTTTCTATGTTTCTCCTACTGCCACACTAAAAAGGGAACGTACATATTTTCAGACAAGATAGTCCTGATGACCTCTCTTTTTTTTTTTTTTCATTGAATGACTCTTTGATTATTAAAAAATCATTGACCATCCCTAAAACATAAAATACTCTTAAAGGCTGAGGAGTTGTGATGTTTTTGAGAAATAAATATTAAAAATTCAGAATTTTTACTATTTTTTACAGACAAAATAACTTTAATTACCTCACATACGCACAAAAAGTACAGAAAACGGGTACCGTTGAGTACCGATTCCCAGGTACAGAGTATCGGTACCGTATCGATTCAAATGTGAAAGGTACCTATCCCTAATTGATGGTCGATCAATCGATGAATCGGATAAATGGAAGTGGACATTTCCGCAGCACATGATTTGCTCATTTTACAAATTTTATTGATCCGTTGTTACAGCCCTATACTTCAACTACTGCAGGCATAGCCTTCATTTTGTGACACTTCTGTCAAAGTGTGGTTTATAATCTGAGCCATACAGTGGTGTACATACTCTTATTTGTGTGCTGACACATTTTGGGGATATTTTGGGTTATTTGACACAGGGTTGTGTGAGGTAGTCATGCAGAGTCTGTGTGTTACCTGCAGTATTTTTGGATCAGTATGCTGCCAATTACAAGACGTGGCCAGGGGGCAGCTGGGGGCACTGGCACAGAGGCGGGGTGATATGTTGCTGTGCATGAGGCCGGCAGATAAACAGATGCCCACCGAAACAATCTAACATCGTTTAAATACACGCTTCGTGTAGAATATTGTCCGCGATTTATCTTCTCCATTTTCCTGGACATCTAGCAGATTTCCCACCATACTCCTGGTTGCCATGGCCTGCTATGTCTCTCCTGCCACAGTTGCTCCCATCGTGGATGATGTACAACGCGGCAGTAAAGTGCAGTGCAGTAAAGGCCCCACAGATACCACTTTTAAACTCAGAGACATTAAACAGGCCTAATCAGCGTTGTGTGAACTTGTCTGGCAACGGCTGCACTGTAACTTATCTACTACTCATTCCTATGTCACAGTCATGTGCACTGTAGGTTTAAAGAAAAGTTCACCAAAAAGTGAAATTCAGTCATTAGTGACTCACCCTCATGCTGATGAATACTCTGGAGTAGTTTTTTATTCCTCAAAACACAAAAAAGTGAAAACCACCCCCCAGAGTGGAAATCTTAAAAACTCCACCGTTGCGTCCCCATGTAAAGGGTGAAAACCCAAAAGTCCGCTCTGATTGCTGTGACCTGTAGAGGGCACGGAGAGGGAGAGCAGCATTGCGATGGCCGGCGTACAGCCTGCTGGAAATCAAGAAGAAGAAGAAGAAGAGGGAAATTCTCTGGCTGTACACAGGTGTGCAGACTTGGTGGTGTTGTGTGTTGTGTGGCACGCTACCACCTAGGCTCCTGGCGTGCATACAACATTGAATTAGTCACCGTATGCACGCGGATTTCCTCCCCAAAAACGCTTGTCTAAACGCGAAATAAAAAGTGAGAACGCAACGCCACTTTTGCGTTTTCTGTTCAGATCGTTTCCATGTAAACGGTTACATGCTGCCATTCCGACATGCTGCCACTCCGACATACCGCCATTCCGACATTCTACTATTCAGACATGTCACCATTCAGACATGCAAACGTCCTGCCATTCCGACAGTTTCGTCCCGCCATTCCGACAAGGCTTTAATTTCCATAAATGTGCGTTACTCCGAGCAGTGGTTAGGTGTATGTGTGTGTTTGTTTGTTTCCGTTTTTTCTTTCTTTCATGTTTTAAGACATGTGTACAGATGTGATACAGTCAGTGGAAGCTTAATAAATAAACAAACACAAAGTCTCGCCATTTACAATCACACACTCCGATGTCAGTTTGTAACAATTTCCCTTACAATAAGGATATAAGAGGAACTGGCACAACGAAGTCCTGCTGCAGGCGGACCTATAGGCTCGCGCTACTGGTGCGTCCAGGGAAGCAATAATCAAAGTCGCTACTTAGTCTGAGTCTCTGTATTTCACTGAACTCAAAACGCGCCCATCACAGGCGGCATATAATAAACAATTACACACAGATCAACAGAACCCGAAAACCCTCCTCCCTCCCGGTGTCCATTAAGTCCGAGTCACAGCTGTGGGAATGAGTGTGTATGTGTGTGGGTGCGCGAGCGCACTGTCACTGTCCGTGCCGGCGTGTATGTGTGTGTGCGGGGGTGCGCGAGCGCACAGTCAATGTGTGTGTGTGTGTGTGTTGGTGCGTGGTGAGGGTGAGTGAGAGAGAGTTTGTTTGTCCTACTGTCCACACGAGACGCCGCGGCTCCGCCGAGGTGACCACGCCAGTCCTCTCCCTCGTCCCGCTTGGCTGAAAACGGGCCCGGCCGTGCGGTGTCCAAACGGGCCTTTACAATCCACAGGGTAATCCACCAGGAAAATAATCCACTATGCCGCTTTGGAATTGCCGCCACCGTCCAAACGCCGACTGTGTCCCTCACTCTCCTCCCCACTAATGCACTTTTACGCATTACGCACACAACTTACAGCAAAAAAGACACATTCATTCATTCATTAAAGGTCCGCACGTCCCCGTGCGCAAACCACAAGGATAATTGGTCATTTCCCTGGCCTAATACACAATGAAAAAAACCTGGGGAGCAAACCTGCAAATCAACTACCCCAGCTCCAATAGACTATGGCCAGGCAAAACCCAGTGGATCACTACAAGTTGTTGCAACTTTTGGGAATTTACTCCTGGTAAAAAGGCTTACAAACATGGACCAGGACGGCTCCATAATACGCACAAAAATCCAAAGGAAACGAAAGGTAACTTTAAAAAAAAATAGCAACAGTACGAAGTAGTCAAAATATGTGTTTTACGCATGCCTCTGTGCGTCTGCAGATCAAATTGTCTATAATTAAACTTGGAGCCAGACCCGGCCAGGCTACAGGAGAGATCAAAAATATGCAGGGGTCCAGGACCCCCATGAGAACCACTGATTCTGTTGAACGTACTGTAACCACTGTGATACAATAAAAAACAACATCACTGATCTGATTGACCGGCGTAGCGGTCCCTCTCTCCTTTAACTCTCTAGCTCTCTCGACCACAGCTGCAAACTAAGTAGCACAGCGCCAATAATAATAATAATAATGCATTTTATAATCGAGATGGGATGTGACAAGGGCGTTGACCAGAGTCGAAGTGCTGTTAGAGGAGAGAGGTATAGCCTACATTAATGACCTTATGTCGGAATGGCGGAACGTTTCCAAAAAAGGAAAGAACCGCCATTCCGACAATGGAAACAGAAATTGTCGGAGTAGTGGGACGTTTTCAATCAATGGAAGTGCCGCCATTACGACAACTAGACGTCAACGTCGGAGTGGCGGTATGTCGGAATGACCCGCGGATACCCATGTAAACGTAGCCTTAATAGAGACCGACACAAAAACGTCCATAAAACTACACAAAAACCATGTAATATTCCTCCTTACTGCTCATCCACTGCAATCCAAGTGTCCTGAAGGGATATAGTTCAGAGTTTACCATTTAGGACATTTTTCAGCTTAAACAGTCCTGTATAGAATTTGCTTGGGGCGCGCTCTCGCATTCACAGCCCCTACACACCTGGAGTGTGAAAAAAAAACCTTTCAAAATGTTAAAGGGACAACACACCACCTATGTCCAGATGCTGTTTGTGGATTTTAGCTCTGCCTTTAACTAGGGGTGTGTATTGGCAAGGACCTAACGATACGATACGCATCACAATACGTGCGTCACAATACGATACGATATTGCGATATCCAAATTTTGTGAAATATTGCGATATATTTCGATATTCTACATAGTTCACAGAAAAATTATGCATTATTAATTATTCATCTTAAAATCCAAGTTGTAGGTAGGACTGGGCGATATGGCCTTTTACTAATATCCCGATATTTTTAGGGCATGTCACAAATTCGATATATATCTCGATATTTTACCTTAGCCTTGAATTAACGCTTTGATGCATATAATCATGTCAGTAAGATGATTCTGTGTCTACATTAAAATATTACTGTTCATACTACATTAATATGCTTTAAACATTCATGCCAAAAGGGTGAAATCATAACTAAACAAATATCAAAACTGTCTTTATTGAACAGTTATTAAGCAGTGGCACAAACATAATGTAATTTCAAAATTAATTCTTCCTCCTCCATTTTTCACCTGCTGCTGCCGCTACCTGAGATCTCTGCCAGCAGAGAAGCTGGCATGCTGCCGGCGTATGACGTTGCACGCAAGACAGAATGTGATGTAGGTGCGCTTGTTTTATCTCTCTGTGCAGAGAGACGAGAAAGAGTGAGAAAACCCCGCCCGCGACTAAAACCAATTGACAGTTGTTTAGTTAACATTAGGGTTGCAAAGGGGCGGAAAATTTCCGGTAAATTTCCGGAAACTTTCCTGAAACTTTCCATGGGAAGTTAAGCTGGGGAATTTTGGAAATATCCCCCCCCCCCCCCCCAAAAAAAAAAAAACCCTTTCAAAATGTTAAAGGGACAACGAGGAGTTTTTATTTGGTTATAAAAAAGTCTCATATTAATGTGGATGAACTACATTACTGTTATTATTATTATTTAGTGGTCGGCTCACCCAGCATTTCCTAGTTTCGGTTTTGCGGATGCTGCCCTCTGGGTCATGGGAATAACGCCGCCGAATCGCGGTTTATGGTCGGAACTACGACGGTATCTGATCGTCTTCCAACCTCCGACTTTCATTCTTGATCAATGAAAACATTTTTGGCAAATGTTGTCGCTGTTTTCATCTTACGCCGGTCCAATTATTTCACAGTGCGCATGGAGGCTCATGGGAAATGTAGTGTGAAAACCCTTCACTTTCAAAAACTTCTCGTTGTTCCTTTAAATGAAAGGAGCCCCCCTCTTGTGCTTTGGGTTCAACAGTGTAGCCTTCAGGGTTCAAGAAATCATCTGTGCATGTGATGGAGGAATGCACAGTGCATGTAGGGGGCGTGGCCTCAATAGCCCTGCAGTAAGAAGTGTGCTGTGTGCATGTGATGGAGGAATAGCATATAGTGCACTTGCATTAAATCTGGTTGTTTTAGCCAAGATTATGCTACAATATATTTTCTCCAACTATATTTAAGTTCCCTGTTAAGGGCCAACCTTCAATTTTGTAAATTTCTGATTTATTCCCGTTAATTCCCATATATTCCCGTTTATTCCCATATATTCCCGTTAATTCCCATGGAAAGTTTCCAACTTTGAAAATTCACGGAATTTTGCAACCCTAGTTAACATCCTCTCTCCGGTACCCAAACCACTGCCAGATGATGGATCCTTATTTTTCTTCGGAATTAATTCTTCCTCCTCCATTTTTCATAACACACTGCTGCTGCTACCTCAGATCTCTGCCAGAGAAGCTGCTACATGCTGCCGGGCTTATGACGTTGCACGCAAGACAGAATGTGATGTACGTAACTACCATAGGCTACTTTCTTCCCCGCTCCGGTGTCCCAGCTCTCGTCGGGGAGCATACATACCCAAAAGTCCAACGGCTCATTTCTCCGACTACCCATTCTACAGTGTTAAGGTGAGGTTTAGGGTAAGGTTAAGGGTTAGGGATACTTAAGTCGGAGAAATGGGAGGTCGGACTAATGGACGCAAAAATAAAGAAATGTATGGTCGGAAAAATGGGTAGTCGTCACGGGTAGGACGTCATGCGTCCGCTCTCGTCTCTGTACACCGCACACAGACGCGCTCCGTAACCCGTAATCTTGTGTTTATGATGGTTAAGACTACACATACACACACGGCGTAATATCGTAATGTTTTCCGGTCGCTCCATTTATTGATTATTCGCCGGCTTCGTTGTCAACAAATGCTCATGGGTGAGAGGAGCGTAACCAAAACAGAAGAAAAGCGAGCAGACTTGCAGTTCCCTACTGTCTTTCTGTGTAAATAGCTCATGTTACAACATGAAAACATGTGGCTTACATGCGTCCTATAAATGTATTTTCTTTTAAAATTTAGCTGGTGCGGCTTATACTCAGGTGCGCTCTATAGTCTGGAAAGTACTGTGGGTGCGCTTGTTTTATCTCTCTGTGCAGAGAGACGAGAAGGAGTGAGAAAACTCCGCCCGCGACTAAAAGCAACTGCGTGACAATTGAGTACAGTATTCACGATATAGTCATTTTCTATATCCCACAGGGGACTAGCCGCGATACATCGCGTATATCCGATATATCGCCCAGCCTTAGTTGTAGGCATATATATTTATTATATCATATCATAGTAATTCATCACCAAATGATAAAAGATAAACTTCTCAGACTGTTTATCTTTCTTCAATCATTTTTATTAATTCAAAATGGGCAAACATATGCATCTGACAAAATGAACTGTTTGTGTTGCATAAATATGTAACCTTATCATTATTATCTAAGGCAATTAAGTGACAAAAACATGTGTCACATGAATATTTGAACAATACATGACATCATATTACATGCCTTTAAGCTGCTAAAAGAACAACAGCATCCAAATGTGTTAGGATGTGTTGACTAAAGAACACTAAAGTGCCAACCATCTTTACACAGTATGAAAACAATATTCAAAATTGAAGGTTGCGCGAAGCAGACCTCCTGTTCAGCGTTACAGTTCTGTTGTACACTAAGGGTTTTCTGCGGGTATAACAGCTTCATCCCTCCTTTTAATTAACAATTATAAATCGACTCTTTCATTCTCTCTGTAAAGAAAACCGGGACCTTCCTGTCTCTTTTTCCTCTGACCTCTATGCGTGTTAGAAGCTTGCTGAGCTCTTTCTTGAGTGGAGACAAGGTTTCATAAATGTCTTTGCTAATGGGATTTGTGCTTGCTGTTTTGTAGATGTCAAGAGACAAGCGTGATGCTTCCCCTTCACGCCGTTTGTTGAAGATGATGACCTGTGTCTCATTCAATGTCGGTCTCATTCAATGTCTTGTAGGCTGTTGAACTTAGCTCCTTTGTTAGTTCCTCCTTTGCTTTATCTTCTGTCGTCCTCAGATGATCCCTCAGAGTGATCACATCTTCAGTAAGGGGTATGTTGTCTACTGTTGTGTACTGACAGCAGTAGATGGTTCAACATTTCACTAATTTTTGCCAGATCTAAACTCTGTAACCTTCTTCGCCACACTGACGACAAACTGAAACCTTGATGGTGCACACAAGTCTTCCAGGCCCTTTACAGTTTTGTTCATACCTTAAGCCACCAACATGAAATGGCCAAGCTCCCTCATTCTCTGTGAAATATACTGGTGTTTTGATTTCACACACCCATGTTTTGCAAAAAGTGCTGTATCCGCAAATCATAGAATCTGTCCTTATGTGAAAAGATACATCATCTCGCCGCATGTTATTGATAATCGTCTGACATCCAGTGGATGAAGCAGCAATCGGAAGAAGGGGTGCAGCTCGACTTTGTACTCTTCTTCTTCTATTTGTTTCATTATCTGTTGTACAAGATTTTTTGCTTCCGGATGAGGAATGATGTTTCCACAATTCCTTTTTGACAAACAAGAGCTGCTTGCACGTCACAAGTTGTCCCTTCCCTTTTCCATGACTTTTGTTTTATGTTTGAAATCCCCTTTTATTACATAGTTGATCCAGAAGAACCTTTCTGTCTTTTGATTTTACTGGGAAGCTGAAGGCATAGGCTACTGCCTTTTGTCCCATGATCGTTTTGCAATCCTCCTTTTTTTTTTTTTGCACTTGCCTGCTTGTTGATCTTCGTCTTCTTTTGAATCTGTATCTGGACCTTCAAGAGCTTCATCACTGGATATATCCAGGATATTCACATCCTCATCACTACACGATGATTCAGTCTGGTGGGTTGTACTCTGCATCTGATCCCGCACGGCTGGAAAATTCAGATTCAGGGCACGCACTCTCTGACTCCTCATGACGACTGTCCAACTGTATGCAAAACGCATATACGTCAGGAAAAAAGTTGATCCATACTAGTGCTGGGCCGCGCGATAAGAAAATTATCGTACGTTAATCTATTCACATTTTAGTAGTGTTCTTCCTTGTCACTTAACCAGGAACTAAGTTAAAAGTTGAACAGATTTCCAGCTTCGTATCCTTTCACAGCCACAAACAAACTAATGTGGCTTCCACAGTTGAGTGAACTGGACAGAAGAGCAGCGCAGCCTCGGGCTCTGTATGTACAGAAATCACCACATTTACATCAATAAATTAATGTTTTACAATCAACCGAGCGGTCTAAATTTAATTTAAATAAAAAATACACTGTATGAGTTTCGCCTTTACCGCGAACTGCTGTCATGCATGCTTGCTTCTCTGTGTGTGTGAACGACAATAACGGAGAAAGAGCACTATGCGGAGATGTATGAATAGAACAATATTGCGTTGGTTGAGCGAAAAGCCAAAAATCTATCTGTGGCAGACATAATTTATTTGTGGCGGGCCGCCACACCTGACCAAAAAAAAGCTTAATGTCTTATGGAACATAATTACTAGGCATCTTGATCTAGCTGATATTTCACATAGCTGCTTGTAAACTTGCAGTCATATAGATAGACCTTTAATTTATGTTGATAACACATTTACATTGTCTAGTTCAGGGGTGCTCACACTTTTTCAACCTGAGAGCTACTTTTAAAGTGACCAAGTCAAAATGATCTACCAACATTATTAATGATTCACGTTTATTTATATACTATATGAACATATACATAACACTTCATATACAATATGTCAGTGTAGCCTACCTTTCATAACTGCATGAACCCATATGGCATAATAAATGTCCATACATTTTTGGTCATTAACTTACTACTCTGATGACCTGCACTAAAATAACCATCAGGATCCAGCAAAGCAAAGTAGGGCCTCATTTATCAAAAAGGGTGTAACTGCTACTAAATTTTTGCATGCGGCGAAAAGCCGAAAATGGCGTAGGCTACACCCAAAAATATTTACACTCTTTTCAGATCTATCAAGCTGTGCTTATGCACAACTCTCAGCAATTTTCCATTGATAAATCACACCGGACCCAAGAATGGTGTGGACATGAACACACCTCATACTCCGCCCCCAGAATTCCTCAGCACAACCATATATGGTCAGCACGTGCGTATTAAGTAGCCGGGTCCATGCCTATGTTCCCACAGCCCTATGTTCCCACAGTTCTAAGATTTTTCTCAAAATTAGGCCCTATGTTCCCACAGCCCTATGTTCCCACAGCCCTATGTTCCCACAGTTCTAAGATTTTTCTCAAAATTAGGCCCTATGTTCCCACTGGACTCTCTCTACCTATCTGGACTCTATCGATCTGGCCTGTCTAGCCTCTACCGGGTCTTTTACTAAACTTAACCAACTCTTTTCTTCATTGCCTAAACCCAACCAATGGTGGGACCAAAGGGCTGTTGGAACATAGGGCCTAATTTTCAGTGACAACAAAATTGTGGGAACATAGGAATGACCCCAAGTAAGTAGCCATGTGCTCTGTGGAGTGGCAACAAAGTGACAACAAAGATAACGGGCGGAGAGCGTGACTCACCCGGAATGATGCTTCGGCGGACCTGCCCTCGCTTTTGAGATCGGTTGTGAGAAAAATGCCCGCTGTCCAGACAACTGTGTTTTTTTTAAATATACTTTTTTTGTTGTCCTTCATCAGGGTTTCCGCGGGGTTGTAAAAGGTAGTAGCCTAAATGAAATTAGCAAAAATTCAGGCCATTAAAAAGTATTAAAAAGTAATAAATGTCATCTGACGAGGTATTAAATTTTCGAAGCACTATCCAACTATGAGTTTGTTCCCATTTGTTTATATTTTATAAATTATATGTGCAAGTAGGACCAGAGCGATATCAATGATGTGACGTCGGTCAGTGTGCGTTCGCGGTAAAAACTATTTGCGCTTCAGTCTAAAACCGTGCCGCCTGGGTGATTTTGGCTGCTGCCTTGGTTAAAACGTGTGTGCATGGGGGACCGTTCAGATGTACTGTCATTACTTTCAATATAGATGCGTATCATGCGCGATCACAATGTGTCAGTGTTGGGTCAGACCAAGATTCTCCCTCGGTGTCTCTCCTACTGTTTCCCACGGAGCTCTGCCCCGTTTGAAAGGTGAAGGAAGCCCATGTGAAAAGACGTCAGGTCAGTAAAATGTTGAACAGGCTGATAATCACGTGAAAGTGAAGCAACCTCATTCATAGTTCGCTCTGATTATACAATATCCAACGTAGACGCGCGACATGCACGCTCACAACCGAAAGCAGCACCGTAGCTGCGCGCATTCGATGCGACGGCAACGCGCTTGTTTTTTCGTGCACGAGTATCAGCTGTGCGCTGCAGACGTGCACGGTTCCCTATGTTGCTGTGTCAGGCAGGTGTTTCCCACAGAGCTCTGCCCAATTTTAATAAACACAAAGGTTTCCAAAGTGCTGTACAGACAAACGTAATCACAGAAGGCTAAAAATGAAGTAAAGGTGAGCTGTCAAGATGTATGCAGTAATTAATTATTTCATATACTGTACCTATCACTCCTATTATTTCCAATTCACAGGTGCATTAGAATGTCATGGTTAAGTTTATCAAGGCATATGTCAGTATTTCAATTCAAAAAGTGAAACTAACACAAAGAATGAAACATTTCGTGTCTTTATTTATTCTATTTATTTTAATTGTACTAATTATGACTAACGTTAAATGAAGACTTACAATTCAGTATCCCCAAAAATCTAAATATTACAAAGGACCAATTAAAAAAAAAAAAAAAAAATTTTTAATAGGCTACAGAAATGTTGGCTTTACTTCTGGAAATGGACTTTGCCATGATATTATAATGTATTGAGATGCACCTGTATACTGTATAATTTGTTAATGCTGAGTGTCACCGCCCTGAGCACACCCTGATACTTGATTTGAATTGTGAGCATTTGCCTACTACACTTAGTCACTCAGAAAGTTAAGTAAGAAAATGACAGTAATCTGTTACTTTTTAATTAGTTACCCCCAACACTGAAGTTCGAAAAGTTGCCACTACAGTTGCAGCTCGAAGTCGTGTTGGTATTAAAAAATATTGTGACGGTATTTAAAAAGGTATTAAAAGGTATTAAATTCAACTGAAGCATTTCTGTATAAACCCTGTTCATCACGCGATCGACCCACACTGTCTTCGCGATCGACGTAATGAGCACCCCAGGTCTAGTTCTTGCTCCATGTGTCAAACACTTGCACAGGACATTTTCTACATGGTTTCCTTTGGGACAGAATCAACACTTGTATCTCACAGCAAAGCCAGCACTTCTCTAAAACTATCACCTCTTTGATGGCTTACATGTAAGTCGGTGAGACAGGCAAATATTGTTCAGTAAGAGACAGATATGAGAAAATTAGAACAAGGGGAAAGAAGAAGGAAGAGGAACACAGAAGACAGAGGAAAGGACAAATTGGTTTTCAGCAGCGGAGATGCCTGCTATCGTAATGGAGAAGACAGACAGTCAGATAGATGTGTGTGGGAAAAACCACAGCGAGCACTTTAACCGGATTCTGATCCCTTACTGGAAATGTTTGTGAGCGTTTGTGGCTGCCCGCTCCAGGAGTGGCCGTGTCTTATCTCAAAAGAACACAAATAAAGAAACCAACAAAGACTTCTGAGTCTATAAAGTCAAGAAGAATGATGACGCCCCCAAAGCTCAATTCTTCATTTGTTTTATGAGAGCTTGACACCCCCCTAAAGCAAACAACTTTTTAGATGTTTTATCTTCAATTCAGTGTAGTTCCAGGCTTACAATGAGTTACATATGCTATATGGCCTTAATATCTACTCTCAGTTCACTTGTAAAGAGAACAGAACCATCCTTGGCTATTCATCCTTATCACTGCCGTTTCTTGTCAATTTGTCATATTATCGATCAGGCAGGGAACCGGAGGCTCTGCAGCATCTTAGCAGAGGTGAAGAGGAAAAGAGATGGTACCTCTGGAGTTTGACTGCCACACTAGATAACACGGGTCTGCACTATTGTGTCTTTTGTGTGTGCGTGTGTCTGACAGATATGGGTGAACTCTTTTGTGGTTCCCCCCGCGATATGAGAAGACATAGGTGAAACACAACAGAAGCAATAAACCCTCTGACCCGAACACTAATGGATCAGCCCCAATCTCCGGTCACTTGGGTGTTATGCACTTAAGGCGTATACATGCATGAACACACACTCAGGGACAAGAGTATCAATGGAGCATCAGAAGGATAAATGTTTTTCTGATGTGATGCACAGGTTTCTAATGGAAAAGTCATGTGAAAGGTGTGTGTGTGTGTGTGCATGATTGTGCTTGTGTGCCTGTTTGAGCATTTTGCTCCAATTTGTTTAACGCTTCAAAAAGTAAGCCCAGCTAAAGTGAAAGAAGTTGTCAAGTTATTTTTTTCCCCCTTTGTACTTGCACACCAAAGCCATTTTCAGAACACTGTTTTTTTTTCCCTTTTCATTTCATTGTACCTTGAAACATATGCCTAGAGTTGTTGGCACAGTGCGTGCTTTCCCACACCCATTTGTTGTTTGTATTTACAGGCACTCGCAGCGAGACTGTGTTTGCCATTATAAAATATTAAAAGTGGGAGTGTTTGCTCTGTTCGATAGACCAGCTCCTGCTAATGGCACTGTACGAGTGTGTTTGTGTGTTAGTTATGAGATGACGCGCTTTATGGCAGGAGCTGCCTCTCAGCTACTGAACCGAGGGAAACACAGAGCTCTCAGTATTTCAGCGAAGGTGGCTTACCCCTGAATTATCTCTGTCGTTCCGTTGCGTGTAGGTTGCCTCGGCTCCTCAGCCATCTGTCTTTCTGCTCGGCTCTTTCTTAGGATTCACTGCCTGCGCTGAGGCATCATTCGGAGGGTTTACTGAATAAATTCCCAGAAGGTGTGGGGAGGTATGACTGAATATGAATTTCACTGTGGACCATGCTATCCGTATGCACAGCAGTATGTTTTGCCATTGCTCATTTTTGACAGTGATCCGCGAAGAACAAAAGACACAAAAGTGATTTCTCACAGGATACACCGATGCTTTAGTCAATTTGGACTTTTTTTTTTCTCGACAGACAGGCTTACCATATATTTAAAGCTGCACCAATCAATATTTTTTATAATAACACTGGATTAAGGAATGGTGTGTAACACAAAGGATATCTCTAGTAGATGATCAACTGAGAATAGTCATGCACACTCTTTGCAGTTCCCTTAAACTTTATGAAGTGTTTGAAACACTTTGAGCTCCTTGTTTTGGTTTTACAGCCTTGCAGCTCTACTCGTACATTTTGATATCATTGCTCACACATAAACCAGCATTTCTAGTTGAAGCAAGCAGCTGTTTCCAGCTTAAAGAAATCCATCCCATGGTACTTGCCCAACACCAAACAGCTAAGCAGTGTTGGCTGCGATGTTAGTGTCTAGCTTAAGAAGCTCTTAGTGCTAAGAACGCTCTTAAAGCAGAACTGCCGTTTTTTACAATCTGGACCTTATTTCTATCATAAAACACAATCATTTACTCACCCAGATAACTTTGGTGTCATTACAAGTCGTCTATCCATATAATGTGAGTCTACAGGGCAGCGCAATGCAGCCTCGAAATAACACATTATCTGCCGTAGGGCTGGGCGATATGGACCAAAAGTCATATCCCGATATATTTAGTCTGAATATCGATATACGATATATATCCCGATATTTTTCCGCAAAGTGAGTGCAAATGTTCAGTCAAAATTAAAGCCAAATATGACAAGTCACAGGTAGTTTTATTGAAACCGGCTATTTCACTGAACAGTTGCAAAATCAAATGAATAAATAATAAACAGGTTTCTTCATCTGGTTCATGAATAAATGTTCAGCTGCTCAAATAACAAAATGTAAACATAAATACTGCCTGACAAGAGTACCTTTTTTGAATTCAAAGTAATGGAGTAATGGATTTTAGAAGGCGTGATTCCATAAGGCCTCTTCCAAGATCAATGTTAAAAGTTGGCTGGAAATTTGAAAATATTGTCATTATCATGTATAATTTATTATAAGACATAAAAAACTATCAATTTTCTGCACTAAAAACTAAAAAACAACAACTGCCTTGTGTCTCTGTTAAAGTGTAGCGTTATTTCTCAGATATATATTTTTTTTAACCTGGAGTCACGTGACGTGCCCCACTCCTTTTCCAGTCAGTCGTCATGGAAACGTCACGTGACACTCACGGATCCACGGTTTGGACCAGAGTGAAAACAAACGTGTGTAAACCATGGATGTATTATATTATCATAGATCCATGGGGTAAACGCGAACCTTACGAGCTGAATCTGGTGAAAGCACCGTGGCTCACAGAGGTCTGGAGCTCTGACGCTGCTGCAGGGGACGCCGTGCTAACGGCTAATAACAGCTAACAGCCATGCTACAGCAGCTGACTGAGCCTCTCGGAGCCGCGGCTCGGCTCGTTAACGGCAACGAGGTCGACGTGGACTCGGTGCGACTGCGTTCCTCTCGGTCAGCTGGTGAAGCAGCGGTCTGATAAGCATGAATAAAATAGGAGGAGGAGGGGCGGCGGCGCGGAGCGCGGCGAGCAGTGCAGAGAGCTCCAGATCACACAGAGCTACAGATCACAAGGATCACAGCCACATTTGACCTATATCGATATATGCGATATGGTCAAATTCCATATCCCATCATCCAGGTCAGAGGTCAGTAGGTCAACCTACAGACCCCGGATGTTGATAACGGCTAACCCCGGACTCAGAGGGGAATAGCACTAGCGTATCATAAATATAAAATATTGATGAAATGAACGAGTTTCACGGCAGATAATGTGTTATTTAGAGCCTGCATTCCGCTGCCCTATAAGACTCGCGTTATATGGATATACGCGGCTCTCGGCTGGATCTAATTTTGTCGGAACGACTTGTAATGACACCAAAGTTATCTATCATCAAATCATATGTTAGAATAAATCTATATGTATATAAATAAAATAATATATTAGAATAAATCCAGTTAAATAACTCATAAATTAACTTACTGTATATATTATAATGACTAGATAACTTGATAGATAAATTCTATAAAACAAAACAAAAAAATCAAATTACCTTTATTTTTCAATTATTTTATTTTATTTTTTTATTATATATATATATATATTTCTTTTTTTGTTCATATGTTGTTTTTGCAAAGTTTTTATATGTTATGTCTGTCCATTTCTGTATTATGTTTTATTTCTTTTAACATGTCCGAAATAAACTTAAACTAACTAACTAACTAATCTGGGTGAGTAAATGATCGTATTTTATGCTAGAAAAAAGGTTCAGATTGTAAAAAAAACGGCAATTATCCTTAAAGAAAGAAAGACAATTTGCGTTTTGTATTTCTCTGCGCAGGTAAGCTTTGCGATGCGCTGGATCAATTTGCGTAACAGCTGTTTGGGTATTCCTCCATGCAGACTGAGTGAGTTGGTTAGTTCCAGACTAAACTTTTTTCCAACCAGCTGATGCATTGTAAATCTTTACTTTTTATCGTACTCTTAAACTGGTATATTATTTTGAGACGGGACTTTTCGTAGGCGGCGAAAATACGCTGATTAATCGTCCCACATTTACAACCGTGTACTGCCTGTGTTTCACTGCAGCACGATGCGCCGGTATTTGTCAGTGGGGGGAAGCAGAGACCTTTCTACTGCAGATATTATACTTAGTGGCCATTTGTACCTCTTACAACCCCACTTCAAAAAAGCTGAACTATCCCTTTAAAAATTACATCAATAACCGTGATAATTGGATCACTGTAATCGAGATGTCAAATTTTCCATATTGTTACTTGCCCACTTGTGACAAAAAGTCAGCATGGTTTGTTCTGCTGCTCCCAAGGAGCTACAAACAATGAGTTATTTCTGTTGTCTTTTTTCTTGGATATTTCCCACTTGAAATAAGTAGCTCTCTCATCTTGTTCCACTGGAAGCCTTATCTCACTTATATCGGTCCCAGTAAACCAACAGGGTGGTGGTGACTACAGCACAGGTGGAGCTACTCTGTTAGCACTACCTAATTTTTCTGTGTGCAGCCCTCACGGAGGGAACGCTCCCATCTATCACGCTCACACACCCCAGCTCGTGCCTCGGGGTTTCACTATAATGTACTCATCTTCCTTTTGTAAAAAAAAAAAAAGACAGAAAGTGGAGCCATATTTTAAAGACATCTCTTCCTGCAGGCATATTCGTTCGTTCATTCAGCCCTGCAGTTGCTTATAAAGGACACAGAGGAGTATGAAACAAAGTCACACAGTCTACTGCATCTTAATGGATGGTTTCCCTTGGAACAAAAAAACATCAGGCTCAGGTGGTCAAAGCTGGTTTGGGTGTGAACAGCAACGCCAGCTCCGTGGCACCTGCAGTCATTGCCTGCTGTGTTCATTATTGAATTAAATTGATTACTGACATTATGATGAGAACAAGGATAGTCAGTTTCCGTCTGTTGACAAATGTGAAAATGCAAAGCACGTATACACTATCTAGACAAACTATATTCTTGTGTAATATTGGAGCTAAGCTAGTGGGTGTGTGTTCAATTTCATAACTTTGTAATATGTACACAGTGGAGGTCCCAAGTTTGAGACCACTTCCCCCGTTCACTTGAATATATCTATTTCCTTTCCATCTCCCGTGCGCACATATTCACTTTTCAATATTCTTTTTCTATGTCCTTTATTCTCCTCACAGGCGCCTTCCTTTTTCAATCAATGTCCCACTCCATTTGCATCAGTCTGTCTCACACGCCACCACCTGGGGAAAGGTTTGAAAGATTTATTATGAATTATATCACAATCCTGCACCGGGGCATGGCAGTCTTCTAAAAATTTAAATTATTGTTTCAACAATAACATCGACCGTGGTTCGTCTGAGAGTGTTGGAGCACATGCACATGTCTCTATACAGACGCTGAGACTTGCAACGAAAAGCCTGACACACCCTGCATTCATCCAGAGGGATGTTTTATCAAGCCACATGGAAGAGTTAGCAGATAGAGGGACTGCTCATGCTCAACAAGGGGACAGACAAGAGGGACAATCCAGTGGTGACATTTAGCTGAGGAGCGCTGCCCTTTAACGAAAGTCAATTTAACAGGAACACACAAAGGTCAGTGTGTTTAGGCAGGCCCTCATGATGAGCTATAAACTGCAGCACATTGGTGACACACTCGCAACATCCAGTGGTACATCACACACACATGCACACACCACCCACTTTATCAATGATAGATGCTATACTATTAGCATTTTTCATACATATTTCATAAGCAGTAATAATATTTTATACTTTTGGAATTGGTTTCATTCTGAAAACCTCTGAAAGCACAAGTCATTCCACAACAGATTGCTACACCAATTATGCATCAGTCTTCCACTTCCTTTCTTCTCCCTCTTTGTTATAGTTTCCTTACAGTCCCTCCCTACATTACACTTTGCTTCAAACTCAAATAATGAAAATTTTAGCAGCCAGCAGCCATCAAAAACCTGTTCCCACTTTAGTTTTCTTTAGCATGGCTGCCCAGATTTCAAATCTTATCTCATTGCAGCAAGTGACATCTGGTGGATGATGAATCACTATCGTGCTAGAGTGACTCTAAGTCTGCTGTCATGGATCACTATCTTGCAGGGTGGTAAAAACTTGATCATTGTAGTTCAGTTTTGCCTCCGTTTGGTGTTTGCGGCTGTATGGTCACAACTGTCATACTCCGGCATCATTTTTCAACTGGTGCATGAGCTTAGGCGCACATTTAGGCTTGTCACATGATACATTTTTTTTGCAAAGACTGTTTAAAAAGAGAGAAAAAACAGAGAGAGAGAGGGAGAGTAAAAAAAGAAAAGCACCTCTCTCCTCCATCGACTTGTACCTGAGGAGAGGCTGGCGGACTCAAGGCAGTTAAACCACAGTGAATCAGGAGAATAGACTTCAAAGATAAGCTGATTTATACACAACTTCTCACCTCAGGAATGCTGATATGGGGATGTTAGCGTTTGGCGAGAATGGAATGTTGAAGCTGGCCCGGCTGTGTGTGATGTACTGCACAGAGGGGCCGTGTATTATTTCGTCTGCCTCAGAGTGCTCCATCTTCTGCGCTCTCTCATGTTGTTTGCAGAGGGTGGGTATTATGTTCTATTCACAGACCCTTTTAGAAATACTGATAAACATGGTTTGCATTAGCATACATCAAACAAGGATATATATACACGTATAAAAAAAAAAGGAACATTCTTATCAACACAGTGATTGACCTTAAATAAGTATTTTACATTCACCCACTTTATACTTTGAGGGAATGCGGCATTTTCACTTATCATCATCATTATCTGGGTTGGATTCCAAAATTGATTAAGAATTTAAAGCCCCAGTGTGTAACTTATTTGGCTTTTTATTAGCAAAAATCAAATATTGCTTTCACTGAAGTCAAATCACACCCGCATACAAATGAAAGCTTTCTTGTACCTTAGAATGAGTTGTTACAAGTCGTTACAAATACATAAGTGGGCGACGCACCGAACCGAGGCGGCCATGTTGCATCGTAACCATAGAAACTCAGCGGAGCTAAGTTTTCCAGGTAGTGCCTGTTAAAACTTTCACCACTGTGTAGTGTGAGGAAGGACGGAGGCACTGATGTTGCATTCAGGTGCAGTCAGGCAGACGGCCGTCGGCAAACCAACCGGATGTCATTTTACTCGACGAGAGAAACGTGGGTCAGGTAAACAATACGACATCACCATGACAACATATTGTCAGGCCTGTATTGTTTTGCCTCGTGCTGGTGGACCACTTGTGTACATAGACGCTTGTTTATCCTGTTACATGCAGCATCTGTTGTCTGTCTGACGTCTGCCCGATTTCACGTGAATGCAACTTCAAGAATATGTTCCGATATGCAACCGCACCGCTAGAACACAATAATAATAACACAATAATTCAGGGGAATTCTGCAATTCATAACCAGTATACAGAGGATTAGTGTGTTAGATACCAGTTTTATTAATTACCCTAAAAGAACAGAACCAAAATGATAAATCCTAGCAATGGGACGTGATGGGTTTTGAGCTCATGGAGAAAGCTAATTTGAAAAACACCAGCCATATTGAGGGAAGCCAATCACATGCACAAGACAAACAAAGAGAACGTTATCGCATAATGAAATGTGCCCTCCACTGAGAGGTCCATCAAAAATGCATTACAGGAGAACAAAATGTATCAGAACCTGAAATTATTCAAGGACAGCCAGCTCACCCCTGAACGGTCAAACGAGACGCCTTCTGAAATGCAGCGGTAGCGTAAGAGCAGATTACTCTGGCCTCAGGTTCATGAAAACAATCCCCGCGCCGTGAACACAGCTTTTCATGTTTACTTCTGCAGACCTGGATGCACCATCTCCTCTGTGTATCTCAAAAGTTTGACTCAGTCGTTCTGTTTTCGTAGCCCCCTCTCGCCTCTATCATCCAGCTCTCATTCCGCCTCCTTCCCCTCTGCCCCACCTCTCTCCTGTCTTCCTTCTCACTTCTCCTCTTCTGCCATTCTTGCTGGTGAATGAGAAGCATTATTTCTCAAAGCTTTTACACCCGGGAGGCTACTGCCTGGCTTTTGGCAGACGTTGATAAGGGATGATGCTGCGGTTGCCAAGCCATACAAATTATTTCAGGAATAAAGAGATCAATAGCATCTTTTAGCAAATCCTCCCCCTTCCCAGACCACCGTTCATCCTGAGTTTATTTTTCTCTGGCAGAATAAAAGTTTGGGGGAAACAAAGAAAAATCTGACAGAAGCAAGTTTTTAACTGTGTTGTGCACCAGAGGTCACTTATCTGAAAAAAGAAAGGGAAAAATGTCAGCCTTTCTGTTAGCTGAGGTTGTCATTCTCAGGAACAAACCTGCACTTATGTGTGTGTGCGTGTGTGCAACCAGTCTGAGTAAGTGAGCACAATACAATCACTCGTCACCTCAGTTTCAGGCATTTATAGCATTACAGAGGTTGTTTGAATGTTTATTCACTTTCTTCGACATAGTGAGGAAATGGCTGTCGGTCTTGTGTATGTGCGTTGTGATAACGTTAAAGCAATTCTTACCTTTCTGGAACTTTTGCACATTTCTTTGTCTAAGTTAAAATGCTATTAATAATCTGATGATACATTAAAATGTAAGAGAAACCCAACAGGGTTAAAAACTCATCATTTTGAGTATCATACAGGTGTGTATGTAGGTGGGAAGTTCCAGTGACAGGAGATGGAACCAGGGCTGTGTCCGAAATCACCCCCTACTCACTATATAGTGCACTATATAGTGACCACGCCATTTTGTAGTGGTGTCCGAAAGTCTAGTGATTATTAATGTTCACTATATAGTGCACTGAATCTATCCCACAATTCACCGCGACATGTAGTGAACATCCGATGGTCACTAACCGGAGCAAGATATCCCATCATGCATTGCCAAATAAATGCAAGTAGTGCAGCAGCCTCTCAATAAATGTGTCCAGGCTGCCAGAGTTGTCTGGTCGCGGCTTCCACAGACTCCCAAAACAAACGTCAGAGCAAATTTCCTAACAAGTGTTGCAGGAAACATCTTTGACCGCTTAATATATTGCTTTACTCCTCTTTTTATGTTGGTACCTACACCCGTAGGTCTATGCTGCATGGTTGTATCCATGGTACCTACACCGGCCGTTACAATCGCGGTCGGAGCGTTTTAATTACGCAACGTAATACGTCATTAACTGTGCGGCGGAGTAGTGTCCGAAAGTGTTTTTTCATTTGACCAGTGAGCCCACTATATAGTCCACTATATTGAGTGATTTCGGACACAACCCAGGTGAGCTTGCTGATCTGGAAATGGGAAGAAAGTCCTGGGGCATGTGGTGGGTGGGTGGGTGGAGTATGACGGTTCTGCTCATCCCTCCTGATGAAAGCAAGCAAATAAGAAAGTATCAATGAAAATACACCTAACACATTCAGGCCGCCTTTTTCACAGGAAAAACTGTGACATGTCATAAGAAGAAATGTAGCTAATTAGTTTAATTGCTGTATTTCTTTTATGCAGATCATGCACAGGGCCCTGGTTTTGTGTGTAATGGCTCATTACATCAGACACTAAAACAGACACTTCAACAGGACCGTCATTAATGTTATTAAGTACACCTGTTAAGCTTGTGCTTTCAAAGACAACAGGACTCAGTACTACAGACAGACCCGTCGAGGAGGCTCAGGCCTAGTCCACACAAGCCCGGGTATTTTTGAAACCGGAGTTTTGCTCCGCGTCCACACCAGTGGTGTAATAAAAACACTCCGTACACACGCAACCGTGAAATCCGCTACCAAGTGACGCAATGCACGTGTGGAAGGCTGTTTTAACCAATCAAAATACAGTGGAAACCGCTTATGGATCAATTAAATAATTCGTTATCAAGAAATCCGCTTATAGTGTTAATTTTTGGTCATTTTATGGATGAAAACATGCGCAAAAACAATTTAAAAACTACGTGTAGCCTATTTATTTTATTTTCGGCGGTGTCCCTTTGACGTGCACTGCTGCAGCAGCCTGCACATGTTGCTGCGCTGTGTCTTGACTCTTGTGCTGTGTGTTGTTGTGTGCTGTGTTGTTGTGCTGTGTGCGTCACCTGGCTGCTGAGCCACATGACTGTCAGTGCGGCGCAACTCTTTATCACTGGCTGTTGTGTGTCAAAACATGGATGAATGAAACATCATATCCACTTTATATTGACCGCGGACGTCACGAATACATTTTCGGCTTTTGGCTCGTTCCTCATCTCCGCATAGGCTCTTTTTATCACTGCATGATGCGACCCCCCCCCCCCCCCCCCCCGTCGTACCCGGTCTGACAGTGACATAGGTTCATTCATGAAAATCATCCCGAAAAACTCTCAATCAAACAATGTGGGGAATAAGAAACTGCAGCGCTACTGTAGTAGTTCTGTAATTTTAAAAACACAACGGCAGCGGCCCAGCTGATCTGTAGCGTCACTTGTTACTGTAAATGATGCTGTGTGGAAAACCAGCTGTGGTCTGTGATTGAGGGTGAGTTTGGAGCTGACAAGAGAATCGCCCTGACGACCGTTTCGTTATATTTTTCTCATCGAAAAACTATACAAATAGCATTTAGATGATGTAAAAAAAAAAAAAAAAAAGTGATAAAAATCCACTTTGTCACCTCCATTTTTGCGACCTCACGTCAACTCCTGCAAACAACCTCTGCAGCTGGCAGTGTTTACATCAGCACGTGTGCAGCTATGACGTAAACGAGTAAAACAATCACGGTTGCAGTGTCCACACGCACCCGGTGAAACCAACCCCGGCCGAAAACCCCACCCTGGACTCCGGTTTCAAAAAACCACGGTTTCAGGGTTCCAAAAGCACGGTTGCATGTGGACAGGACATACAACCAGGAACATATGTTCACGGTTTCAAAAATACCCGGGCTCGTGTGGACTAGGCATTAGTTTACTGGTGACACAAGTGAGGGGGGTTAGTGGGGGAGTTGGAGGGAGGCCATGCAGGCTCCTGACTGATGCAGAGCAGGTGTAGTTGTAGGTGGAGACACGCCCACGCCCAGCCCACACAGACAAACACAGACACAGAGGGGAGAGATCCCAACAACACCTTCAGAGCAACGCCAGTATAAATGTTTGATACTGTATATACAGTACATTTTTATTCAGAAAATAGAATATTCTCTCTGTCACTTCTTATGTTATGAGCTATACATCCATATTATCAAGAAAATTCACAGTAGCTCCTGGTGGAAACTCGGCAAGCTGAAGAGCTGAAATCTACAGCCACTTATATGATGGCCAGATAGCTGCTACTGTGACAACACAAGATCTATTCAAAACACAATCTTTTTTTCAATCATTCATTAGCTGTACTGGTTAGCCTCTTCACATTTTTTATCTTCATTATATAAATGGCCACTTGAGCAAGAAAGTTTTCTAGTTGGACAACAATCCTTTCTGAGGAAAGTTGTTTGGGTGAAAGAAAAGGAAGACCTTGTGGTGTCTGGTCAATGGAGTGTGTGGCTCGAAGGTTCCCATTAATTTGCTCCTATTGACTTTTCTTTTTTTCTTTTGGTTAATGAATTTCACTGAGTGGTTCTGTAGGGCCTTGATGGCAGACACACTAGAATGTACCATGTTTAACATTTTCTCATCATGTCAGAGCGAGACTTTCTCCGTGCCGTTTTGTTTTCCTTATCTTACCACTCTGTGGTTTTCTTTTCCCACATTCTCTCTGTGAGTGTGCGTTTGTAGCTGGGCGTGGCCATCCCATTCCTTCTCCTCCCAGTCCACCTGAACAGCCACAGTTCATTATAATACAGTCAATCAATACAGTCTTCTCCAGTATATACAAGCCCAGCTCATCCCTCTAGTCACCACATTGTTCTGTCTAGCACTGGTGTTCAAACACCACAGCTAATTTCTGAGTTTAAGTCAGTATATAACTCAGCCTTTAGATTTTGTTACCAGCTCCATCCGCCATCTGCCGCGTCCAGCTCTGTCTTTGTCCATTGTCCCAGTTCGGATTCTTGCTCCAGTCTGCTCAGACATCAGCCACCATTACCTGCTCAGCACTGCTGCAGCACAGCAGCTCGTCTGCCTGTCTCGCTCCACCGAACCAGCCGCCTCCCGACAATCCCGCCTCGAACCATTCAACCAACACCTCCGCAAGTTTCCAGCAGAAGCGCATTCAAACCGCTACATGGCTCTCCAGCGTGTGCTCTGCATTTTAGCTGCAGAGTTAAGTGAAACTAAGCAGCTGCACTTTTTCAGATTCAGTGTTGAACGTTATATTCCTTACAGAGCAGTTCTGTAGCACCCCAGTACTCTTTACTGAGCTCGCTAATGGCAAAATCTCACCACGTCTCTTTCCAGGCATACATTAGCATGTGAAAGTATTTTGTTATAACAACATACCAACTTACCTTGTAATATCGAGAGAAAAACTAAAGATACAAAGGAAACTAGTGTAATGAGAAGTGTTTCTTGTCAAAAGGGCTGCCATGTCACAATTAAGAAAGGAAAAATATGTCATAGCAACATGAAAATATGTCGTTATAACAAGAAAATCCCTGAATATAACATAAAGTGTTCTTGTTATAATGAGAGACCATTTATTCCCTTGCGATACACAGCTGAGGATTTCATCCAGCCCCTCTATATGGCTTGTTAGTTAGGGTCATTGTATTGCCAGAGTCTGGTTAGTAGCACCATATCTCTACATATACCCTGCTTATGCTCCATGCATAATGATCTACAATATCTGTCGGTGATCTTTTGGTGTAAATGAAAGGAATGGCTGGACATAATGGAGTTTATACAGGCCGAAATGAGACATGGATATGAATGATGGAACATTACGATGGAAGTCTTTGTCATTTCCATCCATGTTGCAGCTTCCCATCAATGTGTTGAATGGCCCATTACTCATCATTGGAGATCAGTGCACACACACACATACACACACACACTGATCTCCAATGCTTCAAGCATGTGTGCGTATTTGCAGATGGAGAGACAAAAAGGATAATGCCGAGGCTTCTGCTCCTCTGAGGTCTGCGTGTAGGCAAGCTTTTGTAAGGAAATACTGTACAGAGTCATCACATCGCCCACTCCAGTTATTTGCCGTTATTATTCATTTTTTCATATTATCTTTAGAGAAGAAAAGTGAGAAAATACAAGGGCGACTTGCCGACAGACCTCATGTCATGGTTCTCAGGGAAGGGACCCGAGGCACCGCTCAATAGGCAGATGTAAAAGTAAAGAGTCCTAAAAGTTACAAGAATTCAAGCAGGCAAACAAAGTACAAAGGGTCAGACTGAGGCAGAGGGACACAGGCAAGGTCCAAAACATGATTAAGATCAAACAGGCAGCCAAAGAACAGAGTGCTGGGAAGCTAAAACACACAAACACTCTGGAAGAAAGCAAGTGGAAACAGACCAGGGAGCTGATGGGGGAGAGTTGAGCATGTGAGAGAAGAGAAGAGGCAGGTGAGGTGATGGTGGAGGCAGCAGACAGATGGGAGAGGAAGGATCTGAAGTGAAAGTAAAATTTGAACGTGTACAAACAACTGGATAGAATGAATAAAAGCAAAACAGAAAAATGCAACTTTAAAGGAGTCATCACCCGGAAATCGCATTTTTCCTTGTTAAAACATGTATAGGCTACTGGTGTTGGACCTCAGTGGAAACTTGCCTGGAAATCTGGGGTTTGAAAGTGGCTGAGTTTTTTCGTTTGGGCTCTTTGTTTAAGCCAGAGTAGCTCATGAGGCTGCACACCGCAAAATTACGAGATTTTGATTCTGCTCCTATGGTAACGTCACCGTGGAGCCTGCTTTCATAAACACACCTCTCCACCACCCCGACTTCCGCCGCGCCGCCATTACTTATTGTTTTATTTACCACTGTAGCGCTGTTATTTCGTCACTTTATTAAGTTTTAATATTTTTTCATGTGAGAAAGTAAGGGTTTAGATCCCCAATGTGCGGTTAGTTTATTCAAATGATGACTGTTTAGCGTTGGGAGAAGTGAAGCTCCGGCGAGGCAGAGGAGCGGAGAGTGACTCGTCAGCAACCCGCCTGCAGCTGCTCGTTAACCGGTCAAACTACGTTGTCATGCCCGCGGAGGAAACGGTCATTAATGAACTTACCCGCAGGTTTGTAGAGGTTTACCGCTGACTGGTTAAATTCTTTTTAGGAGATAAATGTTGGTCTCATTGATGAAATCTAACAATTGTGGCAGTCGTATTAGTTTGTTTGAATGAAAAGTGAAGCTTCACACAGAGCAGCAGCAGCTTTGCACCGGGGCTCTGTAGCCTACGTACAGAAATCACCACATTTGCATCAATAAATACATGTTTTACAATGAACCGATAAAATTTTGTTTTATTTTATGAAGTTATATGACATGGTTACGGTACAGGACAGAGAGCAGCATAGTATGCGGTTTCCAAGGCAGCCTACATGTAGCCCACTGGGCCAGCCACCATGCTCTGTCCTTCCTGCGTCCAATCAATGCGCGCCTCATTACTGTACATAATAATACAATGAACATCCGGACCAGTCAAAACCTCGCGCTTACTCTCACGAGAGAAAGTTGCCGTATGAAAAAGTGTCAGAACAAGCTCTATGTTTGAATTTAAAAAATAAATGTTTCCAATAAGTTTTAAGAATTGATTCAAAGCCATTTAAGGGGGATTGGATACGTAAAAAACCATGACACCTCTGTGTGGGTACACCTGACTCTGGGTTGTGTCATATGAATTGGATTAGGCTATTATATAACAATAATCAGCCATATGTCATTGTTATATGTAGACTATCACTGACTGATTTAAGTTAGCCCTCCAAGCTGGTAAAGGCTAACTAACATATTTATGCAGGCACTAAATATCAAACAAAAGCCAGAGAGTCATTACGTTGCTATGACCACTTCTATTTCCTGACCAAGCAAGGCTTCTCTTCCGTCAGGCAGCTGCCTTCATCTCACACACAGTCACTCTGGGTCCGTAGCTCCCCGCACCAACACAGACATCTTCACTGAGCGAACAGGACGACTTGACGTAGTGGAATGATTTCACCCCAGAGAGCAGCATAAAGGGGAAGAGCGCTCACACTTCAGCTAGTTCTGGACACCCAAATGTCCCCAGAAGTTAAAAAAAAGAGAGAGAATACTCAGCTTGGAGAATTTCAGTCAGGTCTTCAGCTGATCTGCAGCCCTAGTTTTTACAATTAAAAAAGACATTGTAGGATTGGTGAACTATGAAAAAACAGCCATTTGGATCTCCCTGTTATCTCTCTTTCAATTTTTTTTCTTTCTTTTTTTTATTTATACAAGCACGCACACACGCACACACACACACACGTAAAGACAAAGGCAGTGCAAATCGAATTAACAATCAACTACAAAGAAAAAAGATATGTACATACATGCATACAATAGTCACTACAATAATAATAAAAAGATGACAATACATAAAGATAAGAATGACAATATAAGACAAAGAAAAATATTTATATAGTTCATTTGTGCTTTAGGTTCCTGCAACTCCCCTTATTCTACAAAGAATAATAAATTAAGCACCATACATGTAGAAAGATATTCTCTTTGTTGTTGTCCTGCATCACTGCCCTTTCAGTATTCAAATAATATTCCATTATTGTGTTCCATTGTTAGGTTGTGGAAGCTTTAGTATTTTTCCCAGTGTTTAAGTAGTACTAAAAAAAAAAAAAGATGAGAAAAGTAAGGTGTGGATGAGGGAGTCACTCATTTTCTCTTTCAAACATCTCTCATTATTTTCATCCCAGTCTTTTGTCACAGCACATTTTCATCCACATCTGCAGGATAGTGTTACTAATGTCTATGTTATTATCAGTAATTATGTCAAAGGCACAGTCGGAGTCGGATGCAGCCTAAAAGAGCAGCCTCTGTCAAGATGTCCTTGAAAATGGCAATTAACCCCTAACTGCTTCAGTGGAGCTGCTCAGTGGCCGTGTTAGGTTGTGACTGTGCTGCGGCTGCACAGAGCTGTAAGTGTAAAGTGAAGTGTTAGTGAAAAAGATTAAGTCGGACCAGGGAAGCCTAGAGGTTAGGGAACGGGCCGTTGGCTTGAAAGGTTGCCAGTTTGGGCTGAGAAAATAAATGAAAAGGGGCCCACCGCTCCCTCAGCAACTGCTGCTCATTTATCCTTGAGCTGAGAAGAAACCTCACATTGCTCCAGTGGAACTTCTCAGCGGCTAATGACAGTGGATTGGTGATTGCAGTGGTCAGCTTCCAGATGTCAATGTGTATAACTGTGTGTGTGCATGTGTGGGACAAGACTCCTCTCAAAAATATCTGGAAACCTGGTCCAATTCGCAAAACTCTTTTCAGCAGTTGCTCTTCAATACTGTGTTTATTTAGTCACTAACCACCTGGGCTCAAAAGGCGGAGCAGGTCCAATAATTTGAAAGTTGGTGCTTTGGTCCGTGGGTTCTTCAGTCTGCATGTAAAAAAAAAAGGCTGAACCAAAATTGCCAGTGATGTATCGGCAGTGTGACAGGAAATCACTTTGTAAAAGTGTGAGTGAAGTGCTTGGAGTGGTAAATAAGACTAGAAAACACAATGTAAGTACAATTAATTTCAAAACAACATGGAGTATTTAGAAAAACTTTGAAAACAATGGCAAAGTGGAGCTAAAGGAATATTTTTACTTTATGTTTTGTAAATATGAAGCTACAGTCTTAGCTTCTTGTCCATGAAGACTGGGAACAGCTATGTTCATATTTGAGTCAAGATCATCATTAACAACAATTTGTTCACATGCAACAGATGCGTAGAAAGGACAATGTCATTTTTAACAGAAGCCCATCTGATTGGCTGCTGGCTTTGGCATGTTATGGGTCGTCTCATCCAGCTCTTTGCTTTCATTATATATTCAGAGACTCTCTCTCAGCAGAGCAAAGAGGTGTTTTTTGCGCCCCTTTTCCTGGCTTAACCCATCATCTGAGGTGTAAAGCCTACTTGTCAGAGTAGTCGTACCTATGACCTTTTTGTATGATTGAAAGCAGCTGTGGTGTGGTACATCATATTATCTGATGTCCTTGCCTTGATCGGTACAATCAGCCAAGCATTAAATGTCTACTTTACCGCTATTCTGAATGTCATCCGCTCTCCTCCATGTCTGAGAACGAGGGTCTTTAGGTCTGAGTGTGCAAAGCTGCCAGACGCTCTCATCTCTGTCACACCTGTTCCTCACAATGTCTCAGCACAAGCAGAGGTGAAATCCTCAGACAAAAGTCTTTGTTGCTCAACATTTTTTGGTTTTTCTATTCAAACAGCCCGTTGCTACCACTCACCCAATGTCTTCATGTGGATGACAGAGCATTTTATATAAGGTGTTAAAGGAGCTGAACTCAGTTCAAAGCCCTATTAGATGAAGGTTATCTCTTTTTAACCTATTGTCTAGTGTCTAGCTGCATTCTTTTTGTCTTTGTTCATTTTTTGCCTCACCGTCATATCAAATTAAGTTCCATATAGCCCTTGATCACTTTTCAGTTTTTCTGAGAGGCTCACCATGCTCATATTATGAGACAACAAATGCATGTGAAAACCTTTGACCTAGAGTATTAAAGAACCATAAAAACCAGTCGGGCATAATAAAAGACCATTCACAACACAGCAATTAACCATCGTTCATCAAGGTCATCACAGAAAAAACAAACACGTCTCTGTCAACAGAGACAACAGCTACGAGCCAAAAGGGGGGGGGGCACAGGATGATTATCATGCTGAGCCAGAGCAGATCAAAAACAGCCCAGTGCAAACCCACGTACCACTTTATATGTATAGAGAAGCACTCACTTCACAATTGGAATTCCTTGGGAAGCGGTATAGCAGAAAGTACCTTTTTCACACAGCTGTGACACCAGCATCTTATGTGACTATTATATGTGTAGTGCAGGTATATTGGACAGGAAGACACTGTAGAATAAAAAGTACCATATTGATGGATATGGATATTTGTTTTTATCCCCATTCTTTATGTCATGCATGGCCAACTATATAAATTCTAATGTAACTTTGGTGAGACCATAAACAATATTTTTACAATAGCGCTGAATGTGAAAGGTTTTGTTTCGATTGGGAATATAGAATGTTATAAACTGCTGCTCCAAAACCTTCCCTAAGCAGAGATACTGATGGTGTATACCAGTGTTTTTCAACCTTTTTTGAGCCACGGCACATTTTGTTCATTAAAACAATCCGCTGGCACACCACTAACCAAAAATGTTACAAAACGACACTGCAGCCTAATACAGTAAATATAATACAAATGTAGTCTCTTACAGTGTAGTTCGTTTATTCTAACTCAGTAATGGTCATTGCTAAGGCCAGGTCATTGTGCAGGCTTCTGCCACTACACCCATTAACATAAAAGAGTCCTATTTTGTTAGCCAACTCTGCCAGACAGTCACTATTGCAGACACAGATGGTCAAAAAAGCCAAATTATTTTTAGGAGCTAAATAATATTTGTTTGGACACAAACTGTTAACTGATAACAAGAACTTGGATTCTGATTTGACTCTGATTCTTCTTCTTTTTTTAAAAATTATTTTTAGCTATGTCAGTCAGCTCATGGGAGCTTGTTAACACGTGCACACTTCCACTAGTGCCTTCAGCCATATTTCACAGCAAACATGAGAGGACTTACACTTATGCTGTGCAGTGTGATAGAAAGTCAGAACAACCTGCAACGCGTGCTTCACCCTGTAGGACGGTGCCCCTAAAATAAAAAAGGAGGCGCTCTCCAGCCGGCTCCCCCGTCACTCATCTGCAGCTGCACAGACGAGCAGAGGAGTGCTCTGCTGTTCTGGCGTGGATGTGCCGCAGCACAGCAGGAGCAGCGCGCGTGTGTTTTTAAATAAAAAAACAAAAAGAGACCGGCCGGTCGGCACAATCCTAGTCACAGACACTCGATGGAGTGTTGAATCTCATCTGTTAACGGTTATAATCGCTTATGAGCGTCGGTTGTCGGTCTGAAAAAAAAAATATTCAAAATGTGTATCGCTAGTTTGGATCAATTAAGTTAAATTTGGTAATTTTCCACGGCACACCTGGCAAACTCTCACGACACTTGTGTGCCGCGGCACAGTGGTTGAAAATCACTGGTGTATACTATAGGTAGGGTCCACCAATTGCCTGCAACTGAAGTGTTTAGGGATCTTTTGTTGTGTCTAAAAGTGGGATGTGATGGGCATAAATAATAATAAATAAATAAAAAAATCAATGGAACGGGTTGTCTAGTATCACAACATGGAAATGCAAAGCATAACTACTAAACTAAATCAGTGCAGGGTTCAGAATGGGCTCAGAAATATCCAGCCTGACCTGACCTCTGACCTGACCTGAGCACATTCCCCCCTGAGCCACGTTAACTATATTTATGAGCCCGAGCCTGATGTCATGTTTCAGTAAGTTGGCTGGTCTAAGGAAAATGTTATTCTTTATACTTGAATTCCGAGTTGCCCTGGTCCGACCCAACCAGTGGCCCAGACCCGGTCAGATCAGGGATGGGCTGAGAATCTAATCTCTAAATCAGTGCTATCAGGACAAGAGCCCACCTCTCCACGCAATCCCCTGGACTGGTGGAAAACCAACGAAAACAAGCATCCCCGCCCCCGACTTGTGTGTCCACGTCTCCCTTTTTTATATAGCCTGTACAATGAACTAATAGGTCTGGACAGTTGCTCATTTTAACATGTAAGACAGACATGTTAAAAATCAATGTTCATTGCTGCTCATCTCTATTGACCAATCCACTTACTTACTGTTTACTTACTTAGAAGTCCACTTACATAGCTGTCATTCTGAAGTTTTCAGATTCAGAAATAATAACTGAAAACACAGTTTCACTTATTTATTTATTTAACTCCCTGTCTGGATAAATGAGCTTCTTTCACAGGGATTTTAACACACTGTCAAATTTATGACTCATCTCAATAACTTTTTATTTTGTGAACTTTTCCACTGCAGCTTTTTGCAAATCCGAACCAAGAGATCTGCTGTAGGCCTTTAATTTATTTATACCAACACCTACTCTATGTCCATCTGGCAAACCATAATACTTATTATTCTTTCTTCACAGTTAAACAATGGCAAATGAAATCATCACGTTAAGGACACAGCTGTTGCCGGGCAAAATGAGCTAAATGCCGAAAATGGTGCAGCATTAAACCCCTTATTAAAGCAAATGTGGGCAGAGAGTGGGTGGTTACACTGATCGCTTATTCACCCACTGAAACCATAATTATAACAATGGCTGACACCATTGTTCTCCTTTTAAACTTGGCTTAGAGGCTGCAAACACCTGCTCCACTCAGTGATGAGAGCAGAGCGACCGACATTCGGCATCTGAGTTCACACTTTTTCTCTTAAGTTGTTTCTTTTTTTTCATCACTATGTCTTTCATTAAGTGACATCTGTTGCTTTTAGTTTGCCTCTTTATGAAGTTTATCTACACACTTCCAGGTGTAGAAAACAGAGTGTAAGACGGATAGACAGAATGACGAAAAGCTACATTGAGAGGAAGGAATGTGAAGAAAGACGAGGAGGAGAACGCAGAGGGGTGTGAAGTCTCATTTAGCAGCAGCAGCAGCAGCAGCAGCAGAATCTTTCAGCTTCAGTAGCTGGTGTTGATAGAGTAACAGGAACAGCCGGGCTCCCCCACAGAGAAAGGGACCAGCACAGTGAGATGAAATGGCTCTTTCAAAACACCCTGATCACGCATTACAGCAAATTACTTCCCATCCCACAGAAAAAAAGAAATAATAAATAAAAGAAATCAGTGTGCATTTTCAGTGAACCGAGGTACTCCAGTCTGGGAGGCTGAAACATGGATGCTCACAGCCTGGGATGATTTGTACTATACAAATGAGAACCAGGAAATGTGTGTAATTATAAAGTAAAAGTGCATACATGTAAGTTTTAAGACGGGAGGATGAAATAAAAGTTGTATTTAATAGACGCATCATCCAGTGCTTTTACATCTCGAGATACACTTCATGCATTCATTAGGCCTGATCCATATTGCTAATTAACTTCCCCTGTGCGAGTCTTATCTCAAATTGCCTGTGCACTGCACAGATGTTCAAGAAGCATCTTTAAAAACCCTAGGCCTTGTAACTGAGACCCTGTTAAAAAAATTTCCTGCCTCAGGGACTTTTTTTTTTTTTTTTTGGTACATCATGCGGTGACTTACAAGAAAAGTTGGATGAAAGCTGTGAATGTCAACAGCTCTGAAGTTATGAGGGGGAATTATGTATGCACCAAGGCCTCTGTAAGTGGCAATTCAGGAGGCCCAAACTGGAAGAGGCATATACATTTACTTGAGGATCCTCAGCCCTTGTTTTTGCCACATACAGTTGCCGCCGGACATGCCTTTCTCCTAATATAGAAAGAAATGTAACCTCAAGCTACTTGAATGAACAGCTCATCTCCGTGCTTCCTACTCATCTCTGTGGTTCATTCGAAAACCATCATGAGCCGAGAGTGGAGACTCATTGAATCTGACTCGCTGTCTTTTGCTGCATGTCACACATCTTATTAATTTATTTCAGTAACTTGATGGCTTATAATCTCAGCAATATCTAACATAATCAACAGAACCAAGGTCCAGACCACTAGCCCTCAGACTACATTTGTAATTTAGCAGGTTGTCAACAGAGTTAAAGGGTAACCTAGTAGTAGGTCAGCCTACCCCGGATGTTGATAACAGGTAACCCCAGACTCAGAGGGGAATAGCACTAGCGTATCATGACAAAATATTGGTGAAATTAACGAGTTTCGCGGCAGATAATGTGTTATTTAGAGGCTGCATTCCGGTGCCCTATAGACTTACATTATATGGATATATGCGGCTCTCGGCTGGATCTAATTCCGTCGGAATGACGTGTAATGACACCAAAGTTATCTGGGTAAGTAATTGATCGTATCTTATGCTAGAAATAAGGTCCAGATTGTAAAAAACGGCAATTCCCCTTTAAGCTGCATGCTATCGGCCACCAGAAAACGTTAGAGAGGAGTATAAAAACTGTTTTAATACTATTACACTATTGTGTGATCATGAAATGTCACTTGGAGCAGTGTGTGAAGCTACCATGCAGGCTGGAGTGATGCTGACAGGGACAACCAGCTGCTAACGTGCCAGTGGTGACAGATTTGAATTTGAACATGTAACTGAATAACAATTGAATTAAGTGAGGTTTAGTTCTGGTAGGCCCATGCACTAGGATAATACCCTGTATGTGTAAAATATCTGTGCCTTTTTCCCTTGTATCCTCCCTTTTTCGTGGCTGAATGTGAGCGTGAGATTTAAAATAAGGTTCAGAAGACATAAGAATCTGGGTAGTGTAAAACCCATCAGCCTCTGGGTCTTTAACCGGGGTTGTAGGGTTGTTGAACTTGTGCTTTTGCCCTTTTTATTGCTTTTACTGCCAGTTTCACTGATTTCCCTTGAATCTCCTGTCTTATCCATTATAGATATTTTGTGCAAAGGGCAAACGTTGAAGCAGTATTAATGGTGAATTTGGAAGGAGTGTGGCAAAAGGTGCACGACACATAACTGAAAAAGCAAGGTTAGTGTAGGAATAATAGTGTGTACTGCAATATTAAGGTTGTGTCACTCTGAGATTGTGGAAACGGATGAGGTGAAGTATAAAAATACATGTCATATTTACAAGGCAAAGAGTAAAACAGAAAGGAGAACAAAACTGTAGGATTTGTTGACAGTTCATCAGTTACCAAATACAGAATTATAGTAGCTCCTCATACACAGTTAGGGGTTTCACACTGGCAGTGCTCTGTGTTGGTTCTGGTCCTGACTCAATTTTGAACCGGCCGCCCGTGTTCAGACCAAAAAAATTAAAGGTTTGGAACCTGAAAAGTTGGTTCTCAATGGAACCAAAAAAATAGTTTGTTTTCCCTTGGGAACCATGACATCGTCAGTGGACATGTCATATTCTAGGCTGTGAAGATGAACAGGAAGGAGGAGAAGGCAGCAGACAAATGTTTGATGGCGATTTGGGCATTTACAGAATTCCAAGAAAAGCTAGAAAGCACTACAAAAAAACAAGTTGTACGCCAAACTTTGCGGAAGAGATGGCCGAGGCTGGGTTCACTCTAACGCTAGAACAAAGAAACTTAAAAAACTGAAGAAGGATTACAGAGATATGAAAAAAACAAACATTTTGCCGCTGTTGTGTTTATTTCTGCCTGAGTAACGTCCTCCCACCTTGGTTCAGCTTAGTGTGAATGTGGGCTGGTTCACCAGAAAGCACCAAGGTTCTGAAACTCCAGAACAGAACTAGAACCAGAACCAGGTCTGTCTGAAAGCGACCAGTGTTGTCTTTTAATCCTTCCTCATTAAACACTGTGACACTGGGGGCTCTGCTTCCCCAAGAGAATGCAGGTCAGGTGCTCATGAGTGATTACCTGACTTCTCTGGGTATTTGGGACGGTGCACTCAACTCCTGCACCTAATGGGCTGTTAATGTTTTCCAATTAAAAGAAACTGTCGAAGTTGACCTCTTTAAAGTACCTGAAAGAATCACCTGGGTTGTAGTGAAGCCTGAGCCTCTTCACAGCGTCACTGTAAATCACACAGTATCTGCACAAGGGAAACATATTTGACTATAGGTCCCTTCATGTGTTGCTCCTTCATAGACAGAGCAGTTACACAAACCACTTTACAGTTATAATGGTGCGATAAACTGAACCCATAAACCAGAGCTACAATAATGAAAAATGATCCTTGTTTTTCTACTGTTACATTAAATATAAAATGAATCGATGTAAACTTTTTCAAAACCTCTGTGTAGCCCGTTGAACTCAGCGCTCTGTCAACTTTGATCAGAATAACTCGAGGTTGTAGGTTGTACTCGACTGTATCTAAAGCTTTTTGTTACCAGAGAAACCACACAAGTTTTACAAAAAGTACAAATGATCCCAAACCACCCAAACTGAAAACCACCCAATTTGCCAACACATCCTGTAACAACACCGTTAAACTACTCACTAGATCTGTGCGATGTGCACGTCTCTCAGGAACATTGTGTGCTATGGAGTATCAGAGTTAAGTACAACAAAGAAGAGTTTTTATTACAATGATCTTTGATGCTCTGATAAAAGCACACACACTCCCTGGAGAGCCTGCCTAGATGGAAAAACAACAGAAGTGACAGTTTTCATGGTGATAATGGCACATTTTCAGTTTCACACTGTGCCTATTAATTGATAGCATAAATAGTCTAATGTATAAATATGCATGTAGATATTCAACACAAAGATTATCATTCTCTTAGTCATTTTCCATGCGACAGTTCTAGATTTGTTCATACATGGCTCTGTATTAGGGCTGGGTGATATGGACCAAAAGTAATGTCTACGATATAGAGATATTCTTTTTCTGTTAAGTAATAAGAGTTTTCCTCAAAGTGTCATAGCATAGCCACCCTAATAGCTTAAATTTTCTTTCTAAGGCAAAACCATTAAAATAAGGACAGTCGGTTCTAGGGCTTTAAGAGAAAAAAAAAGAAAATAAACTCTGCTCCTATCCTTAAAGCAGCAGCTTTAACACACACACACACACACACACACACACACACACACACACACACACACACACACACACACACACACACACACACACACACACACACACACACACACACACACACACACACACACACACACACACACACACACACACACACACACACACACCACCACCACAACAACCTTCATGTGTCAGTTAAAGGAAAACATGCAAGTCCGGTCCCATTGCCTGTTTTGCTAAGCCCCCTCCCTCCCCAACTGTCCATGTGCATTTGTTTTCAATGAAGTCGACTAGAAGGCAATCCATGGAGCGGTGGATAATAATATATATTACATACTTGTCATGATGTGTATTTTTACTATTTTTGTGTAGTATCATATGTCATAAACAAGAGATTACGGATTACGGGGTGTGCCATTTACAAACAAACAAGTCATTTAACCATCACAATTACTCCGAAGCTGTTTGATAATTTAATAATTTAAATTGAATATCCTGGCAAATGAAGTTTGTATCATCATTTGTTTTGGGGCAGGAGGCTGTGGAGGCTTTGTGTTTGGGTCGCAGCACGCAGTTAAACACAGGTGATGCTCAGAGAGCAAAAGAGGCGGGGCAGAATGACAAGCAGAGGTGACAAGCAGAGGTGACAAGACGGTGCTCAGTGGGACAGAGGGAGAGGAGAAATGGTGCAAACCGACAGCTCAGTGGAAGAAACGTATAGTTACACAAAATAAACTAGATCGATATAAACGATAAAGCCCAACCCTTAGGGCTGGGACGATATGCTTTTCTCCCGATTCGATTCTTCTACGATTTTTTGTATGGCGATTCAATTTAAATTGCGATTCTACGATATTGCCGATTCTCTCGATCTTTAGTCTGCATTTTTAACATTTATCTGCACACAAATACTGTAGGAGCCTATAAATTAACATACTCCATTATAAAGTGAACTTAAATCCTTTTCAAAACCTGTACTCTCTGTATGTAAAAAAGGCTAACAAATGCACAATTTTTGAAAAAAAAAATCGTTTTAAAAATCGTCAAAAAAGATATCGCGATATTTATGTGAATCGATTTTTTTCTCCCACCCCTACCAACCCTATGCATTTGAAAACATATATCGATATATTTTAAAAACATGATGTTGCCCATCCCTAGTTTGTATAGTGAACCAGAAACAGCCCTAAGACTTGAAATGCCGTTTAAAAGGGAGGTAGAAATGCACTCTGATGCAGGGTAAAGTGATTTGGTTGGAAAAGTCCCTCTGCAAATAAGGAATTGATTTTTTTGCATTGACACACGACCTTTTCCAAATGCAAAACAGCATTCATCAAACCTAGATTAGGCATTACGGAATCATTGATCCGGCTGTGACTGGCGTGTCACAATATTTTAACTGCACTTTACGCCGCAAAATCTCTTCCGTCACCGTGAGTTCGACTGAGGCCGTCTCTTGCCCCGGTGAACCGCGGCATCCCTGGAGATTTACCTCAAGGCCCTGCAAACCTTGATGTAAGCAATTGGTGGCACACACAGCTTCTTTTAAGGTGTTTGTTCCTGTTGGAGTGAGAATGTTTTGCACCAGCGAAGGCAAAACAGATGGCTGCAACAGATTTGAGCCAACAGCTGGGCATCACATGCCATTAGCTTTAAGCTGCCCTCTCTCGCCACAGCACTGATCATATTGTCTCACCCCATCTTGTTCATGCAGATGTCCTCCTACTTTGCTAAGACACTGGGCTCAACCTTCTGCATGCATGTGTGTGTGTGTGTGTGTGTGTGTGTGTGTGTTTATGTGCAGCAGTGTTTGTTACAATCGATTGTGATTGTTCACATGTATGCAATCAAATGTGTCCAGGTTTCAGTTTAGGCTCAACAACCTTGTTTCAGAAGCACACACAAACACCTGCCTCCATCGCCCGGCTCCTACAGAATTACCCTCCCCAGTGCTCGGTCCCTAACAGGCAGAGAGCCGTACAAACAAAACTCAGCGAGGTCAGGGAGGAAAAAAAAAAAAGAAAAGCAGCAGCTTCTCTGATTCAGACCCTGAACAGAGAGTACAAGCACAGAGCCAGCATGTGAACCGAACACATTGCTGAATATATGTTTTTTTTTAACCACTTATATACTTCCCTCAGCTCTGACACATCCTGATCTTTAATTGACAGGCTCCTAGTGTGCAAGCACTGGCTGGAATACAGTATGTACTCACCGTATTGCAGACAGTTTGTTCCTTCTAAACACAAACTTTTTTTTTTTTTTTTTTTTTTTTAGAGAAAGAATGATGAAGAAAAACTTTTTCTCACCTACAATCAACTATGCGTTTTGGCATTTTGCAAGAAAATATTTCACTTTTTTCCTCGGTTTTACGTTTGCACACTCTACAGCTGCAAAACTCTCTTTTATGAGTGGGAGTTCGATCATCCTGATGCATTGTAAAAAGCATGTATATGTATCATCAGGGAAATCTACCAGCCTCTCTCTAACCCATACTTTTTTGTTTCTGGAGAGAAAAAAAATAATGTGGCACTTGTGTTACATTTTAGGGATGCAAGTTATTCTGCGCCTGTAGGAGTATATACTGATGAGGGACTCGGAGTCACATAATGGGAGCTGGGACCGACGTTGCCCCTGGAAGAGGTGGAATCCATCTAAAGCACCACCTCATGGATGGATGACCTGGGAAGATATGATCCCACTGGTGGAGATAGAAATGCATTGTGGCAAATCCAATCTGACATTATGTTTTGGAAAGACGGAAGAGAAAGTGGAAAAAAAAAGATTGGGAAAGGATACTAGACAGTGTGCACATTAAAAACAAGGGTCCTTGTGTTTGTTAGAGACTCCACAAAAACCAAGATGCAGCGTTCACAGAGGCATTTCTAAAAAAAATAACAACAGAGGAATTGTTCAGCAAGGTGTGTGTCTAATCTTCGCAGAGCAAAACTCAATCTTGAGAGTATATCTTAAGTGTTTTTCCCACAATGCAGTGCGATAGTATTACAAAAAATAAAAAAAACAGGGAAACTTAGGCTTGATAAAAATAAAAATACTTAGTTTAAATATTTGATTCAGTACAATGCAAGTGATAAGTAAAATTGATTGTGTCATCAATCGAATTTACGACTCACTAAATCTAAATTAAGTGACAATAAGGTAACAACAATGGGAAGTGGATGAGTGTGGATAAAAATGGTTAAATCAGGGTATGTATATACAGTATGCATGTGTGTGTGTCTGTGTGTGTATATGTGTATATGTGTATATATGTATATATATATATATATATATATATATATATATATATATATATATATATATATATATATATATATATATATATATATATATATGCTTTGACTTGTTATGAGTATATTTAGTTTATTTTTTTCCACGTAGAAACTGGCTTTCACAAGAAATGAATCTCTGCATCCCAATGGATGTGCTGGATCAATACTGTTATTACAGTGTTCTAGGTCTATAATAATGCATCATAGCAGCGGGTGATGCTGTAAACTAAGGTGGGAGACATGGGGCAGTGGTGTCTGAGCTTCTTATCAATTCATGACATGTAGGATGTACTGTAGGACCCTTCATGATGCTTTGCAGGCACTTATGCTTCAGACAGAGAGCTAGTAGTCCTCTGTACAGGCCGGGTAAATTCACACTCGCTGAGAAATAGTTCCTGGTTCTGATCATTGAGCCCGTGTATCTTTGAGCGGGGACACTTTTTTCATGCATCTGTAGTCTCGCAACAGAGAGTGAATCCATTTTCCTCTCTGATGTCATTTGACAGGGCCCCTCTATTTGAAATATGCCACCTTTGAAATAGATTGGTTTTGCTTTGTGATAATATAGCCTGGAGGCCAAATTTTTGACTTTTGCATATTTAAAAATCCCATCAGTTCTCATTTAACATTCCCTGAATATTTCATTGCATTATGCTGTGTTCTTAGGACGAGATGGAGTCCAATGCAAATGTTTTGCTAGCTCTCGACTACTTTAAATAATACTGTATGAAGATATCCTTTTTTTATTCTCTGCTCCGTTGTTCCCCGATGTTGGATCAAGTTTAAGCTTTCTTTATATGTGAACAATGAAATTCTCTGAGTGTCAGAAATAATTATTTAACCTTTTTGAGAACAAAAAGTTAATATTATCAAGTAATCTAATCATACGATACATCTTTGAAACAAAATTAGTTTTTTTGAGATTAGTAAAGCAAGATATGCACCCGCCTTGCATTTAAGTCGAGCTGCTTTACTGCCGCTTACTGTCGAGGCAGGGCTGTGGTTTGAACTCTTTGTGACAGCCTGGAGGAAGGAAGCAAAGGAAAGCGGGGCGAGGCATCACCATCGATTGATCCGCCAGTGTTTGCTATCAGGGCCGCTGCAGGGACATGAAGACTCTGAGATAGTACAGATCTAGGATCCCATTAGGACACACAGTCTGCTCCCCCTACATCGCTCCCTCACATCTGCTGTTTCAGAGCGTCGGGACGGCCTGACTGTAATAGCCCCTCGGCCGTCTCCTTCTCTCCCCTCCCCACTGTGATCCATCAGTGAAACACCCCGCCGCCGGGGCCCTGCTGGCTCCCTGATGCCTCTGATCAGGTTAGAGATCGCGCTCAGACTCCAAGGGCGAAGGCATTTCTTAACCTCATTCTTTAAAAACATTTTTTTTCAGGTGGATGCTTTGTCACATTTCACCCTACAGACATTTTTATGGCTCTCGATTCAATGATGTTTGGAGATTTGTGAGAAACAATTTGATCTGTAGCATATCCCCAAAGACCAAGAATACAAACAAAGATATGGAACTGAATTAAACTAAATTAAATTGAATAGTGCTCTGAGGGGTGTAAATGTTAGTTTATCATGCCAACAAGTTCACTACCTATTGAAGTCACAGAGCCATTATTGTTGAGGAGCCTGCTAGACAACATTAGAATCAAAGGTCACAAGTTTCACAAGAAACATTTGTATATCCACTGTATAGCCAACAAGTTACAACTGGTAACATTTTGCCTTCTTGTGTCATTTCAGCTGTCGATGTCAGAGCGAGGGGTTCCTCACTGAAATAGACCCAAGATACGGACTCAGATGAAGAACCAAAATACGGGTTTCTTCAACCACAAGATGAATGGAGCGGATGGGATGGCTGGAGGCAGAGCAGTGGAGCACGGCAGCTAAGAAGCCGTAGCTGGGCCGATCCTGGAGCAGATGAAAGGAGGTGTCCTTATCACACAGAAGAAACACAGGTAGACCTTATACACCGTATTCACAGGGGACTGCACTAGAAATGGGCCTGACGTAGTTACCACCAGGGTTGAGGAGTAGCCTAATGGATTACACGTAATGGCATTACGTATTTAAAATACAAAATATGACTAACTGTATTCTGTTACAGTTACAGTTTAAATTGGTGTATTCTGTTCACAAGTGGCAAGTGACTCCAACGACTGTCGTTATAACACAATAGGGCACTAACGAAGTCGAAACCAATTTTCCATCAAGGACATGATTTTAAACGACTGTCGTTGGCACTTGGAGCACAAAAAAAGGGAACCAGTGACATCATCACCCTTGTTAACGCCCACACAAGAGGTTAAATAGTGAGTCTCCACACCAGATAGTTGGACCAGTCCCAGCCTGGTCAGTTGTGTACATGAACTGATGAAGCCTCTTGGATGAGAGGTGAAACGTCTTCCTAGACAAATAACTAAGTCCAGTTGCTTTCGATTTAACCTCCTTTGAAATACTATGACCTGGGCAAATGAGAATATGAACCGGCCTCCTGTATTCTGAATACAGATTTAAAAACATTGTATTACTTGGATTACTTTAGCCTACTGCACTACACACTGGTTGCGCTGAATCTGCGGACGCTTGTTGCTCTGTGTGTGAGTTAGTTGACCATCAAGGTGGGAGAGGGACGGACAAAACAGCGGCAACACAATGAACCCAGCTCCGCCCGCCGGGCCAGATTGCTCTCATGTGGGGAAAGGTAGGAGGGTTAAGTGCTGAACTTGTCGGCCGTCTGCTGAAGTTGGCTTCACTTTGGTAATGTTGCTATCGGGATGCCCAGCATATTCCTCTTCAATGTACGGTCTCTGGTAAACGAACAACATGAATGAACTGCGACAGGATCACGTTTTTAAATGGATCCTGGATGGTCATGACTCATGTTTATAGTGAGCATGGTTTAACAGCAGAGAAGTGAGTTTTAGTGCATTTTTAGAGTGAGCCTACAGATTTAACAGTGGCTCCTGTCATTACTTTTTTTTTTTTAATATCATCATGTTGCTTGCCCTACACTCACGAACAAAACCTATTTTAAAGAGACATTGTGTATCTTCTCCTGTTATCTATTCACGAAAATCAATTATTTCGTTTAAAAGTAATCCCCCCCATCAACAAAGTGAAGTGTTCCTTTCAGCTCTGAATTAGCCGTTCATATCATTCATATCTCCATGGAGCGGGTAAGCTCGGTGCTGGCTGCCATGTCGTGTCTCCATGTTTTTACGTTCAGTGGCAGCGTGACGGTAGGAAACCACGGAAACTCAGCGGAGACACCGGAGCTGTCGGCTCAGGTCGAGGTGGCGTCTGTGAAAAGTCACCGTGGTAACGCAGTGAGGAGGAATGGAGCGTTACACTGATGCTGCATTCACCTGCAGTCGGGCAGACGGCCATCGGTAACGAACCAGATGTCATTTTAGTCACAGAAGTCCAGAGAAAGCCGGTAAAACGTGGGTCAGGTAAACAATACGACATCGCCATGACAACATATTGTCACGTGTATTGTTTTGCCTCGTGCTGACGGACCACTTGTTTATATAGAGGCTTGTTTATGCCGTTAGGTGCAGCGGCTGTCGTCCGTCTGCCGTCTGCCCAATTTCACGTGAATGCAACATGAAAAATACGATTGAGTTGCTTGCGATATACAACCGCAACACTAGATGGAAGTCATTCCTACACCATGTACCTTTAAATTGTGTACTTTTTCAAGGGTATTCTGCATAAGTATGAGAGGTTCAGAGGCTGTTGTCTGGACTGTAGAGCAGAGAAAGCTGCTCAGTTTTAATATTGCCTAAGCCTACTAATTTAATGTGATTGGCGAGATTGTGAGAGAGAGAGAGAGAGAGAGAGAGAGAGAGAGAGAGAGAGAGAGAGAGAGAGAGAGAGAGAGAGAGAGAGAGAGAGAGAGAGAGAGAGAGAGAGAGAGAGAGAGAGAGAGAGAGAGAGAGAGAGAGAGAGAGAGAGAGAGAGAGAGAGAGAGAGAGAGAGAGAGAGAGAGAGAGAGAGAGAGAATATCTGAGGAAAACACAGCAGGGAAACAACAGACTAGGTGTGGTTGCGACAGTTGGAGCTGATGGTCACGAGGCAGAAATGAAAATCCTGTGTTTGTCCTTCTTTGTCTGTTGTTTCACGTGACTTTGATTTTTCACAGTTAGTCAACAACTGCTGATCACAGTATACAGAGAGCTTAACAGGCTTAGCAACAGTAACTAAGGAGCGCGTGGCTGTGCAAGGAGTACATAGATCGAGAACATACATGTGTACCTCCACCACAACCTCCTGCTATACATACATCCTCCTGAACATTTCCAGTTTAAATTCAGAATAATTGGCTTCACTTTGTGTATAGATAACTGAAGTGGCTGCAATGAGGTTCAGGAGACAATTAGAGTTCAAGAACTCAATGTTCCACTTGAGTGAGGACAAACAGACACTGCAACCCAACACCATGCAAATGAGTCCAATTAACTTCAATATCACTGCACAGGGTCTGCCTCTCAAGCAATCAAGTAAGCAGAGTGTTTAATGGATTTTGGCTGGGCGGCAGAATGGAGTGGTGCAAGTACGAGCGAGAGCTCTTGTGGAAGTGGTGCGAGATACTTGCACAGCATTTTATATTTGTTACAATTTACAAGTATGCACAAAAAGAAGAAGCCATCCTTTCTGCTGTGCCACATGGGAAATGTAGTCCTCCACCTGCAATAGCTCTTTTTTTCAGCTCCCACACTGCCTTGTTTACCGGTGTCAGCCCTCTTGACAAGGCAAGCTAAGCCTCCCTCTTTCTCTGAGAGACAGACAATAGGTGAAGCAGTGGGAGAGGAATGGAAGAGAGGGAGGCGAGCAGCAGTGATGGGAGGTGATGGTGGGGGGGGGGCAGAGAGGCAAAGACCGAGTTGAGGGAGGTTATGCGAGAGAGAAAAGGTGAGAGAGGGAAGCAAATGCAGAGGAGTGGGGAGGAAGCCGGCGGGGTGCATGAACAGTTCTGAGAAGGGATATAGACAGAGGTGCGTTTCCCCGCGGCGTTTGAAGTGGGTTATGAAAGTAGGCCTAGAACCATGTGGAGTGTGTTCTTCCACTACCGAGCTGAACAATAAGGGAGCTCAACACCTCTCCTGCCGGGAACACACAGTCTGCGGCGCTTCAGAACATCACGGTCTACAACACAAACACTTGTGTAGGAGTGCGTCTCTGTTTGCCTTTGTCAGCGTGCGTCTGTCTGTGCGTTTGACCACTTAAGTCGCTGTTTATCCCTCCCTCTGTCTTAGACTTTTCTGTATGTGTGTGTTCAGTGTGTGTGTGTGTGTGCAATGTGTGCACAGGAGAATATGTGTCTGTCTAGTACAAACTTACTTTACAGAAAGCAAGTGAAGAGATAAAATATCCAACTTCGTAGTCCCCAAACTGTGTTCCTGTGTTCCCACAGCAGTCCGCCCACAACAACTACAAATCTTTGAGTTTGTATTTTCATTCCACACGGAAACACTTTTCCATATGTGTCAGCGTTTGTAACTAAATCTCCTGCCAGCCGATGGATAGCTACATGTAATTATCTCAGATCTCAGTTGTGTGAAACTTCTCCATCTTGTTTGCCAAAAGCCCATTGGATCAAATTGCCAAGCTGGCTGAACTACACAATAACACAAAATTAAACTGTGTTTAGCTGGGGAGCTTTCCAACCAGCTCTCCCACCACCTCCCTGTTCCTCACACCTATTTTCAGCATTTTTTCCCCCATGCTTTTCTTTTCTTTTTTCTCTCTTCCTTTTTCTTTCAGTCGTTGCCCCCCCACCATCTCCTCCATTTATTTTCAATTTCCTGATATCTCTCCCTCACTTTAAGTTTGTGCCAATGTCTACAGAACTTGTGGGTATATCTCATTCCTTTTTCTTACTTAATTATATTCCTTTACTTTCCATTATTCTTTACAGTTTCTTTCCACAGGCAGTGAAGATAAAGCATTTGTTATTATTCACATTTTTTTCCTTTGGTGAAGAGAAGTCAGTCTCTTTCAGTGGTCTATGGTTTAATTGTCATGACCAAAAATGATGTCTCTGATGTTAATTAGTGTTAATTGTTGAGTTGAACCAGGACCAGGATACAGTATATGACCTGTACAAATTCACACCTGATAGTGGTAGTTTGTTATTATAGAGTGTGTGTCACGGGGTTCTAATGAAACACTGGCTAGTTTCCCAGTGCAGAACATATTTACAACACAAGTCAACTCTCACTGTAATCACCTTAATCTCCAGTTCTGCTATAGCCGTCTCCAAAGACTTTGATCACTGAACACACCGTAACAGTAAACATTCACTTGCATATGCTCTGGGGCATTTTTAAGAGATGACAAGATCTGGGGATAAGCCCAGAGCCCAGACCATCTGGTGCTGAGGTGCTTCTGTTTAGCACATGGAATTACATGGCCCTTGAAAACCTTACATCTCCTTACATTTAACTTGACCTGGCTCCTGAGGAATGGCCACTTCTACACTGGCTGTTTGTCATATTAGTCTATTAATAACATGTGGGCCTTTTTGCCGCATGAGTGTCAAAAGCTCTTTGCAAAATGAGCAGGTGTAGTTTTAGGAGTCCAGCTACAGTATTGATATTTTAAAATCATCATACAGCACTGTGGTGAATCTCAAACCTGGAGGTAGCTGTGTGTATGGATCAAAGGCAAAACTTATGGACTTTTTTTTTTCTTTTCTTTTTTTTTTACTTCTTTTTAAGTCCAGACTATCTGACATTTAAATCAAGCACTTCATCAAGGTAATAAAAACAGTAAAACTGTGACACAAAGACCTTCACACTGCAAGTGAAACGTGACAGCTGTGTGGCACACTCCCCAGGAGTTAGGATGCTTTGTTTCTACTGTGTGGATGGAGAGGAGGCAGAACTCCTGGAGCCGGAGTGCTTTTCTACTGTATCTCTCCATTTAGTGAAGCGTACATACGTTGTAATAGTGAGCAGGACAGTGTCCAAATGTACCAGTAGTAGCATAACCAAACTCATTGTCAATCTTCAAGCTGCTGCGATGTCATGTCAAAGCTGCCGGCTACAAACATGAAGCAATATCCTCTCTATTACACCTGTCACCTGTTATAATCCATGTTTTAAAAACCATGGAGGTTTTATTTACTTGCTGTTAAACAGGCAGTGGTTAAATGACAGATTTTGACCTCTTAACTGTTATGAATATAAACAGTTTGCACACTCACTGTATCCTACGTAAGAGAGACTCTGTAGTTTAAGTAAGCAGCAAATTGTAATTTCCGACGCTTAAATTCAATTTGCATGAATCACAGATGGGCATAGAGCTGCTCATCTGTAAATCTACATAAACATCTGTGCATCTTGATAATGGGACGCACTGCATTGTGAGACTGTTCGCAGCAAGTTCATGCAATGGAAACTACTTTTTTCTTACCACAGGCCTTTTTCACAGCAGACATTTCGACTGAGGAAGGTCACAGGTGTTAGTGATAACACTGAGGACGGCTCTTAGTGCTGCCACAGATGACATTCTCTGGCAAAAATGTCAGAATGCACCGGCAGCAGATAACACAGTAATTAGGATTTGCGTAGCTACCACAACAAACCGGTGATTCTGGAGTCTGAGGGCGATGCCGCTCGTGGGACTGTTGTTTATATGTTACCTTTTGTTGCTGCTTGTTTGCTGCTCCGTGAGTCTGACAGCTGAGCAGAAGGAGCGTTGATTGCACGCCGTCCATGCCAAAAGAGAGCTGGAGAGAAGTGACTGAGCTTGTATACAAATGGACGTTACCCAGCTCCACTCTCTCAGTCTCCTTATATCCACATGCAGACACCAGCAAGTGGGAAATTGAATTATTTACATTTCCTGATGACTAGCCATGGATTTTCTTTCCCTCCGTCAGAAAGGGTTCTGAATAAAGCGCCGGAGGGCCGATGGTGGTGACACCATCCGACTGTCTGCTGCTTTCAGACTGAAAAGAGCCCGACATTAAAAGTTGATTCAGGTACCATTGGGATAATCACATACAATCCAGGACGTTCAGTTGGAGAATCAGATCCCTGAGTCTGACGACTAATAAGACATCAAAACATTGTCCAGGAGTTAATTAAACATTATACTCAACATCATGTTTAATTAACGTACCGTATTTCCTCAAATAGTAACCAGGGCCTTTATTTACACAACTACCCAGGATACCCGGCCCTTATTGAAGGCAGGCTTTTATTTAAGTGAGGCCTTAATTTTTAATTCTCTCCATTAATTTTTACACATTAGCGACCAAGCTCATTGTTCAGCAGCTCATCTTCATCTTCCTCACGTACTGCTTGGCCATCTCTGTTGCGCACACCATAGCACTTCGCTCACGTTCAAGTCGGTCAGAGCATTTCTAATTTCTCCAATCCCGACCGAGCTCCGAACATGGAGCAGAGACCTGCCGTCCAGTGGTGCAAGGCTGTCCCTCTTTAAAGCAGAGGAGGAGGGGGGCTTCACTCCCGTCACGTTTCACAGACAGTGCACAAACTTCGAAAGACTTTCTGATCATATCCTTGTCGGCATGTCAGTTCCACATGCGCTTGGGGCCGACTTTTATCTGTCCGTGTTACTGTATATGAGACCTGGCTGTTTGAATTGTATACTGGCTATTAATTGAGGATGTTAATCCAGTAGAAATGTGTGCTTTCATATACAGTATTTGAAAGGCTGTTGCCCTGCCTGGCTGGATGATGTTGTGTTGCATTGTGCAACAGATTCCACTATTTTCCCAGATGATTACACCGGCTGCATCTCCAGACCGGCCTCATACATTCACTCAAGTGTGTTTTTTCATGCAGGACCAAAGAACATTCATCGCTAATGCTAATAGTAACATTTCTATTACCCTGCAAATTGCTCTTGTTATCACACTGACACTAAAAGCTAATGCTTTGAGCATGAACACAAATCTCGGCTTTGGCATGAACTCAGATTCCTGGTGCTACTTTTTGACCCAGTCAGTTAGTTAGAAATACAAGTATATATGCTGTATTTTATCACCCTAACAATACCATTTTGTGCATCAGTCTTCACAGTATTCTATCATGTTTATCGCAAATGTACTGTAAAATTGTCTATTGGCCAAACCTCTTAGTATATGCTTTCTAAAACCCAAAACTCCCAGCTTCTCCCCCTCAGAGGTTTATTTTGCTGGAAGTAAATTTTGCAGTGACGAGGCAACACTTCATTCAATATGCCCATTTATCCGCGACCTCAGCTGGAGAGGTCTTTCTGTTTATCTCTCCTCAAGGAGTTGTCTTTCTAAGTAGAGCTCTGAGGGACTTATTTTGGATAATTGCAAATTGCAAAAAAAAAAATTAAAATAAAAGCAGATTTAGTATCATGCAACCATTTTAGAAAGACTGTAGGACATATTAAATCTCATGCTTAAATTACCTCATATTAGAGCCTCCTTCTTTTGCTCCAGTTAGGAAATATATCGCATTCTCAAGCCGCCCTCTTGTTTTTTATACATAATGAAACCAATTTACAGGTAATTGCTTCCCTGCTATACCTCTGATTTGTCCAGTGTATTGTAATGATAGTGCTGTGTATGGAGTGATAAACCAGAGGGAACACAGACCAATTCGTATAGTGATTTGGGTTAAGAGGAAAGCATTTCCCAGGGTTGTATTCTAACCTCTGAATTCCACCTGAGACTTGATCACGGCCTCACTAGGCAATTATTTTGATTCCACCAGACGTGCCACACTGTCTGAGAAGTGTCCCAGAAGCACCTTTCTCCTCTGTCAAAATATTCATGTCTGTTTTCTTTTTTTCGTCTAGTTAGTTACACGGGAATGGCATGACACAGACTGTTGATTTTTAAAATTAAAGACCTTGTTGAAATAAATTGTAAATGACATCACTGCATAAATGCCATAACTGATAGCGCCAAGCTAGCAGTAGCGAATAGATGACCAAAAAATGAAAATCAATGACATTCAATAAAACCGGGCCGGCAAAAATGATCAGCTTCTGGAAATGCTCCAGCTGGTGTATCAATCTTAGACCCATCAGAGGTGAGATCCAGAGATAGAGACCAAGCAGCAGCATGGAAGGATGGGAAATGAAGCCAGCATGGTGGCAACAGCTGTAGTTCCTTGAATGACCACTTCAAATGTGGATCAATCCCCACAGACGCCCATGTTAAAATTCCCAATTAAGACTCCAGATGAGCTTTTTAGTAGGGGTGTAAAAAAATATTGACACACTGAAATCGCAATTTTTCGTTTCCCAATACTGTATCGATATTTAAAAGCACTGTATTGATTTTTTATTGACAATTTTAAATTCAAACCTTTGTGGCGATGGTTCATTTTTGTGTTGCATTTTTAAACTCTGCCTGACTTCTGACTGTTGTCTTCCATTACCTATACCCAGTTTTGGGTTACATGCTGTCATTCCGACATCCCACCACTCCAACATCCCACCATTTAGACATACCACCATTCTGACATACCGCTATTCCGACATGCGAACGTCCCACCATTCCGACAAGGCATTCAATATAAGGAAATGTGCGTTACTCAACAGGTGACTCATGGTTGTGCGTAATTACGCAGCAGAGCTCAGACAGGGACTAGACTGCCTGTCCAGCCACTACCTGGTCTTTTTTTACTAAACTTAATCAACTCCTTTCTTCATTGCCTAAGCCCAACCAGTGCAAAATCTTTTTTGGAGAAAAATACGCTATTAAAGGAATTGTTGGAAAGGCAGTTCAAGGATGTTTAAAAAAAAGAAAACAATACCATCATTCCGACCATAGGAGGCTAAAATTGTCAGAATGACGGGACATTTGATAGAAAATTAAGTGTTGCCATTTAGATATTTAGAGCTCTATGTCGGACTGGTGAGATGTCGGAATGGCGGTTGCCCCCTGCTTTATAATGTAAATGCTGTATTTCTACTATTCACCTCTTACCTGTGACATCAATATCCACTTAATCTAAAAAAGTTTTGATTTCCCACGACTGATGTGCAGTGTCAGAAACTACACGTTCCTCAAGTGATCACGCAGACATTTGCTGTTCACACCGTGTTTGAGAGCAGTCTCATTTGTTTGGAGTGTATTACTATATTAAGGCTCTAATGTGCACACTTATTCACATTAGTACAACACAGATATGTCAGTGATGAGTGTAAATTGCTTTGTGGTTCATGTCATGTTCATGTGGTCGGGGCCACTGACATCAGCTGCTCCAGGCAAAGACTTTCTGCTGTGCGTGTGTGTGGACAGGGAGCAGTTATACTGTGGTGTATGTGTGTGTTTACACCACTATTTTGTTTTACTTGTCTTATCAGTGTCGGAGCAGCTCTCCACCCCAACCCCACACCATCCACTGCCATGGCAACCGGGCTAAATACTTACCTCCCCCCCTTGTCGTCGCTACACACCCTTCCTATCCTCCCGGCTCACATGACGTTTACCACCTCGCTCCCTCACCAAAACCTCCTAAATTAGCTCTGACCTTCCCCTCTGAAAAGAGGAAACAACACTGTGTTATTACGGTGGTGGGGTTGTGTGCCTGACTGTGAAATAGCATGCTGTTTTTTTTTTTTTACCAGCCCCCCCATGGCAATTATGAGGCGCACCCTGGAAAGCTTTCCACCACTACTCCAGCTACCAGGTGGTCCTTTTAGATACAATAGACACAAATGACAATGAAGTAAACAACCGCTATTCAGCTTCTCTCGCAGTGATGTAAATGGCATCGGCACCGCACAGAACGATAAAGAACATAAGTGGGTGGGTGGGGATTGGATCAGAGGGGGGCACAGATTTAGCTACGTCTTTAAACATGTGAGTATTTATAACCTATATGTTTTAATAACCACTGAAGCTTCTGCTCCACTGAAGAGAGGATATATTGCAAGAAACAAAAACATTAAAGGGATAGTTCACCCCAAATTCAAATTTCACTCATTATCTACTCACCCTCATGTCGACTAAGAGCTGTGAGAATTTTTAGAGTCCTCCGTCCCTTCTCTGAGTTACGGGGGGGGGGGTCCGCGCAGCAGTATTTGTCCATATAATGGTTGTCAATGGATACCAACTTTCTTCGTCCAAAAAGACACACCAAAAAACATCCAAATACCTCCATACTGCTCGTCTGTAATGTCCTTCTGGTATTGAAGCCCCGACATGAGAAATTGTTCCACCGGTGATTTGCAATGACACAGGAAGAGCAGTGAACTGAGACACTGGGAGCTTCCGCTACAAACAAGCTTAAAATATAGATTTATTTAATTTTTTTCGGAACAATTTCTCATGTCGGGGCTTCAATACAAGAGGGACATTACAGACGAGCAGTATGGAGGTATTTGGATGTTTTTTGGTGTGTCTTTTTGGACGAAGAAAGTTGGTATCCATTGACAACCATTATATGGACAAATCCTGCTGCACGGACCCCCCCGTAACTCAGAGAAGGAACGGAGGACTCTGAAAATTCTCACAGCTCATAGTTGACATGAGGGTGAGTAGATAATGAGTGAAATTTTTATTTTGGGTGAACTATCCCTTTTAAGAAGGATAATTAAGTTGAGGAGACTTTCATGTTTCTTATTATTAAAGATTTCCTTCATGTTTTCTCTCTTTTCACCTTTTAACATTTGACCTGCCTGGGTAATTAGCGCCCACCAGCGGTTAATCCTGATGACCCAACTCCTAATATTCACATGGATATCCACAGAGGTAATAATGTATTAATTGCCGTATTCTTCTTACAAATTTCCAGGACATTTGCTCAAAATTTGCGCCACAGTTGCACAGAGACGATAATTTCCTACCTGGGAGACATTAGGGCTCCAGGTGGATGCTGGGTAGAGCCAAAAGCAGACTAAATTGTGTTTCTGGACCTCGTCCATTTCACATAGTGAGTAGTGCTTTTTCATACACCCCCATTAAAATGCTGCTCCAGCCCCTCCACGCCTTAGGTAGTGGCTTCTAGTTTTAGTGCGAGTTCAGTGTGGAGTCTGAATGAAATCAAGAAAGAGAACCGTGGACTTGTTTATTTTCCTCATGATCAACCGCTTGAATCTTATTGTGTCTGTTAGTTCAGGTTGTGTGAGCCCCTACAAATTAAAGTGTCCCTGCATCAGCGCTGTTTGTTTTTACTCGGGTTAAATCCATACATTCATGAAGCCATTGTTGTGAACTGACTCTTTGCTCTTTCCCAGCCTTGGTGCCCTTCTCTGCTCCTACATACTTAACCGCCCTCTTCCAGCAAATTCTCAGAGGCCTTTTTGACAAGCCTATCCAATGCTACTCACGTGCCTCTGGTCAATACTGAGGAGAGTTTTGATCATTTTAATTGCCCTTTTGACTCCTCTTGATGATACTCTTCCTTTGAAAAAGAAAAGCCCTGCCCTTTGAAACGCTCTCGCCAGTCTTGTTCAGTTGTCTCTCGCAAAATAAAAGTCTCGTCTCCCGGCTCCTATTTTACTCAGGGGCGTTTTGAAACAATTTGATTTTGACACGATTTATAAGTGAAAATAATGATTATTTGGAAATTCCCAACCCTCTCAGAGAACTTGACAGTGAAACTGTTCCTCTTAGACTTAACTTTTCATGAGCAGCAACGTTCCCTTTGTAGATCTTGCTGCAGCCTTTTGGCAGCAAAGACGAAGCAGTTCTTCTCGAAAATTTAGATTGTGTCGGCGACATGCTTCTCTGGTGTCTCGTTTCAGCAAAATGTTCCAACATGTTTGAGATACTACACATGGGGCGTTGGTAAGAACTGAAGCCTTATTATATATTTATGCACTCCTGGTTTGACATATCATCCATCGACATTGTTTTCTTACTCTACACTATGTGCAATTACTCACAAGACTTACCTTTCTGCTGCAGAGTGTAGTGGCTCTAGTGTTTCAAGCCAGTACCCACTTCATCTTTGGCTGAATTTCCCCTGTGGACCAAATAAATAAATAAAAACATCATCATCCTCAGTGCTGACAATTTTCTAAATTGCCTATGTAGAGGAAGCGCTCTGCTCTTTTCCCCTCTGTCCTTTTCTTTATTTATGACTGAATGAACATGAAGTACATGTTCATTGTCATTATCTAGATGATCTATTGCTCTCGCAGCAAACCCAAACGCTGCTACCAGGCCATATAGCATAATGCAGCATAATTCTCTCTTCCTCTCCTCTAACTTCCTGCTGCAAAACGATCATGGAGTCAACCAACACTTCATCTTTTCATCTTTTTTTGCTTATTAAGCTGCCAGCCACTAAAACACCTGTTGTTTCGCATCTTGTCATTCCCCATCTGAACAGTGTGTTCCCACCAACTCCAGTCATCTGTTTCCTGTCCTTTGTTATACACCAACCCATTTCCATCTACAGTCCTCCTTCTGTTGTGTGTCGAAGCAAAGCACCGAAGCCTGGTTTTGATTAGTTACATGTTAACCTCCCTCTGACTCATAGTTAACTTAACTAATAGGTCTGCTCAGAGCAGACTGTTTCTAAATCCAAGGGAGCTGTGTCCTCAACCGTGCTGTCATGTTTATGTGGCTGCATAGATATGGCCTACACAGGCTTTTTCTTTTTTAAATAAAAGCAAATTTTATTTTATTTGATTAAAATAAAAAACCCTCATCTAAATTATTCTGTCTTGTCTTTCATCTTGTGTTGCAGACAAGTTGTTGTGGGTATTTCCATAAAAAAAAAAAAAAGTCAGTTCTTCAGATCCTCAGACATAGGGGGTAAAAAAGGCCTGGTGTATTTAGCTGGAACCGTCATCATTTCCATTTTACCTGAGCCGGTATTTCTGAGGGAACTAACCCCTATCCCGTTTAACCTGTGTCCCGGTTAACCTTTTCGGGGGTGGGGGGGGGGGTAGGATAGACTTTTTAAAATTTCTCTGGGTTTTGAAGACAGGCGGGGGACACATTTCATCATTAGAGAACCAAGGAAAAAGTGAATTTTGCATAATGTGGGACCTTTAATCCATCTTTCTTATCTATGAGTCATGTTTTTTCAGTGAAAATCTTGTTTTACTGCGCCATCCTTTGCTGTTTGCAGAAATCTGCTACTGCTAAGACTCCCCTTTCTTTCTTGTCAGAAAATAAATGTAGTACTTCTCTTGAAGGAGAATATTAATTAATGCAAAAATAGGGATGACATTTGTCCTTGAACTCTAGTTTCATGTTTTACCTTCATGTTTTCCATTTTGTTCCTTTGCATTTTACCGTTGATTTCACCTGTTTTGTTTGTTCAAACTGTGGCCTAATTATAATCGTTTGATAGCTTTGTCATGTAAATTAACATCATCAGCAGGGTGGTGAAACGAAAACCTCTTCCACAAAATCTCTTTATTGCTGACATTTCATGACAGATCCTTTTTCATGATTTCATTTTCTTGGAGCCTCTTCTACTGCTCTTATAATATGAAAAAAACAAAGAAAACATGCACATGCTTTTCACTTTGGAGATTTTAGAGTGTGTTGTTGAGCAGCACGGCTCCAAGCAAATAGCAATCACTGAATAAAAAGTCTGTCAGCCTACAAATGTATCTCTTTGTTGTATAGATTAAATTTAATTATTAAACTCTTTTTTTCTTTATGATTGGACTCGGCAACCATCTGTGCTGCAAACACTGAAGATAGGAAGTCAAGAGATTGTCTATTACTATGGCATCCACACTGAGTACATCCCCTCTGGCAATATCCATCTCTATCAAAGGCAATATTGTCCATGTGAATTGCTTCCAAACAGTTACACAGGAGTGCATGAGGGAAAGTGTCTCACCGCTCAACTTTATGGAGGTTATATAGACATTTCAGTGAATGTAATGCCACACCAACACCACGACTATGACCTCTCGACCCGTACCCCAGGGAGTTTTTTTATTTATTTTATTTTTATTGGTAATGTCTAAGTCTCTCTCCCAGGGGTGGGGGAGATGTCTTGCTGACCTACCAGATAAGAGTCAGCCCCTGCAGTGAGTGAGCAAATAAAGAATATGCCTGAGAGCAAACAAAATGAGCGCGTTTCACCCGAACTCTGTCTCTCTTTTTCGATCTCTCTTATCTCTAATTTAGATCACCCACCAGCTGAAAATACAAGGGTGTTTTCTGACCTTTGGAGTCACACAATTACACAGAGAAGAACTTCAGCAAACTGCTGACAGGCCAGGCTCCAGAGGGGTGACATCAATATACATGAAAGGCTGAACAGAACACACAATGGTGCGGGAGGTGAAAAGAGCGAGAATACATACAAGGTTCGGTGGGAGTTTGTATTAATGAGATGAGAATCTGAATTGAATGTAGAACTTAAACACAGGCAAGAGCCCACGCATGCTGAACAGATTTCACAAAACGATTTCTGTAAATGCAGTGTGTCTTAATCAAGTCAGTAACCACAACACATTGGGCTCTAATTTCGTACCAGGCAGGCGCAGGTGAGGCGCACGATGACGCACAATTTGGAAGACTGAGGTACGCCAAGATGGCTGTGGCGGCGCAGTAGGAGGAGGTGTCAACAGATTAAGCTTGATGCAGTGACAATTTCGTGCCAGAAGGCTTCCCCTGAAAGTGTGCTGAAGGCTCGCCAACTCCAACCTGGTCTACTTTCGGCGCAGGCATCGTCACCAAAATCTCATACTGTAGGCAGGTTTCCAGAATGTCAGGGCCGTAGAATATACCCCTGCAGCCCCCACGAGATGGGTGGCCCCGCCCCTGTCTGTAAAGCTGGGTTTCCACCGGATCAACAATCTTTTTTTTTTACTGCAACATACGGTTCATGATAACTTCTGTATTTTGACTATTCAAACGTCCACAGTCCATAGGTCTCTTTTTTGATATGTCAAGAGACTTTTAGTGAAGTAACCATGGACAGCTCCTTTGCAGGATCGTTCTACTGTGTCGTCGGTCACATCGGTTTCTTGCATCTTGAGTTGAGCCTAGCCACAAACACACATTGGTATTCTCAGATCCAGAAAGTAGCACATTGAAATTCATCTTCATGATCTTCAGAAAATAGCTGGCTCACTCTGTGATGTCGAGGACTCGATGACTATTTGCAGCGCTAGGTTCTGTAGCTGCTGAGCTAACTGCTAGCATGTGCTGTAGGCTAGTTGGTAATGTGTCAGTCAATTCCTTTTCTCTGTGCTGTGTTGTAATTAGACCGCCCTGACATTTTGTTCTCTAAATTGCACACCACCTCATTAATCAATGACTTTTTGAAGGATAAAAATAGATGTCAGAGCTAACAAGCTAAGTAATTAGCAATGGTTTTGCAGAGTCATTAGTGGAACAATAACATGGCACAGTTGATTCAAAAGACTTATTTGTACAATCAAACCCTCCTGATAACTGTTATCTACATTCTGTATACTGTAAACAGTGCTGGATTTGCAACAAAGCTAATAAGCTACAATAGCTTCCTCCATTTTAGCATTTCCTTTCCTTTGTCCTTGCCGGTTGACAACACAACTTTGGTTTCACTGCAGTAGAATGGGACACTGAAAATCCCAACTGATTATTTAATTCATTGAAATAAATAATTTTCCTAGGAGGTTTTAACCCTTTAACGCTGACATGACTCGGCATAAATGCAAAAACAAGTTGTCTTAACAAATGGAAAGCAAGCTTCAAACAAACGCAGGAATATGAGGACTATTTATCAGTAATGCTGAATGCAGCTTTATAAGCAACTATGTACTGATTTTGTTCACTGATGCCGTCTTTACCTTTATATACTGTAATTAGCTATAGACAATATGGGTCTTTTGTTTGTGCAGGGACACTTTGCTGACTTTGATCTTCCTCTGACTGGAGGTTAATTAGCATCCAACAGGGTGTGATCACCACACAGCAATTTATTATTGCCAACTGGTCTAGTGGAGCACTAAGCTGGATGCTAGCAGTGACATCCATCTGCCTGTCCGCTTGTTTTTAATCTCCTCAGGCAGTGAGAGACATCCACGGAAGTGACAGCTCTCACAGCATGGTGGTTCAGCCTCATACACTAGGAGAGACAGTGTGGAAGGAGCACCCATCAATCCCAGAATTCATCTGCCATGACATCTACAGTCAGAGTCAGCTTGCCATTCATGAACTTAGCGTCTGCAAAAGCCTCCCTTTTTTAAACTCACAACCCACTGATATTAACGTTGAACTTAAACTAACAGACTTTAACACTCTTGCATCATTTACTCTCTGTTTTCCTTACATTTCCCTCTGTCTCGCTGGATGTCAGAGCTAATTTGCACTGCTGCAGCCGTAGCATGCCCTCACTCAAATTCAGCAGGGATGCTGAGTGACTTGACTTGAGTGTACACTGTGCTGCGGAGGCTGCCTATACTGTCCAGCAGTCTTGACATATCACTGCCAAATTGACGGTTGAGCTCCTCTCGCAGAATGGGAGTAATGATGATTCACTGTACGAGGCCGGAGTAGCGCACGGCACACACCAGCAGCCACATGGTTTTACACGGATAGAGTTGATTCATGTGGTAGAGGCTAATCTTTCAGTATTTTATTCTCTGTAGAGCTACTGGCGGTCCTGGGGGTTAGAGGCCTGTATAAAGAATTCTGTTTGACTTCTTTGTGTGTTTCATGTGAGAGCCAGCACCAAGTAACTGCCACTGGTCAGTTGCTCAGGCTCATGTTAGCCCGAGGTTCACTTAACACTGCATCATTCAAAATAGGTTACGTTTTCATCTTCACCAATACTGGATGACGTGGCTGACAAAGGAAATGTTGATATACTTTTAATCCTGGAGATAATTTTAGTTAGTTAGTTAGTTAGTTAGTTTAATACGGTTTAGTCCTGTTCCACCTTGGAGGCTGTGATCGATTTGATTCGATTTATTTAATTCTTCCTAGTGGTACCAAAAAGGACCCACTGAAAAGTGCAGAATTTTACTGTACATTCAAGAAAAGAAAAATTGACAATTTGACAAAATATTTAAAGAATAAGACACAATAATTAAAAACAAAACAAGAACAGCCCTTTAAAAAAGCATCATTCATGGCAGCAGAGGTATAAAAAGCAACATGCTGCGATATATATATATAAAAATACATTAAAAAAAGATATTCTTAATCTATTACCTAGTAGAACCAAGACATAACTACTTGTAGCACCATTACAGCAGAGAAGTGCACACACTAATCCATCTGCCCAGGCTGTTTATGCTCTTTGACAAGAGAGTGACATAATGTTGACTATCCAGCATGTCTGAATACTGTACATGAAGGTCCAGTTGACTCGTCTTTTCTTGTAATCAGAGATGATGCATCAAACACAAATTGAGAGCTTAGATTGGTGCACAGAGTCTTTCATCAGTCTGCCGCATGTGATCGTTAAATTTGTTAGCCCTCGGCAGTCATTTTAACAAGCTATCAACTAATTATTCCTCACTTCATTTCATGTATTTTTCATTTGTGTAATATCTCAATTCTCACATGTTGAAATTTTACAAATTTTACATGCTGATTCATGTGCAAAACCAAATAACCAGTTTAATTCAACATATTGTGGAGCGCTGTATGTTGGCCACTAGACCATGTGAACAACTCTGGGTTGCCAGTGGTTTTAAGTACCGTATATACTGTATATAAGCCGCACCACCTAAATTTTAAAAGAAACAACATTTTGTACATATATAGGCCACACTTAAATATAAGCCGCAGGTTTTCCTGTTGTAACATGATATATTTACACAGAAAGACAGTACACAGAAGATTTGTGGAACTATGCAAGTCCCCTTGCTTTTCCACTGTTTTGGTTACGCACCTCTCGGCCATATGCAATTGTTGACAACGAAGCCGGCGAAAAATCAATAAATGGAGCGGTGGATAACGTTACATAACATATACGATTAGTCTTAGTTACAGAGCGCGTTTGTGTCGCGGTGCACAGAGACAAGAGCTGGGACACCAGGGCGGCGACCAGGTACTACACTGATGTTGCAAGGTTGGTTTTCAGCCGTGAGACGCCAGGTGAAGGCAGAGAGCCTCCGTTGTCACTCGTAACAAGTCACAAGTCATGTAGTTAACGATCACAATTACTCCGGAGCCTTTTAATTAAGGTAAAAATGTAGCCATTGGAGAAATCCTGCTTAGTTCCTCTTTAAGACATGCTTTCTTTCAAACTGTGCCTGAAAATTGGCAGTACAGCACCAACACGGCACCAACACGACAGTAAAATGCCTGGTTAGAAAATAAAACACTGCACCAAAACGCAAAACTAGTGTCTTCTTCGGCACATAATCTTTCCCCACATGCCTGTCTCACTTTTGCGCTTCCTGCTAGAGCGCCCCTGGAGGCTGTTGGCCAGTAAAAATCTATAAATCAGCCGCATCGTTGTATAGGCCACAGGGTTCAAAGCCTGTGAAAAAAGTAGCGGCTTATAGTCCGGAATTTACAGTAGCCATCAGGCATTAAATGTACTTCACTGCCCTTAATCGTGGTCTATATGTGCACTTGGTATCAATTTGTTGTAAAAAAAACAAAACAAACATGCAGCAATCTATAACCAGATCTATATGATAAACCTAAGCTTTTCATTTGCTTTTATATTATACTACATGTTAGGTAATTATAATGTATACACACAGGAGCACACAAGTTGAATGTGCATGACCACACACAGCGGCTCAATTATAAAAATGTACACATACAACTCTGATAACAACTGTTGGCTCATTCTCCTGCAATTGCACATTAACCTCGTCCCCCCTCACTCTCTCTCTCCCACACCCACCCACACACACCCACACACCGTTCTCAAGCACACAAATACATCTAATTAAAAGTATGTACTTCACTAAAACACTGGGGTTGAGCTAATCAAATGGTAATGATTTTCCCTAGCAAAACTAATTATAAATTCCTCAACTCCAGTCATTCAATAACATAGCCATTAAATCATAATAGCAGAGGCACAGTCCTATTGATATTTCCCTCACATAAGGAAAAGCATGTTCTCGTGAAAGAGATGAACCTTTGAAGCTGGTCTTTGAGGTTGAACTTCAAAGAAGGGATAGGGGCAAATGATGAAGGTGGTGCGTCAAGGGGAGTGATCCAACAGGGCAGAAACACTGATGCAAACATGCATGCAGACATACAAACGTTCATGTAGCATACATATCAGTGCATCATGTGCACAAAACACCCACAATCTGCCTGGGTAAAAAATTAGCACACAGAATATACTGGATAAACTCACCTAACAATCTATCACAAGTGTTATCAGGCTGCACTGACACTGTCTGTCCATTAGGAGGATAAATTAAATGATGGTTGATTTAGCTCTTCTGTGTGTAAATTGGAAAGGACAAACACTGTACAATTACAAATGATCTGCCAAAAGTAGACGTAGTAGTAGTCAAAAGCTTGATTTTGTGTCTTATGGTTTATTCAGATTAAAGTCATTAAAGGGGAACTATGCATGTCCAGTCACTTTTCCGCTGTTTTGCTAACCCTCCTCCCGGCCATGTGCATTTGTTTTTAACAAAGCCGACAAGACAGCAATCCATGGAGTGGTGGATAATGTTATATATCATATACGATGTTACAACGTCTATATTTGTGTAGTCTTATCTGTCATAAACAAGAAATTACGGGTTACGGAGCGCATTTGCTTCAAGGTGCTGCCAAGACAAGACACCAGGTTGGCTGCGCTGATTTTGCAAAGTTGGTTTTCAACCAGGAGACACTAGGTGGAAGTCAGAGAGCCTCCATTCTCCCAAGTTACAAGTCATTTATTTACTACGAAGCTACTGTAAGGTAAGGTAAAAGTCCTGCATAGTTCCTCTTTAAGGTAAAGATGACAGCCAAGTGACAGTCAGTTGGTGCTTTCAACACACTCTCAGGTTGTCACACTCCTTGTCGTCACTTTTTAACACACTAAGTATTTTCATGTTTAAACATGCAGGGAGCTTCGTCTTCTATCTGTCCGTCTTCTCTGTGGCTCCTTTGTGGCAAATTTACACGTGAAGTTAAGAGAAAAGGCGTTTGACATGCAACAGCAGGGAAAATTGGCAGGTGGGCTCCTCACCATTGTTGCCTCGTGAATGGCTAAGATTTTTGGAAGATAAAGCTCATTAGTCTGAACAGCTAGTCGCAGAATTTTTATATTACCAAATGGATCCTACGCCAGATACTGACAGCACAGGCAATCAGCCCAATTGTGGCCTGATCCCACTAGATATGGGGGCGGCATGAGATAATGAGTGCCAGGTGTAACAACTGCCCATTTTAGTCTTTGTTGTTTGTCATGGTGGAAAACCAGCACAACATCTGGGATGGCTCACGGCAACCCATCAAAACAATGTCAAAATTATTTTTTCTGTGTCCATCAATGTGTTCCCAGACACTGACCAATAGGAGCACAGCTGGCAACTTGGTGAAGCAAAAAACATATTTAAAACCTCATTTCAGGGAACCTAGCAAGGTCAAACAAGGCAAAACATGTAGATGACATTACATTTTGATACTTAAAGTTGCTCTCCAGACATGTAAACGCTCTCTGCTTTGATTAATATTTTGTTTAACATGGCTTTGCCTCATTATTTTTTATTTTTCATGCCAGCAAACTGGGGCAGGAAAGCAGATCTGCATTTACTTTCATTTTGACATGTTTTGGATCAGGCCTGTTGCCCTGCCCACCACTGCTGCTTGTTAGAGGTTGACAGGTGAAACAGGGGAGGGAACAGCTAAGACTCAGCCACATGTTTGTGACCCAGACTCAGATGAGGAGTCTGTTGAGACTAGGCCTGCATGATATGAGCAAAATGCGCAATGACACTGTGCAATACTGCGATGATGATATGACTTGCAATAAATAAGCAAATATTTAAGTGTGCATATGCAGTTCCTGACTCTTTCTGCTTTAAAGGGGAACTGCAAGTCTGATCGCTTTTCCGCTGTTGTGCTAACCCTCCTTCCGGCCATGTGCATTTGTTTTTAACGAAGCAGGCGAGGAAACAATCCATGGAGCTGTGGATGACCTCATATATCATATAAGATAGAAGTCTATATTTGTGTAGTCTTATCTGTCATAAACAAGAGATTACAGGGCGTTTTAATGTTATGGTGCCGCAGAGACGAGCTGGGATACCGAGACGGAGGTGCTGATCTTGCAGGGTTGGTTTTTTGCTAAGAGATGCTACGTGGAAGGAGAGAGCCTCCATTCACCCTGGAACAAGTTACAAGTCATGTATTAAACCATCACAATTACTCAAAGCTATTTGATTAAAGTAAAAATGTACCATAGATAAGGTAAAAATCCCGCATAGTTCCTCTTAAATAAGTACCATGCTAAAAAAGTACCCTGAAACATTGTTTAACCCTCTGCTGCCTCCAGTCCTTACTCATCACATTTTGGGCAACCTTTCACGATGTGTTAATCACGCATGTTCATATTACGATGACGATGCAAATATGATTACTCTTAGTTGAGACCTACAACAGTGACTGCCGGGGGGTGTATGAGAACCGCTGGCATAGTTGGCATCTTTTATTTGGTTATGTAGTGTTCTCGCTGGCATGATGACAGTGGTTGTGATGATGCAAACTCACTGTGCAGGTTCATGCCTCCGTGCCCACAGTTCATTGCAGTTCCACAAACGTGCAGTCTGACTTCTTATTTTGCTCTTGACACGTCTGGTTGTATTCATGTTAACAAGGTTAAATAGTTACTTTTCATCGCAGGGGGTGTTTAGATAACATGTACTGTAGAATTAAGCTTTAATTTAAGTGAAGCTGTTAATCTCCTTGGGGGTAGAAATTCATCCTTTGCGTTTCCACTTTAAATATTTAGAAGCAACGGGAGCAGCCACACTGCAGATATCTACAGAACTTTTTTTGATCATAGCAGGCCCCGCTGAAGTGTAGAGGAGCTCATCTCCTGTTTTTTCGTGACATTAGCGTAAAGACGAGAAAAGCAGGCACCACAGCCTTTTTCAGATGGAATACAAACCAATCATCTCTCCTCATCCAACGTTTACTTCTTGCTGATGTCAGAAGGTTCAGAGCATTTCTTTTTCTTTTTCAAAGAAACCAATGAATATGCAGACCTGGTTAATGGTCTCAGAACCCTTTAAATTGAAAAAAGCAGCTAGAGATGCTAAAATACATGTTTCTGGAGAGTTTCCATCTGTTTTTATTTTTTAGTTCTATCTCCTTATACTCCCCTCGCTCCACTTGCTTGTGTATATAAGTGTTATGCATTTGTGAGTGCAAGTGCTTGCTCCTACATCTCCTATGCATTTATTCTTGCATTCATTATATCCTAGTGTTTGCAGAGGATTTTACACGTGCATGCTTGATTCCAACTTTATTCATTGGACTGTTTGTGTGATTTAACAGTCGCTGCTCTCCTGGGCTTAGTTTGCACCTCACACTCGCTTCTTGCAGCTCACCTGTGTTTCTCACATATTCCTGTTTGTGAACCTGTTAACTGTTGATGTAACCGGTGAATGACTCCACCTTTATCCTCTGCCAAAGGAGTGCATAAACCAAAAGGAAAAAGCAGGTGCTGAGGCATTATTAAGTCTATAGGATTTTACTTTATTTTACATTATGTATAGCAGCTGGACTTGGAGAGTTCATCAAATGGCAAAGGAAAACTACAAAACAACTTTAGTTTGTAATGCACTGCTTTAGTGTTGATTGCATGGATACACAAATGGAAGTAGAGGCTCTTGTGCCATCTGTACTGCAGCACGCTAAGAAAATAATCTATTTAATTTCCCCGGTGACTGCAGGTGCTATCATTTATCTCATCCAGAGAGACTTCTTAAGTAGATAAATGTGCTTCTTAGAATGAGATAAATCTACCCTACCATATGTGCCCCTCTGCGCTGCCTTATAGAAGAAAAAGGGGGATTCCGTATCTGTTTTTCCTCTGCTATTTAACACCCAGACAACCAGAGTTTGTCCAGATGAATTTCACTTATCAGTTTTGTTGGGAGACTGTTGCATGCAGCCATTTGCCGTACACCGAGGAAATCAAATGCAGAGAGAAAGGAAACTAGAGCTGTTGGACTGTGGCATGTTTGTGAGAACATCACATCCTGTTAAGCTTATATGGCTTCGTCTGTTCTCTAGGGGTAATAACTGTACATTTGGTCTATCTACAGGATGCAAATGAAGCACTCTTCAGGCGAATGTAGTTTGACAACTTTGTAGTATGCGTGCCCGCGCGTATATGTTTGCATGTGCATGTGTGATTGGGCTGCGCAGAGCCGTGATCCTGCCCTGTGCTGCGTGCAAACCCGATGTTCCTCTTGCACAGAGTTGACATTTTAATTCATGCTTTCGTGACTCCTAGTAAGGACTCCCTGTCTGTGTCTCCCTCATCATGGTTTATTTTCTCCGTCTTTACCTCCTCCTGTTTTCCCTCCCTTCGCAGAAATCGTCTTCCTCGATATCCTATTTCCCCCATTCCTCCCAGAGGACTGGCAGCGCGCCTGTGGCTAACATCTATCGGTAATATTATCTACCTCGACCTGAACCCTTGTGACCTGTCGCCCCCCCCCCCCCCCCCCCCCCCCCCCCCTCAGGGGACCTGGACATGCCGTGTCACCAATCAACAGCCTCATTGGTCACGGGTGGCCACAGATGCTCATGACAGTTCTAGCCTATAAGCTGGAGCGGAATAAGAGCCGATACATAATTCATAAAGTGAAGTCATATGGCCTTGAGCGATGCTGCTGAGAAAGTTAAGTGTAGAGAGCAGCCAACCAGGAGGAGGTCTGTGTGCAGCTGCCAGCGCAACAGTTTGCTTGTTGTAAGATTTGATCTCTGAGCTAATTGAACTTGACGTGAGCGGAGAGTGCATCACGGTGAGCGCTGGAAAGCAGCGGGATCGCTCCCAGTTCCAGCGTGATGTTCCTAAAATGAGTTGCGCTCTTTAAAAATGGCTGCTCTAAGGGGATGGTTAATGGGTCTCCAGTTATGTACTGTATGCATAAATAGAGGTAGGATGTAGCTGCCAAACACACACACACTCTCACACACATTAAAGTGTTTGACTTCAGGTTGTTTATTTATTTATTTATTTATCAGGTTGCATTTGTTTGTTTGCCTACACATCTCCTAACCCACAGTCCATGCACTGGCACACGAACACACACCTATAAATGCACCGTGGGCAAAAAAAAGAAACTCTGGGAAAAGGAAAATAAATGAAGAGGGGAAAAAAAAAAAAAAGGAGCGCAAGATGTGGAAATGAAGCTGAATGGTGAGTGGGGAGTGGACAGGGAGCTCCGGCGAGGGCGCCAGGCTTTTATACATCTCCCCAAACCAATGGGCGGACAGAGTAGGGGTGCGAAGGGGAAGAAATTATTAAAATGTGCCACAGCCACAAAGTGCTCTTGGAGTAATTAAGTCGACAGCAGTTTGGCTCCAGCAGCTCCGTACTGAGTGTGTAATATATTTCAATAATGACAGTGCACAGCGGCAAACTGGCTTGTCGTCACGCTCTCTCCCCCAGCTAATCCTGTTACTGCTGACCACTCTGATGGGGCGTGAGTCCAGCCCTGCTGCCTGCCTGCCTGCCCGCCTGCCACTTTTGTGGGGAAGGAGGGATGAGCAAAGAGGGGAGGGAGGGGAGGGGTGGCCACAGAGAGAAGGACACAGCCTGTTTGGTTTCCCGTGTTGTTTCTCACTTGTTTGCCAGCGTGCGTACATAAACACTAGCGTACATGCGGGGCTGATAGTAATTTTCTATACATGCGTCAGATTTCAAGTGCCTGTCCGTGTGGTTATGAGCCAACACAGGCAGCGGTGCATATCTACCGTAAATGTTTATTCAGTTCACAGTGACCACGCTCCAGCCCCTCTCTGCTTACAGATGGGGTTTTCAGCATCATCTCAGGCTCTGAGCCCATCCGCCTGCATTCGGCCACAATGGCTAATCCTGACACAGGCAGCAGCAGTGAGCAATCAGCACTCGCAGCCCAGAACATAATGGAAACCTGCCCGTCGGCCTGTCTGGCTGGATGTCTGTGTGGATGACTGGCGGCCGGCTACTTCATCTGGATGCTTGCCTTTTGTGCCGCCGTGGCTGTTTTGAGGGCTGGGTGGACAGTGTTGGACTGCTGGTTATGTAAAGTGTTTGTGCCTATAAAGGAGGGGTAAAGCACACCCAACTGCAGAGAGCTGCTGATCATAGAAACTGAAGGGAAAAAAGCAACAAAAGATGATAAATCAGGGCCTTACTCAAGATTCCTCAAATGTCTTCTAATGAGCATTTAGTAGAAAAAACCCCTCCATATGCACGCCTTTCTGTTTGGCTGGCTGCTTGTCTGCTGGGCTGAAGTGCTGATGCAAGATAACTGGTCAGTTACTCCTAGTTCAGCATATCTCAGAGATAATTCATGCTTATAGTATGGTCAGGAGAAAAGTATTGTAGTGACAGATTGTTAAAGCACAATCTGGTTTTATTTCCTTACTTATATAATACACATGGGCTTTTTGCTAGCAGCATGGTCGTGTGGTTGTTGTTTTAATCCGCCAGTGTTCTACCATTAAGTGCCTCACATATTTTTGGATGGATATTACAATTAATTGGTTATGTTTGAAGAACCCAGAAGGATGTTAAACAGTTTTCCAAGAAAAACACAGAGTCTTGTGTGGCCATCTGAAAGAAAAAATATTCCACCTGCTGAAGGATAACCCCCCCCCCAAAAAAAAAACATTTTCAACCTGTTTCATAAGTTATGTCTCTTTTTCAAAGAGTCGAAACATAGCTGGTCTTTTGCCAGCTATATGAAGAAGATCAAACACTGCAGCTCAGAAAGATGGCTACAGACTAGTTTCTCACCCAGAGGATTAGAAGAATCGTCTGGATTCTGAAAATATCCTTCCTGCCAGGAACGTGGTAAATGTAAATATTTTAGGGAAACTACTGGATGTATGCAAATATATGAGAGGCCAAGTTGGTGGTATGTCAGGAGTGAAATATCACAACAAGCACTTAACTCAAATCTGTGCAACATTCAAGAGATTGTGAGATGATTCTTGATGTTTTGTATTACATTTTTGCAACACTAACACTCAAGACCAAGATGTAGTAAGTGGTAAAAGATTATGCGTCATATCACTGTAAATTATTAAACTGATCATGGTGGCATGTGGACGTTAGCTCAAAGCAATAGAGCTGCTAGCATGGCTGTAATCATTTTGGGAAGCTCTGCCTCCTCTAAAATGTCACCAACAATTCCATTGACTAACAATGTGTGTCAATCCTAAAATACGTTTGTTTAGAATCAGATACTTATCGCAGGCCAGTTTGCAATTTTGCGATGCAATTTTCGCATCTCAGTGCATTAAACCTGTTGAAGCTCAGCCGCCATGATCAGTGGTTCTAGCATAGAAGAGGTTTTTTTTAACTGCGGTGAAACTAGATGGTCATTGGATAAATGTGGCGATTTATTATCCCTCCCATGGACGCTGGGATTGTGCGTGATGATTGGAGGATCCGTCTAAAGGCTGAATCCCTTTTTGATTGACATCTATTTTGAAACATACACCGGCACCGGAGAATTGCCAAGTTCAGTCCCATTGTGGATGTTGCAAGTTCAGTCGACAAACTGTAGCTTATTTCGTGGTATTTGCTTGGTGATATAACCCATTTCTATTATCATACACTGTAAATAAAACAAAATTATAGCATTTCATCGTTTCAGTATAGAATGATTCTCACATTTCGTTGATCAAGTTTAATCTAGTTTGATTAGTTCATCATTCATTCATACTGTAGGCCGAAAATGAGCTTCCCCTCTTTGAAAGACCAGTAGCTGCCACTGTATTGGAGATATCTGTAAGTTTTGCTTTTGCCAATGCTGGCATTGGCAGCTGTTTAAAAGAAATGTAGCAAGGTCATCATAATTCATCTTCATTCCTGTAGCCACTCAGCTGCCTCTAGGGGTGAAAAGCAGCACCAGTGTTAACATTATGTTAGTGTCTCAGTCGGCCTACCTGGCTTTTATCTTATGTTCAGGACATTTTGACATGTCACAATAAGAAAAGCACAGGCACAACTGATAAAAGTAATAACTGGATTCCAATTACTGTAGTTGTGTCAGTCTGTTGTATCTTTGGCACCGGCTCATTGTCACAGTTACAGGGAGGGCAGAGCTATCATTTAAGTTTTTAGTCACATTTTGTGCCTTTCCTGCCCTAAAATCTAAGAAAGTTTGCTGTGAAAAATATGTATAAGCAAACTGAACATTCCTTCCTCAACAACGTTTCTCAGGGAGTAACTTCTAAATAACTACAAAATATATTTGGTGTTCCTCCTCTACGTTGCCTGAAATGTTTACATCGAGTGACTCTTTATTTTCCTTTCTTTTGTTTCTTGCGGGAGATTTTTTTTTTGGATCAAGCTCTGTACCTTGTTCACAGTTTGTGGACAGGCAATTTTACCAAAGATGGCTGCATGAAATTGCAGCAAGCAGAAACAAAAACATCCAGTGATGCTCATCATAACTTTTAATGGAGAGACCAAATATTTCCAGGATCATAAAGCAGCTGAGACCTTCTTCAATCGAGCAATTAGATGGAAAGAGCTGAGGAGATAAGTGAGAAAGGGACAGAGGATAGAAAACTGGAGGCGCTGGCATGTGGAAAATGAGCTGAATTGAACAGGACTAAATACCTCAAACTGGATAAGAGGACAGATACAGCGTAATGAGGACCTCGGTAAATATGGATTGAAAATGACAGTAAGGAAAAGCCGAGTTTAGAAAGTTTGAGTTCAAGGATCTGTTAACTTTTAATGTCTTGTATAATAGAATTCATTTGTTGAGAAAAGAAAAGCAGCAGCTTCAAACACAGCTGCCTAACTTTTGTGTTTTACTTTGCAGTATTTAAATCAGAACTGAACGCCTATTTGTATGTGTGATAAAGAAGATGTCATTGAAAATCCCTCCTTGTATTGTACTTTAAATGAAATGTTTGAAGCACAAGTAGGCTGATATTGTAAAGCTGTGTTTTTAGTCAGACTACAGTTACAGTGAATACAACCACAGAATAGTTGATTCGTACCTTAAAGACCCTTCAGAGGCACCAAGTTAAATTAGAAAACATCTGAAAAAGTTCAATTTACGGAGGACTGCAATCAAGACATCTAGGGTGGCAGGAATAACAATGTTGTGTGAGATTGCTGTGTCATGAATAAATGGAATAGGTGATGTAGTGTCAATAACATATGAGGAGTGGGCTGTTTATCCTTATCTAGCAAGTTTGTCTGAAGCATCTTAACCTGATTTTTAATAGGATGTTGTGACAGACCCTTTAGAGAAATTTGTGAGACGGAATTGTCTTCGAGGCAAATGCAGAGACTGCTTGCCAAAAAACTGCCCTCGACAGGAACGCGCATCAGCGGTTTTGCATGAATTTACCTTGAAAACAACTCCATCTCGTAACGTTCTGTTATTATCTCATAGTGTGGTGAATGTGCAGGTCACAACTTGTCCACCAGAGCATTTTGGAGTTGTTGGATTGTGTATTTGATGAGTTTGATGAGGGAAACCAAGAAATCCTATTAACCTCCATAGTGTAGCTCTGAGCAGCTCGCGGCTCTGCTCCACCGTTCTAAAAACAGCTTGCATCGACAATTAAAGGTAAATAACCTACTGCTAAAGCTATAGGGATTATGGCAATGGGCCAATTTGCCAAAATGTTAAACTATCCCTTTAATAACTGATATGCAATTTGATGTGTTACAGTTTCATGGCCTGCAGTGTTGTACGATAGAGATGTTCATCTGGTCGACACTCAGCCTGGTTATTTCTATGTTTGTGTCATTCAACTTTTGTCAATTATTCATAGTTTTGTTTACAGCAGACCATGATGTGTTATGTTAGTATATCATGGTGAATATGCATGGTTGTATTGTCGCCATGTAAACTGTGTAGACCTCAGGAAGAGTATATGCTGCTATGCGAAAGCTAATGTGGATCCTAATAAACAAACAAAACTCTTGAAGCCAAATGCATTACATATGTGTAACCAACCTCCCATTACCATTTTTTACTTCAACTATAAGCTGCCCAGCAAAAATTGCCTTTAACTTGTTGTGTATTGGTCCCAAACACTGCAGAACATTTTACCAGAAAGCTGGGCTGTATTACAGTAGATGTGTTTTTCCTGCAGTACCTTTCAAATGTTGGATCACAGCAAATTGTCTTTAATGGGAGGAAATAGGTTTGTCCCTGGGGCTTGTTGTACGGAGGCAGCCCCATAGCCGCAGACCTCCCTCTCTTTCCCTCTCTCATTCACTCACTCGGCTTCTCCCCTCCTCCTTTGTCTCTCTCTATTACGATGCTGTTTGATGCTCGCAACACACTACAGTTTTGCGAGCACGCACCATTGTGCACTCTAAAGCTTTCCCATAATGAGGCCAGAGGTTGCCGTATAAGGAGGGGCGGGGTAGGGATAAATGGAAAGATGTGAGATATTGCGGAAGAGGTGGATGAAAGAGCAAAGAGAGGCTGATAAGTTGAGGGAAAAGACCAAGAGCTGTGTGTGTGTGTAGTAGATTTGCTGCACGTCCAAGGTCTGCCGTCACAGGCTTGACGACAGGGCCAAGGCGGCAGCAATTGTATTAGCACAAACTTAGGGATCAGAGGTCATCGAACGCTATTTACTTTTTTCATCCTGGATGTCACAAAAGAGGGCAAGGTTTGCACCGTGTCCACGCTCGCATTCACATTCTCAGGGGGATGAAGACCGTTGCGTAACTTTAAACTTAAGGCTGCGGAACAATTCAGCACAGGGACAGTAGCTGTTTTCCTTCCCTTAGCCACAAAGATAAAGCCTTTCATGCTAAAGATGACTATTCCTGTCTTTCTTTGCTCAAAGGTGTATGCGAAAGAGACACTTTGCATAATCCAGTCGCATCTGTATGCAGGCAGCTTCAGAGAGACAGAGCAGGAGTAAACAGGGCTCCCTCGGGCTGCCGCTCTCACCTGCTGGAGGTGGACTTGCAAAAAAAATAAAAAATGAAGGCCACATTCACAGAGCTAAAGGCTTTTCATGCGAAGGTCCAGTTCTCAGCTGAGAAACTTACACACTGATGAATTAAATATGACTTGATGAATACCGTATGACTGTTTGTGCTAAGGCGGCAAAATATTCATGGGGGGGTGGCAATCATCACACTTTTTGGTGAATTTACAGAATTTTAAATAAGCTGGACTTGACATGGATGTGGCAACTCTCAATACCTCTCTTGCAATGCAGTTTGTTTTGTGGATTTGAATTGCAAATGAGACTTCATGTCTCGCATTTGCTATTTGCTATTTAGTTTTTGTTAATTTATTTATTTAAGAAACTGCTCTCTAACCATTTTCTCCTCTTGTTAGCTAACTGAGGAAACATCTCAGCCTTGTCCCATCCAGACACGATGCCTTAAACGTATCGACTTGGTTAAACATGTACAGTACAGTTTGAACATCCACTCCTCGTTTTGCTTCTTTTCTCCAAACTTCTTTTCATTTATTTACACCGAGCCAATGTTTCTAGCTCAGCTCTAGCTGACCACCGCTCGTATACCAATCTCAGCTAACGGGCCATCAACAGCACCCGAGGGCTTCAACATGCAATATTGAAGCTTTCCATTAGCGCTGAATTGTTTTGGAGGAACCATGAAGAGTGTGTGCACATCAGGATACAGACATGAACCATCATCGTCATAAAAGACAGACGAGGAGCCGTGAGGAGAAAAAAAGGGGGTGGGAGAGAGGCAGCAGGGGAGGGGAATAAAGGAAACAAAGAGAAAATAGATCAAAATTGAATGAAACAGAATTCAATATAATGGTACATGAGAATATCAGCATGTGTTGCGCTTCCTGTCTTGTCTAAAGCGAGATGACTTCCCAAGAGAATGTCAGCGAGGGGAATTTCTGCTCAGCGGGGAACTCCACTCTTCCTCCGTCTGTTTGACTGGCAAACAAAGACTCGAACGCACAGGCACACATTTTAATCCACACTGGTGCAGCTAACTGGATACTGTATGTATCAGTATGTTCCTTCTGTAGATTAATAAGTAATTTCTTGACTGCAATACAGTAGTTTTCTTCTTATGTAGGGGAAAAACAGGGCTGGTCTATTTAATGCAACATTCATTGATTTTCTTGGCCACTTGTGGATTCTTTTGCACATGTACAAGTCTAAATGCATTTATAGATTTTTTTTTTCCAGTTTCTGGACTGCAACAGTGAGACCAGGCCTATACTTTTCAATGTTGCTGCCTGACCGAGTGACTGAGTGACTGAGTGATGGTAGTTCTACCACCGGCCAGCAGAGAGTTGAGCCGCTGTTTACTCAACTCCAGTTTCCTGGCTGCTCAAGAACTACAGGGAAGTGGAGGAGCTCTTCCAATACACTGAGCCTCATCTCCATTATGGCTAATTAACTAATTTCATTACATGTGTCATTATTACTAGAGAAGGCAAAGGAATAACTAAACACGAGACATACAGAGCAGTCATTAGTGATGAGGCTTCATACTAATTACTATGAACAACTCCATACATAATCAGTAGCAATAAGACCTGCCTTTAATAAAAGTCTGTTATGTTCTGCAGTTGTAAATTAAGAAAAGTAAAAGTAAAACTAACAGAGGCTGTGAGAGACAAAATGAGGAAATCTGTCTCAGAGCAGCAGCGCAGCAAGTCTTTTGTTCTTACCCTTTACCCAGGTGCCCCGGGTAAGAGGTTACTGTGCGTTCCAAAGCGTCAAAACGCCGGAAGTCAATTCATTTTCAATGAGAGCCCGGCGACACTGAACGTCCAAAGCGTCAACAGGCGTCGCCGCGCTTCCAAAGCCTCCAAAGCTTCCAAAGCGTCACCAGACGAGAAGTTGAGCCCTAGTTAACTTTAGGGTAATTAGCTATGACGCGGCTCGGCAGCAACCTGTCAGAATAGAGATGTCTGTCGGCTGCCTTTTTTCCCCATTTTTTTGTATTTCGGCTCCCCAATGACCAGCGCGATCGAACTTTGACGTCAGTCACGTGACGAGCGGCCAAAGCGGCTGAAAATATTTGCCATTTTGGGAGCTGTCTTGTCTGAAGCGCACCCTCGAGCGTTTTTGACGCTTTGGAAGCTTTTGGTGTGAACGCACAGTTATGTTTACACATTTAGAATTCTCAATACATACAGTATTTACAGCTTCTTTTGCACATTCACAAATCACAGTACACTTAGGAAGCTGAGCACATTTGCAGTTTGGGTTCACACATCAGACGAAACCTCATCAGACAGATGGAGATATAGTTTCGCAACACTCCACACACACATTTGCACATACCCTTGCTACAATCAGACTCCCAAATGGAAGCAAAGATTGTGATAAAAATTCACAATGGCAGCATAATTTATTGACTAAAATTGAGGTTTTTACAGTATAGGGAACATTTTGACCCCTGGAAAGAAAAATGCAGAATAACTCTAGAGTTATAGGAGACGAAGTGAGTTTTAGATTTCAAACTAAATTGCTGTATTAAACTCTAAAGTGCCTGCATATCTTACTGAGACTCACCTCTGATGAAGAGCAAAAAAGTTAGGTGGATTCTCGGTCCTAATCTAGACGCTAATTGCACCAAAAAAAGAATACAGTGTAAACCAACTCAGACTGTAACACTTCAAAGGCTTTGGACGTGGTTATCTAACAAAATCAGCAATTAACTGCAAAGAAGCAGAGACAATTCAGTGAATAAGGCAACCTAATTAACTTTCACCATGTGAATGTTTTTCTGGCAAAACACTCCTGATAGTAGAACAGACACTCCTCAGCTGCGTGTGTGCGTGCTTGTGTGTATGTGGCGCAGAGGTATGAGCGTGCGCGTGCTGCGCCGCATGTCGGTTTGTGTGTTTGCTTAGTTTTCATTAGACACATAAGGACTCGCTGCTGTCCTCTGCCCAGCTGTGAAAGTAACAGCCTCCAGGTACATCGATGCACCGTTAATTCTGTGGCTTAATGCCTTTTTTTTTTTTTTTTCCCTCTGCACGTACAGACTTGCACACATACACACACAAGCGTAAGTGCAGTCTCTCCATTCAAGGTAGCAGATAGGAGCATTATGAGGTCCTGAGAGGGGCTTTCCATCACGGCTGTCTCCGGTGAAGTGAAGCCCTGTGTTTAGTGCCGTTAGTTTTTGCATCACTATCCATGGATAATCACATATCTTTATCATTCTGAGCAATTGATCTGATGATGACATTGAAGAAGAGATGTCTGTAGGTCACAGCGTATTGATCTCATCTGTCGACTCATCCAGGCTTTGATTATACACACACACAGGCTCCTCAGTAGTCACACCTTTAACTGTGGTCTCTTGAAGAGCAGACCCATCTCAGCAGGTGACAGCTATCAATCCAGCCTCAGGGTCAACAGAGGGAGAGAAGAAACCCACTTTCATCTTTTTCCCCCTGAATCTGACACAATCTGTCTTTCTCTGTGCGATCTCACGCCTCTTTTCTTTTTAACTACACCTTCCCGTGTCTGCAGAATTCTCATAGCGCTACTGAGGCAGTTCTTCAAGCCGCCTTTTCTTTTTTTTTTTCACAGTAGATACGCCGGCACGTCTTTGTTTTACTCTTTTATACCATCACCTCTCACTTGCACGGATTTGTGTGAACGCTCTGTAATACACTCGTGGGTGAGGGAGGCAATCGACAGGAGAAGATGGACTTAGGCCTTGGAGAGAACAAGTTTTTGGCACCTAACTCTCCGGAACAAATGTCAAGACAATTCTCCAGTGATGCTAATTCTCTGCCTGCGATTACTTGTTGAACGCGTTGGCTGTGTACACAGGCAATCACACAAATCCACTTTCAGCTGGGGCTCAGTAGGAATCTATTTATGGTTGGCCTGATTGGAGAATAATTCTTAGTGTTAAAAGGGAGATTTAAGCACTGTTGTGGTCTGTGACAGATCAGTTAATATTTGGAAACACAAGTGTTTTTTTTTCTTTCTCAGAGCTAAACAGAGCATCATTTACCACGACATGATTTTGGTCAGACTTGAATTTCACGGCCAATATACCTCCTGTTGTGCTTAACCGTGTTTGACACATGGAGAGCACATGTATGATGGAGCACTGGGAGTGGTCAGTGCTCTCCATCTCCATACCATCACATCATGATTTCCATCTCCCTCCCTCTTTCCTCACTTCTGGATGGAATCGGCATCAGAGAGTGTTTTCTTCCTCTCGCCAGGCCCCCAGGGGAACATACTCGTTTCTGCCTTCCCCCCATCACCTCATCATCATCCATCTGGGAGGCAGGATAAGCACTGCATGGGACATTAGGCCCATTACCCAATCACAACAGGCTACCAGCCCTGGCCCACCGACTCTCCCCTTGCTCTCAAACCGTGCTCCAATTTACTGGAAAGGACACTGTGCTTAACACAAGGTACAAGGGAGGGTCGGGGCTGTATCAGTCTTTCATTGGACTCTCACATCACTAAATTATGCTGGAAGGAAATTTCCAAGTCTGATGTGTTTTTCGCTTCTCGTCCTCCCCACCAAGCCTGCTCTTGAGTGCTCATTGTTCTTTTGTGTATTTCAACTTTAAAGATTGATCATTCTTTAACTTTTGATATTTTCTGTGGCTTCCCAAGGGCATGGGTACTTTGAGAGTATGTGGCCTCTACACACAAACCTCCGCCTCATGCTGGCACTTGACAAATGGTCAGGGGATTGTTAAAGTCAATAGGGAGCTATAAATTTTATACTTTAAGGCATGTGGATGATGACTCTGCTGCTAAACATTTGCTGTTGTTTAATCAAAAACACTTAAAGGTCCTGTGTGTAAAAATTGGCAAGGTTTAAAAATCTGACTATACTACCCATGAATATATTAGTCTAAGTGTATAATCGCTATAAAATAAAAATCGTTTGGTTTTCATACCCTCATAATTCTTTTTTTATATCTACATACAGTATAGCAAGGGTCTTGCTTTAGAGAGTGACGCCATCTTACCCCGCCATGTTTGTACGGCACCCCGAACAGAAAAGCCAGCCAGCCAGCCAGACAGCACGTTTCACAGGTTTTGCATGCATAAATAAACCAACTAAGAAGAACGAGGAGGAAACAGCAGACACATCGTAAAATGGTTTAGACTACTTACTCCCAGTTGTCCCAGTCGTGGTAAAAAAAAGTTTTTTTTGTCCTCGGAGGCCACCGTCACTTTACTGATGGGAGGGGTGAGTGCGAGTAAGTGATTGAGCGCTGCAAACTAGAATCTGAACGCTGGATGTACACTGGACCTTTAAAGGTTTTGAAGGATTCAGTAAATAAATGAGAGGAAGTTACATCCAGACACTTGACTTTTAATGAGACTTGTGTTTTAGTGAGAAAGCTTCTGAGGTGTACAGTAGGTCCTGATAGGTGTGTGATGAACTGAGAAAAGTCAATTGATGCTTCACTTTGTGAAAACAGGGTCATGGTATACTGTAGCCTATATCCTGTCAGATAATCAACAACACCACAGGTGTCAGAAGTGCATCCTGTATGACAACAGAAAGTGTCGTCAGTTGTTGAGCTGCGCTGCAGGGTGAGACTGTCAGACTGAATCCTACAGTTGAGCTAGGTTATGAACTTGTTATCATAGGATGGCTATATTTTAAAACCTCCCTCTTCTGTACATGCCATAGGGGATTTCAGCAGGAGAGGGGGGCAGTTATTTGAGTTTTTAGCAGCACACCTTTCAACAACATGGCTGCCTTGAATGCATCATTATTTTTTGTCACTGGGCACCTTCCAAAGAAAGGTGTGAGCCGACCGTCTCTTCAGCATGACAGCTAACTATTAGCTGACCGCCCGGGTCTGTCAGAAAGAGCTGTCAGCGTCATCGCCCATGACGCATGTCTGTGACTCACACACTAGCAACAGGCGTGACGATGACCCCAAGATTGATTGGCACACAAACAGACCAGCCACTGTTACATTTTTTATATTTGGTTCTAGGAGTGGCACAGCCAGGACATTGTAAACTCTCCTCAAATCCAACAAATTGATGGAACCACTAACTTCAGCCTAAACCTCCACACAGTAACAGAAAGACAGGTCTTTTTTTTAGTATAACCCAACTCACTGTGCCCCAGCCCTGCTCCTTAAAAATGTAGTTTGAAATGCTCCTTAGACTTGGAAATACGAGCCTTACTTCAGTAGGTATTGATCTAATTAGCTGCACATTCTAATGTTTGCAGCTTATGTTATAGCTGGTGAATCAACAGTTTCGTCTACTTCTCCTTGCTTTAGCTTTTTTTTATTTATGTTTTTGGAAAAGCACCAGGACACTAATTCCCAATGTTTTTCTACCTCACTCCAACTTTTGACTCATTTATAGTGCAAATCCAATTTTTCAACTCAGTAAGTTGGAGTGTTCCAAATTGAAATTTCCAAAAAGGCATGCTTGTACTAATTTCATCCCTTACCAAACTCTTTACTGTACAGTAATCCTGGAAACATTCAGTTACTCCCCATTGTTGTTTCAGAATGAGCCATTACTTCAAAACTGCTTTCATTATTAAGCACTTGACATTTGCCAGACACACTTTTTCCACCATTAAACCGGTTTATTATGCTTTCCAAAGGCACACGCTGTGCGCCGAACGGTCACAAAGGAAAGTAAGTAAGAAGTACGGTATCAGGTGTAGGCGATGAAGATGCAGAACTGCCACAATTCCTCAAACCCATTTCACTTCATGCTCTATTCAATTTGAGCTCATGGGAAACATGTCGGATAAAAATCTAACAACCTATGCTTCCTTCTCACAAAAGATAGAGGGCTTGTGTCAGAAATCTACTGTTGCATTATTTTTCGACTCCTATCCATCAGAATAATCAGAATATTTGATTGTTTATTGTGTGTAAACCAGGATGCTTTCTTTGTCATTGTGTGTGTGTTGTTTTGGGGGCAGGGGTCTGAGTGTTACTCTTTGACAGTGGAGCCTGGATCGAGCAGGGATTTAGTGGTTTTGATCCACAGTGTGAGTGACCGTCAGGCACACAGACAGGACAGAGGGTGTAGCCGCCCTCAACCCCCGCCCCCCAACTAATCTACTCATGGAGTTATCTCCTGCTAAAGGAGCTTACAGAGCCCCTGTCCTCCCCAGGGGGCACCCCAGATATACAGTAGCCTACACACACACACACACACGCACTGATCCCTCTTGTTCTTGTAATTGTAGCTTCAGATCATTTGCCTCTCCAACCAGACAAAAAACATCCTAATGTGAAGGACAATAACCACCACGCTGACAGAAAGGAGACAAAGGCATGGGAGTATTTGTAGGAGAAAATCTGATCTTATTTCCTGTCTCCGACTAGAACAACACACAGCGAGGGGTACCGAGGGAAATCTACACAACTTCAGCTTATCCCCCCCCTGTAAATGCATTATCTCATGGAGATGTTGTAAAGTTATTTCAACTGTTACGATGGCTACGCCTCCACAATCCCTACACATCCACCCCTCATCCCAGTGCTGGGTATTTAATACATAGTGGAATTGTAGACCGTTGATCCCTAAATAAATATACTGTCCCACTTCACATGACAGGAGGGTGGTAATGCAGTAAGCCTGTGTAAGCAGAGGGCACACCAACTGACTACTGATCCCAATTCCGCTCATCCACTATGCTAACAGGGTGGGCTAAAGATCACACACTCTGCTGATGGATTCAAATGAATCCAAACTGGAGAATTTTCAATCTTTTTTTTCCATGAAACTGATTTCTGACCATCTTCAAACCCCTGTGTTAGTCAGTGAGTAGAGCAATTCAACCTTCTGGGAAATATACTAACTCACTTTGTTATAATGGCCCAGAGAGCTCAGTGCACCGCAGCTTAATGAATACACGCAAATGCAGGAAATATCAATTTGACAGATGTTAGACGCACAACATAGACATTTGCAGCAACAGTGTTTTCAGGGGACACAAAAAAGGGATGAACCCGGTGGGGACGCACGTTTTGATCGGTGTGTTTTACTTCAAAAGTCACACTGTGGTGAAATGTTCATCCTGTGTCCTGTGGAAATGCTTCCATTGCAGCAACGTTATGCATTTGTTGCGGTTGCAGTTGTAGCGTGACTTAAAGCTTAACAATATCTATGAAAAAAAGGTAATGGGCTCCAGAGAGACACTAATCTGTCACTTCTCAGGATCAGATTGTTTTATAACTTAATCCCACTACAAAAAAAACATATAAATGTCACGGAATGGAAGTCATGGAAATCAAAGTTTACAATTACTCACGGATTACGATTAGTGTAACTCAAGTTCTTTAGTCTTTCAGGTAAGATACCACAACTAAATCAAAGTCAAAGTCAAAGAAAACTTTATTATCCCCCAGGGGCAATTTGTTATACAGCCAGCAGCCTCACACACATGAAACAAAAACACAATACGATATCATGGCAGAAATACAACAACATTCAAAAGTTAGTGTAATAATGATGATAATAATCAAGGCAATTCAAACTAAAGGAGTTGGGTATAGTGCCCCATGTCAAGTCCAATATCAAAAATCCACTAACCTTCAATAACCCACAAAAAATAAACAAGAATATTGATGGATGAATGGTGGTGTGATTGAGTGGTGGTGGGGGTGGGGGTGGGGGTGAGGACAGAACACACAGGGTGTGGAGGGTCACCAAAAAAACTCTTTTTTAATGTTGCCAAAGCCCAAAAGGTAACACAGTTGATCAAACCCACTCTTTTTTAGCCCGAGGATCCTTTTCTGTGCAACAGCTCACGTCTCATACGAGGCCTTGGACACATTCAGTCTGGAGAGGGCCTCAAGACTTCCTCTGTTTACTTTTGTTTTTCGGCTCAAACTCTCTTTCTCCTTCCTCCTCTGCTGCCAGTCCTTCTTCCCTTTGTCTCTCTCTTGTCCTTTGTCTGCACCTTCACCTTCACAGGAGGCAGAATCATCCTCACCTCCTCCTCCAGGGAGCCACACCCTGTAGCAGTCCTCCTTGCGTGCTACACAGTGCAGTGGACTCTCTCGCTCTCTCTCTACACCTACCAGCACAGCTTTAAAGTTCCCATTATGTCTTGTTTGTCCTTCCTTCTGCAAAAGCCGAGGAGTTTTTAATTTTTTAATAGAGGTTTTTATGTCCTGGCCTATTTCCTGTACTGGGTGTGGTGACTTCCAAAGCCATTTGCGCTGTTTCTTTTGCTTCTCCTCCTTCTGTAATTCTAAGTTACAGTAATCATGTCCAGGCTATAGCTTCATATTTAATGGAAATCAGCTCATGAAACCTTAAACAAGAAAGCAAATAACCTACTTCCCCAAATTGTCATTTTTTTTTACTATTTAATAGTATATGGAGGATATATACAGTCTTTTGTTCTTTGTTCATCATCTACCCACTCAGAGTGTGATTGTGGCCATTCACAGAGACATCCACAACTTGTTTTAGATTTTTGAGCAGAAGCTTTTCTGACTGTTGTTCTCTTTTCCTTTCATCCATTATTACTGGAGCAAAAAAAAAAATCCATCCCAGTCTCAGCTGGTTTCAGGGCTATCTGTGACATGACAACAACCAAAACCTAAAATAGGAATCACCCTTTCAAAAACATTCATCATTATGAATTGTGCACAGCACGTCTGCGGTGCCTGCATCTTAACTGGCGTTCTCCTCTTCCTCCCCGCAGTTTTCACACCAGGATCCCAGCAATGTGCCAAGGTGTTGATGTGAGCCTCAGCGACATATGAAAACATGAGGGGATGAGAGTACGTGGGAGGTTTCTGAGCTTCTACATGGGTGTTTTCTGGCTGTTTTCGCTGACTCCTCACTCCCACTCTTTGGAGGTGAGTGCCAATGAGTGAGTGAAGGAGAGAGAGAGAGAGAGAGAGAGAGAGAGAGAGAGAGAGAGAGAGAGAGAGAGAGAGAGAGAGAGAGAGAGAGAGCAAGCAAGCCAGGCGGGGATGACACTCTTACATAACGTCTGCTCATTCTGCGTGACACGTTTGGTCACGCTCCAAATCACTACTACTCAGTCCACCCAGTCACTAAGAGGTGTGTGTGTGTGTGTGTGTGTGTGTGTGTGTGAAGGCGTGTGCTTAAGATGGAGCGTAGGTGCTGAGAGGGTGGTCTGCGGTCCTGCCCATGGGTGAGTGCGGGGATTGTTATTGATTGCACAGCTGTCGCTTTTAATTATGTCTCTATCCAATCAATGCAAAAGGCGGCAGGAGCCAAAGTGACATTTCTCCACTCTGATTACTCATGTCTCCTCTGTGGTTCAACTGTCCTTTATTTTCACTTGGTGCCACCATCTGCAATCATTTTTGCCTCAGATGTTTTACCTAGCGCGAGCATATGGTTTTAATTCATTTGGGGGTTGAGGGGTGGGGGGGGTGGGGGGGATGCAAAATGGCACAAGCGAGAGAAACCCACGGGGCGCTGAAATGCTCCACCCGATGCGTTCGCAGTATAAAAGGTAAGCCGGTAATTGAGGATGTGCAGACATGACAGACACAATGCAGGCGGCTGGTAGTTGGAGCATGTCCAGGAGCTTTAGATGGACATGGAACCCGCTGAGTCATCAATACAAGGGATGAACAACTGTGTTAAAAAAATATCTGGTTCTTGTCAAAAATGTCAAAGATACCACCTCTGCGGATAGAAAAGAGAGCAGTCAATTATGACTTGTGCTTAAACGACTATTTTTAACCTCAGGAGCAGCAGGCGGAAGCCAAAGATTATGCTTTGTAGAGACTGAAAATGCATTTTGGCAGCTTTGAGTCGGCTCACTTTCTCATTTAGGATCAATTTTCCCCTGGATGTTTTGTTCGCGTTCACTACAAGGAAACATTGTGACAGTTATCACAATATTTAGAGACATCCACCACCACCACACCGAACTGATGTGATGTGAAAAAAAAACCAACAACAACAGGAGAACTGTTGAAAACATTAAAACAGATGGTGATACGAGAAGCAGCAGCATCAATAAATGAAACACCGGTGTTTCTACTCCGGGGAGCTCTGAGGATATTAGGAGAAAATTTTAAGCTCAATTCCACTTTACAGTTTGCACCATTCAAATCCAGCTGCTGAGGGTTATATAGCCTATGAAACATTAGTGTGTGTATAAATACACAGCACCTTGCCTCTCTCCTTGAAGTCCTCAGGCCCGTGGCGGTCTTTACTTCCCACTGTCGGCTCGCAACGGCTTGTATTTGTTGACATCCATTTATGTGTGCATAAACAGCATCAAGGTAATTTCTAGTGAGGAGAAGTGGGGCTCAGTTTGTGTATACAGATACTGTGTACTCTGAGTGGCAAAATGAAATTTACCCCTGCAACCTAGAACAAATATAATGAAGGAGGATTCACAGTGGCAGTATGTTTGTAATTGTGACTTTGGATGTTTACCCTATTAAAACTGAACGCTGTGCTAAATCAAATGTTCCTGTGAATAATAAAGCTGGGGACTGATGAAGTGGACACTGCTGAATTAAACAGGCTGTAATTGAGGTGGTGGTGATGGTGGGCTTGAGCTATCACAGTGGAAACAGTACAATGCACAACAGCCCATCTAGATTATTGGCATCTCCCGCTGATTAATTCCAGGTCACAGAATGGTATGAGTAACGCTCCGTACGCACCAGGAAAAAGTTCTTTCATTCTCTATCTCTCTTCATTTCTTTCTCATCCCTTCCTTTCAACCCGCTCCTTTTATTTCTATACTCTCCCTTTCTTTCTGTTCTCTGAATGATTGAGGTGTAGCGGTAGCCCAGCCTGAAAGACATAATTGGATCCTTGAATTCTTTATGGCAACAACATTCCCCTCTGACTCACTACATTTCCACATTACCTCTCAAGGACTCTAAAAGCTTTTGTGGGTATCTGCAGTTTTTTTTTAATTTCCACAATGTTTAAGAATGGATGAATGAATGAATGACTGATTTATTTATTTTTTTAAATGGGACAGTACATATTGATGAACATTAGCGTGTAAATATGTGAGATTATAGCCACGTGGTTTATTTCCATCACAACTGCTGGCATCCCAAGTGTTTTCATCAACGCATTTGCAATCAAATGTATCACTCAAAAGTAATTTTCAATTAGCTGAAGTACACCTCTGTGTACATTTCCAAACAGCACGAACACAAGTCCAGTTAGTGTGAGACTCCCACTGTCCCATTGTGCCGGGTGATTCCATTCATTCTGTCAGTGAAAAATGACTGTCTGTACTCCAACTATAGATATGAGAACATGGATTAGCAGGACTGGAAATGGAAAAAATACTCCTGTCAACCATACAATTGAAGCCCTCTGGTGTAATCAAGAGGTAGTTTCAGATTCTCCCTCTGCTGCTGAAAAAAAAAAAATCATGTTCTCTGAGGAGCCATTTTGTTATTTGGGATCACACCAGGACAATCATGGCTTACTGACCCTCATCTGTTTCCATGGGGACAGAAAAACCATTTCTGCCATTACTGAGATTAGAGTCTTATCTGCTTTTGTTCTATTTTGGAATAGCTGATGCAGACTATCAGGAAGCCCACTGGTGCTATTCCAACAGCTATTATCTCAGCCACAATATCTACCTCTGATATCACTACCTACAGTACACCACTACCGCTAAACTTCCAGAGTTGCTCTGTGAGGCGTGACTTTGTCTGAGAGCTGATGTTTGAAATACCAACAAGCAGCTGTGAGAGCTGCCACTGGGCATATTTATTAAAACGGCTCTGGGCACCACAGAAAAATAAGAAAATTAAAATCATCCAGAAATCACAAAGCAGGAGGTAAATAAACAAATAGCAAACACTCAAATTTGGCAAATTAGCTAGTTTTTTATAAGATATATAAAAAGCTAATAAAGAATAAAAACTGCAGCTTTGCATCTGTTGTGTGGGGAAAGTCCGCATTTCAATTTATCGCTTTTCGTGGGTAGAGAAGTGACCAGAATTACATTTTGGTAAATAGTGTGAATCTACACTACCGCTGAAACCAACACCACAAATCCCTTTCCAAGCCAATTTTCCACATCAGTATGTTTGGCCAATGCATTCCTCTGGTGCAGCTCAGCGCATACGTTCTTTTAATTTAAAGCCACGACCAATAGAATATGAAATGTCTTGACTTCGGGTCCCGCAGGAATGTGGTGTTTTACATCACGGTGCAAAGATGACTCACCCTTTCTGCAGGCTGGAGAGAGAACAAACAATCAGAATGTACTAAAAAGTGGTGAAAATGCACCTGTCATCATGCAAAGGGAATACTGAGACTGAAACAAACTTGAGGTGAAATGTGTTTCACCTCAAGACATGCTCTTCAACAGCAATCAGTCATTTAGATTGATTAGCTGAACAGTTCTCCCTCATAAAGCTTACTCATCAAGATTCAGGCTCCATGTGGCCTCTCTGTGAGGAAGCTCAGTGCTGCCCCACGTTTATTTTCAGTTTTCTTTCCACAGTCCAAAAAACCTGAGTGGAACGTGAACCTGCTCATAAATGTGAATGTGTGTTTATAGCCCTGTGACAGACAGTGGGTGTTGTGTGTACTGGTCCTTTTGAATAGTCTGACCAAAGCACAGCACAAAGATATAAAGACAGATCTATTTTGGTCCCAGAAATATCTATTTGGATATATTGGAAGTGTTAGAAATGGTCTAGACTGCCCTATTTTCTTTCAGTTCCTATTAACTCCTCATATGTATATGTATGAGTTAAGATCCCAAAAGAATATACAAAATAAAATAATATTTTATCTCTGTGTGCTGTGCTCAGTTAAATGATAAAATATGATGTGTATCTTAGTTGTGCCCTCAAAACACAAGTGGGGATAGAAGAAAAAGGTTTTAACAGAGGGGAAAATGAATCTGAACTGCACCTCTGCATGATTTCACTTTGAAAGCCCAATACAATCTGAAGAGACCCAACTGAATGCAAAGTTGCTCTGAGATGAATACAGATACTTGAAAGCTGCTTCAATTCAGTTGTACTTTGATCAGAGCAAAGACTCATCCTCACATTTTTTTTTGGGGGGGTGGGGGGGGGGGGGGGGAGGGTGGGGGTGGGGCAGTCAGGTTTCAGGTGCTCATCAAGTGGCAGGTTTGGAGCCAGACTTTTTCTGGACCTGACCAACACAAAAGCACCAGCTGTGTCATCACAACTGTTGCCATAATAAAGATTTAAAAAATCATGCAGCTCTATTGATGTCGATTATATTGTTTTATTTATGTGCGATGAGCCCAAAATTACAGAATCCTGTAGAACCATTTACAACTTAACTAATGCAACTTAGAGGGATAGTTCAACATTTTGGCAAATTGGCCCATTGCCATAATCCCTATAGTCATAGCAGTAGGTTTGTTACCTTTAATTGTCGGTGTAAGCTATTTTTAGAACCTCCCTGCTCAGAGCTAAGCGGAGGCTCATGGGATGTCTTGTTTCCCTTATCAAACTCATCAAATTCACAATCCAACAACTCCAAAACACTCGGGTGGACAAGTTGTTACCTGCACATTCACCACGCTATGAGATAATAACAGAACATTACTGTTTTCGAGGTAAATTCATGCATGTGCGTTGCCTTCAGGGACAGTTTTTCAGCAAGCAGACTCTGCATTTGCTTCGAAAACATCTCAATCTCGTAACGTTCTGTTATTATCTCATAGCGTGGTGAATGTGCAGGTCACAACTTGTCCACCAGAGCGTTTTGGAGTTGTTGGATTGTGTATTTGATGAGTTTGATGAGGGAAACCAAGAAATCCCATGAGCCTCCGTAGCGTAGCTCTGAACAGCTAGCGGCTCTGCTCCTCCGTTCTAAAAATAGCTTGCACTGACAATTAAAGGTAATGAACCTACTGCTATGACCATAGGGACTATAGCGATGGGCCAATTTGCCAAAATGTTGAACTATCCCTTTAATTAATAGAATTAATGCCATCTTGGTGTTTATTTCTCTCCATGCACAAAACCTCTAATTTACCACTGACTTCTAATAACTGTGACATATAAAACATTTGACTGAGAAAACCCGCTGAGGACAGCGTGCAGCCTCAAAGTCGACCGAGGCTGCTCAAATAAATGTGCTGCACCCTCACATAAAAATCAAAGCAATATAACATAATTAAGACTGCGATCATATTATTTTGTGCCGCTGCAGTAACAGCATGCAGCCCGGTTCTGGCTTTTCACTTCCTCGACAACAAGTGCCGGAAATATCTCATCATTGTTCTCCATTATGTGACTGTGGCAGCCGAAAACAAACGCTTGAGTCACCGAAAAGGGCACGTTGATCAAACGCCTCTGACAGCTAATGATCACCACTTATGGAGATGTGGCATATGCGCAGAAAAGCGCGTGCGCCGTAATTAAGCGTGCTGCGTTGGATGTTGTAGCTGGCCACATGTGCCGCCCTCATTTTCATGGCCCTCTCCTCAATAAAGCAGCTCCTAATGACCTCCTCTTCACTCCGGCTCCTCTCTCTCCTTCCCCCTTTCTGTGTAGACTGAGCTCTCACAATCGCCGAGGGACCTGGGAGAGAGCCTGCGTGCTCCGTGTGATGATCAGTGAGTCTTAGAGAGATCCTGACAGCCAATCATCTGTCTTCTAGTGGCGTCCTGCTTGGCTTCACATTTCAGGAGGGTGCCATTTCTTATATTCCTGCCCGGAGAGCTGTTTCATGTTTAGAACGGACTGGTAGTTTTTCTTTGCCCTGACACGCCGTGGAAAGTGACTCTTATAGATCTTCACTGTGTTTATTAGGGGGAAAATCTGCGGAGCTTTGTTTCCAGCCATCTACGCGCGCTCCAGTGTGCGAACATTTTCAACCCCCCGCTTCCAAAATCAGCGTAGATTAGTTACAGAAGGAGCATTTTCTTCTACTTTTCCCCCCTTCTCCTTCACCAGCCAAAGTGTAAAGAGGAAAGTTTCCCATTAAAAATGTTCCCAGACCCGGCTCTGTTAGTGTGGAGAAAATACATTAGGGGAGTTAATGTGATTTTGGCTGAGCAGATTAGAAATGTCTTTCATGGTCACATTCCAATATTAGTACAGAGCTAAGCCTCAATATGTGTTTCTTTTGTGCTTAACCTCATAATGTCAAGAGACCCATAGTCACTTCTGGCATGATATTCTCTTCTGCTGCCAGCGAACTTAGCCGCTCCACTCGTCTAAAGCCATGTGGAAGAGGAGGGGTTAGGGGAATAACATGTGGCAGAGGAGGAACATGAGTGTGGAAATGGACACTCGATAGATATTTTGAGCCACCAGCTTTTGGAACAGCAGGAGAAATGCTCGCTGACACACTCCAGACTAGTCGAGCACATGCTGCGAAAAAACCCCACAAGTGACGGGGCGGCGGCGGCGAGGAGCCAAGACGAACAAACAAACAGAGCAAGAGTCGATGGCCCTCGCCGATGATCTGTCCTAACAGACTGAGAGTCCTGGCCGTCAGCGGGAGCCAAATCCTCCCGAGTAAACAAGAGCAGTGACTGATCCACATTCAATTTAAATGACCTCCAATGCCGCCGCCGCGTCTCACCGAGGGAATTCGAATGCCTCAATCACACCCGCACTCTCTCCCTAACTCAATCCAAGAGGGATTAAGCAACCAAATCAATTAGAAGCTGTGGCTAAGAAGCAGAAGTCTCCTGCTATCTCTTCCTCCCTCTCACTTATTTCCTCTCTCTGCGTGTGCAGCCAAAAACAAAAGGTGCTTAAGTACATTATATATAGCAGCAGTTGTTCCTGGCTTGTAATTATAATTAATAACAGTTGGATAATTGGAAGCACTTCCCTGCTATATACTGAACCTCTTTTCACATAGTGCCATGGAGTCCATGTGACTCAGACGCAGAGGTTTGTTTAATTCTATTAAAAGAAACACATTCAGCTACTACTTAGACAGTGTGGCAGAGATTCAACAGAGGCTGTTCAAATCTCTTTTTGTGTCTAATCCCTGACTTTTCTACCCTTTCTCTTTCCCCTCCCGTTTTCCCTCTGTGAGTCTTTCTCTGTCTTGACTAAATCTTTGTGTGTATGCAGAGTCTGTTCTCGCCTCTCCTCACACCTTTTCTCCCTCCCTCTCTCTCTCTCCATCCTCCCTGTTCACCACATCGCTCTGGCCCTGGGAAGAATGCACAAGTTCTGAGGGAAACAAGTGCGTGCCGGCAGCAGGATGAGAGGACCAGGGCTGTTGCTGAGTGAATACTCCGTTTCCCTCTCTCATAGTCGCGCCCTCATCTCTCTCTCTCTCTCTGTCTCTCTCCCTCCGTCTGTCTGTCTGTCTCCTCCTAGTCGAAGAGAATCAAAGGAGATCAGCTCCTTACAGCCCTGTCTTAGAGGGGTTTGACTACAGAGGAAGGAGAGTGAGGAAGTGGGGTGGGGGGCATACTCATCTGATAGAAGTAACTGAGAGGGCAACGCAGACAACACTGGATGAATGTAATGGAAATATATTTTGTCTCGTTCTTAACAATAAGAAACCCAACCTGATGGAGTTTAAATTCTAGAGAAAGTGTTCTACAGTAGATCTTCATTGAGGATGTATGAGATTTAGTTGCAGTGAAATATTTAAGTCTCCATGGTTTTTCCCGCTGCACTATTTCGTGAAATGTGAATATTGTAGATGTCTAGGTTAGGATGGTTGGTACCTTTGAACAAAGTTTGGCAGCACAGCCAAACTTGGTAGCGGGGAGCAGGGATGAAGAGGTCAGAGAGAAGTTTTCTTGCCTACTGACGTCAGTTTCTCATCCTCGTGATCAGATGTATAGCGAGATGAGACGACGGAACGACACGGGTTAAACATAGACTGTAAAAAGAATGGACGTAGCGTCCGTGACGTCACCTATTGGTTTTGGGGAGTCGTTTTTGTGACTCAAATATGGCGGCCTGGACAGCGCCATGTTGGATTGGCCGGCCGAGAACCCGCCCACTGGCCTCGAAGCAGCTGTCCACGGAGCTGCTCGGACCTGTCACTCAACGTTTCCGCGCCCTTATTGGCCAGGGTTTTAACCTAATAACAGTAAAACGGTAGAGTTAAAAAAAAATTCACCCCCCTCAGAGTGTGTGCGGGGGTAGAAACTATCGATTGAGAAAAAAAAACGTTCTGACACCAGGCTTTTAACATGTTTACTGAGGATGTAAAATCGGCGATTTTAACATGGGGGTCTATGGGGAATGCTCCCTTCTGACACCAGCCCCCAGAGGAATCCGGGGGGATTGCAGTTTTTTGAACGCGGAAGTGAGCTTCACTTCTCAGACCCACAACTGCCCCCTTGGGGTTAAACTGTTTCTGCGTCGACAGTCTGCAGCCACTCCACCAGCTCTGTGAGGATTAGTCGTTCCTTTGAGCCGCATGCTAACGTCAGCATGCTAACATATTGAGGTTAAGCAGGTTGATTCCTGAGCATGTTCAACCTCTAAGATTAGCATGTTAGCATGTGAACATTTGCTAATTAGCACTCAACTCAAAATACAGGGTAATTGCAGTGTCATTAGTTTTTTATGATTATCAATCACCTAGAACAAGTTTCCCAGACAGGGCTTAAATTATTCCAAGAGTAGGCTTCAATCTAGTTAATCAGGGCTTTAATAAATGGCTTTCTGAGACACAGACTAATTACAGACTACGGAGCCTTGAACTAAAGTAAACAAGATTAATTAAAATCCACATGTGCTGTGAATGATGAGGAGATTGGATAAGTGAAAATTCAGGGTATCAGTGAAGTCACTTAGAATCATCATCAGTGTTCTATAATGGACACCTGTACCACTGTGATCTATACGGGTCCATGCCTATGTTCCCACAGCCTTATGTTCCCACAGCCCTATGTTCCCACAGTTCTAAGATTTTTCTCAAAATTAGGCACTGTGTTCCCACTGGACTCTCTCTACCTATCTGGACTCTATCTATCTGGCCTGTCTAGCCTCTAGGGGTGTAACGGTACATGTATTCGTATTGAACCGATTCGGTACGGGGTGTTCGGTTCGGCACAGCGCTGAGAACGAGTGCGTTTCGGTACAGAAGTTGTGTGTGTTTACAGTCCGCCTGCAGCTACACGTGCAGCCTGTTTACGTCGTGGCTATCGCTAATGCTACCGCTAGCGAGAAAACAGAGGCTTGAAGACCCTCCTGCTTGTAGGAGTGGAGGTGGAGGTGGGGGCTGTGGCTCCTATCTCCTCTCTGTCTGTCTGTCTGTCTGTCTGTCTGTCCGTCCGTCTATCTCTCTCTGTGTCTGTGTTGCGCACGGGCTCCAGCACCTGTGGATCTGCTGCAGATGCGCCAGGAGCAGGCGCACGTCGCTGCTGTGTTGACACTACGCACTGTGCCGATCGTGATGATCCGCGTTATTCATTCATTTATTTATTTGCGGCCGAACGGTTGCATCGTCAGGCAGCCGTTGTGGCATTTACCCACATTGCCCTGTGATCAGTCCGTCACTTGCATGTAAAAAAAAAAAAAAAAAGTTGTGTTGAGAAGTTCTTTTTTAAATCATATTTTATGTTTTGTTTATTTGTGAATATTTTATTCATTGTAAGGCTTATTTTATACGTTTTGTTAATTTGAGAATAATTTGTTGAACTTATTAGGCAGCACTTTACAACAGTATTATATATTTTTTCATATTATAATGGTTCAGTTTAGCTGAATAAGTTTATTTGTATCAGGGACAGAATGTACCTATAACATAACATTAGTAGGTGAGTAAAATAATTACATTTGACTAAAACATGTAAATTTGGTTTAGAAAAATTCCTAATAAACAACAAGCAAATTTATGTTTTGCATTTGGTTCTCTTATTGTACCGAAAATGAACCGAACCGAGACCTCAAAACCGAGGTACGTACCGAACCGTGACTTTTGTGTATCGTTACACCCCTACTAGCCTCTACCGAGTCTTTTTTACTAAACTTAACCAACTCCTTTCTTCATTGCCTAAACCCAACCAATGGTGGGACCAAAGGGCTGTGGGAACATAGGGCCTAACAAAAGTTAGAAATGTGGGAACTTAAGGCTGTGGGAACATAGGAATGACCCCATCTAATACAATAGTTGTTGAGATATTTTGGACTGGACTAAAGCTGTGGACCAATCAAGAGGCTGAAAACATTTACCTGTTCAATGCTAAGGTTTGATCATGGAGGTCCAAGCACACCCAGTAACAGGGTGAAGAAAGGGGCGTGGTTTTGGTCTGATTACACACATTATGTACGGTATATAGACAAATGATGAATAATTTGGTAATTCACTGTGTTTATTGCAAAAGCCTCACAGTTTTCATGAAATATGGAATGAGTCAAATATGTAAAACTGATTTTTCTTTGGGTGTGATTGCGCGCACACACATAAACACACACCGACTTGTGGGCTTGTCTGCATTCGGGCGCCCGCGACGCCTCCGCATTTGTTTGAAGGCTATGTTTACTCTCTTTGTCGCCACTTCTGTGTCCATCTGTCTGTCCATCTGTCTGAATGAGTAATCAATACTCTCTTCATTAGACAAATGGAAGGAGATGGGAGGAAGTTACATTGGGAAGCCAATCAGATAGCGTAAGTGGGAGGGAAGGACATTTCAGATCCAAATCAGCTGCAATGAATCACAAGGGCACAGCTGATTCATAGGGCACGGCTTGATTTAGGGCTGGATAGGCGTGATTCAGCAGCAAACTGGCTGCACTAAATTGCACCTCGGTTGTAGAATGAGCCATGCTTGTGCTTTTGACATTTACTAATGACTTCAAACTTCAGCGTTATTTACCCATTAACTTGAGTATCTGCCACACGTGTACATATGTTCTTAGTCGAAATATATTTAAATGAGGACTATGTACTGACTTAAAAAAGAGCAACACATCGTCCTCTTAAAAATAACACAAAATTCAAAAACACTTTCTCAGCGTCAGACCCTTTCGTTGGCTCTTAATTATGGAATATTGTAGACCTTGCAGTTCTCCACCTGTCCACCAGATGACCTCAGACTCCCCTCTGTCAGTTTCACTTCCTGCTCCTCCCCCTTCACCTGTCGCTCATTGTCCAAATTATCAATCAGTATGTTAACATAACAGTTAAAAAAAAAAAAAAAAAAGATTGCCTTAATCCAACTATAACTGGACAACTGAAGTGTAAAGGCGTTAGTTCAACTAATACTGGACTTCTCTAATACTGGACTTCTCCAAATCAGACTAAAACACCCAGATAATGCGATTGGAAACCGCTTTTCCTCTGCATGTGTACGCCTTAATCTGACTGAAACTGGACAATCATGTGCACGCTCCACAACAGTAGCGACGGCACAAAGTATAGCATAAACCGGCCTGAACCTGGCCCCCCCAAAAAAGTGTCAGTGCATTTAATACAGTGCAACCAGCGAGAAGATGTGTTTTATATAAAGAATGGAAGCCCGTGGACCGACCCGACCTGAGTCAATTTTGGGCCCTTACCGGACCGGCACGTCTGGACAGGAACTCTAGTTGAGAAACTGAAGTTATATATATCCAGTTTTTTACGAGGTGACAAAAAAGTCGACCCAAAAGAGGTCCACATTAAACTGCTGAAACGACACATTGCCATCTATGTTGAGGAGGCGGACACCGTCAATTATTCGATTTTCCCTGTTGCATGTAAACTGGGACAAGGACAGAACTCAGAGGAGACGCTCAACTCGAGCTATGAGCATAGCTCGACTTAGCTGTGCATGTAAACGTACTGAATGTGATTCACTGTCATTGAGGTCAGAGCCTTCAACCAGAGCAGGGCTGGCTGTGTCTCACTGTTCACAGACCTGATGCTAAGCTAAGCTAACAGGCTGCTAGCTGTACAGATATGAATGTTGCATCCTTCTACTCATCTAACACTTAGCACAAAGACAATTAACTGTACGTATTATATATCATCACCCTGTTTGTGGGCAACTAAGGCATTCTGCTGCTTTAGTAAAACATGGTCTCTATGACCTGTCATTCACACTGTAGCTTACATGATTAACACTAACTATGCTGTGTAACTGATATTACTTATTCAGTTTTCTTTGTCAGTTGTTAGACTAACAACTCAGTGCCCCTGTTGTAAAAGAAGGGCTATGGATTTTTATGTAAATCTTAATACTATACCAACACACCATATTTACATAGAAAGAGTCTCTAATCATTCCCCCTCTCCCTGAGGCAATGCCTTTGTAGTTCAACTACACTGTAAAAAATGGGGGCGAAAAAACCCACAGTTTCCCTTTTGTGCAAAAATGCATTCAAAAGTTCAGCAGTGTGAACCTGGGTAGATTTGTCTTGCTTGACAGCTGAATATGAGTTTATTGCTGATGCTGTGTCCAAGCATCAAAGCTACACACAGCTGCCATGACTCAACTAAGAGGAAAGTGAGAGTGGGAATTTTGTTTTGAAAGAAACACGGCCAGTTTGGAAGATGCATGCGATTTGGCTGAAGATGCATATTGCATTGAGCACAAGCTGCGTTTTGTCATTCAAGTTTTACAGTGTAGTCTTGTTAGGGAGAGCCTGCTTCATGGACAGTACACAGTATATGGACAAGAGGATTGATTACAGTGAGCAGTAACTGAGTTATGTATGAAGTGAGGGAGTAAGAAACAGAGGCGTGTGAGCCCATTCTTTCTCACAGCATATGAGATGAGTTCCACCCTCCCAGCTCCTCCGTTTCCTTGTGTCCTCTTCATTTAAATGCTGAGAGGTCAGTGGATGTTACGGAGAAGGAGGGGATCACAGCACATGAAATACCAGAGGAGGTGAACCCAAGCCCTCGTTGGGGAATTTATACACGGAGTATGAAAAATGGCTGCCCCGCAGCGGACATCACTTGTTCCCACTGCAGTCTCTGTGGCTTACTGAAGCGCTTCATCCTGAACTGTTCCATTTTCAAAGTCCCTGCCTGGTTCCATATTCATAACCATTCCTGTATGAATGTCCAATTCTATTTCAGCCATAGACAAATCACCTGCTTGGACCCAGAATGCTAACCCCGTTTTCTCTGCATTGATTGATCTGTCTCCTATCTCCCCGCAGCAGCTTTATTTCAAATCTGAAAGCAAACATTAGCAGCCCGAACATTACCCTTCTCCCTTATATTCTATCTCTTTCTCTCTCTCCACATTATGTCTCCTTCTCTCTCTCTCTCCCCCTCTCTCTCTCTCTCTCTCTTGCTATCGCATCCAGGAATCATCCGTCAACGCAATGAGGGAATAATAAGAGCTCTCCCTCGCTAGGTCGAAGTGACTGCTGTACCTTCCATTACGATTGAGACATGAGTGATTGCCTTGGAGATGGAAGGCAGGGAATATGAATGAACTGATCTTAGTTAGGGAGAGAGAGGGTGGTGCTGGTGTTACTGGTGTTACTGGGAGCTACGCCTTAGCTTACGACTGGGAACAGTGGGATTTCCTCACTTTCTCGTGCGCTATACCTCCAACAAACCTGAGAGAGCGGTTTTGATAGAAGATGGCGTTCCTTCTTCTCTAATACACACTGGCTTTATCATCCAAAGAGAGAGAGGTGGGGGGGGGGGGGGGGGGGGGGGGGGGGGGGGTGACTTCAATGAAATGTGCCTGTTCTGTTTTCTTCTCTCCCTTGGATGTCATCAAAGCTCTTTTCCAAGGGCCCCTTGAAAAACAAATGGTCCCCCTCTTGAAAGCATACAGCAGTGGAGCGTTGGTGATGGAAAATAAAGAAATGTCCACATGATTTATGTGCCATATGATTTTCAGTACAATTGCACAGAGAACAAAAGAAAAAATGACTTGTGCTTCAGCATTGTGTTGTACGTTGCTTTGATAAGCAGCCGTTCTCTCGGCAAATGAAAGAAATGTGTCATCTTTTTTTTTTCTTCAAAAAATTCTCCGAGCTTTTATCACTTTGTTTGTCCCCCTGTGCCTGCTTTTGTTTCACCCACTCCGCCTCTGAAGTAGTTTCGAGGGGCAGAGGGCTTCATTGTATCTTTTCGGTGTCTGTCTTTTTCTCTCCTTTTCTCTCGTTGTCATTCTGCTTATTCAAAATCTGGAGCCTGGCCTTTGTCTCTGTTCCCACACAAAAAGTTGGTGTTACCAAGATGAGGCATCTTTCTTCCTCCCAGTCTGCCCACATGGCGGAAAAGTGGAGTCATGTTTGGGTGGTTTTGCATATTCTACAGCTTTTCCTAGGCTTGAACCTCAATACTGACATGTGTCACTTAAGTCATTAAAGAGGTACGTCCGGTATATTTTATTGACATTGACATAAATAGATTCATGAGAGGTCTGGGTATTGCTACTGAGTTACTGATTTTGATTGATTTCCAATTTGATTCGATCCGATTCGATTCAATTCGTTATTGATTAACTTAGAGGTATTTCAGTTTTTAATACCAGTTTTGATTGGTTATGAAAGAGTTTTTCACAAAGCTAAAGTATAAAATGTACAAAGATCAAACTCTGTAACCTGTTTACATTAGAAACTGACCCAAAACAAATTACTGTACATTAATGCACATTTATTTAACATGCCCCGCTCCAGAAGTTAACAGCGCAGCTCTTTGGTACAGTCATGGCTGATAGTTCAAGTACTGCAGTCAATGTGTAAATTTCAGCAGCTACACAACAACAAAATGTAAACAGCAGTGCACTGCTCTGTGATTGGTTAGTCTTGCACTATTGCTAAAGTGCATACATTAAAAGATTGATCTAAGGATTGTAGGAGAATGAGAATGACAGGGTCCAGGAGGCATATCACATCATGTCCCTGGTTGGGCGCCAATGGGAGTGTGAGAGCCAGGTCACCAAGATTTGAGCCAGGTCATCATCATAATAATAATGCATTTTATTTTTAGGCGCCTTTCAGGACTGTCAAGGTCACCTTACAATAAAAACAATTAAAAGTACAAATAGTAAAACAATGAAACAAGCAATAAAACAACAATAATAATGAATAACAATAAAACAATACGGCAACAGTGAACATTGACAATGAAATTACAATATGTTGGGGGGGTAGGCCAGTCTGAACAGGTGTGTTTTGAGATGTGATTTGAAGGTTGACAGTGTTGTTAAAGTTCGGATGTGCTGTGGGAGTGTGTTCCAGAGCCGAGGGGCAGTGCAGCTAGAATATCTTAGTTCCATTGTGGCTGAGTGGGCAGAAGGGTGAAGAGGAGTGAAGCAGAAGATGTCCTGAGTGTACGGGAAGGTGTGTAGGTACAGAGTAGTTTGGTGAGGTATGGAGGTGCAAGTGTTATGGAGGACCTTAAAGGGATAGTAGCATTTTTTTTAAAGTGGGGTTGTATGATCTACAAATAGCCCCTAAGTACTTTAATTGCAGTAGCAGACTCTCTGCACTCCTCCCGTTAGCAATGCCAGCCCATAGCCCTGCCCAGAGATTTACAACATACAGTGTTGTGAATGGACCCAAAGAAACGGCCTATTTTCACGGCCTAAAAGAGGTTTTACCTAGAAAAAAAATACACAGTTCCAGGTAAAACCTCTTTTAGGCCGCGAAAATAGGCCGTTTCTTTGGGTCTGTTCACAACACTGTATGTTGTAAATCTCTGGGCAGGGCTATGGGCTGGCCTTGCTAACGGGAGGAGTGCAGAGAGTCTTCTACTGAAATCAAAGTACTTAGGGGCTATTTGGAGATCCCACTTTTAAAAAAATGATACTATCCCTTTAAATGTGAGGAGCAGGATCTTGTAGTCGATGCAGAGATGGACCGGAAGCCAATGAAGCTGTTTGAGGACAGGAGTGCTGTTAGGGGAGAGATATGGGCGAAGGCGATTGATATTGCGAAGATGAAAGTATGCAGGCCGGGTGATGTTATTGATATGGGCAGTGAAGGAGAGGGTGCTATCCAGGATGACGCCTAGACTCTTGACCTGAGGGGAGGGATAGACGGTGGTGTTATCAATGACTAGTGGGAAACTGTTAGATTTAGATAATGTGGATTTAGTGCCAAGCAAAAGGATTTCTGTTTTATTTCCGTTGAGTTTGAGAAAGTTGTGAGAAAACCAGGTTTTGACATCTTGCAGACAGTCCATGAGGAGGGTGGAGGAAGTGAGAAGCCAGGATCACAGGAGAGATAGAGCTCGGTGTCGTCTGCATAGCAATGGAAGTTGATTCCTGAAGATATTGTTGAGGGGGGGGGAGTAGGTAGATAATGAAGAAGGAGGGGGCCAAGGACAGAGCCCTGTGGCACACCACAAGTGACTGGGGAAGGTTGGGATTGATAGTTCTTCAGCTGTACAGACAAAGGAGGTGAACCAGGAAAGAGTGGTGTGAGTTAGTCCAATGGAGATTAGGCGGTTGAGGAAGATGCTATGGGAGATTGTGTCGAAAGCTGCGGTGAGGTCAAGGAGGATGAGTATGGTGAGATGTCCGGAATCTGCTGCCATGAGAAGGTCGTTGGTGATTTTTGCCAGAGCTGTTTCAGTGCTGTGATGAGGACGGAAACCAGGTTGAAACTTGGGTGAGGTGATTATGGACCTGTGTAGCAACCACTTTCTCCAGGATTTTTGAAGGGAAGGTTTGATATTGGTCTGAAGTTATTAAGGTCATTGGGGTCCAAGCCAGGTTTTTTGAGTATGGTAGTGATTATTGCTGTTTTGAGGGGAGCTGGAATGGAGCCAGAGGAGAAGGAGGAGTGTATGATATCAGTAATGAGTGGGAAAAGAGAAGGGAGACAGAGTTTAACCAGGTTTGTACAGTAGGCAGAGGGTCGAGACTACAGGTGGAGGACTTGGATTTCTGTATGAGGGAGGATATTTCTGTGGTGTTGGGAGATTAAAATTAGAGAGTGAGGATATGAGAGGTGGAGCGCAGGAATAAGTCAGCAAGTCAAATTTATTTATCTAGCACATTTCATACGGCAAGCGTAAACTCAATATGCTTCAAAGATTAAAACAAAGATACATTGTATAACATAAAATAGCATATAGGATAAGAAAATATTACATGTATAAAAACATTTAGGACATTATAAAAACACGCAAGAATTTATTATTATCATCATTTAAAAAAGGGAGATAATAATAATAACAATTCAACAAAAAGCAAACAAGACAGAAAAAAACACACGCTTTAAAAGCTTGCAAAAAAGACATTTTTTTAGTTTGCTTTTAAAAGAAGACACTGTTGTAGCAGACCGTCATTGCAGTCTGTGCTTTTGCATGGAGGAGGTAGTTGATCATGAATTTTGCCAGTGAATAAGTCCATAAATTTATTGCAGAGGGTAGTAGAGTACATGTGAGAGGCAAGAGTGTCAGGGGGCATAACATATTGTTGAGTGTGGTGAACAGAGTGCATGTGTTTCCTTCAGCAGTTCCAATAACAGAGGTATAGTAGTCCGTTTTGGCCTCGGCAATGGCATTGGTATCTTTTTATTTCAGCAGGTGATTATGCTACATGTTATTGTGAATAGTGAGACCGTTTTTTCTTGAGAGGCGTTCCAGGCGGCATCCTTCAGTTTTGAGTCCATGGAGTTCCGGGGTGTACCAGGGGGCAGAGCGTGTGAAGGTGACAGACCGTGTTTTTAATAGTGCCAGTGTATCCAGGAAGTTGTTGAGTTCATAGTTATAGTGAGATATCAGATCCTCGGGTGTGGTTAAGTGGTCGGTGCTTGGGAGAGAATTTATAGCGGCTGAGAGAGTTGGTGGATTGATGTTTTGATGTTTCTGAATGTAATGCAGCGGGGTGCTTTAATTTTGAATAATGGTAAGTTAACAGTAAATGATACAAGTGATCTGACAGGGGGGGAATCTGATATGATGTGGTTCAGTGGTGATACTCCAGTGCAGCAGATGAGATCCAGAATAGGTCATCTTGAGTGGGTGGGAGTGTTGATAAACTGATGTAGACCAAAGCTGTCCAGGCAGGAATGTAAAGTCTTTTGTTAGAGAACTGTCTATGTTGTCCATGTGAATATTAACCCCTACGCCCGAAGGCACGAGCTTGACAGGAGTAGACAAAGCCGTGTTGGGTACACAGGTTGAGTGCAGCATAGTCACTGGGCTGCTGACACGTCTCAGTCAAGCAGAAAAAGTCAAATTTAAGTTCATGACCTGTACTGGTGCCGAACAATTTAAGAACAACAACAGGAAAGCCAGTATATTGGGAAATAGTGAAATACACCACACACACACACACAGTGCTGAGCAGCCAACTCACTTAGCCAAAGTACAAGATACGTGAAATTGAGCTGTCCTCCCCCTTTGCCAAAAGTTCTGGTAAACAGGATGAAGCCTGTACACCCAACAAACACACAGCCTGGTTTTGGTATAAAAAGGCATGTCATGATCTGTAATGTTGGACTACATTGGTGGTAGGGCCGTTGAATAAAGAGATTCTCCATCTGACACCTGTGTCTCGGCCAACTGATTCCTCTTTTGATCCACCTCTTTCTGCCACAACAGGAGTTTATGAATTTAAAGCAGAAGTCAGCGGAATGTTTGTCTTAATATTTAAGTCTTAAATAGTTATATCTTCTGACAGCAATCACTTATATAGAGTGTTTGGTCTGAAATACGGGTCTGTCAGTCACTCTGCTCTGCTGTAAGCCGAGGAGAAAACTTTCCTTGTATCCTACAACCTTTATCCAATGAGGAGAGAAAACGGCATAAAGGGGCGGTCCTCTCTGTGTGTGCAGCCAAGGGATGCATGTGAATGTGGTGACGTAGGGACGAGGGCGGGGGGGACTGCTAACTCCATCGGCTGACATAAGTTAGCCAAAACCACCGGATCGCTTACTTCTGCTTTAAATTGGATCTTTCAAATGAAGACTGATATGAATCGGAAAGTCAATTTTTTAAACCCAGCCTTTCTCTTGTCATGTATATCAAAGTTCACTAAGTTACAAAATGATATCTGGTATCAAGTGTTCAAGCCTCTCACCTTCCCGTGGAGAACACACACACGGGAGCTCGGCGGTGTCCGTTTAAACGTGCGTGTTTAAGACCGCAGATCTGCAGTGCATCTGTCTCACATTAATAATTTGTGTGAGGCAACTGTATGCCAAACTGTACAGTATGTGTCTGCGAGTACGCGTTTGTCTGCGTGTGTGATCTCTCTCCACGCAACCATCTGGCCCGAGTCTGAAACACTTAGGTATCACACAGTCGGCCCTGCCAGGTGTCAGGGTGTCCAGGCGCCCAGGTGGTGGTGGTGGGGGCGGGGGGGGGGGGACCTCTGCCCGTCTGGATCTGTGGCGTCGGATGCTTGAAGCAATATTTCACTTTGATATCAAGGTTTTATATTTTTATGTTACGTTAACCTTGATGTGACTAAATGAACAGTCGACCTTTGGCATGAGCAAGATGTGCGAGGGTTTTCTTTCAAATTAATAAGCTCACATGTGCGAGGTTGCGTACAACACCATACTGCTAATAGCTCCGTCTTTGATGTGTAGGCTGAGCATCTGCTTTTGGTTTATATTTTTGACCTGTAAAAGAAAAAGAAAAACAGTCAGTTTTGAAGTTAGTTTCATTCCAGCTATGTCACTGTCTTGTAATAGCAGACAGGAGGCGGGACACAATAACAAGTGCTGCGGTTTACAATTGCTGAAGCTATAGGATCATCACAGCTCTGGGCCCTCTCAGTCACCGGGACGCCTCCATCCGTCTTTCATTTTATCAATGCTGCTGAAATGTACTGTACGGTGGAGATGATGAAATACCAGTCGTTCGTAGTGGAGGTCTGACAGAGTCTCTACCCGAACACAATGATTTCCTGTCAGCGAGCAAGCGGGAATTAATCCTTAAGTTAAGGATCAATTCCTCTTTTATGACAAAAACAACCAAGCGTGATATGCAATTTTCTCCCACAGATTTCCACAGAGTTTAAAAGACGAAGGTTATAAAAAGCACATGTATTTTACCACCATCAAATCACCGGTGAAGTCTACGGTACTGTCTGTCTGGGTTTAATTTTTTTCTACTCCCTGTACAGACAGTGGTTTATTAGATGAAACATGGCACAGAAAGCTCTAGTGGGATTTGGTCAGAGGTTAATGGGGTTGCATGTGCTTTTGCAGACGGGGGAACAGAGATGATAGACTCTGAGAATGGCTGCGACAGAGGGAAGAAACATCCAAAGTGAGAAGGATCTGCAGCCCAGTGGGTGGACTGTAACGGAACAGTTGCTATTCACAGTCGAATATGCTCGGGATCATCCGTGCTTCAAAAATACAGCTCGAAAAACACTATAAATAAGCTCAAATCGAGATGAAGTGCTTTCGAATAGAAACACTCACCCAAGAGGACATCCTGCGCGTTATGTATATGTTCTTCAAGTGGCGTATTTTAAAGCTGCGGCCGTGTGAGAGTGATGGATCTCATCCCAGAGCAGCAGTTTCTCACGGTGAGGCCGCTGATTGATGCAGTGTTACGGTAGCAGCGCCTCTCTGGCGATTGTCTATTCAAGCTCTGAGGTATATGGTTAAAAAAAAACATAGGTACCCTGCAGTGCAGTGAGTGTGCTCTCTGTCTCTTTGTCACTCTCTCTCTCTCCCTCCCTTCAGATGCATGTAGGTGTTAGTACTACAGTCCGTGTGTCAAGATAACCAAGCCTGACAGGTGCTTCTCCTCATTATTCAAATAGATTCTCAGCAGTGTGAGAGGGAGGCGATAGAAGAAGTGGCCTTGTGTGTCCTACTCTATAAGTCGCCGTGTATATGCTATATAGCCATATATAGTCTGTCCCCCCCCACCCTGGGCATTGATGGTTACATTACAGTGACATTTACAGTGAAATATCACCCTCTTATCATCAGTATACCATCACATTTTTCCCCATAAGCCGGACTTATTGATCTAAATATCACATCCATCCTGCTTAGCACCAAAGCTGCGGACCTCACACGCAACAGCTCCCAAACAACAGGAGATAAATGAGTGTCCATTAAGGAGGTTAGCCGGGCCTGTTTGAGGACCCAACCTGGCCAAATTGGACTCTAATAGATGTCCTTGATAGTGTAATCACTTTGACCCGCTAACGGCCTCTTTAGTGACTGGCCAGCCAGACAGGCAGCTGGGATTTGAGGTAAAATCAGTACAATTAGGATCAATCAGCATCACAGTGCGTATGAGTGCTTTTTCTTTTTTGTTTTAGTGTGTGAGTGGGAGAGAAAACACACGTGACCTTCAGTGAAGAGGTGGTAAACCATGATACAGCATTATTAGGACCCTCATGGATTATTGATAACAGCGTAGCAGGTGGTGGCCGCTGGCAGCAGGCTTGTTGAAATGTATTGTTTGGGCTTAACAGTAAGGGGAAAACGATACACATCCACACACATTAATCAGATGGCATTAGCATTCACACCTTCAGTTGGGACTATCAGCATGCAGCAGCCATATAGGTGTGTCAGGATTTTTTGTTGCAATGAGAATCAAAGGAATTATTTGATATTTCGGGCAATACCTTATTCCTTCCAGCCAGAACGTGCAGTCCCACTGCAGTAGCACCGCTCCACGTGTGATCAGGGCTCATGGGGCTTTTTTTTTTTTTTGAACATTGTCTTTATTTGATTTTTTTCCCCATATTAAAGACAAGTATTTGAGTATTGTGAACATGTTTTTCAACACAAGCCCTCCTCCTGCTCCCTCACCCATTTCCCATTACTGGTTTAAAGTATATCTACAGAAATATACTTGAATACAAATTAAAGTACAATAAGATCATAACATAAGGTGAATTCCAATTCCTATCTTAACCCTCAATCTTAACCCTCAAGCTCAGCCCTGAATCTTAGTAGCCCTCAAAACCAAGTGTTATGGGCAATTTTGTGGCTTAGAAACGGAACACCCCTTAAATGGAGATTTTAGCCTGGTCGTCTTATAACATTATCAGCGAAAACATTTTACGTATAGGCTATATCTTGATAAAACAACTTAACAACTACATTACCACCGAGAAAAATGAAAATTTTGTAACTAAATGATAGCAACATGGATTGTCCACACTGGCCGGCTATTGACAAAAGATTATAAAATAAAAAATAAATGTTATGCGACAATGAGGTAAATAATCATAAAATGGGCCTAAACTAAGATAATACAATGGTTTTCGTATCGTCTCTATTAACAAAGAAAATACTTACATTTGTAGCTCGTTTTCTTTGAAGCTTTTGGCACCATCTTTGTTTGGTGAAAATACGCAATGCATTCTGGGTAGCCCTTATTCCCAAGGGTGGTGTCGGAGAATCTCAATATTTGAGGGCTATACAGCCCTTAAATTTGTCCCTCAATTAAACATTCTGAGAAACGGGACAGCAGTAGCACTTCGGGGCAGTGCACATTTTTGAGATTGAGGATTAAGATTGAAGGTTAAAATAGGAATTGGAATTCACCCATAAAATAGGCAAAAATAAATAAAACAACACAATAAATACAACAATAAATAAAAGAAAACCAGTGAAGAAAAAAAAACATAGATAAATTGATGAAATTGAAGGAAAAGTCAATTAAAATATAAATAGTTAGATTTCTCTAGTTTTGGTGTGACCCTTCAATCAACTATGTCAGCTGTGTTCAAATGCTCTGTCAGATTAGCCCATATTGTGCTGGGTGGATTTGATTGTTTCAATTGTTGCATGTCTGATTTTCAAACAATTAAACAGCATGTGTGGTGACTCTGCTACCTGCCTCCTGCGTCAGAGAGACAGCGCTGTCACACCGCTCTGCTGGATTTACTCCCGTCACAGACCTGCCCCGAGCTGTGAGAGCGCAGCCCGAGCGATGCAGGCGTCAGCGGAGAGGAGGCAGACGAGGGCGGGCGAGGCAGCACCTCAGACCCCCCCACCCCCCACCCCCCTCCGCCTCCCTGCAAGACTCTGCAACGTGAGGTCACTGAGAAGTAAAATTGAGGAACTCCGCATCAGCGCCACAGCATGTTTTTCAGGATCGCGAATCGGGAGTGTCATGTTGCTCACGGAGACATGGCTCCACATGGATGGACCCTGCTCCCCCCGGTTTGAGGTTAACGGTTTCTCCCTCATCCGTGCAGACGGGAATAAACTGTTGGCGAAGGACAGGGGGGTGGATAGAGGTGTCTGTGTGTTTGTGAGTAACAACTGATGCAAAAAAATACACAGTTAGAGAAACTGCCTGCAACCGCTGGCGCTGAACCTCTTTGTGTGAGTACGAGACAGTTTCACCTCCAGAGGGACTTCGGGAACATCATGATCCGCGCGGCCCACCCAGGGTGAATGTGGAGGAAGCTGCAGTCTGCATACACCATGTACCAGCAGCTACAGTCTACACCTGGGCTCCCTGTTTTCATTCTGGGTGACCTTCACCACTGCAACCTCAAGATATTTCTCCTCTTTGGTTTTCATCAGCATGTTGAGTGTAAAACACAAGCTCTTAACCAAATGACATGCTCTGCTAAAAATAATTGTGCAGTTAATCCCAGACCACCTCTTGCAAAAAAAAACACAGGTTAAAACAGCAACTGGCAGGTCAGACGATACCATAGCGACAATGAAAGGATGTGCACTGACTGGAATAGATTTCATGATACACATGTAGATGAGGCTGCTGAGTCAGTAACCGGTTATATAAACTTCTGTGTGAAAGGATTGGATCAAAGGAAAGTGTGACCAGGTGCAGCTGAAAACTGACACAAAAAGAACTCAATCAGTTGTTAAGCAAGGCAAAGGCACTGCATGAGGACATGGCAGAACAGAACTTCACTACAAACACAACAGTGGGATTATGTGGGAGCCAAAATAAACACTTTGTACACACTACTTCATAATATAGAGTATTATAGGCTGGTTCTGGACTGACACAAGCTCCACTTGCTGTTCTGTCTGATTTGTTTTGTTGTCGTCCAAATATGTATTTATTATGTATGTATTTACAGACAGTTAGTATGTGTATGTGTTCTACCCTATGTGGTACAATATTTTATTCCATTATTGTTCTTTTTAAATGTTGCCTTGTACAATCTGGCAGAGGGACAGTCGATGAAAACTAGCTCTTTAAGCTAATTCGGGTGCATTTACATGTGTTTTTATTATACAATGTTTATTAATGTGCATTGTCCCTTTTCAAATAAACTAAACTGAAACCGAAAAGGACCACCGGCTCAGAGGACACATTTGCTTTCCTACATAGGACACATGGAGAGGAGTTGACTCCAGCTTGTTTGTAAAGATATAGAGCACTATCCTTACAATCAAGAACCCTCGACCCATTAGACATGGCTTGAAGGGAAACATATATGGTTTCCTTATTTAAAGCAGATGTACGTCCATTCATAGCTTCTTTCTAATATGCATATAGACTATAAATGAAAGGCAGTGATCATGCAGTCAACAGGGTCACCTATCTGTTTTTTACCATTTGAATTAACCCGATGTTTATGTGCACCTGGTATTTGTTAATTATAGGTTCACTCTAAAAACCTCTAGATGCTTCACCTTGATCTCTCTCTCTTTTCAGACAGATGGTATCCAGCTTCTGAAGGCCAGGAGGTGACCATAGTCCGGTGATGGTCCACAGCACTTTATTCAGGTATGAGCCAATATATATCTTGCTGTCTATATTGATTATGTTAACCTTGTAAGCACAAGTTGAGAGGCTATGCCTCAGGCTGCAATAGAGGTTTCACTTTTTGAGACCAGAGGTCACAGGTTTAAATGCAAACTTATGTACGTACCTGTATCTCATACAGCCTTATATGGCATTGCAACCCCTCACCCCCTCACACTCACACTTCTATCAAATTAGGGACTTGGTACTCAAAATGCCTACATTGTGTCACCCTTTCTCTGTCAACATCATACACAACACAACATATATATCATATGGTTTCCAGAGTTGTACAGTTGTCTTACAGCTGTATAATGTCATCTTAAAGCTTTTATGAATGGCATTTGAATGTAGAGTATTTGCATTTGAATAATAGCATGTAGTTGATTTATTGCATGTCTACATACATACAGAGTCAGTTGGGACCAATGTAAATGTAGAACACATAATTTCCCCAAGGGGACAATAAATTCTGTCCTACTGCATATTATTTCAAAGATTTAAAAAAAGAAGAAAGCGGGAGGAAATGAGCAGCCTGACTAGAACAGACCTGCCTTCCACCATGACCCCACGACTTGTCATAGTTAGACTTTACTTCTTGGATCAAATTATATTAAGGGGATATTATGTGCTAATTAGTAAGCTTTAAAAGTGCTGGAAGGCATATTGAGCTGTTTTATTGTTTCCTCATTTTGCCAAAGCAAAGTCAACCTTCTCCTAGCTCTTACCTCATAATTAGATTTAAAATAAGTCTTGTTCTCTGAAAGCAGCACGACATGCAAGCATACTTCCTACACTTTGTATTATCTCTCTTTGATTTATAAGCAGTGCACTGTCCTGTTCACATCACAGTGCACTCTGTGAATATGGCCTCATCATCACTAACCTATGGAGACTGCATGATAGACATATTTTGTATTCACAAAGCCATATTGGATAAACTCCACTAAGCATCTACAGTATTATCTGTCTCATTTGATTTGATGGCTGCTCCTCCAGGCACCAGGGCTTTGCTTGGAGCAACAATAACAACAGAAAAACTCCTATTCTTTTCTTACTTTGCACCCTGGTCATGGAAAAATCTTTAGAACAATCTGCAGTTTATTGAACCTGCCTGTGAGAGAAGGTTCAAAGACTGTAACTGAAAAGAGCAAGTGCTTCTCCGCTGCTGTATCTGGTGATGTCTGTCTGCCGTTGCTGTGCTTTCTGCCTTTTTTTTTTTTTTTTTTTTTTGGACGTGATTGATTGTACAACTTTTGACGCAATATAAGATATCTACACACAGATGGAACCTGCACACGTCGAGTTATGTGATCGTTTGTAAATACTGTGCCTCTGCGATTAAATGGGTGATAACACAATGGGAACAATCAGAGGGGATAATGAATATTTGCAGTGTGCATACAGTGAGCACACACACATTCGGACAGTGGCGTTATCTATCTGTGGTTTAAATATAAGCCTTGTTCAAACTGAGGGCTAATAGGTTAGTAGCTCAGCTGCTGTATCTGTAGTGGAAGCTTGGTACACTCTGCTATTACAGGGCTGCACTTAGTATCATGCAGAGAGGAGTCAGTGAAGGATCAAACTCCTCTCCACAACTCCCACTATCGGGGCAGGAAGTGGAGCCAGAAGGCCGGCTGGACAGTGAAGGCTCTGGAGGTGTCTAAGCTTTCTTTAGAAATGAATGTGCGTATTTGGAGTGTGAAACTGTATAAAAAGTGTATAAGGTATAAAGTTTATATTTTCACCAGGGTGAAAACAAAGATAGAGAGGTGGAGTTATAGAAACATGGCTAAGCCGTCCTGTCAGGTTTTCTGTTCTCATGTTGTACGTTTTCACTTGACAATAAAATCGGGGACTAATTTACCACTTGAAATCTCTGGTGAATTTTGAAACAACGGACTCAAAATCATCAACACATGTAGAAAAGAAAAACCCCTTCTTTCTATCAGTTGAAATAACACCTGACGTTGACAGACCATATCGACCGTAGCTACCTAGCTAATTAAGATTACGTTAGCTCAGTGGGTTAGTTGGGAAGGCTGTCTTTGTCAGTGTTAACACATTTCCAGCTGTCATGTTTTAAAACAAGAAGATGGGTATAATAAAATAAAATCCTCAAAATCTAATAAGAGACATTGTAGTGGCAATCTACACACAAACACACACAAATCTAAATTGGCTACAACAGACATGAACATAAACATAGATTCTGCTTGTATCAGTGAATGGATTAGGTATTTCTGTTTTAGCAATCATTCTTATTTATGTTTTGAAAAATTCAAAAAACAAAAAAAACATCCACCACCAAACACCACTGCAGCATATGTGGAGCAAGTCAAGCTTGACTTGGAAGGCCTGCGTGCTTAGTTACGGTTGCTAAACTGTTCTCTTTTTAGAGAGAAGGATTTAGCGAATGCTCAGCTGGAACCGAAACAAGGCTGTAACAACAGAGAAATGAAGAGGAAAGGCACAAAATCATGAAGAGCAGGTAGAACAATCTGACACCCACATTGCCACGGAGCCGATGGCAGATAAAAACGAAATAAAACGTAAAGGCGACATGTCTGTGGTGAGAAACCCCCGCCGGGGCGGCCCGGTCAACCTGTCACATCTTTGAGTTTGTGGCACACTCACATGTCACAGCGACGTAAGACACAGCTGCTACATATGATTCTTACATGTAATGACTGGGCATGATGGGAAACTGTGCACATATATATTTGACAAAGAGTGAGGTATTATGTGTATACATGTATATCAAACTCTGAAGTTACCCGTTGTTGTTGTCTTTTTTCTCTCTGTCGCTTTCCACGTCTTCCTCTCTCTCCATCTCTTTCTTTTCCTCTTTTTTCTCTTTCTAAAAGCCAATCACTGCCGTTGCAGATGTGCTGCTTTGTGTCACATCATTGAAACCATCCCAGCCACATTGCCTTGTGCAGACGCCACCTTCTCATGAGAAGAAAATTCATGATGGGCTCGTCAAAGTGTTTTGCTAAGTCATTATTCCACAGTAATTAAATCGGATTGATGCTAAAATCATATTTTCCTCCTAAAATACTGAATCTGATGCATGTGAAATCAAATCTTAAGAGGGGCCTGTTTCTTCACTTACATATCCGGTCACAAAGCAGTTCCAATATGAAGCAGGCCCCTCGGAGTCTCTGTTCTAAACACTCCAATCAGCTTGCCGCGGGTTGAGCAGCTAGGGGCAAATATATTGATCACAGACTTTGGCCGGTGGGATGAACACAAATAGGAAAGAGATTAGGATTCCTGATTTAGTTTGGTGCATAGTTTCTTTAGAGACGAGATGAGTTCAATTGAAGACCAGAAACAGGAAGTAGATGAAGGAAATGTGAGGAGGAGGTAAAAGTTATAGATTGCATTATACCAGGCAGGCTGTTGTTGGTAGATGGTGATGGTGACGGTGATATAAAATACATTTACAGTAATTTAGAGTCCAAGAAAGACCAGATGTCCCTAACAGGCCAGTGCAGGTTACTAGCCAAAACACCATCAAGCAAATGACTATATATCAAGTAAGCCTCACACACACACAGTAATTAGAATCACTGTAGTCGGCCCTCACACAGGAAGCATCAGTCATCACACAAGACATATAAGAATGGGAATGGCGTAAAGGTTAAGAGTCCAAGCCAGGCTGAGCTTCTGCCAGATGAGCCACCAGGAAAACCTCTGAAGTCTCTGTAGATGTACAGCATATAAGGCAGGTCAGTGTTTGTATTGATATTTTTGTAATCACTTAAAGTTACTTGTTTGTAGTCTTTTAGAAGCTATATTATATCATATATTACATGATTACATTATGCTCACATAGTTTTTGCAGAATAATATGTTATGAGATCTCATTAAAAATTGGGAAACAGTGAATAGTTGTTTTGCTAGATGCTTGTGTTGCAATGCATTTTTGTTTAATTTATATTTCATCTTATTAGAAAAAGAAAGTCTATAAGTCCTCAGCTGCTATGTGATTGCAGTCAAGTCACCACATAACATCCCATGATTACAACCTCCAGACCACTGTACTCTTCCACAGAAATCCACAATGTAGTCTTTAGGAACATAGATTTTGCACCACAGCACATAAAATAGGTTGTAAGTATCACAACAGGTGTTGTGGCAACTGGAAATCCATTTGGTGATTACAGAACAAGTAGCTTGGGTGTTATTAAAGTAAACCAGGAGCTTGTGTTGAATTCAGTTTGAAGACATTATCAAAGGGTTGTAATTCATTTATTATGCCTTTTACTACAGAGGAAAGGAGGGCACGAAAAACCTTGTGTGAGAAACCCGCTGTGCTTGAGGCATTATTGTCTTTGATTGTAGTGATATATTTGTGGAGGAAATCTTTCAGTTTGTCATCATGTGCTCTCATTTTTGTCTCATTTGTGCAGAATACAAGTCGTCGTTCGTGATTGTTCATATAGACATCCTTTAACATGTCTTCTTCACATGTTTTTCTCTCTCTCTCTCTGGCGATGGAGCTCTCTGTCCCGCTCCTCCTCTTTGCTGTCTGTCTCTCTCTGCTGTTGCTCATTAGGGAGAGCTCTCATCACTGTTCCATTTTAATTAGCCCCTAAGACCCAGTTAATATGTCACTGGATTAGCCTTAATATTGGATCCATGCATGGTCCAGGTGATGCACTGGCAAATGGAAATGCTTTGTTTTGTGCTGTCACAGGTGTGTTCTGCTTGGGGAAAAAGAAAAACATGTGAGCAGTCAGCTACAGAATTTAGAAAAAGCCTTTTATATTTCACAATGTCCTCATGAAATCATCACATTTCAGTTTCAAGGTTCACTAGTAACCTCTGAATCTACAGTATTGTGATTTATTAATATCACCATCATTATCTATCTTATGATTCATTTAATACATTTGTGTGGTGCATGTGTTTAGCCTTTGAATGTATTGGCTCATGTTCTCTCCTTGGCAGCAGCATTAATAATGGAATTTAATAAAGTTTAGTGACCTGTTAGGACCCATAATGGGAATTTCAGAGGGGAGAATGTGACTGCTAATAGTGGGGGGACATGAATCCATCATCGCTCTAACCATTAGTCTAGTTATCCTTTCTTCACTTTATCCAGGTCAGGGTTGTGGTGACAACAGGGCAGCCACAGCAGCCCAGATGTTGCTTTAGCCTTGCAGCTCTATTCAAAGTAACAAATGGCCTCAATTCTACAGCAGATGCAGGGGATTGTTTCATTTCAGTCCTATTAGACATTAGTGCCTTATTTAACGTGGTTCGTGCTGTCGTAATTCACCTCTTCTAGTAGTGGGTTAATATCTCTGGATTGCCACTGTCTTGGCTCAGAACCTGCATCTGTAACTAAAAAGATTTTCTCACTACAGTATAACCAACTTCTCATGTCTGCAAGTTTTCTACCTTGAAATGAAGCAGGCAAATCACATGCCTTGTTTGAGTTTGGTGATTAGATCTGTCCTTATGGGCGCTAAATCAGTCGTGATACACGTAATGACGATAATAAGAGTCCAAGTTGGCCTGCCTTGGTCTCATTTGCTAAAATTCATTGGCAGCACGGGGGCCTGTAGGAGTTGTCCTGCGTGAAGCAGATGGTGTGGGTGTTTTGGATTTACTACTTCCGTTCTCTCCAAGTTCTTTCATTCTTCACAGAACGAGAAAAGGTCGTCGGTGCTTTTCTTATCATTGCATCACATTACATCAGCTTTGATTTGAATTTGAATAGAGTCTATGAATTATATTCACCATTGGTTATAAATACTTGCTCTCATGCCTCTATATACATGAAGCCCTCTTGGTCACTGTGTGTCAGAGATCAGGTCCGCGCCCTCGGGGAGAACCCTAATCACTAACCTTCTGCCTGGAGAGTCCACTATAAAGCTCCTTCATCACGCTTTCAAGAGTCTGCATGTTGAATTCAGAAATGCTAAATTAGTATAATCATGTGGATGGATCTGGCTTTGATACAGTTGTTTTTATAGCCAATTTATGAATTTTTTTTTTTTAACTCTGTGTGGTTTTCATACTGTCAAACACATCGTACACTAGAACTCTGCTTATTCCTTAGATATCTTTTTTTCTTATCGCTTATCTTCTCATTATGCATTTTCTTTACGTTTTTTTTGTTTTGTTTTGTATTTTCTTGTTTTGGCACTTTATACTTTTTTTTTTTTTTTTTTTAGATTAGTTTTATGTAACAGCAAGATCAATCATCATTACTTAGCAGAAGGCTGAGTAAAAAGCCTGAGTACAAAAAAAAACAGTGGGATAAAAATAAAACCATGACCGTCAGTGGTGTACAGTAAGACTAAAAAAGCCTTACATTTTACTGCTGAATATTATTGTCACTTCAAACAGTAACAGAGTGTAAGACACATTTGGACTTGGAAACATCACCTGTATTAGATGCCACACAGAAACCAGTACATCATAAGCTACACTCTGCATAAACTCATCATATATCATTACTAGCTGTAGCAATAATGTTGGAAGGAAGAAGCTGTTTCATTTTCAGAAATGCATCCGAGCATTTTCACCAGGTGCTGTGGTGTTTTCTGTGGAAAGAGCCAATCTGCGCAGTTTTCCCCCTCTCCTCTGCATAATCCTCCCGCTCTCTTTTCTGCCTGACAGGAGTTCAGAACCTTGGACAGCTCCCCGCTTTTCCGTCTGCAAGCGTGCAAAAGAATCCAGAGAGCTGTCCAAGGTGCTGAACCCTGGACCCAGCTGGAAGTCTGCCCTATTTGCCCTCCACAGCGGTCCTGAAGCCGGGGTGCTGTCCAAGGTGCTGAACCCGTGACACAGGTTCAGTGTTCACATAACGGGGAATTTCACAGGGAAACAACTCACATTTACACTCTAATTGTCTCTGTGTCATGAGGGTAAGCAAACAGATCCTCAGAGAGGTCACCTTTAAAACCCTCAGATATTAGATTTAGCCAACAGCCAAACGTAAGGGAGACAAACCTTTCCAAACAGTCAAATTTGTGTAACTCACTGCCATACTGTGGCTGCTCAGTAGCCTACACACACGGTGTGGACACCCCGCGCACCCTGTCCTGTTAATAATTTCAAAACACAAATAGACCAGGACATTCGACCGCAAACACAAAAGCATATATCTAGGAATAAAGAATAAAGAGTTTTCATTATTGGTATTTTGTCCTGAGGGGTTTCTTTTTCCCTATTTTCTCGCCAAATGGAATGATCCCCCCCCCCCCCCCCCCCCCCCCATCACCACCCCCCTCATTCAGAGTACCGTGTAGAAGGCGGGTCAGAGCGTCAGTGTGGGAGAAATCCAGGGGCCCATCATCAGTTGCGCTGAGTGAGCCGAGCTGAGAGATGCGCGTTCACTAAGCCGGGGGAAGGAGGACCGCTGCCTTTCCCTCCACCGCTCCACTCTCATAATAACCTCCTCTTCACCAGCATCAGCATCTCACCGCCCCGGGCAGAGTATAATTAAAAACTGCTACGGTCTCTGGATGGAATTTTGCTTTGGATTATTAAAATTTCCCGTAGCCTACTTATAAATAGGCTCGATCCGTCCGGAAAGCCTCTACAAGAAAAGGTAAGAGCAGATTAAAACTGGGCTATTCGTGGTTTTAATTTATTTCCCATCCCGTCCTCCGATCATGAGCTGTGCTGCGAAGGCAGAGTGATGTTGTAGGATCCTGAAGTTTTTTCCTCTATGAATTTTCTTTTCGTGTTCGTGTTCTTTTTCTGATGATGTGGAATTGGTGAGTTTGGGCTCAGATGGGGGGCTGAAGCGCAGCAGGATGGTCTGGGTGATTAGTTTAAAAGCACTCGGCGGCAGTTTCACCACAGAGGAGAGGGGGTGATATGCGGGGGGAAACCGCACCTCGAGGGACCGCGTTGACTTGTTAAAACTGAATTAGTGACATATATATATAGCTATGTGTGTGGTGAAGGAGCGATCCGCGCCGAGACGGAAAGTTTCAGCACCACTGACTCTGTCAGTGTCGAGGGGGGGTGAGGAGGTGGGGGGCAGCAGCTCGGTAGTAACTGACGGAACTGGCCACGAATTACCAATATTGCTGGCAAATACCATCCGGACCGCTGTTGACGAATTCTCTTAGTGATTTGTATATATTTATATATTTTTTAATCAAGGGCAGCAAACCCTTGAGCAACAGTCAGACTGCCACCGTGCGAGAGGCAGAGGGAGAGCTGGAGCTGGAGCTGGATGGGAGCGCTGCTGCTGCTGCTGCTGCTGGAAAAAATGGTGGTGTCCGCTGTTTAATTCAGTGGTGCGGGCTCGGATTTCTAATCACTTTGAAGCGTTTTACTTTCAGCAGAACATGCTATCAGATATTCAACCAACAGATCAAAATAACTGATGATCCACCAAGCGCGCTCGTCATTGCCCTCGTTTTGCGGGAGCGTGTCTGTGTGGGATTGAAATAAAAAACCCAACGGGCTTTGCAGTACAGACAGAAACATCGCTATAATTTAATATTCCAGCAGAAACTTAAGTATATGCTTTCGGTCACCTCATCATCAGATTTAGTGTATTTTTTCCACAGGGATACTTGGTCATGATAGTATTAATGCAGACCATATAGGCTATAGCACGACACATTCTTCCGCTGCACTGAGCTATTTCTCTCGTCTAAAGCATGTGCTTAACTACGAGGCTGTCTTTTGTCAACATCTGGAGTTGTGCACAGATGTTCACTGGGTGACAGAAGGAACAATCTTAACGTGCCCATTCATTAAAGGCCATGCTGTGCTGTTAAATCTACAATTAAAGGACGGAGCGTTGATATCTTAAGTTGTATTTATTTTAGGAACCAATCGAGTTGGATTTCTGTAGAGATAAAGTTACACGTGATCAATCGACACATCTAAGACATTTTTTTTTAATCTCCCGTGGTGGGATGAAAGGCTCAAGTGATGGAGCGTTGTTATTTGTGACCGCTTGGTGCCCCCTAAAGCCCCCCTGCTGGTACCTGGACCCCATTTTGTCTAACCAGTGGGGTGGCTGGTCACACACACACACACACACACACACACACACACACACACACACACACACACACACACACACACACACACACACACACACACACACACACACACACACTCCCAGTGTAGGATACCCTTGTCTGCTGTGACTGATGTCGGATTAAATTGTTCCTCCAGGCTGAAGCTCGTGATAGACAGGGAGCACAGGTCTCCAGTGCATGATGGGGGGGTGGGCCATATTACAAAACATGTCAATAAATCTGCTGCTCTGGAGCTGGACGCATCAATGCATCATTTATGTCAAGTCAGTGACGGTAGCTATCCCGTGCAGGTCGTCTCATATCCCGCTCTCTTTAATAATTCAACATGTATGTATCCTGGAAAATATGTTTATTCTAGCATACTTATAACTCTATCAAGAGAAGCAGCTACAGTACCTTATAGGCTATTACTCAGGGCTGAGGGTCCAAGACTTTGGATATTTTGACATGAATATGGCCCTGGTGTTATTTATTAAACATAGGCATAGGGTAGCCTACTTTGATTTAGCCCAAAATAGTTTCATAATTTGCGGTTTGTGCCCCCCTTGAGTGAGGACTGCTCCTATGGTATCACTAGGGGTGGGGTTAGCTGAAGGGCATCTTCCATAACAAGCCCGTGAGGGAAAGTGTCAGTAAAATAAATCGTGTGAAATTCGACTTGTCACCACATTAGCCTCATTTAGCTTAGCCCATAGGCTAGCTAGCAGGAGGACTGGTGTGACATTAAATTATATATTGGGAGTTTGTCAAGTGTCACATAACCGAATATGAACTTATGCTGTAGCCTTATTTTAAAATGATGTATTTAGGGTCAAAGGTGAGAGATGCATGTCTTAGGCCTACACCAGGAGTAAGAAATCTCCATTAGTTGCTTTGGTTAAGTGACAGTGCATGTGTTAGCGTTGTTAGCATTCACCTGTCACATCTGCGGCTCACAGGGACACCTGATACCTCAGTTAGGCAATACACACCACAAGTCATGTTAACTGAATGGAGGCTAAAGCTAATTTTCATAGGAGACAGGCCCTCTCAGGTTTCATGGGCATATCAGGCTTTGCTCATTGAAGGGACACATGCAGGACATAGCCCATCACTGTGTTGGTGGGTTGGACTGACACAGCTCTGTTCAAGGTTTCTGTCACCACACAGAACCTTTAAACCTCTATGCTTTCTTACACAGTCACTTTTAAGTCAAAGACAATGATTGGACCAGGCAACGCAGGGTTGCCAGAGAGATAGCCTACACACACATGCTCACTCGAGCACAGGGACACACATGCGTGCACACACACAGCAGTGCATTAGCATAGGTATCAGTTACTAGAATTCAATAGCTTGCCTGCTGCAGCAAGATTAACTATTCAGGGCAGGTGGTTAAAGGGCCTATTGTGTTGCATGGCTGTGTGCTACTGTCATGATTGGACAATGCGTTTGTCTGGTGGGCAGCCCACTGCCAAAACAATTGCAAGGGCAAAGGGCTGGAAGAGTACACACACATATAAGGTTTCACCCATGTGAATCATTTCGAGCTCTGCAGAGCAAATTCAAACGGGGGTGAGTAAGTACAGGTGTAGCAATTGAGGGCTAGTGGGCTGGTTCATATTCCATACAAGTGTCATCTGGGTTTGAATGATGGCAATAATTTGAATATGTTCACTGAAAGAATGGGGGGAAAAAAGCAAAATGGTAATCGCGGTGGAATTCAAACATAAAGTGGTACCACCATAACATCTTTCTGAATAGTTGTTTATGATTATAATCCTCCAAAGACATGCAAATGAGAGAAAGAGTGGCGGTGGATAATTAGTCATATTTATCAGGATCCCAGCAGACCCTTACAGATAGCAGGCTAACGTTTGAGGCTAAACACATGTTCTGGCTCACCTCAATGGATTTTCACTCATCCCAGAAATCAACAGCAACAGCAGTCTACTTTATGTTCCTATATTTTTTCCCCTTGCAAAATTTCTATGATGTGCCACCGCTGTTTGGGAATATAACTCTCAAATTAAGGCTCTTAAGCTCTGAATGATTATTTGCGTTGATCTTCAAATAAAATGGGTAATTGGTGGAAATGGAACCCGGCATAAAATGCTCATAAACCTTTAATGGGTGTTATTAGTGGTTATTTAGTGGTATTTAATGGCCACATGGAGAGTCAAATCAGCATCGAACGGTGCTCAGTCAATACACTGTGTCCCTTCGAAACAAATTCACAGGCATGATTTTGTTTATCTGTAAGGCACTTCTGTATATACCATTTAAGTTGTTGTCGCAAAAGCTGGCACTGCGTCCTCTATTCTGTCCCTTTTGAATAACATTTTTAATTGGGCCGAACTTAATTACAATAATGTTGCTATTATAAAGTAACAACATGATAAAATGCAGCCTAAAATTACCTCACAGCTGAATTAACCCCATCTCAATCAGTATAAATCAAAATGCATCTTTTAACCTTCACTAATGATCTGTTTCTTGGAAGCCTGCTGTGCTGGACAGTATTCGATTAGACAATACTGTATTGTACTGTTGTGTTTCCTATTCACGACCAGTTAACAACCACATTGCACTTTAGATTTGCATGTTTCTACTTTGTTAAGCCAATTGACATTAAAAGTATCTGTTTTTTTCTTCTTCTTTTTCTTCCGCTGTTCCGTAAAGGTGTGTCCAAAGCTGGAGCTCAAACCATGGGGCACGGAACTGGACCGGCGATGAAGGTCATGTGCTTCAATCCAGGAAGTCGCCTCAAAGAAAAATCGCACGATGCAGCTCTGAATCATTGACCCCTTCCAGCACCTTCATCTTAGCACTTTCATCAGTCCACTTTGTGTGGAAATTTGATATTTTTTCCATGCATCTCTGCAAAGATTGGAAAGATTAAATTTCCATCCATTATCAAAAAAAAGAGAGAGAGAGAAAAAAAAGCGGATATTGCATTCTCCGTGTGACTGCAGAATTATCTATGTGGAATATAACATTCAGCAGATAAATCCTGGAACACAGCCATAATCAGATGTTATTATCACTCTGAGGATCTATCCCCAGTTCTAACCCTCTTGTGAAACACCGTGCTATTCTCTACCATGAATCCCAACAGCCTACCTGGGCATGTCCTCTTGCTGCTAAGTACTGTGCTCGGCCTGAGCGTAGGCTTGGAGTTTACTGGCTCCGAGGGTCAGTGGGCCCGCTACCTGCGCTGGGACGCCAGCTCCAGAAGTGACCTGACATTTCAATTCAAGACTTCAGAATCAGAAGGCCTGATGCTCTACTTCGACGACGGCGGATACTGCGACTTCCTGCTCCTCATGGTGTCTGAGGGTAAGCTGCGGCTTCGCGTGAGCATCGACTGCGCCGAGACCACCATCGCCTCTGATAAAATGATCAACGACAGCCGCTGGCACTTTGCGGCCGTCAACAGGCACAATTTGCGGACTGGCTTGGCCGTGGACGGTCAGACCAAGACGGAGGAGGTGCGGCCCCAGCGCCAGTTCATGAAGATCGTCAGCGACCTCTTCCTCGGAGGGCTCCCGGGGGACATCCGCCAATCTGCCATCACCCTGCCCTCTGTCCGTGAGATACCACCATTCAAGGGAATTATTACAGACCTCAGTTATGGAAGTAAGCTGCCCACGCTCATCAACAGTCAGAAAGTGCGCTTGGAGATGATGGGCCTTTGCACAGAGAACCCCTGTGAGAATGGCGGGATCTGCTCGCTGGCAGATGGAGAAACCTACTGTGACTGCTCCAGAACTGGATATGTAGGTCGATACTGCACTGAAGGTAAGGGGGCTGGCTCCAGACCTTTCTGTGTCAAGCACTGAACATTGATTGAAATCTTTGTACAAAATTCAGAGTGATTGCTTATAAATTTACGACTGACCTAACAGCAAATTTACTCTCTTCCAGGTATACAATCTAAAGGTTCTACATGAACTCCTCATTTTTGCTTCTTGCATCATAAAATGATCCCTCGGTCTGTGGCTTACAACTGAATGTACTTTGTTATACCATTAATTTCAACACACAGCCCCGAAATTAGATATAATTTCCATAAATGCGTTGCTATTCTCGCTACACCTGATGTGATTTGTGCAATCCCAAACTTAATTTATAAAACACCTAGAAATGTGTGCATCGATTGCAATGTAGCATTTTGCACAATGGTGTAATTTGTATGAAGCAGGTATGCAGGTATACTCCCCTGTGTTGGGATGATTTAGTGCAATTCACACATTGTAGGTTGTTGCTCTTGCAGCTTCTTTTAGAAAGTCTTGGTATTTCATGTGGGAGTTAAATTGGAGGTGATGTGCTCAGCATTTCCTCTCCCGTCACAGTTATTACTTTTGATGAGGAAGCGGTGGATATGGTATTAGCTGATATGACTAAAATTACAACACTCAATTCTCTCTTCTCCGTTAAATGTATTCAGCTCTTGCAAGGTGGTGCAGGGACCTGAAGGTACACTCAATGTTTGGATGAGAAACAACTTCATCTATTTTTCCTCTGCTTTTGTGCCAAGGCCATCTCTTTTTAGGCTAGTGTAATGAGATGCAGCACTTTAACAATATTCTACTCTCTTCCATCCCCACGCCTTTTAAAGATATAGGCATACAAAGCTTTTTTTCTCCAGCTAACACAGTGTGTATGTATATAAATGGCCTAGTGACAGTGATATAATGCTGGACCCATTTTAAAGAGTAGCCCTTTCCTCCCACTCCAGGAAATGCTAAAAAAATTGTACTGTACCCTTTCAATTTTCATATGCTGCTGGTTGAAGACTGCTTAATGTTAAACCTACATCTTTCAAAACACACCACTGCTTGTAGCCTTGAGATCAAGCCAGCTGATGCCAATAATAACTTGCTACATTTCTTCCTTTTTGGTACTCCCACATCACAGAAACACTCTACTTTTCATATTTAGATCAGTGATCTTACATGCTTTTCTCTTTTCTCATGGGTATGGATTATAAAGGATAACTTTGTGTGAACTGACCCATGTCAACTCCATGGGTCAGTTCTTTTCCTCCATTTTGCCAAAAAATCAGGGGAACGCTCACTGAACGCGACAGCACTGATTACGAGTTATTTTAAACTGTGTCTAATACAGTTAAGATGTTATTATTTGCCAGCATTATAGCAGGCATCTCAAATATGCATTTCCAGATTTCCGTGCAGCGGTTCTGCTGCGTTTGGTTTCATAATGTGTCTGATCATTTGCCGCTCAAACGAAGCTGTTTGGAGCTTAAATCCCGAGCGCTAGCCTGTGGCATTGTTCAGGACAGCACGCGATGTGCTGGTTGCAGAGCAGTCAAGCGGACGGACTGGACTTGCCCCCCTTTCCGCTTCTTCCCATTTGCTCATCGGTTGTGTGGAGGAGAAGGAGTAGGAGGAGGAGGGGGGAGCAGGTCATGGTGGTCCATTTGTCTGAGAGCTGACAGGGGAACTATGACATTCTTGTCTCAAAACAACCACGGTTTTGAGAGCGCGCTCGCGACTTAGCCAGACAGCTTGGACGGGGAAAGATGGTCATATCTCAGCCGCAGGGCAGAGCAAGTATGACGAGTGAATTCACCACAGGATTGTTGTACCCCAATTTGTCCCAGGAGGTCAGCTGTTGGACACGAACCAAACCCTGCTTACTTCCTCAATGTCTCTCCTTCTCCCATTCACCTATTCTCCATTTTTCTTCTGCTCCAACGCAGCGAGGCAGGGAGGGTGGTCATGTTAGCTTCCCAGCTGATCTGACTGCTGCTCTTGTCTGCCTTCCCATTAACTGATGTGGTCGACTGTTGATTATGCCACAGAGACTGGGAACCATAATTAGGAGGATAATGAGAACAGAGATGGCTAATTTGCCTGGAAAATGCTTGCACAAACACCATCGCAAATTTAGACTGTGTGTTGGCAAACTAGCACATTTTTTTTCTTTATTACGAAGCCCACATGTCCACAAGAATACTTCAAGAATTCTTAGAGCACGGAGCCGTTGTATATTCAAGAGTGATCAAACTTTCATCAGTTGGTTTGCACACCTGTGTGTTGGCATACTGTTGATTATGCTGCACGTTAATGAGCGATGAAAGCAATCTGTCAAACCTGTGAATATTTATATGTTACATTATCAGGCTGCATGGCCGGAGACTTGCATGCATGCATGCATCCATGCATTCAGTTACATTTGCGTGCACACACACACACACACAAACAGTGAGAAATGAGGCCCTGGAGCTGCTCGTTAAACCGGCAGATGGCTGACTGACTGAGTGGACTGGGCCTTGGAAGCATTTTGCCAGCCGTATTCCTAATGGTAGCCTGCTAGCCCACTGGCCTAAAAGGGAAAGATGAGAAGTGGGCAGAATTAACATGTGAGATGATGATGAGAAAATAAGGCATGGGAGGAGTTGGGTAGAGCCAGTCTCTGCCACTTAAAAAAAAAAAAAAAAACACCCATTCCTACACTGTCTCCATTTTGGGTGTGCATTTCTTCCATCGAGGGACATTATCATTACATGAGACGGTGCAGCTCTCCCAAAATCGTCCGGCTCGGCTTGAAGCTTAGCGCCACAAACAGTTGGCTGTTTGAACACATGTTCAGTCTCTCCTCCCATGTGGATCAGAATGTATCAGTGTGACTAACTGTGTCAGGGCAATGAGCTGAAATTAGACACCACTCACCACTCGCTCTGCACATGTGTTGACTTTGGCAGGCGAATCCGCTGCTGCAGCTTCGGACTATTGTCTTTTGCTGTGTTGATAAGTCTTAAACTTTAAAGCTCTTTCTGCAGAGCCATCTTTAATATCAACTTGATATTGGATTGGCCCCCATAACCGAGTGGTGCATACCACTTTCTCCAACTCTCTGTCTCACTTCCCATCACTCTCCACCACTCGGTCCACTAATACAGGCATGAATATTGCAAAAAAAAAGAGAGAAACTAATATTAACTTGATTTAGCTCCTGTTATTAGCTGTGCAAATATCAGTATCTTTTATGGTAATGATCTGGATATTGTCCCTCCTTCTGTTCAATTAAATTAATGGGGGTGACATTATGAAGTCCCTTGAATACCTCAGGGTTTTTTTGGTTACAATGAGATGTGCATAAGGTCAAGGTTATTAAGAGCTACACTGGATTGTTTAATGAATATGTAAAATGATCGTTCATTTCCTCCGTCAGAATCCTACATCCTGCATTTGTAATGAACACTTTAAGGCTCCTTTTGCTCAAAAATATTCACAGGCTTGATGGAAGGCTAGTAATTGAATGCTAGGGCAAGCAAACTGTTAAGCAAGTGCTGAAATGGTGCCTTCAGGCTTAGCTTTGGGGATTAATAAACAGACATGGAAAAAATGACAGTTACAATAATCTTACTATAAAAAGTAGGTCAGGGGGAAAAAATGGTGCAGGGACTTGCCTGATTCCAGTGCAGAGGGCATTTGTGTCTAGTGCCCAAGCTGAAAATTATGTTTGGATTTGAGTGGTGAAGCTGCTGGTAAAATAGAGCAGGGGATTATACTCGGACCACATGTCCTCCACAGCACATTGGCTTGTTCTGGATGCTGTCGCATCAAGAGAAAGGGTTTTATCTACATGGGAAACTGAGCATTTAACACACAAACACGCACACACTATAAGCGCACTTAGTGAATACAAGCGTTTGCACCGTCAAGAAAAAAAAAAAACATGCCCGTTCAATCAGGTGCATACATCCAGGGGTCCTAACTGAGCCCCCCAGTTGTTGAGAGCTGGAGCTGCATTGCTGTCCATCAGCTGGCCACTATCTCCCTTCCCCCCACTTCCATGCTTCGTCCTTCCCTTTCCTCTGCCAATGTCATCCTTTCTCGTGTGGGAGGAGAAGGAGCAGCCATTTTGGGCTCCCTAAAGGAGACAGGAGAAAATCTCACCTCGTCTTCAACAGCTGCTTCTCTGGAATTCGCCTCCTCACACCTCGCTTCAAGTGATTTTTCTTAAATTTTACATTTAACAAGGACTTAATTGTGTCAGGGAGAAAAAAATAAAATAAAGCGTGCAAATCCCCAGTTATATCAAGTGGAGGGAAGTGGACCAGGCCTCTGTGCATCCTGGGCAGAGATCAAGGCAGTCAAATTAACATCTGATATTTGTGCATTAGAGCCAACACTTAATTAGGATTAATTTAATTTCCTCGTGTCAGTCCTTGATGCTCTTCAGAGGCTTTAATTGGGAAAAAAATATCTTAATTTTCATTTAAGGCTCTAAGCACCAGGTTAGAGACAGAAGAAGAGGTAGAATCCTGGACCGTAACGTGACGCACAACCACGTACAACACACACAGCTACTGAGTTCACCCAGTGATCTCTCATGTGGCCTAAATCAGACTGGCATGTTTGATACCCACAAGGTGTCATCCACTGGTGAGATCCTGGTGAGGATGTTTGCTGCAAGGGATGAAGCTTAATGTGTGGCTTTTTTTTCTTTCTTTTTTTTTTATCTTCTTTGTCCTGCCATGCTGTGAACTACAGGAATCCCACAGTGAGCGTTCCCCTGACAAACCGCAAGGAGTGTGTTGAATTTGGGTCAGCGGCAAAGAAAACGTCAGTGGGTGGGTGGGTTAAAGGGGCAAAAAAAAAAAAAGGGGATGGGGGGAGTGGAGGAGGATGATATGGGTCTGAGAAGAAGCGTCTTGAGATCCACAAAGCTCACAACACCATAAATCCTCAGTGTGGGTGTGGATTTATGTCTCCTGTCATGTGTGTGAGCCACTCTGTGTGATACAAGGGGCAGAATATTATGTTACTGTGACAATATTCGAAATGTGAAAGAGTTGATCTGCCAACGGTGTCATGTCAATCTGCTTCCCTGAGAGGACGGGACAGATGAAACTTTGTGTTTTTCTCTCCACAGGGGTTTTCTACTCAAGTAGTTGTTTTTTTTTCCGATCAGACATGTCAAGGGGCAGCCCCTCTGCTCCTTACATGGCAACAAAGTGATTAGAAGTGTGCTATGTTTTGCATGGTAGACCCACATGCAAAAGTGGCTGTAGTGTGTCACTAATTCCAGACTTCTCTTTGCTCTCTCTCTCCTTCCCTCTGACACCTCCACAGCAGTCCAGAGAAAACCAGGTGAGTCTCTAGAAGGACAGGTCACACCTTCAGTTCATTCCATATCAACTTATATAATCTATGAAGCATTTTACTTTCAAACCTCAAGCAGAAAATGTAGCAGTAATCTTGTTATGGCTAACATTTATTCAGTAAACAACCTGCAGAGCTACTTTATATTCACATACCGTGTTGCTCTCTTTATTAGTCATTTGTCTGTTTCAACAGAAAAGCTTTCAAATGCACTTGGGAAAGCTTTGCTTTTAGTGTGATAGCCATGGTTTGCCATCATGCAAAGCATGCATAATGACAATACACGTGTAGTATTGGTGTGCTGTTCCTCAAATTTTCTCTCTGTTCCTGTCTGTTTGATTTTTTCTCTTCAAGGCCTCGCACACCTGAAGGCAGAGCAAGGTACTCTCTTCCTTTTCTTTTAGATCTCTATTGCTTTTTTTTTCTCTTTGTGTGTGTGTGCTCACTCACCGCCTGGCTTGGTTTTGGGGCGTAATTTTGCGCTGTGTGCCTTCGCTACCTGTCCATGTGCATTTGTATGTTGCCGTGCTCCCATTGTTGCTGCAGAGAAGTGGGAGAGTTTGTGGGTGCGTGTGTGCGTTGGTGGGGAAGGTTGCATGGCGGCATGGCATGTTCCTCATCTCACCTTCATCCCTCCCTCTCTCTCTCTCTCTCTCTCTCTCTCTCTCTCTCTCTCTCTCTCTCTCTCTCTCTCTCTCTCCATCTCCTCACCCTTGTTTCACCCAGGTTTCTGTGTATTACATAAGTGTGGACTGTTTTCAGTTCCACAGCTAACATGCAGTGACACACTCCACTGTTCCTACTCGACCTCTGCCGTGATGGGGTAGCGGAGGCGTGAGGGAGGGAGGATGAAAAACAAGGGAGCAGGAGGGCGGATAAGGAAATCATTGGAATTTGGGGAGACAGTTCAGAGGAAGAAGACAGGGATCGCTAAGGGAGATAAAAAAAAAGGGGAGAAGAGAAAGAAAAAAATCTCATGGTTTGATAAAGTACAATTGTTTGAGAATTTGCCATAGTGTCTGTGCCATAATGAATAAATACATGTATAAACCGTACTGTAACTGTCATGAGCAGATATTTAAATGTCCAAGGTCATTCCTGACCTTGACAAATTAATCTTATTATCTTCTTCTTATTATTATTATTAATCTTTATTTTCTGTAAATTTCAGACATTCCACATGAGATTGGTATGATTCTCTAAACCCATCCAATATTGATGCTTTATTGTGGTAATAACGTTTGGAAGCCATGGTGTTAGGATTCTGTCAAACCAGCATTTAGAGCAGTGACATTTTGCAAGATCTTTGGATTTGCATCCACATGTAAAACCCGGATGTTCTTTCACAGATAGTTCAACACTCACCAGTTGCAAACCGCCTTGACAGCTCTGACCTTTAAGGTGACGGAGATTACTGGAGAGTCCAAAACTTGAGAAAGTGATCATATGAGCCGTGCTGTGGAGCTTCTCTCTGTAGCTTTCTCTCTCGTCTGCTGAATAACAAGGGAGGTCAACAGAGCACTCCTCTTCATTTCCATTTTACTGCAACAAATGGTCGCCCCTGCAAGTTCTGCGAGCCCTCGGCTGCTGCTGAATTTCAGACGGATGAATTTTGATCATTCGTGCTCTCGGTGTGACCTCGGTGTAGAGATGCAATTCAGCAAAAGATAAAGAACAAAAGAAAAAAAACGAAATACTAAAAGAATTGCTAAAAGTGTCAGTTGTTTGCTGCCCACGCTCGCTTCTCTCATTTCCCCACCATTTGCATGATTGTCAACATTTTGCATGCAATTGTCAGTTGGCAGTGTACGGGCTTATGGTAGACTAACAATAGCTTATCCCCACTTTTTGCTGTCTTTCTCTGGTGCTCTGCGCGGGATGACACTCTTCCCTCTTTTATCTCTGCGGATCCTCTCTCCTCTCCAAAAACTGTAGGTAGAAACAAAGGTACAGAAATCCCTTTTTCCTTACTGTACTTTTATCTGCACTGCTGGAGCTCTGTGCGTGTGTGTGTGTGTGTGTGTGTGTGTGTGTTGAATTTGTGCTTTGGGCTGCCACTGGTTAATCATTCATGATGTGTGTGTTTGAGAGGAGGAAAAAAAAGAAGGAAAATCAGGGTGCTTGATGCTTTCCAGCTAATGAGCGCCCGTATTTACTGTTGCATGAAGGATGAGTGAGTGAGCAGAGATATGAGTATGGAGAGAAATGTGGTGTCAGTACAGGAGACTGGAGACTTTCGCTTGATTGTCACTGTTAAATTTAAAATGATGTTAGTTGTAGTTTGAATTATTCAGAGTCTTTGCACACAGTTAATATTAAACATGGATAGCATCGTGTGTGTGTGTGTTTTACAGTGGCACTCGGTGTGCGTCCAGGGTGACAAGTGCCTGGAATTTCAAATAACAGGAGTGAATGAAACACAACACTGAATTGCACAGGAGATCGGGTACCGCGGCCGGTCAGTGGTCGGTGGTAGCCTTTCTCGAGGATCTCTCCACTTATTTTGTTCATGCAGGCTCCGGGCAGGTTGCCTTAGCTGGCTGGCACCTAGCAGCTAACTTGGAACTGGTGCAGACCAGGGCAATCCAACTGTTTCATTTAAACAAAGCTGTCTGTGGTTCTGTAGTAGAGAGTTTAAGTGGTTTAATTTAGGAAGTGGCAATGATAGGGTAGAGTAGGAGGAGATTCTAATGAAAAGGGAAAAGCCCAGTGCTGCTGATTTATAATAAAAACTGATGAAAATCAACATGAAGTTAATTTATGGATTGTGAAGTCCAGAATTAACTTTGCCTGTTGAACTGGTTGAGCTTAATGTGTGTGAACTGAACTTTAAAGGGACATTGTGTAACTTCTCCTGTTATCTATTCACAAAAATCGATTATTTGGTTCAAAAGTCTGTTTTTCATTAATCAGTAATCCCCCCCATCAACAAACTGAAGTGTTCCTTTCAGCTCTGAATTAGCCGTTCATATCATTCATATCTCCATGGAGCGGGTAAGCTCGGTGCTGGCTGCCATGTGGTGTCGCCATGTCTTTACGTTCAGCGGCAGCGTGACGGTAGGAAACCACGGAAACTCAGCGGAGACACCGGAGCTGTCGGCTCAGGTCGAGGTGGCGTCTGTGAAAAGTCACCGTGGTAACGCAGTGAGGAGGAATGGAGCGTTACACTGATGCTGCATTCACGTGCAGTCAGGCAGACGGCCGTCGGTAACAAACCAGATGTCATTTTAGTCACAGAAGTCCAGAGAAAGCCGGTAAAACGTGGGTCAGGTAAACAATACGACATCGCCATGACAACATATTGTCACGTGTATTGTTTTGCCTCGTGCTGACGGACCACTTGTTTACATAGAGGCTTGTTTATGCCGTTACCTGCAGCGGCTGTCGTCCGTCTGCCGTCTGCCCAATTTCACGTGAATGCAGCATGAAAAATACAATTGAGTTGCTTGTGATATACAACCGCAACACTAGATGGGAGTCATTCCTACACAATGTACCTTTAAAATAAAAACTGATGGAAATCAACATGATGTTAGTCCAGAATGAACTTTGACTGTTGAACTGGTTGAGCTTAATGTGTGTGAACTGAACTTTAAGATAGCTCTTGTGAGGTGTGACCACTGAAGATGGGCCATCTGTGTGAAGATGAGGCGTAGGCGTGGTGTGTGTGTGTGTGTGTGTGTGTGTGTGTGCGTGTGCGTACGTATGTGTGCGACTAGTGCTTAATTGGACGTGACAGTTCTGTGTCTGCTGAAAAGAAGCTGATTGGTAAATTTCATCTGACATTTGGCTTCGTCTGAATGAGGTCAACGCTGTGGCCTCTGTGTGTTGCCTCCGTGCAGAGAATATCCTCATTATTCATTTATCAAAGCCATGTGATACACTGTGTAGTTGTGTGTGGTCATGCATGTTGTGTGTGTGTGTGTGTGTGTGCGTGTGTGTATTTGTGTGTGCCTGTGAATTATGATCCTGATTGATATCAGGTGAAGGAAAGTTGTGTATTGTGTGACTTGTGCCTGAACCAAGTCAAAAGTTACATTGAGGCCTATACTACAATGGCATGTGTGAGTCATGTTCACTATTCTGAACAATTGAATTTGTTCTTCCCTCTTGGTTACTGTTGCTATGCCTGTCAGGCTTATTGTTTACAATGCTAGGTGGTCAGCTTCATCACTCTTAAGTCATTTCTGAAACGATGGGTCCATAATTACAGACAGGTAGACAGAAGCAGGTTTTTGTAGGTAAACACACATTACCAAAAATAAAAATAAAATAGAAAATCAGAAAAAAACCCGAACAAAACTAAGCAAACAGACAAACATGTAAACAAAGGACAAACACCTACTTAGTGAGCACATAAGAAAACGGCATGAACAAAATTATCAACAAAAAAAGAGAAAAGTATAATGTAAACTTTTATAACCCCCCCATACACCCCTGAGACTTCACTACCATCCATACATGTGTACATTGAAATTCATATTTTCACAACTCTTTCTCAATCCTATTCTTTGATTTCATAAACATAATATGACTGAAGGGAGAGACTTACCTAATAAGAATAGCTGCTGATTATACCTGCAGCTGTGCCAGCCCCAACTAGTTAATTACACCACAGTTAACTGCTCGCATTGATTGAAAAACTGTTTCTGACCCTGTTAAGTTTTTCCATTCGACTCTTTTTAAAAAGAGTCTTGTAAAAGTGGTCGATTGAGACTAAAGCACACCTCCGGGGTAAAAGACAGTGTCCTCTACAATTGATGATAGAAGACGAGGAAATAGAGAAGCAGCATTACTGTTTCATGATAAGTATGCTACAAAAAACAAAAGTTTACATTCAGTCATACTATCAAACAGTCTATGTTCACGTCATGAATTAACCGACATGTAGACGTGGTTGTAGCTGATGTTGCTGCAGTTTTTTTTTCCTTTCTTCTTTTTTCCCCACTAATTAAGGTTAGGTAAAGTGCTCCTAGATGTGGGATGACGGGTTGCCATTCCGAAAATTTCCGAGGGTCCGTCGTTCCGAATTTCACGAGGGGCCGCCATTTTGAAGGTGTCAATCACTGTGTTTTATTTTGAGAATTGACCGGATTCTTTCATGTTTCTTTGTTTGACTTCCTGCCCGGCTTGACGCGATTGCAACCCTTTCGGGATTCGATCTCCGGTCACCCAGGGCAGCAGCTCTACCCGCTGTATTACTACCTTTCGAAATGGAAAACCTTTTTTCAGGTTCGGAATGGCGCCCCTTTTTCAAAAATAATTAAGAGTCGGCATTACGAAACATGAAAGTAATCGTTTGGAATGGCGGTCCTTCGGAATGCCGCACTGGACCCCTCCTAGACTACTATGCTAGTTAGCCAGATTTATATTAGAGCAGAAAAACACATTTCTCTCTCACAACTGGTTTGGCTTTTTGGTGTAAATGCTAAAAGTGTTTGGATGGAGAGTAGAGGTCTTACTGCAGTCCCATGCACATCTTGTCTTCACGTGCTTAAATCCAAAGCTTGACAGGCTTGTCATGCCTTATTACAGTCGCTAAGTTATGACTGGACAGTTGCTGTTCTGTGAAAGGTCTAAGAGCACAGTCAGTTACTGTATGACCATGTGTCCTGATTGATATAAAGTACATTTGTGTATTTTCTGACTTTTACCTGAAGTGTGATCAGGTTGCTGTATCAGATCCTGTGCTGGTTTTCTTCGTAGACTAAAAACAGAAATCCCTTACACTTATCTCATCAGTATATCAGGTAGCAGTGGGTTGGTCAGTGTGTACAGAGAGGTCCCACAGAGGTTTACTAGTTAGTGCTGTTGCATAACACAACAAGGTTTGATGCATGGCTCTGGCCCGTGGTATGTGGAGTCTGTAGAGGTTTCATCTGGGTGTTCTAGTTTCCTCCAACATGCAAATCAGATGAACTGGGGACTTTAAATTACTCATATGTCTAAATGTGAATGAGTATCTCTGTATCTACATTAACCCCACAATGATTCCTGGGTAGGCTCCAGAGTTCTGTGTGGAAAAGAGTCGCTATCTTAAGAAAATGAATGAATAATATAAGAATTGTGACTACTTAATCAAAAATCACTAAATTACCATTAGAGATATAAAAGGAGATGGTTTTAAAGCGCACAGACAAGACAGTTTCATTTTATGCAACTTATTATATGACTTTTTATTGTGAAATACCGAGATCAGGATGTGTGAAATGAGGACGTGCCTTACAGCGGGTCTCTGTGCTATTAGATTCATGTCTCTGCAGTCGTGAATATGTACTGTAAATGGCACAGCGGTCAGAGGGCACAGTAAGAGGGAGGCTGGGGAGAACAGACCAGAGAATAGACTCGAGGGGGGAAGGCGAGAGAGAGAGAGAGTGAGTGGGGGAGGGGGCTGAAGGCGAAAGAAGAAGAGAGAGGGACAGGAAGGGGACAAGGATGGAGTGCTGCAGAGGAAGGGGCCAGGGGAGCATTTCGGTGTTGTGAGGCCACATAAAACTAATGAAAAATATGGAGCACCTTGTCATCCCCGTACTCAAATCTGGGGCTGATGCCGCATGCACCCAGAGCCATCCATCCAGAAAGTTTTAGTCCCTCGCAGTCGGAGAGGCCCCGATTGTTCTTGGCTTGCACACGCAACTTTTTTTTTTTTTTTTTTTTTTTTGATGCATAGCAGTGACGATGTAACAAACTTTTTAGAAGCCATGGCAGTGGACCAGGGACTGTGCTCCAGTTAACGACATTGCTCTAGTTAGCAGCATGCTGCACTTTAAGCTGCAGATATGCACAGTTTATTGAACAGCATATATATGTATATTATCTCTGTTTTCAGATTTAAGTGTTTTTTTTTTTAATATGTAGATTTCTTGACATCACTTATGTCATCCCGTTGCAAATTGAATTATTTCATTATCAGGGACATTAAATGGGCAGTGAAATACCAATGAACGACTATTTACAGCTAGATTTCTGAATGTAATCACATCTAAATATGTCATCTGGATAATGAGATCTGATCATGAGGGCTTACATTTAATCTCTGTGATAATTACAGATGTGGCCAGAGGTGTTGGTAGCCTCACACCTCAGTGCGACAATGTTGTGTCTCTCCTGGATAATGTTGAAAAGTGCTGTGCCTTTCATTTGCCAAGGATAAACCAAATACGCTTTTAAAAGAGATGTAGTCTTGCCTATTTCACAAAGATTTTCTAAAGTGGACTGGACAAACTTATTGCAAATGACAGTGCAAGTGTCATTTGTGGATTGCAGAGATATTTCAGGGAGACTATTGTCTTCAGTTTGAATAACAGGTGCCTGGGATCTTCTAATCATTAAACAGAGAAAAGAGTTCACCCTGCTTTCTGGCCTCATTCTGTGCACAGAGATGAGAGAAAGACAAGAAAGAGAAAGTTATCTGAGGCAATAAGGGAGAAAATTACTGCCAAGTGTGGTTAATGTAAAAGCTATAAGTCCATCTCCGAACAGCTCTGTGTTCGTGTGACCACAGTTACTCATGTTATGAAGAAGTTTCAAATCCACAGGAGCGTAGCAATAGACTGTAACCTCTCTGGATGAGGTTGAAAGAGGGAAACCGAATGGTTGCAAAGAAAACCAGGGACAACTTCAAACAACATACTGACCTCCAAGATTAATGAAGAGCAGTGTTTGGGCTGCGTGTTGCTTTCTGACTAAAAACAGGGCTGCGTGGAAGAGAAATGTAACAAACATGTCTGATTAGAGTTTGCTTGCGGTGCATTACAAGTCATCGTGCATCTGGGAAAAGCAGTGGATACATAAAACAAAATTAGAGCTTTTTTGGTAAGTCAGATTAGCCCCCCTGTCCACAGAGGGAAAGCTTTCCGAGAAAAGAACACCATCCCCAGTGTGATGCACGGAGGAAGCAGTAACAATATGGCATTGCTTTGCTGCATCTGGAACAAGACAAGCTCGAATCGGCGCGGGGCAGAATGAAATCAAAGAACTATCGAGGCATTCTGGAGCAAAACAGTTTGAGGTCGTGGCTCCATCAATACAATAATGACCCCAAAAACATACATTTAAAAAGAGCCGGGGAAAGGATGAGAAGAATCGACATTGGACCGTTGCGAAGTCGCCTGCTGTGAGCCCTGATCTTAATCCAGCTGAACATCTGTGGAAAGAGCTGAAACCCGCAGTTGGGAGAAGGCACCCATCAAAGCCGAGAGAAGTGGAGCAGTTTGCTGAGGAAGAGTTCAGCCAAAATACCAGCTGGGAAGTGTAGACGTCTCATTAAGAGCTACAAAAAGTGTTTGATTGCAGTGATTGCCTCAAAGGGTGTGCTACAAAATATTAGCTGAAGGGACCCAATGTTGTTTTGTTCAAGCTATTTCATTTATTAAATTATTAAGAGAGTTACATATCTGTGTTTTTGCATATAGGACAGAGAATTGTGAATGGCAAATACTTTTGTCAGTTTGCACCAATAACTTTGGCCATATCTGTATAGTAGTTATTTAGTTTATAGCAGTTTTTGATGAGGCAGTTTACTACAGTACACTGAACTCCCTACCTCTACTTTTTGTACAGCTCTACTGCTTGGACCTGCTTGAAAAACATTGGTCAAAAAGACTTCCTCTGCATTTATTGTGCCAACATGGCAAAAAAAAAGAAGCAAAACACAGATCAGATCATCGTGTCCTGTACATGAAAACTCGTGTTGCACTCACTGACTTTTGATGATTGCTGTCTCCCTTATCTCTTATCGGTGATGAACTTTCATTGGACACCTGGACGGTGTCCACTGGGTAGGCCGAGGTCAGAGGTGAAGCTCTTCTGTTACAACCTGCAGGTCGTGTTGCCAGTATCACCTACTTGGTTTCCTCTGAGCAGAAGAAATCTCAGTGGATATACATGCATATGTGTTAGAGCTTGCAATAATGAAAGCTGGAGGTAATTTAAAACCTTGTTGACATGGTCTAATCCATACATGAGTATCATGATTAATTATGCTTAACATGATAATATATCGCAGGGTAATGAATTACACTGCAGTGGCTGCATGTTGTTTTCTAGAAGCGTATTGGCTCCCTGTGCTGTAGATGTTAGGGACATGGTGAATATCTCCTCTGTAATGAAACTGTTTGGTCTCCAGGGGTGGACAGAGAAAGAGCACTGCTGTAGTTGCTTTGGACATGACTTGGCAATTGGGGGGGCAGTCCACTTTAGAGTGCAGTGAGGGAGGGAGGGAGCGAGGGAGGGAGGAGTGAGGAGTTCAACTCGAGCCTAATCCCCCTGCATGAAGGCTTAGGACTGAGAACTTATTCTGCGCTTCTGGAGTCACTCTCCCTAATTATCCCCTCAAAGTCCTGCCGCAAAGTTCACACAGACAAGATTTTTGCTTTCTTCCTCTGTCACACGCTCTGTTTCTGTCCCTCTCCCTCCCCTCCCCATCGCCTCCCCTCCCTCCCTCCCTCCCTCCCTCCCTCTCTCTGTATATTCTCTCCCTGCCTGTCACCTCTCCTCTGACTCTGACTCCATCTCTCTCACTCTCCCTCTCTGCCTTTGTCCCACCCTATTCATCTCTGTCGGCCTCAGTATTCTAGTTAGGCTTTCTCACTTTCTCTCTTCTCCTTTGCTGTGTTTCTCCAGTTCAAAATACTGTGGACATTCATGAGCCTCACATCACAGCCTGGCTCAAGATGGG